>NC_140595.1:28704079-29304079 GCF_964204655.1 Triturus cristatus
GGGCAGGTGAATATATGTATATATATATTTTTTTTTTTGTTTGTTATTATGAGAGGAAAATGTAAGTAATTTGAAGTGGAGATGGTTGTCTGTAGGTAGGCAGCTCCAACGTTTGGCTGATTGAACAGAGAAAGATGTTCCACCCATGTTTTTTTTCTTCTAAGTTGCAATTGTGAGGCGAGAGCCATTCTTGAGCGTAGGTTCCATTGTTGTATGTCTTTGTTGATTTTCTTCCTGATAGAGAGTGGTCCCTTGTGTGTGATACAAACCAGTTTGGAGTAGAAACTCCTGGTGACCGGTGCAGCGCCCTCCAGACAGGAGGGGTGTGTGCTTGTGGCAGTGTTCTGAATTTTTTTTTTTATTTTTAAAACCTTTATTTGTGCATATGAAAAGGACAAATACGGGCCTACAACCATCAGGCCGGCCACAAAACGGTTAAGCACTGAGACACACATTACAACCCCTGTGCGTCAAGATTAGCAACGATTCAGGAGTTATACACTGGAGAGATCCTTGACACCAGGGGAAGGAGAAGTAAAGGTTAATTTTAAGGTTTTTTAAAATTTTATCGAGAAAAAGTCAGTAGAGGATAGAACCAAGGAGATTCGAGTCCGCAAGATGGCTTCATCACACGGGAGAGCAGCAGCATCATTAAAACGGCCATAGAAAATCTCAGACAGTGAGGCGATGCAGTTATAGAACAGGATAGTCACATGAGTAAATACGCACCCCTCCAAAGCCGCCCTCACTCAATCCACCCCACACCCGGACCCCGAATCGGAAACAAGTATAGCGAAGAGACATAGAAGAAAGAGGCCCATAGAACCAAAAAGAAAAGGTAATTTACCCCCCCACCCTACACCAATGCGGAGGCTACGGCCTACCCCCCCCCCGGCATAGTGCCTGTCGCCCAATTAACCCGAAATATAGACAAGAGAGAAAGTAGGAATAGAGTAAAGAAAATAAGAAATCAAAGAAGAAAGCGGGGAGGAGCCCACGTAACCTCGGAGCGCCCGAAACCACCGGCCAACTACGTCTCCACACACTAAGAACCCACTACACTCAAAGGCGGTCATGTGAAGACAACGTGTGACAACCATATAAATGAAGGCAGACAAATCGCGACGAGTGCGCACAACGTATGCAGACAGTTCCAGTCCCAATCCAGCCCATCCGTGACACCATGGTGATAGAAATCAATCTAGCCCTGGCCCGATCGCGGGCGCAAGATTAGACTAGCCCCCACATGAAGGCCCCGCAGCCCGTACAGACAAAGACAATATGGCCGCTTGGGAGAAGATGGAGAAGTAGAGTCACAAAATGGCCGCCGATCATCCATTGAGGTCCCCTTGTGCACCATATAAAATCCAGACCTGGCCTGTAAAGTACAGGAGTTCCACATAAAAGAAGCCGTAGGCCACCGTGAACGGTTCCTCGAGGACGTCAGGTGTCGCACAGCTGGATACTCTTGCGGACGCGGTGAGGCAGGCAACAACAAAGCAGGCAGCAATGAACGGGGAAGCAAAGTGTCCACAATTGAGCAGGAGATCGATTGATCCTGGGTGCCGGGAAAGCCAGATGCAGACACCAGTGTAGCACGGTTATACACAGTCGTTGCGTCCCCGCAAGAGGACAGAAGCACTGGCAGACCCACGTCTTGTTGAGAACAAACGGGGCGCTCACGACCCGCAGCCGACAGTATGGAGTCGAACCGCTCACTCAGCGTTTGCAAGCCAACACACAATTGCAGACGAAGGTCCCGAAGGGCAGCCAGAACGGAGCCGCATGTCAGCGGAAGCTGCGCCCCCACATCGGCAGCAATCCGGGACGGCACTGTGGAGCTGGAGTCTGATAGAGGGAGGGCGAAGCGGGCAGCGGGCGAGACCGGAGCATCGCCCCCCAGCAGCGAGCAGGCAATCAACGCCATGTTTTACCGCTGAACGGTACAGTGGCCAGGGGGGGGGGTCGTAACAAGGAGGCAATTCCACGCAGGTCTGCGCCGAAACAGGTGAAAGCCAACAGTCGCTTCCCCTCCCTCGGACTCTCGTTGCAGCCGACTAGGCAATAGAAGAAGGGGGTCCGCAGCCTTCCACAGCGCGGGCCACAGAGCGAAGCAGGCGACCCGCCACACCGGGGCTTACCCTATAACTCCAGCCCGTCAGGTGAAAGGTGAAGGAGGTGTCCGGGCGTCTCTCCCCCGGCTCATCTGGCGACAATCCGTGGTATGAGGCGGGATCGGGGCCGCGGGGCTCAGATTTGCGCCGGGGGTCCAGTGACTGCGGAGCTTCCAGGGGGGCCGGCCAAGGCCACAATAGAGCAGGGGTCCAGCGCGGAGAACAAAGGCACCAAGAACTCCGGCACCCGGGCGGGCTCAGACTCCGGGAAAGCGGCGGCGCGGTCAGCTCGTCGTCGCGTACGTTGCACCTCGAAAATCGGCGAGGATAGGAATCAGGATAATAGTCCGAGGCCGAGGGCCGGCGGAGCCTGGCGCTCAAGCGTCTGCTCCGGTCGCCATCTTGGCTCCTCCCCCCCCTGAATTCTTTTTAGTCTTCTCATAGTCGATGAAGTTGCGCCATGACACAGACCATTAGCTTGATGGGAGAAGAGATAGATACTTGAACCTTGTGTGGGCAGATGCATTGCAGCGTTTTTATTGTGAGAAAACTTGATTTTGCTTCCTTATCCACTTGTGCAATTATGGACAGTTTGGCGTCCATGTTAACTCCAAGGTTTTTGTTTTACCTCCTTAGATATTTTTGGAGGTGGTCCTAGATTGCCAGACCAAGGACTGACAACACAAGATCCACCGACAACCACCTTATCTTCAGAAAACGACTCAAGAATTGGCTCCTCCCCACAGAAGCACCATAGGCAAACAGAAATATACCGCATATCCCTATATATGAGCATTTATTTGTACTATAGATAGGTACCTATGTATTGCTTTGTATAAACATGTACAATACTTATGTTATTAAACTAAAAAAATGTAAGTACAATAAAACTTGAAAACCTTAGTTTATCTGTTGCATCTTTGGTCTACATGTACCTGCTGCGATTGTGCATCTATGTACCTTCCATGTACTTGGATTTGTGTGTTTGTTACTTTTCTCCTGAAAAAACATATCCAATGCACTACCCTATTTCTCATCCTGTACCTCTATCAATATCTTTAATCTACATATACTTCCTTCCTTTATGCATCTATATACTTATGGATCTATATATTTCACTTTCTTCTAATTTAGCATTTCCAATGCACTACCCTATTTCTAAGCCTTTACTTCTCTCAATAGAACTTCTAGCCCGACTTTGACTCATCTCAAACTTCTTTCTACTACTCTTTCCAATGCACCCGATCTCTCATCGATCCCAAACCCCGTACCACTACTATGATCCCCAAAATAACCCTTTCTAGACTCTACCCCTCCTTGCATCATCTGACACCTCTTTTACTATACCGATTCCCCCACCCCCAAAACAAACCTTTCTAAACTCTTCCCTCTGACTCTTCCCCTCCAAAACCCCTTTTTACTCATCCAAAAGCCTCCTCCTGCTGCTATGACCTAAAAAGAAAAAATCAAAATCCTTCGCTCCTCTATTCCTCCACTATCCTTTTCAATCAGAATAACAGACTAACATGTTCACTTCTCAAATTCCATATACCACTATACTAATTCACCACTAATATTTTATGGGTTCCAGAGTAGCGTGCTACTTGCCAATAAAGCGTTTCAACACCCCATCAGGGTTACAAGCGCAATAAAATCTCTTTCCCTCTTCTATCCTGCCACCTACCGTTCTCACTCCAAATAACTAATATCCACCACTCAAATTACTTTCATATTTCACCATACTAATTCGCCACTAATCCTTTATGGGTTTCCGGAGTAGCGTGCTATTCGCCGAAAAAGCGCTTCGACACCTCGTCCGGGGTAGTAAGCGCTATATAAATGCAATTACAATACAATGTGCGGCTTAAGATATGAGGTACTATGCAAGGAAAAAGAGGTACAGTTTGCTTCTGAGTTACCAAAATTAGGGGTACTGCACAAGATAGGAAAGTGACAGTTAGCTTTTGGGAACTTATGTTCAGTCTATGATTAGAGGTACTGAAGAACTCGTTTCTTACCTTCGGTAAAACTTTATCTGATAGAGAGTTTACAGAGCAGCAGATTCCGTACCTTAGAATTATCTCCAGGCGTCAAACTGGATCTAGACATTTTTCTTGAGCAGTGCCCCTGCGTGCCGGTTAGTGGCATAGTTCCTCTCTGCGTGACATCATCCATGCCAGCAATGACGGATGCTGTGTCTATATAGGCGCCACGCCAGAAGCGCATAGACATGAAGCGCACTGACCACTGGTGTAGAATTCCAGGGCTCTGCAATGGGGAAAAGCTGTGTCCCTAGACATCTGTTCACAGAGCTGGAGGATGGGTGGGTAGGGAATCTGCAGCTAGACAGTCTCTACCAGATAAGGCATTACCAAAGGTAAATAACATTGTTCATCTGATAGAGACTTCTAGCCGCAGATTCCTTACCTTAAAGTAGATACTCAAGCAATACCTCCCCAGAGGTGGGTCAGCAGACTAATTTCACATGAAGCCCTGCAGGAGCGAATGGGCAAAATCCTCTTCCCTAAGGACCTGGCGGTAATGCTTAGTAAATGTGTGTGAAGAAGCCAGGAAAACACTTAGAGCCTTCTGGGTTACAGCAGTTGCAACATCCATCCTTTCTAGAATCAAATACATCAACACCTGCCTGAAAATGTTTTGTTGCCGTCTGTCAGATATCCAGGACCGGAACTCTGCAGGACTACACAGTGGCTGCAGCTTAAGCTCTGGTGGAATGAGTACGCAAACGCTCTGGGAGTTGCTTCTTAGCCAATACATAGCAGATTTTGATACAGAGCACAATCCATGGTGAGATGGTCTACTTCTGTACGGCCTGTGCTTTCTTTGCTCCGACATACCTCATGAAGAGTTGGTCATCCACCCGGAACTCTTGGGTCCAGTCGGTGAAGTCGCTCCTCTTTACGCTCTGCTGCATCCCTCCATGGACAAGTAAGCAGAGTGGTAATTTGTGCTAGGGAGTAACAACTTGCGGAAGAAAGGATCCGCTCATATGAACCCCTGGTTTGTCTGGGTAAATACTGAAGTAGGGAGAATTGGATGATAAAGCCTGAATTTCACTGACCCTCCGGGCAAAGTTACAGCCATAAGAAAGGCCGTTTTGATGATAAGGAGCCTGAGTGGACAACTGTGCAAAGGCTCAAAAGGAGCGCACATACAAAAGGTAAGGACGAGATTGAGGTCCACCTGGGGCATAATGAAAGGGGCATAATGAAAGGGGCATAATGAAAGGGGCATAATGAAAGGGGCATAATGAAAGGGGCAGGAGGAAACAAATGTAAACATTTCAAGAACCAATTTACAATAAATAATTTGAAGGGATGGCTGGTCAGGCAACCAGGCTGTCTAGTTCAATTACTCGATGGTACAAGTAAACAAGGAAGCTATCTCAAGTATACGTACTGGACAATGGTCATTACGAGTTTCCCAGCTACACAATGGCTTTACTGAAACCAATGGCCAGACCTCTGTCCTTCTTGGGCACCAGAAAGTAGTAGGAATAGCAACTATGACCTACTTCTAGTGCCAGTTCTCACTCTTCGGCTTCCATTAACCAAGAGAGCCGTCACTTCCTGGTGGAGAAGAGATAAGTGATCCTTCATCAGGCTGTTGCGAGGAGGATCCGACCACTGGCTAGCCGATCCATTTGGTTCTGTGAATACCATATTCTCCGCCATGCAGAGGCTGGGAAGCATGCACAAAACAGTGGCTGTGCTTGTAAAGATGTGGCTGAAAGCAGATTGGGGATGATGAGGGGACATGGAAAGTCCCAAGTACCTGGCCATATCCCTGCTGTCCTTAAAGCTCTCAAGTGCCGAACCCGCCTTGTCTCCGAAAAGACGGGAGCCATCAAAGGGCAAGCCCATAATGATGATTAGACATCCCCCAGAAAAACCAGCAGTCCTCAACCAGGTGTGGCCGCTTAGGGTCACCATCGACTAAACTGCTCGGCCCATTGAGTCGGTGGTGTCCAGTCCATATCGTATGGTGAACTTAGCTGCATTCCTCCTGTCAGCAAAAGCCTGGGAGAGCACAGCCCGGGCCTCCTCCAGAACCATTTGCAGCACCTGTATCCCACAGAGTTTGGGAATAGTGACCCAAAGGTTATGTGGGAAGTGGAGTCTTGGCCCGCCATGCTCTCTGAGGTGGGGTGTTGTGTAAAGAAGCTTGTGTCCCCTGGGATGGTGAGAGCAGGCACTAGTCCTGTTCATGGAGCCCCTGTGCTAGATTTGGACCAAGTCCCAAGCAGGACACCAATAAGTGCCTCATTAAATGGGGAGAAGCGGTTCTGATAGAAACACTCCCGGCTGAAGTGGTTCTGATGGGGACACTCCTGGCTAAAGCACTTCTGTCAAGACATTCGCCTTGACTGCCACAGAGGGCAAGCTAAGGTCCAGGACCTCGGCCACGCTCCTCACCACCATTGCAAATGACTCTCTCTCCTCTGTAGTCATGGTAAGGGGAGAAAGCATGCTAGTGTCTGGAGAAGTGTCCAGTCCACTGGCTTCACCCAGATCATACCAGTCCAAGAAGTCAAACGGCTGGTATTCCTCAGGGTGCCATTCCTTCCAGAGTCCTAGCCCACAGGCTTTGGCCTGGCAGGCATGGCTGGAGTCAACGTCGGGTGATGCCCCTCAAGCTCCATGTTGGTTAGGGATGTAAATGGGGATGGCAGCGCTGGGAGCGTCGCCCCCTAGGTCAGCGCCGGAGAAGGTCAAGATGATGCAACCGGCACCACTCTGGATCCTTCTGTGGATCACTCAGAAACGAATGGCACTGGTGTCGCTGCGTGGATCCAGTTGGTGCCTTAAGGGGCACCAGAGGGAACGGGTCCCCAAAATATAAGGTGGATAGCCTCATAAAATTTGTTTAATTGGGCGGGAGTTGGTCTGGATCCCAGAAACTCAGGATGTGTGGAGATGGCCCAGGTGCTGGATCAACCACGGTCTTGAGTGACAACGCTCCACCATCTCATCAGCTTACGGACGATGTGAAGTTGGCTTCGTATGGGAGCAGGACTTACCCGAATGGCCCGACGACTGCGAGTGCAGGGAGGATCTCGACAGCTTACAGAACCTTCCTCTAGACCAAAATCTGGATTAGGAGCTTGAGGGATTGCTCCCTCAAGGCCTTCGTATGCACGGCGTGGCACTCGGTGCAGGCCTTCAGGTCGTGGTCTCGCTCAAGGCAACAAAGGCAAACAAGGTGCGGGTCTGTCACCAACATTGAGCTGTGATAGGCGCTGCAGGGCTTCATACTGGCCTTCTTGGATGACAAACCTGCCACACCAAGAGAAAAAAAACCCTCAAAATACTTCAACAAAACGATCAAAAAAGTTAATAAAAAACTGACTATGGGATAGCTCTTCCCCGATCTGTGCTAACTAAAACGAAAAGAAAAGACCTGACATCAGCGCGCTGGGTTGGCACCTATATGAGCACCGTGCACGTCACTACCGGTGCGGACACTACGTGGAGCCGCACTACGCCACCTACCGGCACACATGGGTACTACTGAAGAAAAATATCTGCATCCAATCTGAAGCTTGGAGATAATCCAAAGGTAAGGAATCTGAGGCTAGAAGTCTCTATTACATCCTCGAAGATGCAGTGCAGTTAGTGTATGGTGGTGTATGCAAGCCTAGGCATACTGTACACGTAAGAAGGAATGCAGTTAGCTTCTGGGGGTATGTTCAGCCTCAGATTAGGGGTACTGTACATGGAGGAAGGGGTTAATTTTTCTTGGGGCTATGTTCAGCCTAACATTATGGTTAATACACCGACTGCAAAAGGTCTAGCTGGTGCCGGGATCTTTTTGCCGGCGGAATGGATAATACTTCCCCCCCCCCCGCAGTGGGGAAAGTAACGATTCATTGCTTTGCAGTAGGTTTAGCTGCAGGCTGCTGTTGTGCACCTCCTCCTCTGACTGTTCTACAAGGGTGGAAGTGTGACCGTGCTCACTGCTGCTGTCAGGACGGTGGGAGTCTGGCAGTCTGAGCCTTCTCACAGGAAGGACACCACAAAAAAGGAAGGGCATATTTGACAGAAAAAAATAATATGCTGTCAAAAAAAAGGTTGTCGGTAATATAATACTGGCAACTACCAAATGAGACTATTTTGAAAAAATTAAGAAAGGTTTTCTGACAATTTTTGTTAAAGAAAAAAAAAAAAAGAGAACTTTGTGCTCCAGGATCCTAATCGATGGAGCTGGAAAAATGAACTGCCCTAACTCACCTGTGGGGCATGATGGGTACTGCCCAAGTTTTATGGTTACTCTTTTCAATGGCAGCCCATTTGTTAACAATGTCTCATATTCCCTTTACTTTTAAATAAAGGTTTATGGACGGCTTCCTATGGTCAGTTTTTCATTATTAACAGGAATTGTATTGATTTTTGTGGTTTTAAAGAAAATGTTATCTGGCCATTTGTTACCTTTTGTATAGGCTGCAGTTATATATGTGTAGAAACCTTGTACCTAGTACTTAACATGTATATGTCTATATATTTAAGAAGTGCGTGGGGGTCCCCGTGTGTGGGGGTCCCCGCACGAGGGTGGGACGATTCAATGCTTATGACTTCGAGGATCCCCCCGGAAGAGAAGGGGTATTAGACATGGAGATGGGGTGCATTTAGCTTGTATGGGGGTTATGTGGTTAGAAGATGGTGTGTAGGTGTACTTTTTTTTCTAAGGTTAGGGGTTCTGCGCTTGTAAGACGGGATGCAGTTACCACGTGAGGAGGTTTGGTTGTAGCTTAGGGGACAGGTGCCTGGAGGAAGGGGTCCTGCTAGCTCCCTGGGGCTGGAGCAATACGTTCATGCTAAAATAAGGGCACTACACATGGAGTAAGGGGTGCTCTTAGGTTTCAGGAGTTGGGCAGTACATTTGTTCAGTAAGGCTACCACACATCAGGGGGTACATTGGCTCTAAAGTTAGGGGGGGGGGGAAGGGAAGTCAGTTACCTTCTTGTGCTCAGCAGAAGTGTTTCCTCAAAGGCTGGTAGTACCACAAATGGAGGAACAGATGCAGAGGGAAGGAAGGAGTATATTTTGTTCGATCTAAGGGGGATTGCTCGATCTAAGGGGGATTGCTCGATCTAAGGGGGATTGCTCGATCTAAGGGGGATTGCTCGATCTAAGGGGGACTGCTCGATCTAAGGGGGACTGCTCGATCTAAGGGGGACTGCTCGATCTAAGGGGGACTGCTCGATCTAAGGGGGACTGCTCGATCTAAGGGGGACTGCTCGATCTAAGGGGGACTGCACGATCTAAGGGGGACTGCACGATCTAAGGGGGACTGCACGATCTAAGGGGGACTGCACGATCTAAGGGGGACTGCACGATCTGTGTTTACCATCGCAACCTTTTAAGGTAAATTTATTAATGAGGCTGCTTGCAGGTCAAGGTCATAGTTGGGGCGTGGCAATAAATTAACACAATCCCTTGCTAAGCTGCGCAGTTGCAAATAGGTAAAATATTTGAGGGTTACAACGTCATCCATGTGAAATATGGGTTTTTACAAATGCATTTATTGCAATAAAAGCACCCACACGTGTATATGCCCCTAAAACACAGTTTCTGTTTCTTTGTGAATACAATACAAAAATCAAAAACTCTGAAATCCTCCTTGGTGTGAGAGTAACTCAACCTAACTCACCCATGCAGTTTTTATATACATTGGGGCTTCTGTCAACATGATGAACCACAAGTGTTAAGGACTAATGCTTTGCAGGTGACACCAAAACTTTGAAAAACATGAACAGATTCCAAGGTCATCCAGTAAATATTCTTATAATGTGTTTTTTATTTTAGCTTGGTTGTTAACAAAAAACAAATATTTAGCTCACAGCACTGACGTCCTGTTCCTTGAGACTTTCAGGTTTTCAAACCTTGGTAGAGTTTGGAATTATACACCAACAATATCAGTTGTCCCACAATGTGCTATATAATGTGCAATACAGAGATTTTCCCCAAGTGAATGTATTCTATTGGTCAAGAACTGCTTGCAGACAGCAACATTATAAAATATGTTTAACAGATAGGGCCTAACTTTTTATATCCAAAAGTAAAATGTGAGGACTGAAACCCCAAAGTTGTTTGGGTGCCTTGCTATGCTTTTATATAAAACAGGTTGGTCACTCCCACTGTAAATAAATATACATATATATATACATTTTGCACAGTTTGAAAACAGATGCAGAATTACGTAAGTCGCTGACAGACCCATAGATAAGTCAACATATGCATCCAAGCATAGCAGATTCATAATTTATTGAAATGAAATTTAGCCCACGATTTCTAGGGAATCCTTTACACTAAGTTGTTCAATCACAAAGTTTGAGAGTTTTCAGAATACCCAAGAAGGAACTTTGTGGGGATACTGACATCGGCCTCCGCTTTCCTCCAGGACAACCCAAGTTCCCAACTCCGTGCCATCCAGCAGGTCAAGGAACTGCATAAACGCCTCACAGGGAAGTGCAACATCTTCAGAATAGAACCACACAGGGCACAGATGCCTCCAAGAACTTAACACTATCAATTTTGTTTCTAACCAGTTGATAGTTCTCTGCAGAGAAACCATTGTGGATCACCTGTCCAGATGTTGAGAGTTGTGTCCGTTTTAGTTGCAAAACCACCAGTTTCAACTCTGCAACCGGCCGGTTGACCGGTTCTTGCCTGCCCCAGTTGCCCAGATGTAGCGGGAGCATCCATAAGTCTAGTGAACATGAGAAACATTAGGCACGGTGGTCACTTGCGCGCCAGCTTCTGTGCCAGTTTCTGCTGCCGCTGCTGCTTCTTCTGCAGTTTCTTCCTCAGCTGCTTGTCCTTCTTCAGCTGCAGAGTGCTTTGGATTTGATCCTTGAACTTCCGCTTTTGGGCCTTGATTTTTTCCAGCTCTGCCTTCCGCTTTTGCTCCACGTCAGGATCCTGCAATAGGAAAGAGATGGCGATTAGCAGTTTCCGTTTCTTTGACTGATTACAACATTAATGAATACCTGTAAATTCAATGTTCTACCACGGATCAAAACTCTATATTCCTGCTTTTTAGCTCCAGTAATGCTTTAACTTATGTTAACCAAATGTTACAGTTACATCAACTAGGCTACTTCATGCAAAATGCACTGTTCCAAGAGACTCGTGTTCCACCAGTAGTAAACATTTCTTACGCTTGGGCATCCCCAAGTATTAAAAATAGTGCAGCAGTTTTTAACAGCCCTTTTCTATCAGTGAATCCATAGAAAGAACTCCCTCGCAGTGTGCTTTCATGTACATTTAGAGGCTTCCAGCATGCTGCGAGCATGATACATTATACACTAGTTTATGCAAGTTGTGTTATTTAACTTATTTAATTCTTCTTGTGTTTTACTAATTTGTGTTCTCTTTATTTCTCATTCAAGGGCTTAGGTTTGAATGAAAAGTATGCATCTGATAGAGACTACTAGCGGCAGATTACTTACCTTAGAATATCCCCAGTTCTTTTCTTTCTGCGCGAGCCTACGCTCACCTGGAGAAGAGCTACCCCTCTGCCGCTTTTTGACAGACCTTTGTTTGACATTTTATCCACTTCTTTTGAGGTTTACCTACTGGTGTGTCGAGGATGCCCTTGCGTAAGTCGGGTTTTAAGCCCTGCATCGCATGTCATCGGCTGATGTTGGCGACGGACCCGCACATTGTTTGCCTGTGGTGCCAGGAGAGCGCACAGAATACCAAGGCATGCTTCAATTGCCTGGCCATGGCTTTGAGGGAGCGGTCCCTGAATCTGCCAGCGGCACAGTCAGTGACTCTTGGGAAGTTCCGATCCCGGTTGAGGGGAAGGTCCTGGAATCGTTCACGGAGGTTGAAGTCCTCTTATTCATACTCAGTCGTAGGGACATTCAGGTCGGAGGCATAAGAAGAAGAGTAAGAAGTCAAAGCATTCTTTGACTTCTCGCCCGTCGGCTGCTTAGACGAGGGACCCCTGCGGTTTAGATCTCAATCTATTGAACCTGCACTTGGGCCGACTGTGCGTTCCTGAATTTCCCACGGCCAGAGTGATCCCCGGCCAGCTGAAAGAATTCTATGAGGCACTGCGCCTCATTTTTGGGTGGTCTGACCCCAACAACACGCCTTCGGGGTTGGAAGGGTCCCCCTCTAGTCCCACACGGGCAGCTTCGGCCCCAATGGGACCCCACAGATCAATTCCTGGATTCAGACCGGCACCGGTCGAGCCATCATGCACTTTCCTGGCGCCATCCCCATCGTCATCCTCAACTCCAACACTGAGCCGGAGGGGCGTCGCCTGACTCCAGCAGGAGCTGTGCCTCCCAAATCTTAGCCTTATTTTCATCAACTAGGCTGGAGGGAAGAGTGGGAAGAGTGGGAGGGGTCGCTGGACCCTTCAGAATACCAGCCATATGATAAACAGTGTGGACTAGTGTGAGGACCTGGGTGAAGCCAGCGGCTTGAACATTTTGCCTTATGCTGTTCTGCTTTCTCTGCCTACCGTGGCTACAGAGGAGGGAGCTTCATCCGCAATGTTGGTGCGTAGGGCAGCTGAGGTCCTTGACCTTCAGTTGCCCACAGAGGTGTTGCAACTGGGAGTCTCCACGTCAGAAACCTTGCTCCTTTTCAATGACGCCCTCACTGACGTCCTTTTGGGTACCTGGTCCAAATTTAACACAGGGGCTCCTGTGAACCGGACGATTGTCCGCCGCCATCATCGCGGACCTCGGGACAGGGACTTCCTCTCTCAACACCTTACCCCTGAGAGCTTGGTGGTCCAAGCCTCCACCTCCCAAGGTGATTCCCTACCGTTCCACCGGATAAAGAATCCAAAAGTCTGGACTCATTTGGGAAGATGTTTTCTTCCGCCAGCTTGGCATTGGGGTCTGTGAACACCACATGCCTTTTGGGCTGCTAAGCCCACACTCGGTGGGATACGGTTGCGCAAGTGCTGCCACAGGTCCCGGAGACGGCCAGGGCTGTACTCTACCAAGTTATTACTGACAGGAGAGATGCATCAAAGTTCACGTTTCGATGCAGACTTGACATGACCGACTTGCTGGGAAGAGCGGTTTTCACGATAGTGGCCCTTCGGCGCCACAAGTGGCTGAGAATGACTGGCTTCTCGGGGAATGTCCAGGCTTTCCTCATGGACATGCCCTTTGATGGCACGCGTCTCTCTGGAGACCAGGCAGATTTGGTGCTCGAGTGCTTTAAGGATTCTCGTGCCTTGGCCAAGTCCTTAGGTATCTCTGCTACCCCACATCCAGCTCAATCTGCCCTTCGCTGCAATGGAAGGGGCTTCCAGTCACGCCAAATCCAGTCCAGCCACTGTGTCATGCAAGCTCCCCAGCCTCTGAGTGGCTGAGGGCTTGGTACCCACAGACCTTGTCGATCAGCTGGCAAGTGGTCTGGTCAGCCTGCTCCCGCAACTGCAACAGCCACTAAATCCTCCTGGTCTGCCCCTTTACTACCATGGGCATCCAGTTGGCGGCAGGATTCACAATTTTTTAGGAAGGCGTTAAAAACATGGCTTTTCTCTGCCTAAATTCCGACTATTGTCTTTATGCCTCTATAGGACTTCACACAGCGCCAGGACACCTTTGGGTAACAGTTGCGCTCTACAAATTTCAATAACATTAACCATCACCTGACCCGCTGCCAGTCTATAAATCAGATAGGTGAGTTTTGCAGAACGTCCGAAGGGGCTTCCCCCCCCTTCAAAACTACCCCTCCCCCATGCCATCATTTCATGTTCGGCTGACAGAGGATCATTTGTCCCTTCTCTGTGAGGTGGTTATGGCTCTCCTAGTCAAGGGGGCCACAGAGAGGGTTCTATTACCAGAAGTAGGCTGTGGTTGTTATTCCCACTATTTTCCATTTCCTAAGATGAATAAGGGCCTTTGTCCTATCCTCAATCTCCGAACCCTCAATCTCTTCCTCAAGAAGGAGAATTTCAAATTGCTCACATTGAGTCTGGTCTTGTCTGCCCCGGACTTTGGAGACTGGATGGTAGTGTTGGACTTGCAGGACGCCTATTTTCACCTACCGATCCTGCCGGCCCATCTGCAGTTCATGGTAGGCCACACGCATTTTCAATTCACCATGCTCACCTTTGGCCTTACCAGCACCCATAGAGTGTTCACCGAGGTAATGTCGGTGGTTGCAGCTCATCTGCGGAGATCCGGGGTGCCAGTCTTCCCCTAGCTCGACGACTGGCTGTTGAAGGCGGACTAGTCACAGGCTGTAATCCCACACCGCCAGACTACAGCGAACCATCGGTACCCACTGGGTTTCACTATCAGCGTGCCAAACTCACACGTGACCCTCTCAGATGCGCCTTTTTCTCAGAGCTGTTCCGAACACAGTGCAATTTCAGGCTTATCCTCCCGAGCAGTGAGTCCAGGATATTCAGGCTATGATACTGATATTTCAGTCTCTATCCTGGGTTCTGGTGAGATTGACTCTGAGGATGCTGGGCCTCCTGCATCCTACTGGTGACACATGCCAGATGGCATATGTGGGCTCTGCATTGGGGCCTGAAGTTCCAGAGGGTGCAGCATCAGGAGAATCTCTCCGACCTGGTCCAGATCTCAGAGGGAACTGCGAACGGTCTGCAGTGATGGCTCACGAACCGCGATTGGGTCAGATGCAGACCCCTCTCCCTTCCCCAACCAGCTCTCACAGCAGAGATAGATGCATCACTTCTGGGATGGTGCGGCAACCTGGGAGAAGTCGAAATCAGAGGACTCTGGTCTCTGGCGGAATCCAGACTCCACATCAACTTGTTGAGCCCCAAGCGATCCGACCAGCATTGAAAGCCTTTATTCCCTCTCTCATGGGAAAGCTAATACAAATGTTCACAGAGAACACCACTGCCATGCGGTACTGCAACAAACAGGGCGGGTTGGGGTCGTGGACTCTTTGTCAAGAGGCCCTGCGCCTCTGGATATGGCTGGAATGCCAGAGCATTTCTTTGGTGGTTCAACATCTGGTTGGTTGGCTGAACGCCAGAGTGGATGAACTTAGCCAACACTTTCAGGGCCCTAATTTTGTCACACTAGTGGTCAGTGTTTTTCAAGGCTCTGCGCTTCTTGCAAACAAAGTCGTAAAAAAGAAACTGACATCCGCACTCCTGGGTGCTGCCTATATAGGTACTGCGACGCTACATCTGGCGTGGACAGCAGTGGATGCAGAGCCAATCGACTCCACCTACCCGCGTGCAGGGGTGCTGCTCATGAAAAATCTTCTGGATACAGTCCAACACTAGGGAAAATTATAAGGTAAGGAATCGGTGGCTAGATATAGTCTCTAACAGATAAGGCATTACCGAAGGTAAGTAACTTGTTCATATATAACTCACAAGGCACAGTTGGAATAGAAAGACGTTTCAATGCAAGCTCATGCCATTAAATTAATCAATTCAAGAAAGTAACTAATCAAGGAACAACCAAATTACACTGTAGTTGTGCCCAACAAACATCCAAATGTTTAAGGCATTTTAGACTATGAATGTGTTATGTTGATTTGTATAGCACACTAATCACCCGGGAGATAAACAAGTGCTTGAGCAGGTGTGTAGTTCCCAAGGTATTTATACAAAGAGCCAGGTCTTCAACTACTTGCGGAACTGTAGAAGTTAGGAGGAAGCTCTGAGATGTTGAGGGAGGTTTTTCCGCGTTTTGGGTGTGATGTAGGAGAATTAGCGACCGCCAGTTTTGCTTTTGCGGATGTGTATGTGAGGGAGAGTGAGGCAGAGCGTAGGTGTCTGGTGGGATGGTGAAAGTGTATGTGGCTGTTCAGGTATTCTGGTCCTGTGTTGTGTAGGGCTTTGTATGTGTGTGTGAGAAGTTTGAATTGGCTGTGCTGGTGAATGGGGAGCCAATGAAACTTCCTGAGGTGTGGTGTGGTGTGGGAGGTCGAGTAGGAGTCTTGTGGCTGTGTTCTCAAGTCTGTGTAGGAGTGGTTTGGAGATTCCGGCATTGAGAATGTTGCTGGAGTCCAGCCTGCTGGTGATGACTGCTTGCATGATGGTCCATCTGTTGTTCTGAGGCAACCATTTTAAGATCTTTCGCAGCATGCGTAGGATGTGGAAAGCAGGAGGTGCACATTGCATAGGATGATCCCTAGATTACTTGTATGGTCTCTGGGTGTGGGCGTTGGTCCTAGCTCCGACAGCCACCAGGTCGAGTCCCATAGGGAGGTCTTATTGCCGAAGACCAGTACTTCCTTCTTGTCGGAGTTGAGCTTCAGGCAGTTGGTTTGCATCCAGTCTGCTACTATGGTCATTCAGTTGTTGAAGTTGGTTCTGGCTGTATTGTTCGTCAGGGAGAGGATGAGTTGTGTGTCATCGGCATAGCAGATGACGGTGATATCTTGTGATCAGCTTATGTTGGTGAGCAGTGTCATATAGGTGTTAAAGAAGTGGGGCTGAGGGAAGACCCTGTGGGACTCCACGTATCACTTTCTTGGTATCCGATGTGAATGGTGGCAGCCTGAACATTTGGCTTCCTCCTGTTAGGGAGGAACAGATCACTTTCAGAGCGGATCCTTTTATGCCAATCTCATGAAGTCTTCTGATAAGGGTGTTGTGGGAGACCGTGATGAAGGCGGCAGAGAAGTCGCGCAGGATGAGGGCAGCTGTTTCTCCTCGGTCCAGGATGATTCAAATGTCCTCGGTGGCTGCAATCAGTGCTATTTCGGTTCTGTGTCTTTTTTTCTGAATCCTGATTGAGTGTTGTCTACAAGATGGTGAAGTTCGAGGTGGGTTGCTTATTGATGGCCTTCAATCGCTTTGCCTAAAGAGGGGAGCACAGGGATGGATCGGAAATTGCTCAGTTAATTCTGGTCGACTTTGGGCTTCTTGACGAGGGCATTGATATCTTCAAGTTTCCATTCATCTGAGAAAGTGGCGGATGTGATGGAGGAATTTATGTGGGTCAAGGTGGTGCGGATATTCCCAGGTCGTAGATGTGGTGGGAGCCTATGGGTCAGTTGGGGCCTTGAGTGGAGAGCAGAATGATTGTTGCGGTGTCGTTTCTGGTGAGGGTTGTCTATTTGTTCAGGTGCCTGTCTTGGTTGGTAGTGGTGGTGGTGGGTGCAACCAAAGCTCAGTGGCACAACAAAACTTGAAGGGGGGGGGGGGGGCCTGCAAAGAACATGAAGGCCACCTAAACCCCCCTCCCCGGTCAGAAGCTTGCAACCCGCGCACAGGATCAGCCAGTGCGGGATGCGTAACTGAACAGCCGTGCATGAGCGTATCAAACTACCTGGTCCCAGACCTGTGTATTGTACTCTGGCGCTGTGGGGAATAAGGTTATGCCACTGTCAAGGCTCTGTGTAAGCCCTGAGAGCGTTGCAGCAGGGGATGTCGGAGTATAGCACTGTACAACAGGGAATCAAATGTTAAGCTTGAGTGGCAGCACAGTGGTGGTGGTGATGGAGGGCAGTACCGCACTATAAGAATGCCACACATACTCACAAATCACAGCAAAGCTCCAGCACTGTGAGAGCAGAGCTTCAGCGCTGCGAAGGGGGGCAGGGGTGGTTTAGGGAAGCAGTACTGCACTAAGAGAACATGCTTGGCATACAGATGTGACAACAGAGCTTGAGTCAACACTTACCTTCCCTTCCAGTATCATCTGTTTCCGTTTGTTGGTCTCCTTTTTCTCATCAAATTCTGTTGATTCTAATTTCTAGGTTGCAAAGAAAGAAGGGGTCAAAAATAAACTTAAAACAATATCAAACTTGTTATTTCAAGAGTACTTTCAGCCCCTTAAAGATTCCAAGTTGCAATGAATAAGTACAGATTTTTATAATTATATGATCTGCTTCTGCAAGATGATGGAAGAGTTAACAGTCCTAGGATCAGAGCCCATGATTCACGCTTATTTTGCTAGACAATATTCTGGGCCCTATTCACAAAGGAAGTTGCTGCCGTACCCGTAGATTTATGGCTAAAATATCGAATTTATTCCTTTCAGGTATTCACAAAAGGATTCCTGGCAGGTGTAAATGCATTTACTACTACAGAGTTCTCTGTCACATGTGTGAACAAATAAAGGTGTGGGAAAAGGGCATGAGGGAGTGATGGTCCTTTTATGCACTGCCCGACCCTTCTTAGCTTCCAAGTACCCCACAAAGAGTTGGTCATCCACCCTGAAATCTTTTGTGCGTTCAAGGTAGAACGATAACGCTCATTTGGGTCCAGGGGGTGGAGACACTCCTCTTCCTTATAGGGGTGCGGGGGAGCAAAGAAGGCGGGCAGCATGATAGAATGACCCAGATGGAATGGCGTCACCACCTTCAGCAAGAATGAAGCACCACTTTATCTGGAGAAGACATCATGTAGGGAGGCGTACAATATAGCGCCTGCAACTCGCTCACCCTCTGGGCAGATGTTATTGCCACAAGAAAGGCTGACTTGATGGTAAACAGCCGGAGGGGACAGTTGTGTAAAGGCTGGAAAGGAGCACACATAAGAAAAGTGAGGACCAAATAAAGTCCCACTGCAGCATAACAAAGGGCGTGAGTGGAAACAAGTGAGCCAACCCTTCAAAAACCTATTTACAATTGAAGACCTAAAGAGAGACTTGGTCATTCCTGCTCTTCTTCAGAACCTTAGGCAGGAGTGGTCTGGTCTCCGGTGAAACCTTGTGGTGGCCAATAATATGTTTTCACAAAAACCTAAATGAGACAAAAAGACTCACTATTTCACATTCTCTTCGAGTGACGTTCACTTGAGTCAGTATTTTCAGCACCTCCTTCTCATTGAGCGGATATTCTTTCAATTTCGTATCTGTGTGGACATAAAAACACACACGACTATATCAAATCAAAAGCACCACAAAGCAGAGGTGATTACGTTTAATTGCGGAACAGAAGAAGCAATGTTTGAAGCTTCAATGCAAAAGGGTGCTCAAACGCAATATCGACCTGTAAAATATCGACTCCAAAATAGTGACTACCACTAGACCATCGAGGTAAAACTATCTGGGATTAGGATTTTAAAATGTACCCTATCCTATAGCTACTTACCATTAGCATATATTGGTAGTCATGACTGTTAAGTGAAAATGTATTTAGGACGATGATAAATCCATATTATTATAAAACACAAGCTTGTGATAGTCGACTTGAAAAACATGAATGTCGACCAAGTCGAGACCTAAGTTTAGGCATCACATGAAATACTGCACAAGTCCACACTCCAAGATGAAACTTGAGACCAGGACCCTCTCAGGGTTGTAATTTTTGACATTTGCGATTTTGCATTAAAAAACGTGTTACAGTGCACCAAATCGAATAAAAAGTACAACAACAAAAAAAAAGAAATCGTAGAAACATCACATTTTATTTTTCACTCGACCTACATGGATTGGAACAATAAAGTATAACAGGCGATCTTTCCGTCGAGTTCAGCCACATTTGCCTCTTACCGCAATGCTGAGTCCAAGACCAGAAGGTTATATAGCAAAGTACCAGGCACACAAACATGCAATAGAACCCATCAGGCACAAACCTTCTAATATATATATATATAATTTAGCACAGATATAACCTATATGTGGGTATCACTGTGACCCAAACTGCACTTGCCACCAAGAAACAGGTCACACCAACAAGTAAAGCGGAGCTCATCCATGCCACACAGCCAACAAACCCTCATTAGATGCTTTTCCACTGGCAGGCATCTTAGCCTACTTCAGATATGTGTAGGTAATTAGTAAAGTTTTCTGCCACTTCCCTCTAAATCTAAACTCATACACCCACAGCTTACTGAAGAAGACACTGCAGAAACCGACAATAACCGAGACATTACTAATCAGTGCGCTAAACAAATACTCTAAGATAGCCAAACAGTTCTGTCACCTACAGCTCTGCTAGGACCAAGAGGTGAAGGTTTCTCTTACGGAGTGGTGAATTCTAAAACACACATCGAAAACGAAATGCTGAAAAAGTCTACTATTGAAGAAAAGCCACTAAGAATGGACAACTAGGGCAATGGATGCTCTTTGGAGACCAAAACAAATATTTTTTCTTTTAGACATTTTTTCAAATGTATATTGGCGAGGGCCCAGCAGCTCCCAAAAATAAAATCTTACAAAAGCACTGATGGAACAAAACAAGCATTGGTAAAGGTAAAAGGCTGGCAGCCAAAGTTAGACCTACTGACTATGGTAAGGCATTTTACTTCTTTACAATGTAAACTAAATAGCCAATTGGGTAGTCGGAATTGTCAATTTTTCTCAAACTGTTGACTTACTGGAGTAAGTCCTTTAAGGTATGAGTATTTTTGTGCTCCTTTTTTTCAGTTTAAACTTATTTCCTACCAACAATTTGTTTTGACTCCCCTCTCTCTTTCATTTCGGTGTCTTGGTGAGGCGTCTAAAATAAGTTTTTTGTCAGTAACTTTAAAACGGAATATGGGCAATATTTACTGGTCGTGCTTACTTTTCTTGGCCACTAGGTGGCACAACATTCATGCATTTCTACAATACATGATTTTATTAAAATCCGCGGTTTTAACTGCATGTTGTATTTTACATTTTTTTAATAATGTACTTTGTATTAATGAGTAGGCATGAAAAAGATCTACAATCCGATAGCAGGAAATCCTACAGCCATAAATACAAAGTTCACTGACTGAATAACCACTCATGCTTCTAGCGCTGGAGATGGTGACGCGAATGAAGACAACTACAATAGACAATTAGCAGTGTTCTTTGGTTTCTCACTCATTAAAAACCATACCTTATCTCGTGTTTTTTACAGCTTGTTTTTAATTTCTAATGGTATTTGTGTATTTTTTTTCTTCTTTGTGAATGGATACAGCCCTAGTAAAGCACATGATCGCAGCCAGTGCAAATAGGTTTCAGGTTTGTGAACCACGTGTTGGGTGGAAGCGTGCTACGGATTGTTATATATCGAGATAAGTACCCATTTTGGTACATTTATAAGGATATTTAAAGCTACTTCGCTTTTTTGTGAGCATACAGGAGAAAGAGGAGAAAGAGGCGAAAGGCAAAGTTCGCTTATAGGGCCATGAAACTCAGAGGTGCACTGCAGCATCCTTTCAACCTATGGCAGGGGGCATTAACATCTTAGCTCCTCGGTGCCCTGCAGCATCCTTTCAACCTATGGCAGGGGGCATTAACATCTTAGCTCCTCGGTGCCCTGCAGCATCCTTTCAACCTATGGCAGGGGGCATGAACATCTTAGCTCCTCGGTGCCCTGCAGCATCCTTTCAACCTATGGCAGGGGGCATTAACACCTTAGCTCCTCGGTGACCTGCAGCATCCTTTCAACCTATGGCAGGGGGCATTAACATCTTAGCTCCTCGGTGCCCTGCAGCATCCTTTCAACCTATGGCAGGGGGCATTAACATCTTAGCTCCTCGGTGCCCTGCAGCATCCTGTCAACCTATGGCAGGGGGCATGAACACCTTAGCTCCTCGGTGCCTTGCAGCATCCTTTCAACCTATGGCAGGGGGCATGAACACCTTAGCTCCTCGGTGCCTTGCAGCATCCTTTCAACCTATGGCAGGGGGCATGAACACCTTAGCTCCTCGGTGCCTTGCAGCATCCTTTCAACCTATGGCAGGGGGCATGAACACCTTAGCTCCTCGGTTCTTGCAGCATCCTTTCAACCTATGGCAGGGGGCATGAACACCTTAGCTCCTCGGTGCCTTGCAGCATCCTTTCAACCTATGGCAGGGGGCATTAACACCTTAGCTCCTCGGTGCCCTGCAGCATCCTTTCAACCTATGGCAGGGGGCATTAACATCTTAGCTCCTCGGTGCCCTGCAGCATCCTTTCAACCTATGGCAGGGGGCATGAACATCTTAGCTCCTCGGTGCCCTGCAGCATCCTTTCAACCTATGGCAGGGGGCATTAACACCTTAGCTCCTCGGTGCCCTGCAGCATCCTTTCAACCTATGGCAGGGGGCATTAACATCTTAGCTCCTCGGTGCCCTGCAGCATCCTTTCAACCTATGGCAGGGGGCATGAACATCTTAGCTCCTCGGTGCCCTGCAGCATGCTTTCAACCTATGGCAGGGGACAGTAACATCTTAGCTCCTCGGTGCCTTGCAGCATCCTTTCAACCTATGGCAGGGGGCATGAACACCTTAGCTCCTCGGTGCCTTGCAGCATCCTTTCAACCTATGGCAGGGGGCATTAACATCTTAGCTCCTCGGTGCCTTGCAGCATCCTTTCAACCTATGGCAGGGGGCATGAACACCTTAGCTCCTCGGTGCCTTGCAGCATCCTTTCAACCTATGGCAGGGGGCATGAACACCTTAGCTCCTCGGTGCCTTGCAGCATCCTTTCAACCTATGGCAGGGGACAGTAACACCTTAGCTCCTCGGTGCCCTGCAGCATCCTTTCAACCTATGGCAGGGGGCATTAACACCTTAGCTCCTCGGTGCCTTGCAGCCTCCTTTCAACCTATGGCAGGGGGCATTATCACCTTAGCTCCTCGGTGCCTTGCAGCATCCTTTCAACCTATGGCAGGGGGCATTAACATCTTAGCTCCTCGGTGCCTTGCAGCATCCTTTCAACCTATGGCAGGGGACAGTAACACCTTAGCTCCTCGGTGCCCTGCAGCATCCTTTCAACCTATGGCAGGGGGCATTAACATCTTAGCTCCTCGGTGCCTTGCAGCATCCTGTCAACCTATGGCAGGGGGCATGAACACCTTAGCTCCTCGGTGCCTTGCAGCATCCTTTCAACCTATGGCAGGGGGCATGAACACCTTAGCTCCTCGGTGCCTTGCAGCATCCTTTCAACCTATGGCAGGGGGCATGAACACCTTAGCTCCTCGGTGCCTTGCAGCATCCTTTCAACCTATGGCAGGGGACAGTAACACCTTAGCTCCTCGGTGCCCTGCAGCATCCTTTCAACCTATGGCAGGGGACAGTAACACCTTAGCTCCTCGGTGCCCTGCAGCATCCTTTCAACCTATGGCAGGGGGCATGAACACCTTAGCTCCTCGGTGCCTTGCAGCATCATTTCAACCTATGGCAGGGGACAGTAACACCTTAGCTCCTCGGTGCCCTGCAGCATCCTTTCAACCTATGGCAGGGGGCATTAACATCTTAGCTCCTCGGTGCCTTGCAGCATCCTTTCAACCTATGGCAGGGGGCATGAACACCTTAGCTCCTCGGTGCCTTGCAGCATCCTTTCAACCTATGGCAGGGGGCATTAACATCTTAGCTCCTCGGTGCCTTGCAGCATCCTTTCAACCTATGGCAGGGGGCATGAACACCTTAGCTCCTCGGTGCCTTGCACCATCCTTTCAACCTATGGCAGGGGACAGTAACACCTTAGCTCCTCGGTGCCTTGCAGCATCCTTTCAACCTATGGCAGGGGGCATTAACATCTTAGCTCCTCGGTGCCTTGCAGCATCCTTTCAACCTATGGCAGGGGGCATGAACACCTTAGCTCCTCGGTGCCTTGCAGCATCCTTTCAACCTATGGCAGGGGGCATGAACACCTTAGCTCCTCGGTGCCTTGCAGCATCCTTTCAACCTATGGCAGGGGACAGTAACACCTTAGCTCCTCGGTGCCCTGCAGCATCCTTTCAACCTATGGCAGGGGACAGTAACACCTTAGCTCCTCGGTGCCCTGCAGCATCCTTTCAACCTATGGCAGGGGGCATGAACACCTTAGCTCCTCGGTGCCTTGCAGCATCCTTTCAACCTATGGCAGGGGGCATGAACACCTTAGCTCCTCGGTGCCTTGCAGCATCCTTTCAACCTATGGCAGGGGACAGTAACACCTTAGCTCCTCGGTGCCCTGCAGCATCCTTTCAACCTATGGCAGGGGACAGTAACACCTTAGCTCCTCGGTGCCCTGCAGCATCCTTTCAACCTATGGCAGGGGACAGTAACACCTTAGCTCCTCGGTGCCTTGCAGCATCCTTTCAACCTATGGCAGGGGGCATGAACACCTTAGCTCCTCGGTGCCTTGCAGCATCCTTTCAACCTATGGCAGGGGGCATTAACACCTTAGCTCCTCGGTGCCTTGCAGCATCCTTTCAACCTATGGCAGGGGGCATTAACATCTTAGCTCCTCGGTGCCTTGCAGCATCCTTTCAACCTATGGCAGGGGGCATGAACACCTTAGCTCCTCGGTGCTTTGCAGCATCCTTTCAACCTATGGCAGGGGGCATTAACATCTTAGCTCCTCGGTGCCTTGCAGCATCCTTTCAACCTATGGCAGGGGGCATGAACACCTTAGCTCCTCGGTGCCTTGCAGCATCCTTTCAACCTATGGCAGGGGGCATTAACACCTTAGCTCCTCGGTGCCTTGCAGCATCCTTTCAACCTATGGCAGGGGGCATTAACATCTTAGCTCCTCGGTGCCTTGCAGCATCCTTTCAACCTATGGCAGGGGGCATGAACACCTTAGCTCCTCGGTGCCTTGCAGCATCCTTTCAACCTATGGCAGGGGACAGTAACACCTTAGCTCCTCGGTGCCCTGCAGCATCCTTTCAACCTATGGCAGGGGACAGTAACACCTTAGCTCCTCGGTGCCCTGCAGCATCCTTTCAACCTATGGCAGGGGGCATTAACACCTTAGCTCCTCGGTGCCTTGCAGCATCCTTTCAACCTATGGCAGGGGGCATTAACATCTTAGCTCCTCGGTGCCTTGCAGCATCCTTTCAACCTATGGCAGGGGGCATTAACATCTTAGCTCCTCGGTGCCTTGCAGCATCCTGTCAACCTATGGCAGGGGGCATGAACACCTTAGCTCCTCGGTGCCTTGCAGCATCCTTTCAACCTATGGCAGGGGACAGTAACACCTTAGCTCCTCGGTGCCCTGCAGCATCCTTTCAACCTATGGCAGGGGACAGTAACACCTTAGCTCCTCGGTGCCCTGCAGCATCCTTTCAACCTATGGCAGGGGACAGTAACACCTTAGCTCCTCGGTGCCTTGCAGCATCCTTTCAACCTATGGCAGGGGGCATGAACACCTTAGCTCCTCGGTGCCTTGCAGCATCCTTTCAACCTATGGCAGGGGGCATTAACACCTTAGCTCCTCGGTGCCTTGCAGCATCCTTTCAACCTATGGCAGGGGGCATTAACATCTTAGCTCCTCGGTGCCTTGCAGCATCCTTTCAACCTATGGCAGGGGGCATGAACACCTTAGCTCCTCGGTGCCTTGCAGCATCCTTTCAACCTATGGCAGGGGGCATGAACACCTTAGCTCCTCGGTGCCTTGCAGCATCCTTTCAACCTATGGCAGGGGGCATGAACACCTTAGCTCCTCGGTGCCTTGCAGCATCCTTTCAACCTATGGCAGGGGGCATTAACACCTTAGCTCCTCGGTGCCTTGCAGCATCCTTTCAACCTATGGCAGGGGGCATTAACATCTTAGCTCCTCGGTGCCTTGCAGCATCCTTTCAACCTATGGCAGGGGGCATGAACACCTTAGCTCCTCGGTGCCTTGCAGCATCCTTTCAACCTATGGCAGGGGGCATGAACACCTTAGCTCCTCGGTGCCTTGCAGCATCCTTTCAACCTATGGCAGGGGACAGTAACACCTTAGCTCCTCGGTGCCCTGCAGCATCCTTTCAACCTATGGCAGGGGACAGTAACACCTTAGCTCCTCGGTGCCCTGCAGCATCCTTTCAACCTATGGCAGGGGACAGTAACACCTTAGCTCCTCGGTGCCTTGCAGCATCCTTTCAACCTATGGCAGGGGGCATGAACACCTTAGCTCCTCGGTGCCTTGCAGCATCCTTTCAACCTATGGCAGGGGGCATGAACACCTTAGCTCCTCGGTGCCCTGCAGCATCCTTTCAACCTATGGCAGGGGGCATGAACACCTTAGCTCCTCGGTGCCTTGCAGCATCCTGTCAACCTATGGCAGGGGGCATGAACATCTTAGCTCCTCGGTGCCTTGCTCTTATGTGAAAGCACATGGTTGCAGATTAGGGTAAACGTTGAATCTGCAGTGCAAGGTTAAATTTACCAAAATACAGCCAATAATTTGTTGCAAAAACATCTTTAATGTAAGTATCATTCAGACGTAGCTGTAGTTCATGGGAGGTAACAGTGCAATTTCTGCTTTTGTGTATTTAACTGTAGCCCGCAAAAACTAAATCTGCTGCCATAAATGGCTCCATTTGCTTATGACTGTTCATTTCAGAAAAACAATACTGAGGAGCTGAAGAGCCGGTTCTCATTGTCAGGGAGTCGTCGGCTGGTTCTAGCAGCAAAGATTATAACATCACAATCCAATTGTAGTTAAGCAACTACACTTTTTTTTATCACAAGTGATTAGAATTGTCACAATTAGACTTTAGTAAGGAAATCAAAGATATGTTTTTATACAGGTGAAGCAGCTAATTAATGAAGGTACAATGATTTTACTAATTAACAACCAAGTGTGAAAGGATTAGCGTACAATTTAAAGATAAAATAACACATTTAATGTGTATACTGCACAACACTGTCATAGCTATTAGTATAGGCCGCAGAAATATTAAATGCAACAATCATTTTAACTAGAAATGAGCTCGACATGCTAGAAAATGTGCAGAATGGTTTTAAGGTTGACATTAAATCGACATGCTTAGAAATGTTCGTCATAACTGCAGAATTAAGTTATGTATTAGATTTGCAAAGAAAAACTTGTGATAATAAACTTTATATTTTTCCGCACATTTCACATAATGTTTGAATAGAACAGTTGTTCATTTTGAAACAGTATTTCTTCTTGGTGCAAATGAAATGCATTACTAAACAGAATATTGCAAATTGATGTTTCTCTTCCTGAGCATAGTTTAGCGTTTACGCTAAAAAGCAATTAACTTTAGAAGGTTAAACTGTGTTCAATGCCTATGGGAATGAGGTTCGTGAATAAGAGGCCGCCTACGCAAGATGTCTACAACAAACTTTGTGATAAAACTTTGCAAGCTGCAAGCGGTTTTGTGGGAAAGGAAGAGCTGAACTCACTCTCGGAAGGCTGCTCTCTGATTGGATCCGAGGAGAAGAAGCCTCATACAATGTCCACAATATACTTTTTGCCTTTTATATCCGTGCATGTTCCTAGTTAGAGTCAGAATGCTCTTTCCAAATCACTTTTCCCAGAGACCCATTCCTTGTCCTCGACGACGGCTGTGGCTACCGCTGCTGCGGATCTTTTCTTGCCTTACTACTGATGTTCGATATGTTTACAGCTTGCTACTGCCACTGTATGCTTCTTTGCTCGAATTACTGAGACTCGGCTGAGTTTCATGAACTACTCTTAATGGGAATTTCTGTTTTTAATTTTTAGGTTTATGCTCTTTGTATCTCACTCTTTTCCTTTAAACTGGAACTCTTCATTAGTTCTATTAACTCTAAATTTTGATCCTGTTGTTTAGAGTAGAGAGCATTTTTCCACTATGGAACGCAATTGATACTTTGATGATCTGTTCTAACCATACTTCTATAAGCTTTCTGTCAACTACTTGACTTTATTTACTAACCTGAATAAAAATAATCTTACTAATCTAGTAATGAGGAATAAACTTTTAAAACGAATTCAAAGTCTCATCATTGACTGAACTTAGAAACTGTAATTGTGACTTGACTCATTATGATGAAATAGCTCCTGACTCAAAACACGGTGGCAAAGATGAGTCACCTTATAGTGAGTTATACTCATCATGGGAACGAGGCTTGACCCTGTAAGCGATGGTAAGAAAAGGTTGAACCATATTTATTTACATTTTGCCACAACTCTGTGCTGTCACAGGAATTACAGACTCGTGTGCATTTTAGGGAAAAACAGATTCTCAAAATGGCTTGTATAAGATATCACTGACTCCAGTGCAACAGGTCTCCAGTAAGTGCAAAAAATCTATCTGAAGTAGGCTTGTAACAAAGTTAAAGAACCAATCCATTTTCTTGTTGACCATCAAAATCATTGGATGCATTCTTTGCGCAGCTCACTTCGAAACAAGCGCAAGTGCCCACGGCATGGCCTCATTAGCATACGGACTTGAAGAAAGAGTGACCACGTAGGCCTATCTTAAGTAACCACATTCACCTGACAGACTTGTAGCGAGTCCCAAGATAGAGTCAATTCAGTCCAATCATTAACAGCTCTGTGGTAATTTGTTCTACTGCCTTCTGAATCCTTCACAGCTCTACGGTCATTTCCTTTGCTTACTAACAATCATTCACAACTGTATGGTCATTTAGTTTACTTCCTCCAGAATCACTCACAGCTCTGTGGTCATTCTTATACATCCTCCCAAAACGGACACCCCAGAAAGAGACAGAAGTGCCGCTGAAGGCAACATTCTGCAGTCAAGCAGGGAGCCAGAGACTAAACACTAGCACACAAAAGTCCTCTTCTGTAAGTACTAGTTCTGTGATAAGACCTTCATGAAGAGCAAACCAAGTAGTACTCACGAATTTGTTCCTCAATGGCGTGCACTAGATGTATGTCGTACTGCGTCACCAGAGTGATGGAGATACCATGACGTCCTTGGAAAGAGAAAGAAAGATAGTGTTCATTTTCAGAAGGCAGACTTTACGACAGCACTGAGAGGTCACATTTCGGATCAACAATACCTGGCCTCTCCATACTGAAGGCTGCCTGCAGTTATATGGGGTGATAACTAGCACGTGAGAAATGAAGCAGTGCTTTTTAGGTTCCTCTTGTAAAGAGCAACAGACTCCAATAATATCAGAAAAACTAGACTCCGCACTCCCATCTCATAGAAGAACCACAAGGAATAATGCATCACCTTTTTAACACAACACACGTACACAAGGGCGAGTTCCACAAAGGAGGTAAATACTGTGGAAGCAGATGCTAGATCTTATATCTTAAAAATTACTAGATTGAGATAATCTAAAATCCACTGCCACTCTAAAAACTGGAAAGAACCAAATAGCCCCTTCACACCCAAAATAAACACCGAATTGGAACTAAGATTTTACTCACAAGGCACCACTTTTAAAATGGGGTTACACTGACATTTTACAATGCACTCACTTAAGATCAATGACACTTACCCGCTCTGGCCGTGCGACCCACGCGGTGAATATAAATTTTAGGCAAGCCAGGCGTATTGTGGTTGATGACCACTTGGACAGTTGGAATGTCAAGTCCTCTGTAGAAAGGAAAAACAGCCATTTCAAACTACTGTCTTGTTACTCTCTCGTCATTTATATCCCAGGCTGACGTAAGAATACAGCGACCACACTGCATTCATGCTCAAGTTCCTACTGTTTCCGGTGTTCGACGACACGCCAATTCACACAGATTTCAAGAACAGATACTTCACGGAATATCAAGACTGACTATTTCCCAGAAACAAAGCAATTCTCTAGACCAGGGGTCGCCAACCTTTTGTCTTATAAGAGCCAAGTATGACCAGTACAAATCACACCAAGCTGCTAATAGCATTAATGTTGTAATAGTGACCACATCAGACAAGATCATGTTAGTGTCCGCCCTCTGTAAAATTGGCCACAGCGATCACCTCACTGCATCAGGCAGGATTCCCAGCAGTAATGAAAAGAAGAACAAAAAAAAAAACATAGCTCATTTGGAATACTTTTACATGGGTAATGCATCTCAGCTATTGCTTAAACGCCACTGGCCCCAAGGTCATAATATCCGTAATAAACGTCCCTAAAGCCGCAAGATTTATCACTCAAATACCAGCTTTAAATATACTTTGTAAATTCAAACATCAGCTTATCAGTTCTGAAAATTCACACATTTTCGTCTCGAATACATAGTTTTCAATCTCGGAGGAAAGAGCTCTAAGGAGAAGCTATGGTTTCCTCTGGAATGAGCTGCCGATTTCCAAAAATCCCCAAGAATTGGTTCGCATTTCCTAAAGATTCTAAGAGAAAAGGTTTCATTTCTCAAAGACACAGGGAATGGCCTGCTATTTCTCACAAATCCCAGTAAATTAGCTTCTGTTTTTCAGAGATTCCCATGACTCGTGTCATTTATTAAACATCCTCCGGAATGAGAGATCGGCGATCCTCACCACTCAGTTGCTTCTCAGAGACCCTTGAGACAGAGATGCTTTTTTTCCACAAAGCCCGAGAATTGGATGCCAAATTCCCAATGATCCACAGGAATTTTCTTTGTTGACTCAAAGGTCCCCAAATAAATGCTGCTCTTTTACAAAGGTCATACAGAGGGAAGCGTTTTTTTCAGAGATCCTTCGGAATGACCTCCCATTTCCTCTAGACCCAGGGGATTGTCTGTTTCACAGAGATTCAAAGGAATGATCAGCAGTTTGACAACTGACTGACATTTCCAAGAAACCTTCAGGAATAGTTTGCCATTTTACCAGAGATCACCAGCAGTCCCAGGAGATCGTCAGGAACGTTCCAACAATTTTCCCTTATATCTCAAGGAATGGACTGCTGTGGCACAGAATTCTGCAGGAATAAGCTGCGGTTTCCAAAGATACGCTCAAATTGGGGTAAGGGTTTCCCTGGATAACCACAAGGCTTGACCGCCACAATCCAGAGTGCTCAACACTACATTGCATAAAATTATATTAAATGCCTACTGCTTCATGCTTCGCTAGCTCCCGGACCCCCTTGCTGCTCAGGACAAGATCAGCTGGAAGTGGGGCAGCAACCATGAGTGGCATAGGAAAAGACCAACCAATCTCTTGAATGTGTGTCATCCATTCAGTAGGTACTTTCAGAGATACAAGACTAAAATCCATGTTCAGCAACACTTGTTCTGTGGTGAACTTGGCATTAGTCCGCCCCCCCCCCCCCCCGATATACTTGGATTTCTTGAGAGAACATTCAGTAGTCAAAACAAACATGCTCAGAGAAACAACTACATGTTGCAACTACTAACACTCACCTTTCCCCCGCAATAATTGTCCACTTTCTCTATTGATGTGTTTCTAAGAAGTACAATTTTAATTTCTCTTGTTATTCTTTTATATTCTCTTGTTGAAATTGTTATTTTAGCAGAATGCTGCACAACAAATGCCTGCTTATGGAGGTGAGCTGAAGGGGTTGTTGTTGGGCAAGAAACAGCACATCTGTCCCAAGCTCAGACGGGGTTCTGGGAATTAACCTGATTTACGCAACATGAAAGACTCTGAAATGAGTTAAGCAAGTTTGGTGCCCCTAAAAGCAAGCAATTACAAAACAAATGCCCTCTGCTGTTTGTTGACCTTCAACATTGTGAAGCAGGCCACAATCCAAGAATGGCAAGTTTGCAGACTAAGGAACAACGCTAAATGTACAGTATTCAGAAAAGCAGATCACAATTGTGCACACTGCATGTCAAGTAAGCTTGAGAGCAACATCTAAAGTCAATCTGGCATCTTGTTCAACTGATCCTACTCCACAAGTACAGCTGGTACCAATCCTGCTGCATCCCGGAACCCTGAACTGTGGAGTCCGGCAAGGCTTAGCACTATCCTCTACTCGTCAACAGTTACATGAACCCACTGCCTGAGTGGAGAAGGCGCACCGGTTGGACTTTGAGATGCATGTTGATGACAAAGTTGCGGTGTGCTTGTGGGGGGTGGTGGGGGCGGGGTGGTGGTGGGGGGGGGGAGGGGATGTTGAAGACAGTACAGTAGCAACTGCCTCAGTGACATCTTTAGGTGGGAGAGGGAAACTAAATCAGCAATTAGCAGCTCTAAATACAGGATGAACCATGATGGAAGAAGTGTCTTCTCCTTAATTGCCTTCCACTGGCCATGGTGTGGATGGCAAGTGCAGTTGTAAAATATCTTGGTGTCTATTTGATCAGAGGTTGTCCTTGCAGACTGCAATAATGAAAGTGTCCAAGAGCTACAATTTCCAGCTGAAAACAGCCCTACAAAAGATGCCACTTCTTGTAACACAGTCTACACTACTCTCTCCATTTATCAACTGCATGGATTACAGAAAATGCTGAAGTAATAAAGTAATAATAAGGGTGACTCAATTCCTTTAATGAGTTTAACCGTTTGTTTGGCATCTGGAGCAATGTGAGATAAAAGGTACCCCTACTGCTTACTTTAAACTGGTCGCCAAAAGGTGCAGTGAGCACTGAGACAGAAAGATAGTTTAAGGTGGACTACTCCTAGGCACGTCAGAGCTCAGTCAGGAGGGCAAGATACAACAAACTAGGTGGCTAGCCTCTTGGAATGAACTGCTCAAGACTTGGCCAAGTACAAAATCATTCACAAACCTCCTCAAGGTGGCATGGGCTGCATTCTGAAGGTGGTGTCCTCAGCCATTAATCAGCCTTAAGAGAGCATAGTGCAGGGCTAACAATTCAGTTCTCTGTAGCAGGACACAACAAGGGACGTATTGTCATTTATCTAGTGCAGACTCCAGTTCCAACAGAAGTGACCTCATGAAAACATTTAGCAACTAAAATAGGTTTCTTGGAATTCATACTGATGACAAAGATGCGAAACTGCGACTTGAGTAACAATGAGTCAATCTACGCCAAGAAGGAGATGAAGACTTTGAATTTAAGATCCTGCAGCACGAAGACCTAGCGAGAAGAAACTGTACGTTTAATCATGCATGAGATAATTCATGAACAGCAATTAAACGCATAGATTTTCTTAGCGGGGGATCATTGAGAGTCAGCTCTTTGAGGGAGTTGCTCCACCATATCACGCGCAAGGTCACTAATTCCGAGTCTGAGGCAGCCAAGAGCTATCACAATGGTTAAATGTTTGTTAATGGGACAGGCAAAATGCCGAGCTTTATATCTTTTAAGGAATACTTCAGAATGTACGAGAGAAGTTTGAAGATAAAAGAATGTACCCGTGTTGTTGAAAACTCAATATTGTTATTTGTTGAGTCTGCTTAGTTAAGAGAAGAATTGTGACGGATCGAATAGACAACTTGGTCTAGGTTTTGCTAGATGGGAACAGCATAGTGAAACGGACTACAGATAAATGGGTAGCTAGGAATACTCCGAGAATGGGCAGGATAAGGAGGTCGAAGCGCTGTGTGCCATAATACGAGAGCACAATAGGATATGTTGAAAATCTTAAGTGATTAGAGGAAACGTTTATTCAGACATTAGAATTCAAGATAAGATGTGCATGTGAGAATTTGTGTGCTAAGTTTTAAAAAACCCAGAAAAGATACAGTACAAGACAAAGATAGGTGGTGATTGTCAGCTCACTCTAGGAACATTGCCACATCCTTTTGGCCTGCCAGCACAACCTTTGTAGCCTCCCATCTCCTTAACAGACATATTCTGTGTTTGTGCATCATCACATGACCAGGAAGGGGAAATGAATCAAGACCATTTGAAAGAAGGCGCATAGCAAGACCTTAAGCAGCCAGTAAACACGCTGATTAGATTAAACTATCAGGCCGCAGATTGGAAGAGCAGTGATCGAATGGAGTGCACCGGAGCAGGCAGTGGTTGCTCAGGGCCACTGGACTGAAAAAACACATTCAGACATCTCATATAAAACTTGTAGAACCATCTATGCTAACGATGGAGAGCGAAAATACCCAAACTCTGACCCCACTCTCCAAAGAAGTAACACATACTTTTTGGCAGTCGTGAACGCACCCCTGGTCTATAAACACAAGGTCTCACAAAGATGGTACAAAGCTACGACAGGACCAGAACACAGATATAGGACATAAATATACAGATAATTAGAAAGAAAACTAGGAGACTTGGTATGGAGGATAAAAGACAGATGTGGAAGCTGGGATAGGAAGGTAGAAAGACATGGATGCGAGGACAAGGAGACACGGACAAGAGAAAAACAAAAGGTGGCCAAGTGGATAGAGAGAAACACACACTAGGAAGGGAGACAATGCACAAAGATGGAAACAGAGACATGGCAAGAAAACAATGACATGGATACAAGGAGACAAGGACAGCAGCTATGGAAGACAGCTTGAATATAGATCTAGGGGCATAGCAAAAGACAGACCCTAGGATGGAGAAACATAACAACAATGGGACACAATGCACAGCAACACAAAAAACTGAGCCACCAGGGTGAGGTCACTATGGAAATTGAAGATTTTTACAAATAAAGCATGACATTGGTCTCCCATACAAAAAAAGGCACATGCACTCTCTTATGCTTTTGTACGGACATGGTCGGTTCTCACTCTCCTACCTGGAGGCCACATCTGTGGCTATCAGAATCTTGAAAATACTAGATTTGAACTTTGATAATGCTGCAAATCTCTGTTTCTGTAGAGAGAGAAAAAAGATTTCGGACATTGCTAAATTTATTTTCGCTTCTTTAGCTGATAAAGAATTATGAAATAAAATATGACAAAGCATCTGGTTTGCACCCTCAAAATATCTGGAGCATAAATGTAAGAACAGAATAACCCATACCAATATCCCTGCACTTTTACAGAACAGATTATCCCTTCTACAGATAGTGGACACAGTTGTGGACGCCCTGTTTGAGGCCGCCCCTCCAGCCTGCCATAGACATAGTAAAGGCAGAACGCCTTAACAGGCAGAATTCACTCTCAATCGAAGCTTTGCTGAACCTGGGCAGCACAAGTCTCTCATCTGAATAAACTAACATCAGTTAGTAACAAGGCATCAAGTAACACTGCCATATAACACCGAAAGGGCACACCTCCCTCCTGGGGGCAAGGCCTCAAGAAACACTACCATCCAACACCAAAGGGGCACACCTCATCCTAATCGGGGAGGCATCTGTTCAGACATAATTGTCGGCCTGGGTTATGGCATGTGTCAGTGCAAGCATTAGACTATCATTCATATGTAATAATGGCTACTTCTTTCAAGGGACCCTGCGGCAGAAGATTCCTTTGCAGTCGCCATCAGCTATGCCTTCTTATATCTGAGCCCAGAACCTACTGCAGTCTCTTCCTTCCACTGACCTGTTTCATCATGGAGTGCAGTGCAATTGACGGAAAGTTGAACTCTCGCAGCATCATGTTTAGTATCTGGCAGTTCCTGAAAAACGAATGAAATGAAACCTTTTAAATAACATTGGCAAGAGATATGATCTAAAAACAATATTCCATCATCGTAAGTAAATTTTCAACAAGTTAGTTCTAGCTAAAACAGAAAGCCACACATGGAGCTTCGAGCCTTGCCACAATCTCTAAATTCGAACTTCTTTCATGTACATAACAAAGTGCAATTCATCACTTGAATCCAGTTTAAAATTTCAAAATCAAAAGTGAAACAACAAAAATGTCTGAAAGAAAAAGCAAGACACTAAAACTTTGAATTTCAATGCAGCCTATGAATTTGGCAATTATTGTGATAGACAATTTAGAAATTTTGTACATTACAGTCATTAGGTTGAACCTGCCCGACAGCTCAAGAGGTCTGGTTGTGAAAGACATATTGTGGACTTACCAAGAACATACGTGAGCCTGCAGCCTGCCCATTGGTTACCACGGGTTGGCTTTACTTGTCACTCCTATTTATTTGCGTTCTAATTGATATCTTTTCTTGTTTCAGCCTGTCCATCTTGTGTTTGTCCCTCTCATGGAGCATAGTTTCTTTCCCATCTCTTTGATTGGCTGCCTTGTATGCTTCGTCAGCTTACTTTAAAAAAAAAAGGACGTTTTAATTGTCTAAATACTCCACGAGAGTGCATGTGTTTTCCAGCTGTCTCTCTCGTGTGTCTCTACTCTTCTACCCCCGCGCTCAGTGTTGCTCTCTCTTGCACGTCTTTCTCCCCTTCACATCACTCTTCCCTGTTGTGCTTCTCTCATATGCTGACTGTCTCATACCTTCTCTGGATGCTGAAAGCAAAAGCTTTTCTATATGGATGATGGTGGAGACGTGTTTACTCAGAGCAGGCGATTAAAATACCGATATGTCCAAGCAGCAGTTGTTCTCAAGCACAAAAACACTTAACGCCCCTAAAAAACGAATGGACCAATATCTTTTTTTATTTTTTTTAACTCCTTTTATTGAAACACTCAGTAGACAGTATAATCACATTTGCCAGTGCATGCACATCGGGTGTCCTTTTACATTGGTTATAAGTGTAAATGACACGGTGAGGCAGAAATCAGAATACAAACAAGGAGGAGTCAACATACAACAAGCAGCATTTTTAGTCGACCGAGGCTTCCCCCGCCAAATGGACCAATAACATACATCAACTCTTGCAGCAACTCCCTAATTCCACCAATCTGCCCTTACGATAGCAAAGCTTTCCTCCAGAAACAAGGTGGATATCTCTCATCTGAAACCGTGGCACTTTATTGCAGCATCAGTAGCCTGCCATGTGCCAGCACTTGCTATTGTTTATACAGCCAGCAGAAATATTGTTATCAGATCATTTAAAAGCAAGCCGTGGAAAAAGAAACCAATATTTTACAACAGAATTTTCAAATGGTAGCTCGTGGGTGTTGACAAGCTCCCATTGATTTTCAAAGTGCATCAGAGTGAATAGTTTTTTTTTTTTTTAAACTTGTTTTTATTATCAGTAAAGTTAGGGCAGTGCACAATCACAGTAATTTATACTAATGCATTCTGTTGGTACATTATTAGACTTCAACGCTCATAACACTGTTACATCATAATAGCCGTCAGGTCCCATCTGCGGACCCATGAATATCGCCTCTCCCCCTCCCCACTTCATATGGAAACATCCTCATTCGGCAACTCCGGTGGTTCACAGATAAAGCCCCTGTACTTGTTCCAGGCCCCCCAAACCTTCCCCCACTTCTGCGGACAACCTCGGTTAATATACGTAGTTTTCTCTGCTACCATTGCTTCATCCATGTCCCCACACCATGCCCTGACCCTCGGCGGGTGTCTGGAGCCCCACAGCCTGGCTATATTCCGTTTGGCGACCATCATGCCCAATGTGGCCCAGTCCTGTGCCGGATGGTTTAAATCATTTGGCTCCCATATATTCAACAAACATCTTTTTGGTTCAGGTGTTACCGACACCCCCTCCACTTGTGAGATAGTCCGCATTACCGCCACCCAGTACGCCATAATCTTCGGGCACTGCCATACAGTTTGATAAAAAGTCCCCTCCATTCCGCATTCCCGCAGACAATACGGGTGTGAGGCACTCCCAATTTTGTGTAAGGTCAATCTAGTGAAGTATACCCGGTGCAGTATCTTCAACTGTATGAGTCTCAATCTAGAGGGTATTGCAACTTCCCGTGGTGACGAGAGTGCCGTCTGCCAGTCCGAGTCATCCATGTCCCCAAGGTCTGCGGACCATTTGACCTTCAGCGCCTGTGTCGGGTCAGGAGAGTAAATAGTTTTTAAAAAGGTTTTTTCAACAGATGAGGTTCTAGAGTTGGTCATCGAGTGCAGGCCAATGCCAGCTCGTCAACAAATGCAATGTAGTAATGCACACTGAGCATTGTGGGGAGAGGTTCACCCAAGTACCAGAAAGCAGCAGAGGCGTTGCCTTTGGTAGGAAAGTGCCCTTTTGACATGGTCACCCCCCACTTTGTCACTGGCGCTGAGGTTCTTGACTGGATGTGCACTGGGTCCCTGCTAAACAGGCCCCAGTGCTCTCTCCCTAAATACGGTACATGTGTTCAATTGTAAGCAAATTGCCAAGGACTTTAGCACCCTTGAAAACTCTCTGGTAACTGGTACATTTGATACCCAGGGAATCGGTATTAAAGAGGGGCATTGCAAGTGATCAGAGTCAAGTTAAAGGTATGTACTGGGCACTGGCCATTACGAGTTACCACCCAGCTACATAACGGCTGCACTGAAAATAATGGTGTTGGATCTCAAACACCTCTTCTCAATAAATCTATACTGATGCCAGTATCAGATTTATTGTGACATGCACCCAGGGGGCACATTAGAGGTGCCCCCTGAAAACCTACTAGTCCTCTAGTGTGCGGACAGCCACCACAGACAAGTTTCTGACCTCTTGTAGGTGAGAGCCCTCTCTTACAAAGACCAGAAACAATGCCTGCTCCGGAGGAAGGTGTTCACACCTTCTCCAGCAGGATGGCTAGTGGTTTAGCATATCAAGGCCAGGGGCTCCAAAGCCTCTGCCGCCTTTGATATACAACCCTGGCATCCCCCCCAGACATGGGGAACACCACCCCCTGCCCTGGGGCCCATCTGGCAACCAAGCAGGCAGGGAATTAGATAGTCAGTAGGCATGTTGCACTTTCAGGCTAGACACACCCCTAAGGCCAGAACCCACTTTAGTACCCAAGGTTAACCCAGCTAAACTCTTGGGGGCACTACTACTACCAGTACTACTGCTAGGGGCACTAGGGGGTTTAGGAGGATTGGTACTGGTGGTGGTGCTAGACCTATTGCAATTGGAATCCTTTGCCCTATGGCCTTTTTCCTTACATAGATGGCACCAAGGTGTCTTACTAGAGGAGGAAGAGGACTGGGACCTATCCACAGATGAAGATTTTTTGGGACCTTCGAAGACTCTTTCTTTAGATTTCTCCCCACCTTTCTCTTGGGACTTAAAATAATCTTGCTTCTTCTGGTCATCACCCCCATGAGACTTTTGTTACACCCTGGTACAAGCTCATTTGTCTGCCTTCTTTCCCAATTCTTGTGGAGAGGTCAGATCTGAGTCTACCTGGTACCGGTGCCGTTGCTGATTTTGACAGTTATTAAGGATGTGCTCCCTCACTAGTAAATTGTACAGACCCTCATAATCATGCACATTACTTCCATGAGGCCAGTCTTCCAGAGCCTTAATAGCACTATCTACAAAATCTACTCAGTCTTGAGTGTGTGCCTTCTGTGTGTCCCTAAAGTTAACCCTGTATTGCTCAGTGGTTAACCCAAACCCATCTATGAGGGCACTCTTCAAGACTTTGTAATTGTCTGCATCTTCTTCCTTTACAGTCAAGAGTTTGTCTCTACCTTTGTTAGAAAAGGAGAGCCACAGGATAGCTGCCCACTGCCCCTGAGGAACCTCTGAACTTTACAGGTCCTCTCTAAGCAGCAATCCACTTATGGATGTAATCACCCTCCTGGTAAGGAGCGTCTATCCTGCTCAAGTTCCTAATGTCAAAGGAGTGTTCCCTAACTCTAGGCTCACTAGTGCTCCCACCATGGGATACTAATCCCAAATTCTTCCTAGCCCTCTGACTTTCTAGGGTTTCCTTATCTAGGGCCAACTGTTGTTTCTTGATTCTGAGCTTGGCACTCAACTTTGAGCAGGTGGTGTTCCCTTTCTAAGGAGTCCTTCTTCTTGCTAGACATGGAGGTCCCTATTAAAGTGGCAGAGGAGGTTGAATTAACTGAGGAGGACCTAGACCTTCCCTGAACCCTTTGATCCCTCAGAGGAGGAATAAATAGTACACATGAAAATACTTTAAGTAGCACAAATATACACTGGTCTCCAGGGGGAGACCAAGCCATATAGTAAGAAAGTGGAAGGCGAACTGCTAGGAGGAATGGGGCTTGGACCAGAATACTCAGAGGAGCTGGGGACACAAGGAACCACCCAAGGTAAGTACCCAGGAACCCCACGGAGGCAGTGTGCAGAGTGGAAACACTGCCGCGTGCCCTGTAGAAGTCAATGGAGAAGTCACAGTTGCAGTTTTAAAGGAGGACCCTTCCCAGAGGACCCTGAAGAAACCCTTTGGAAGAAGAAGGTTGGAGAGCCACCCCACCCATGGATGGTCCAGGAACCAGGTTACCTGCACTAGGGAAGCCGGTTTATTGGGATGAAGTAATGTCGGAACGTGCCGTAGACGACAATAGAAGACTTTGAAGAAAATGCCTCTGGAGAAGCCTGTGAAGAAGTACGGTGGAATCCAAGGGTGGATTGTTGTAGAGAACCTGCAAGCAGAGGGGACAGAGTCTATGCCACTCAGAGGTGACCAGGAGGCACGGAAGCACAATACCCACCAATGTCGAAAGGTTCAGGAGTGAAGGCGGCGACCTTGTCACTACAGCTGTGAGGACCAGGCGACGCTTAGGAAGATCAGGAGCCATGCAATGAGCTGTCCCACGTCGGAGGTCAGTTTCTAGGTGTCCGGTGTCCGGCAAGAGCACCAACAAGCCTTGGTAGCCGCAACTGGCGTGGCAAGCGAAAGATGAAACTGTTGGGACCAGCAGGGTCAAAGGAACTCACCAAGTGGAGGAGAGTCAGAGCAGGCCTGAGAAAGCAGGGGAGCCCACTGAAGCAAAAGAAGACCCTCAAGAGCGCCCACAGGCTGAAGGCAAAGGAGTCGCGAGAGGACCTCAGGCAGCTCACCAAAGATGGAGGCCCATGGTGCAAGGGATGGAGTGAGGTTGCTGATCTTCGAGGGATGAGGTGCTGGAGGCTGGAGCTTCTTGTAGGCCGAAGATCTCTGCAGGGCAGCACCAACAAGCCGTAGCGACAGCAAGTCTAGGCAGTGCACAGGAGTTTGGTCCCAGCACCTCCGACGAAGGATACTGTCCTCAAAATTGCAGAGAACACAGGTCTGGCTTCTAGGGAACCGCAGAACCACCACCTATGTTGCTGGGCCTGGGGAAGTCCGTAGGACAACAGGAGGAGAAGACCGGTCAGCTTTTTTTTGTGGTGCCTGCAGATGCAGGGAAAGTACTCCTTCACTCCAAGGGAGATTACTTTGGATATCCTGAATGCCCACAGGTTTTCTGGAGGACCTGGATGAAGCACAGACACAGATGAGGCAAAAGACTTGAAGAACAGCGAGACCAGGAGCAGCAGGAGTCTTCCTTGATGCAATCTCGGTTCCAGGCGGAGTGCAAGTGTCCAGACGATTGAAGAGTCTTGGTTTCAGAGGTGAGTCTTGTTCCACGACAAATCTGAGGACCCACCCACAGGGAGCCCTTAAACATCAAAGGAAAGGATTGAACCAACTCAGGGATCCCTCCAAGGGGAGAGGTTGGACAGAGGGGAGGATAATCCCCGGTCCTTTGTCCAGTTTAACGCCAGAGCTGAAACCAAGGGTATCTGAACTGGCTCAAACCGGTTTATGCAAGAAGGGCACCAAATGTGCCCTTCAATGGAGTCTGGTGGCGCTGTCAAACGCCCCCACCCCAGCCCAACACACTAAGTAGTGTCTGGGAAGTGGTCACACCTCCCTGTGACAGGAAACATATTATTCTAGAGAACAGTGTCTGTGGCAGCACTAGCTTGCTGGCAGACACTGTAAGTGGAGGTACAGGGGGCTTCTCTAAGGAGCTACCCAGTACATGAGATCATACCTCCAACACCAGAATCGGTGTTGGGGTATAATTCCAACATGTTTCATACCAAACATGGCCAGGTTCGAAACACATATTATATAGTTAGACATCTTGTAATGACTGATGTTCACTATATGTCTTAAAATGGCTGACCGCATTTACAAAGCCTAGACAATCGACTCCGGGCTTCAAAGGGGGGCACTTTCCCACTGATAACCATGCACCATTCCCTCAGGACTGAAGGGCCTACCATAGGGGAGACATATAGGTTGTACGTGCAGTAACCTCAGATCTAAGGAAACATATATCTGTTGTGAGAGGTGCAAGCAGCATCTCACACAGGCTGCAGTGGCAGGCCTGTGGTCAGAGTTTAAGTGGACTCCCATGGGTGGCACAATACATGCTGCAGCCCATGGTAGACCCCTGGTACACCAGTAGCCAATTGTGGAGGTACCAAGTCATTTTGGGAGCACAGATGCTGGGATACTGGTTAGCAGGAACCCAGCAAACTACAGTCAAAACATACTGACACCAGGCAAAAGGTGGGAGTAACCATAAAAGAAAGATCCTACAGTACCATTGGTACCCAGGGCATGGGTACTTAAGAGGGTCTCCCAGGGCTGCAGCATGTATTATGCCACCCTAAGGGACCCCCACACAAATTGGATGGAGACTGCCACTGCAAGCTGTGTGCACTGCATATACTACATGTAAGTCACCCCTACAGCAGGCCTTTAAGTCCTAAGGCAGGGTGCATTAGATTACATGTGAGGCCATATCTGCCTGAACAGGTATGCCCGTTATGTCTGGTTCCATTACCACAACATTGCAAGTGATCAGGAAGCGATCTTAAGCATATGTACTGGAAGCTGGTCATTACAAGTTACCCAGCTACATAATGGCTTCACTGAAAATAATGGTGTTTGATACCAAACACCTCGTCTTAATAAATCTGAACTGATGCTAGTCCTCTAGTGTACTGGCGGACTAGTATCGCCCAGCCTGACACTACAGACGAGTTTCTGACCCCCTGCAGGTGAGAGCCCGCGTTCTCAGAGGCCAGAAACAATGCCTGCACCAGAGGAAGGTGTTAACACCTCCTCCAGCATGATGGCTAGTGAATTAGCATGTCAAGGCCAGAGTCTTCAAAGTCTCCATCGCCTTGCGTAGGCGACAATGGCTTCCCTCAGACCAGGGGAACGCCACCCCTGCCCTAAAGCCCATATTGCACTATAGCATGAGTGAAAATGAGATAGTCAGAAGGCGTGTTCACTTACAGGCTTGTCACATCCCTAAGGTGGGCTACCTGAAGTGAACAATGAATGAAGGTTTTGACCATATTGGATTTGGTGAAACTAGGAACTCTGGGTCACGTTTATGCCCACTCTCCCCAGGAATTTGTCATATAGAGGGTGTAGTCACCCCAGAAATAAGTGGCCTATTGGCTACTAACCTATACTCTCCTAACACCCCTAGATTTAGTATTTTGGTGCTCCCTTAACACCAGTAACTCAAATGCATCTACTGGGAACCGAAGGAAGGACAAAGAAGAGCAGACACCATGAGAACGGAGGACTTTACCAGTACTTGGCGCCAAGCGCTACCTTGCTGCTTGAATCTCGACAATTGCACCGACCCGGCTTGTCCAAAAGCTGAACTCCTCTTAAAGCTGTGAGGACAATCCAGCAACTTAACCAACAAAGCAGAATCCCTCTGGGCGGGAAGAGTCACTCCCCTGCATCTGCAGGCACTGAAAGCATCTGTCCGGTAACCCATGTTGTTGGTCATCGGGCCCACCGAAGGAGCAGCGCGACAGGAGGAGGTCCCTGAGGCTCTAAGAGGTCAGCTCCATCTCTCTGGCAGGTTTTGAGACACTAGACCCACCAGGAGCACTCCTACATCAATACCCTCACTAACGGGGGAACTTGCCCCACCAAGGCTCATTTGTGTTTAGTCCGGACACCACCACCACCACCACAAAGACTCACCTGCACGTCGAGGGACTTCAAGAGAGGCGAGCTTCACACTAGAAGTGTCCCACCTGTCTTTCTTTTCCCTCTTCTGCAGGTATACCAAGAATAGTGAGAGCCTCCAATGCTAATGTGGTTCACAAGCCAGCACCTCTGTACCAGAGCCCCACAGCCTGAGTACACGTCTTCTGCCTGTGTCCTTTTAACAGGGGGGAATCGGACTGAGCTCGGGGCAGACCTACATAATAGCCGGGGAAGTGTAACCAACTCCGTCTCCCCTTTTTTATTTCAGCAGCAGGATGAGTGGGCTACCCCGGATTTGCACTACGTTGCCGAAGACGAGGACATAGGACACTGTCCCTTTAACTGGGAGGATTTCCCCCCTAAGCCACCGCCCCAGCGAGGACGAGGAGGAGGTTTGGCCTTCAAAGTCCGGAAGGAGGTGGACGTCGGTGTGGGTAAACACCAGATGAGTCGAGGAAGCAGGAGAGAACAAGAGCGGACCAAGGCAGACGGTGTCCCGAGGGTAAGCAAAGGCAGAGCAGTCGCAAGAGCATCCGGAGCCAGGAGGCCAACGACCCCGTGTGTCGCCCAGCCACGCTCCCGGAGGAGCGTGGCTCTCGCAGGTACGCAAGCGTTTCATGGGTTGGGTGGGTAAAAGGGGGAGACCACCTAGGCAGCTGTAACTTCCCCGTTGTCCCGGTATTTCCCGCCCTGAGCACTGACCTCATCTAGCTAGACGTGTGGCGCACCATGTGACTCCTCACTTCCCCTTCCCTCAACAACACTGTTTGAGTGCACTACACTGATACCGAGTTCCTTTGTTTCTTTTTCCCCGCTGCCCCAACACGTTTCCCGCTGATCAAACGGTCTTGAGCTGGATTGGGTACGGAGAGGTCTGACCTCGCCAAGGGACCAGGACGCTAGAGGGAGACCAAAAGAACTGCCTTTACCTTACTATAGACTGGTCACGCGACGCAGGCGTATCGTTAGAACAATAAAATCCTCTTTGACCCCCATCTAGTCTCCGGAGTGTTTCTCCTACCCCGCAACAGTCCTCTTGGCCTAGGATTCCCGATATGCTGAGCCCCTCTTTGGGTTCCGCCGGACTTGTCTTCAAGCCCCCTAAGCAAACTCTGCTGTTTTCACAGGTCCCTTTAAACTTTGACAGCTGACTGCGCTTGAGGCTTCCATCGCGACCAGCACAGCTGCGCCCGGACACACCAGGGCAGGTAAACCCGAACTGCTGGTGGTACTTTGAACCTTGGCCCCCAAGCACCTTAAGTCTTTAAGGGTACCCTCTACAACCGTTTGCAAATACCTGTATGAAATACATGTCTTTTCTGTTCATAGAATAACATTATCGCGTTCAAGGCTCATGCCTCAAATCTGACAGCTTTGGTATTTAACTGTTTTTAGTGTGTAAAAACAGTAAAAAACTAAAGTACTTACTGATCCCGAAGATCTGGAGTATAAATACTATATAAAATATTGTGTTATTTTTCTGAATTGGTTTAGTATTTCTTATTAAGTGTGTGACTCATTTATTGGCAGTGTGTTCAACAAATGCTCAGCATTCCCCTCTTGTACGCATGGACTGCTCGGCCACACTACTACAAACAGAGAGGATAGTTAAAGCAAGCCCCTGTAACCCAATAGGGCTGGCTAAACTTTCTGTATAATGTGCCTCGTTTTGGTACTCTAGATGGAAAGCCAGCTTTCTACAGTGGTGTCCAGAGTCGACACACAACAAGCCTTGGTAGTTGCAAGTGCTCAGGTACCTAGGGTATTGGTGCTGAGAGGGTCCTGGAGGGGTCAGTATCTCAAGAAGTAACAGGCTGACCTCCTGTACTAATGACAACCTCTTCCTAGTGAGTTGCCCCCTAGGTGGGCCCCATGGCCAGCAAGACAAAGTACTGTGTCGTTGCGGTCAGTGCCTGCAGGTATGGGGACAGTGGGGGACGGGAGGGGGGTAGGGGGACAGAGGGGGACGGAGGGGGGGAGAGGGGGACAGAGGGGGAGAGGGGGACGGAGGAGGGAGAGGGGGGAGAGGGGGGGACGGGGGAGAGGGGGGGAGGGGGGGGACGGAGGAGGGAGAGGGGGGAGAGGGGGGAGGGGGGGACGGAGGGGGGAGAGGGGGGATGGGGGATGGGGGGACGGAGGGGGGGAGAGGGGGACGGAGGGGGGAGAGGGGGGGGACGGAGGGGGGAGAGGGGGGGGACGGAGGGGGGAGATGGGAACGGAGGGGGAAAGGAGGGGAGGGGAGACAGAGGGGGGAGGGGAGACAGAGGGGGGATAGGGGGGACAGAGGGGGGATAGAGGGGGACAGAGGGGGGGACAGAGGGGGAACAGGGAGAGGGGGACAGCGAGAGGGGGACGGAGGGGGAGGGGGACAGGGGGACGGAGGGGGACAGGGAGAGGGGGATGGAGGGAGAGGGGGACAGGGAGAGGGGGACGGAAAGGAGAGGGGGACGGAAAGGAGAGGGGGACGGGGGGAGGGGGGGCGGGGGGCGGGGGGAGAGGGGGACGGAGGGAGAGGGGGACGGAGGGAGAGGGGGACGGAGGGAGAGGGGGACGGAGGGAGAGGGGGGACGGAGGGAGACGGAGGGGGCACGGGGACAGAGGGGGAGGAGGGGGCAAGGGGATGGAGGAGGGGAGAGCGGGACGGAGGGGGAGAGTGGGACGCGGGGAGAGTGGGACGGAGGGGGGAGAGGGGGAGGAGGGGGCACGGGGACAGAGGGGGAGGGGGGACAGAGGGGGGAGGGGGGGACAGAGGGGGGAGGGGGGGACAGAGGGGGGAGGGGGGGACAGAGGGGGGAGGGGGGGACAGTGGGGGGAGAGGGGGACAGTGGGGGGAGAGGGGGACAGTGGGGGGAGAGGGGGACAGTGGGGGGAGAGGGGGACGGAGGGGGGAGAGGGGGACGGAGGGAGGGGGAGAGGGGGGAGAGGGGGACGGAGGGGGGAGAGGGGGACGGAGGGGGGAGAGGGGGACGGTGGGGGGAGAGGGGGATGGAGGGGGGAGAGGGGGACGGAGGGGGGAGAGGGGGACGGAGGGAGGGGGAGAGGGGGACGGAGGGAGGGGGAGAGGGGGACGGAGGGAGGGGGAGAGGGGGACGGAGGGAGGGGGAGAGGGGGACGGAGGGAGGGGGAGAGGGAGAGGGGGGAGAGGGGGAGGGGGGAGAGGGGGACGGAGGGGGGAGAGGGGGACGGAGGGGGGAGGGGGACGGGGGAGAGGGGGACAGAGGGAGACGGGGAGGAGGGGGCACGGGGACAGAGGGGGAGGGGGGACAGAGGGGGGAGGGGGGGACAGAGGGGGAGGGGGGGACGGTGGGAGGAGGGGGGAGGGGGGGGACGGTGGGGGGAGAGGGGGACAGTGGGGGGAGAGGGGGACGGAGGGGGACAGAGGGGGGAGAGGGGGACGGAGGGAGGGGGACGGAGGGGGGAGAGGGGGACGGAGGGAGGGGGAGAGGGGGACGGAGGGGGGAGAGGGGGACGGAGGGGGGAGAGGGGGACGGTGGGGGGAGAGGGGGACGGAGGGGGGAGAGGGGGACGGAGGGAGGGGGAGGGGGAGAGGGGGACGGAGGGAGGGGGAGAGGGGGACGGAGGGAGGGGGAGAGGGAGAGGGGGGAGAGGGGGAGAGGGGGACGGAGGGGGGAGAGGGGGACGGAGGGGGGAGAGGGGGACAGAGGGGGGAGAGGGGGACGGAGGGGGGAGGGGGACGGGGGAGAGGGGGACAGAGGGAGACGGGGACGGAGGGGTAGGAGGGGGCACGGGGATGGAGGGGGGGGAGAGTGGGACGGAGGGGGGAGAGTGGGACGGAGGGGGGAGAGTGGGACGGAGTGGGGAGAGTGGGACGGGGGAGAGTGGGACGGGGGAGGGGGGGAGAGGGGGAGGAGGGGGGAGGGGGGAGAGGGGGGCACGGGGACAGAGGGGGAGGGGGGACGGAGGGGGGAGAGGGGGACGGAGGGAGGGGGAGAGGGGGACGGAGGGGGAGAGGGGGACGGGGGAGAGGGGGACGGAGGGAGGGGGAGAGGGGGACGGAGGGGGAGAGGGGGACGGGGGAGAGGGGGACGGGGGAGAGGGGGGAAAGGGGGATGGGGGAGAGGGGGACGGAGGGAGGGGGGGACGGAGGGAGTGGAGGCTGAGGGAGGGGGAGAGGGGGATGGAGGGAGGGGGGAGAGGGGGATGGAGGGAGGGGGACGGAGGGAGAGGGGGACGGAGGGAGAGGGGGACGGAGGGAGAGGGGGACGGAGGGAGGGAGGGGGAAGGGGTAAGGGGAGAGGGAGGGGGACGGGGAAGGGGAGAGGGGACAGAGGGAGAGGGGGACGGAGGGAGAGGGGGACGGAGGGAGAGGGGGACGGAGGGAGAGGGGGACGGAGGGAGAGGGGGACGGAGGGGGGAGAGGGGGACGGAGGGGGGAGAGGGGGACGGAGGGGGGAGAGGGGACGAGGGGACGGAGGGGGACAGAGGGGGACAGAGGGGGGAGAGGGGGACAGAGGGGGGAGAGGGGGACAGAGGGGGGAGAGGGGGACAGAGGGGGGAGAGGGGGACAGAGGGGGGTAGAGGGTGGAGGGGGGGACGGAGGGGGGGAGATGGGGACGGAGGGGGGGAGATGGGGACGGAGGGGGGGAGATGGGGACGGAGGGGGGGAGATGGGGACGGAGGGGGAAAGGAGGGGAGGGGGGACGGAGGGTGGACGGAGGGGGACAGGGGGAGAGAGGGGGGACAGAGGGGGGACGGAGGGGGGACGGAGGGGGAGGGGGGTAGAGGGTGGAGGGGGGACGGAGGGGGGGAGATGGGGACGGAGGGGGAAAGGAGGGGAGGGGGGACGGAGGGTGGACGGAGGGGCGAGAGGGGGACAGGGGGAGAGAGGGGGGAGAGAGGGGGGACGGAGGGGGAGGGGTACAGGGGGAGGGGGACAGGGGGAGAGAGGGGGGACAGAGGGGGGACGGAGGGGGGACGGAGGGGGAGGGGTACAGGGAGAGGGGGACAGGGGGAGGGGGACAGCGAGAGGGGGAGGAGGACAGGGAGAGGGGGACGGAGGGGGAAAGGAGGGGAGGGGGGACGGAGGGTGGACAGAGGGGCGAGAGGGGGACAGGGGGAGAGAGGGGGGGACAGAGGGGGGACAGAGGGGGAGGGGGACAGGGGGAGAGAGGGGGAGAGAGGGGGGACAGAGGGGGGACGGAGGGGGAGGGGTACAGGGAGAGGGGGACAGCGAGAGGGGGAGGGGGACAGCGAGAGGGGGACGGAAAGGAGAGGGGGACAGCGAGAGGCGGACGGAAAGGAGAGGGGGACGGAGGGAGAGGGGGACGGAGGGGGGAGAGGGGGACGGAGGGGGGAGAGGGGGACGGAGGGGGGAGAGGGGGACGGAGGGGGGAGAGGGGGACGGAGGGGGGAGAGAGGGACGGAGGGGGGAGAGAGGGACGGAGGGGGGAGAGAGTGACGGAGGGGGAGATAGGGACGGAGGGGGGAGATAGGGACGGAGGGGGGAGATAGGGACGGAGGGGGGAGATAGGGACGGAGGGGGGAGATAGGGACGGAGGGGGGAGATAGGGACGGAGGGGGGACAGAGGGGGGAGGGGGGAGACAGAGGGGGGAGACAGAGGGGGGAGGGGGGAGACAGAGGGGGGAGGGGGGAGGACGGAGGGGGAGAGGGGGGAGAGGGGGACAGAGGGGGGAGAGGGGGACAGAGGGGGGAGAGGGGGAGAGGGGGGAGAGGGGGGAGAGGGGGAAGAGGGGGGGAGAGGGGGGGAGAGGGGGACAGAGGGGGGGAGAGGGGGGGAGAGGGGGACAGAGCCCATTGGCTCAGGTCTGGTCTGCCATGGATCCAGGAGACTGGATGGTAGTGTTGGACTGCAAGGATGTCTATTTTTATATTCCCGGTCTGCCTGCCCATCAGCGCTATCTGCGGTATACAATAGGCCACAAGTACTTTCAGTTCACTGTGCTCCCCTTTGGCCTTACCAGCACCCCTCCGGTGTTTACCAAGGTAATGGGGGTGGTTGCAGCTCATTTGCGAAGATCAGGGGTGCCAGTCTTCCTGTATCTCGACGATAGATTGGTGAAGGCGGGCTCGTCCCAAGCTCATGTCTCCCACCTTCGACCTATGGTGAATCTTATGCACTCACTGGGGTTCACTATCAATGTGCCTAAGTCACTGCTGACTCGCTCTCAGACTCTCTCTTTCATCAGAGAAGTTCTGGACACAGTGCAGTTTTTGGCTTATCCACCCAAGCAACAAGTCGAGGATATTCAGACTTTGATAACAATATTTCAGCCTCTACCCTGGGTTTCGGTGAGACTGACTCTCAGGCTGCTGGGCCTCCTGCATCTTGCTGGTAACATATGCTTGATGATATATGCGGGCTCTGCAGTGGGGCCTGAATTTCCAGTGGGTGCAGCATGAGAGGAATCTCTCTAATCTGGTCCAGATCTCTTAGGGGACTTAGAAGGATTTGCAGTGGTGGCTAACAAACTGCAATTAGGTCAGAGACAGACCCCTCTCCCTTCCTCAACCAGATCTCACAGTAGTGACGGATTTATCACTCCTGAGATGAGGTGGCCACCTGGGAGGGGTGGAGAGCAGAAGACTCTGGTCTACGGCGGAATCCAGATTCCACAACAGCTCTGGGTGATCTGACTGGCATTGAAAGCCTTTCTACCCTTCGTCAAGGGAAAGTTGTCCAAGTGTTCATAGACAATACCACTGCCTTATGGTATTACAACGGGTGGGGTTGTGGACCCTTTTGTCATTAGGCCCTGCCTCTCTGGATATAGCTGGAACACCAGGGCATATCTCTGGTGGTTCAACATCTGGCAGGATCTCTAAACACCAGGGCTGACGAACTTGGCAGATGATGCCTAGCGAATCACGAATGGAATCACCACCCGGAGGTGGTGAAAAGTCTCTTTCAGCAGTGGGGAGAGCCTTGGTTAGATCTGTTCACCACAGCCGAAAACAAGTAATGTCAGCCGTTTTGAATGCTAGAGTTAACACCGCAGCACTCGCTCGAAGACGCTTTTCGTCTGGAGTGAAAGTCAGGCCTCCTGTACGCCTTTCCGCCTATACCACTCTTACCCAGCGTTCAAAAAGTTCAAGAATGATCGGGCCCAAGTTATCCTTGTGGCTCCAGACTGAGCATGGAGAGTCTGGTATCCCGAGCTTCTTAGCATGGCCATCAATCCTCCGATCAGGCTGCTTCTTCGCGAAGATCTTCTGTGGCAGCAACTGGGGAGGATTCTCCACCCGAACCTTTCCACTCTCGGCCTTCTTGTGTGGAGATTGAGCAGCAACAGTTGACAGCTTTCGACCTCCCTCCCAAAGTCTGTAATGCCACCTTGGCAGCCAGGCGTCCCTCCACCAAGACGGTGTACGCCTGCCATTGGAAGAAATGTTTAGTATGATGTGCTGAAAAATCAGTTGATCCATTGATCCCCTCTTTATGAAGTACTGCTTTTCGTTATTTCTCTTGTCCAGTAGGGCTCTGCTCTGGGCACTCTTAAGGGCTATCTTTCTGCCATTTCTGTCTTCACACAGTTCCCATATCAACCCACTTTGTTCAAGTCCCCTATAGTATATAGGTTCCTTAAGGGTCATCCTCATCTCTTCCCTCCTTCACCATTCATTATGCCTCAGTAGGACCTTAATTTGGTTTTCATGTTTTGGATGTGTGCTCCTTTCGAGCCTCTACACAATTGCCCCCTCAGGCTTCTCACCTGAAAACAGCGCTCCTTGTGGCAATTATATCTGCCATGTAGGCGGAATGTGGGATGACATATAAGTTTACCACCCCATATCACCCACAAACCAATGGTCTGGTTGACAGTCAACAATACCTTGAAAGGTATGATCATGGGACTCCCTGAAAAACTCAGAAAGAGATGGGATGTCCTTTTACCATGCCAGATTTTTGCTTACAGAGAGGTGCCACAGAAAAGAATGGGCTTCAGTCCCTTTCAGCTTCTGTTGGCCGTCCTGTGAGAGGTCCACTAAGTCTGGTAAGGTAAGGGAAGGCAAGGGTCGGAGAGGCATCTCAAAGAACCCAAACTCGACATAGTAGACTATGTGTTTGGCCCTAGCACCAAGATGGCTGAGTACATGGTGAAAGCCAATAAAAACTTTGAGGCAAGCAAGGCTCTCCAGAAGCAATGGTTTGACCAAAAGGCTGCACTGGTGTAGTTCCAACCAGGGCAGAGGTATGGGTATCGGAGCCTGTGGCACCTAGGGTCCTCTAGGAAAAGTGGAGTGGACCATACCCTACCCTGTCCTAGAAAGAAAGGAGAGGTCACCATCTGGTGGACCTTACACTTCCAGTAGCTCCAAGAGGGCTAACCATGTGAACCGCCTTAACCTCAGTCATGACAGGGCTGATGTGACCATGTTGATGGGGGGGATCAGGAAGAAGAGAGTGAACCTCTCCCTGACCGCCTCTCTTGCAGCCCCCATGATGGGTCAGTGGAAGGAGTTGTCTTCTCAGACACCCTCACTGCCCAACAGCAGACTGACTGCAGGCAGTATGCTAGGCTCTTTTCTTTAACCTCTGGTCAGACAACCTGGTGTCCACTTGATCTGGATACTGGGGACAGCCTACCTGTAAAAAACTAAATATACAGGCAGACTGACCAAGTCAAAGAAAGCATCAGAGCTGAAGTCAGCACAATGCTGTAACTAGGGGTGATTGAACCCTCTGAGCGTTACTGGGCCAGCACAGTGGTGTTAGTCCCCAAACCTCACTCCAAGGAAGGAAAACCAGAGCTAATGTTTTGTGTGGCCTACAAAGGAATCACTGCTGTCAGTAAGACGGATGCACACCTCATTTCAAGAGCAGATGAGCTTAGTGACAGGTTAGAGACAGCCAAGTTTCTCAGCACTTCTAATTTGCCATCAGGATACTGGCAGATTGGGAACACCCCAGGAGCGAAAGAGAAGCCAGCATTCCCCATCTCAGATGGGCTATATCAGCTTACTGTGATGCCCTTTAGTTTAAAGAATGCCTCTGACACATTCCAAAGGATGGGGAACAAACTGCTGGCTGGGGAGGTCTTTCAGTGCAGCATATTTTTATGATATTGCTGTATATAGTTCCACCTGGCAGGATCACCTGAGCCACCTGGGAAAGGTTTTAAAAGCCCTGCAGACTGCAGGCCTAACTATCAAGGCATCCAAATGCCATATAGGGAAGGGAACAGTAGTATACTTGGGTCACCTTGTAGGTGGAGGCCAAGTTCAATCATTACAGTCCAAGATCCAGACTATTCCGAACTGGGAGGCTCCAACAACCCAGACCCACGTCAGGGCATTCCTTGGCTTGACTGGATACTGCAGGGGGTTTGTGAAGGGGTATGCTACTCGTGTGGCACTCCTCACAGACCTGACCTCCACGCAACAACCCAAGAAAGTAAACTGGACAGTAAGCTATCAAAAGGCTCTTCACACTCTGAAGGAAGCAATGTACTCGGCACCCATTCTAAAAGCTCCAGATTATTCAAAGCAGTTCATAGTGCAGACTGATGCCTCTGAACAAGGGATAGGAGCGGTCCTATCCTAAGCCAACAATGGTGGCCAGGACCAGCCTGTTGCTTTCATTAGCAGGAGGTTACTCCCCAGATAACAGTGTTGTAATGCCTTTGAGAGGGAAGCCTTTGGTGTGGTTTGGTCCCTGAAGAAGCGGAGACCATACCTGTTTGGTTCTCACTTCCTTGTTCAAACCGACCACAGACCTCTCAGATGGGTCATGCAAATTAAAGGAGAAAACCCAAAACTTTTGAGGTGGTCCATCTCCCTACAGTGAATTGACTTTACTGTGGAACACGGACCTGGGGCTGCCCATGCCAATGAAGATGGCATTTACAGGTTCCTAAACTTAGAAAATGAAGACTCTCTTAGGAAAGGTTAGTGTCATTCCCTTTTTTTGTTCTGGGGGCGGGGGGGGGGGGGTGGAGAAGGGGGTAGGAAAGTGCCCCTTTTGACATGGTTGCCCCCACAATTTACTCATTGGTACTGATGTTGTGTACTGGGACCCTGCTAACCAAGCTCTTTCCCTAAGAACAAGACGCATGTTCAATTGTAACCCAACTAGCAAAGACTGGTAAGCCCTGGGAAATGATTCCTATGGTACCCAGGGCAGGGATACTAAAGAAGGCCCCTATGGGCTGCAGCACGTATTATGCCACCCAAAGGGACTCCCACAATTACTGCACACAGACTGCCATTGCAGGGTGCGTAAAATGGCGCAAGCTATTTTCGAAAACACTACATGGCACACTCCCTGTGTGCCATGCCCAAAGAACTGCATGTAATATATGTAAGTCACCCCTACAGCAGGCCTCAGAGTCCCATGGCAGGGTGCATTATATTACATGTGAGGACATATCTGCAAGAGCAGATATGGCCCTATGATGTCTACTTTGATTACTATTATGATTACTAGACATTGCAAGTGATCAAGGAAGCCACCTTGAAGGCTTGTACTGGGCATTGGTCATTACGAGTTACCCAGCTACCTGATGGCCTCACTGAAACCTATGGTGCTTGGTATCAACCATCTTGTCTTGATAAATCCGTACTGTTTCCAGTACTGGATTTATGAAGACATACACCCAGAGGGCCCCCCCTGAAACCTACTTGTCCTCTAATGTGTTGGCTGACTGCTGTCCTCCAGCCTGCCACCACAGATGAGTTTCTGAAAAATGAGGAAATTACACCAGAGAAACCGGGGCTCTCTAGTGTGGGAGTTATCCTCAGGGAAGTGCAGGGATAGACTCCTGACACAGAGTGTTTTGGACTCACCACTGGGCAGTACAGGATTAAGTTCGGGAAGACAAAAACTCGAGTCAGTCCTGGGTAGATTTTGTGGACTTCTCAGTCAAAACACTAGGAGGCTGGTTAAAAGGCAGTAAGGTGCATGACGTTTAGTAACTGTACTTCTGAAAACTGCATCAGGACATAGTGGACTTGGGGTAGTCTCTCCTCAAGAGTTGTGAACAACGACTGACCACTGGGTCAAAACCAGAGTGTCCTGAAAGACCCAAGGTGGGGGGTGACCAAAATAAAGGGGTTATCGCTTCCCCCAAGGGAAAGATGTGGAACACAGAGGGGAAAAAACAAAAGAGTCTTTCAAAGGCCCCTAAACATTTGTTCAGGAGGGTGGGCTTGAGACCCTTCCCAATCTAAGGGTGGGTACCAGGGTAGGAACTGGGATCCCAAGAAGGCATGGTGCCATCTCTGTAAGCAGAATGGTCACCAAAAGGCGGCTCCGATTGTCCCAAAAAGGTTACCACTAGTCAAGCACCCAAAGGGGTTGCTAATCTCAAGATGGGATCCTTGCTGTGCCCTGACCATGTTAGCAAGCACACTGAAGCTATTTTAATCTCAGAGGGTGGGGTGGATGTAGCTACCATGGCTGTCTGCTCCAGTAACTTGGACAAATACAGACAAAGCCACGTATCAATAAGGTTGAAGTAGAAGCACGGAGGGATACCACCCTGGTGACGGAAGCACTGATATTCCCAGAGCAGTACATAACTGAACAAACTTAATCAGTTATCAATGCTGATAACGGTCTATCCAATGACTACAGTGACCTTGGAGTGGGGAGGGGTTACGGGCCAAAAGAAGATGGTCGTGTCCTCTGCAATTCCAGTCAAATGTCTGCAAGATAATGTAGGAAAGTGCCCCTTTTTAGGTCTCGACTACGCAGCGCGCAAGCGCTGCGGAGTGACTTGGAATCACTCCGGGCTTTTGTGGAACCTCGTGCATGTTCTGCACTGTTTCCAATGAGCCCTCGTGCATGTACGGCGTTTACCTTGCGGAGCAAGCAGCGGCGCCATCTGTTTGCAATTATCGCGCCCGCCGCTGCTCGCTCCCGTAAGGTAAACACTGTAGATGGAGCGGGCCACGCTGGTCTTTCAGCGCTTTTTTTCATCTTGTGTATAGCTGAGAGCGGCCCCTCACACACAGCTTGCTGCGTGCTGGACCAGGACAAATCCTTGGGGACCGCCCCTCCGCTCGAGTCGTCCGGTAGAAGTAGCGCCGCGCGGCACACACAACACAAATAGATGCCTCTCACCGCCGCTCACCTCAGGGCTTCACGCGCCACCAAGCGTACTCTGGGCTCCGCCGCAGTTCCACCAGGTCTGCTCACCGGGTTCAGTCAGTTCCAGGACTCTGCGCCGGGGGACCTCACGGCGCCCAACACCGCCCACAGTCTCCAGAGCCAGCACCGCAGGGCCAAAGCAATTACTCCGAGTTGGGAAGATAGAGGCGGGCAGCCCGTGTTGTAGGCCTGAAACTCTGCTTCTCGAGACGCGGCAACAACGTGACAGCCTCCCCAAGCCGCGCAACCGGGCTACATCTCCGCAGTTCGGAATTGCCAATATCTTCAATTTCATAAGTTGTACGAGCAATTTTTGGCAGTCATCGATGCTTGACACCTTCACCTCCTGACTGCTTGCATTTACAGGCAATTATGTACATAGGATGTTGAAGGATTATGCAGCGGCCAGCGGAGCCCTCTTAATGAGCGCCCATTTCGCTGCTTGGCTATCCACGCCCCCTAAACATATTAAGCAATTTGAATGTCCATAAGTCACCACACAGGTCGTTTTAACACATTATAAAACGACCTTAGTAAGCATAAGAGAGGGGAACATAAAAGTATACTGGTTACCCCAGCCCATTGATTCCCATTAATTTTCAATGAGAAGGTGTGCCAAGGCATTGTGCACGTGCTAGAGGCAATACTTTTGCCGTGCCAAAAAATTAACATGTATGCTTCCTCTTTTAATGCTATAAGCGCACAAAACATATTCAGTAATGTAAATGTCCCAAAAAACATAACAGTAGTCCTTTTAACCCATTGTAAAGCGATCTTGGTTAACCATAAATAGGCGGGACATCCTGTTACCATAGATGCATTAGATCGAGCATCCACCCACACTATAAATGCCCAGACACATACAAATATGGAATAGCTCAATCCCAAACCATTTTTAGATAATGCAGCTCTCCCAACTACAGTGGGGATTCCTGATAACCAGTCGAAAATCAATCTTTGTGTATACAATCAACATCCGCAACGTCTGTATAAAGAAAGAGATTGAATCCCACAGACATGTTGTCTGAAGCTTAGTCTGGTATATACTTCTGGTATCACTGAGTTAGTACATACAGCCATAGCATAGGGTTATAACATAACAATTACCCTCATACGTCATTATGCTATCTTATATACAGACCCATTCAATAAGGAAAGGGACCGCACTGTAGAGTTCCCAGATCCAAGGAAAAATAATGTTGATGCAATATAGTGTACCCATCACTACATAACCTATAAATCACACAGTCTGCAAGACAATTCAATAGTACTGTAAAGTAATCTGACCCTCCGGACAAATATTCATCTAACCGAACAAACATTATAGTGTGGCTAGATGGTGCCACTCCAGAGCTATGCTTAACCCATACAATCTCTGGATTCAACGACTTCCCTTAAAAACAAGACGCTTTTCTATATTTGTTCCATGTTTCAAGTTGTTAACGGGATCCACAACAAACCAGAACATATCCGAAAACGTATGTCCCCGCTCCATATGTGCTCTACAATGGGCGCCGACAAAACCTTACACCTGATTCTGGATTGATGTTGTAAAATCCTAGTTTTCACTTGCTGTCCCGTTTTGCGAATATAGCAATGCCCACATGGGCACTCTATACAGAAAATCACATTAGAAGATTGACAAGTTGAAGAACCTGAAAGGGTCCATGTCTTATCATTGGAAGCAAAGCTCTTTAGGTTTGCTGTACTCCTACATGCAGGGCAATGACTGCACTTAAAATAGCCCTGGGTCTGTCCTCATTCTAAACTAGTTGAAATATCGCTCGAGCGCGGTGGTTCCAAAAATGCCTTTACCAGCTTATCACATAAGTTTGGGGGCCTCTTAAAAACAAAAAGAGGAGGTGGAATAATAAAATTTCTCATTGCTGAGGTCACCAAAAGTGGAGACACAAACAGTCTGTGAGTGTTCCTGTCTTTTCTCCAGCAGTACACTATTGCAATCCCTATACCGAGAACATTTTAAAGCCTCCTTATCATTTTCTGAGGATAACCACGTGCTTTGAGTCTACATTTTAAATCCTCTGCTCCCCTAAAATAGTCCACTGCCTTACTATAGTTCCTCTTCACTTGAAGGAACTGTCCCACTGATAGGCTGTCTCTCAAATCATGGGGATAAGTACTGGTGTGATGAACTAATGTCTCCTGTCTATGCTCTTTATGAATAGGCTAGTGTAAAGTATGTTATCTTCGACCCTAAATTAATGGACCGAGGCAGCAGGGGGTGAGCGGTCTACGGATGATGAAGAGGGTGAGGGGGCTGCTTAGCTGCAGATGAAGGGCGTGCCTTGATTGTGTGGTGGAAGAGGTATCTGGAAGAGAGTGTGTGAAAGAGACAGCTTGGAATGTACTGTGTAGAAAAACATAATAATAAAATCCAGTGGGTGATGTGCCTGCTGTAGAAATCTGTTTGCTTCCATCAGGTCATATTTCTTTTCTAGTCGGCTAGCTCAGTAGGTTAATAGGGCTGCAACAGAGATGTGTTTGTACCCTGCATGTCACTGTTCAATTTCAGTAAGGTAGCTCAGTGGGTTAACGTAGCAGCCAGGATCTCAGTCACATTCGACCATTCCTGTCTTTGTATCCAACACCACTCTGTATTCCGAGACGTCTGACGGAGTATCAACTACAAGTTCCAGCATGCAACGCACTTTTTAGTAAAAAGACAGGTCTGCCCGAGGGGGTCTCTTCAAACACGAGACAGCCGTGACAAGTACGCTGCTACAGAGATCTATCCTTTCGAGTGCCCTTGTTGCCAAGGAGATCTTTGGTATTGTAGAAAAACACTGCTGCATGGATCCTCTGAGTATCTGACATTATCGATAACACAATAGAATTGTCTATCAATTGATTTTGATATTCGTGTTTACCTCTTACAGATGATTGTCATGGACAAACCTCTCTTAACCCCTGCTTGCTCTCCTCCTCCTCCTCCTCCTCCCCATCTGTGCCCCCACTTTTGCCCCATCCCAGGCAAAACGCAAGTTAATAGTCCTCAAGGAAACGACTCTCTGCCTTCCCCAACTTTAAAAATAGTTTTAAAGTAGGCTCAATGCTCTCCGAACACAGTTGTCAGCAAGCATGCAGACTGTGCTGTCTGTTGTGTAAGGGTTGGGCAGTCGAATCATTGCACCTCAGTCCTTTTTAGGTCGAGCCAAGTACATTTGTGGTGCATGTTAGTTTTTGGAAGGTGAAAGCCACAGATGGGAGGAGGGAAGTTAGGCTGTATGTATTGCTGTATTATAGTCTAAATGTTTATAAGGTCCCAAAGGCGAGACCTATGGCTATGCCAATGCTTGTTGTCTTGGTCACTCCTACTTTTTGCCACTGGTACTGCTGTTTTTCGACTGATGTGCACTGGTTCCCTGCTAACCAGGCGCAGTGCCAGTGCTCCTTCCCTAAAACAAGGTAAAACGGTCTAATCGTAACACAATTGGCTCACACTTCAGCATCCCTGTTAAGTCCCTAGTAGGTGGTACCCTGGGTACCTAGGACATGGGTACTAAAGAGGGTCCCTATGGAATGTAGAATGTATTAAGCAAACTTAAGGGACCTCCATACCAATTGCATGCAGGCTGCCACTGCAGACTGCGTGACCTGGTGCAAACCATGTTTAAAAACACGTCATGGCACACTCACTGTGTGCCATGCCAAAGTCACTGCATGTAATATATGTAGGTCACCCCTACAGCAGGCCTTGTAGCCCTAACACAGGGAGCATTATATTACATGTGAGGGCCTATCAGCATGAGCAGCTATGCCCCTGTGCTGTCTAGTTCAATTGCTAGATTGTAGAAGTGAACAGAGAAGCCATCTTCAGTATATGTACTGGGCACTGGTCTGTACAAGTTCCCCAGCTACATGATGCCTTTATTGACACCTATGGTGTTTGGTATAAAACACTTTGTCTTCATAGATTTGCCCAGTTGCCAGTACAAGATTTATTATGACATGCGCCCAGAGGGCACCTTAGAGGTGCCCCCTGAAAACCTACCAGTCCTCTAGTATGCTGGCCGACTGGTTCCAACCAGCCTTCCACTACAGACAAATTTCTGACCCCCTGGAGGTAAGAGCCCACACTCTCAGAGGTCTGGAAACACTGCCTGCTTCGGAGTGGTTATCACCTCCTCCAGGAGAATGGTAAGTGAATCTGCATGCCAAGGCCAGGGGCTTCAAATCCCCTTCCAGCTTTGACATGCAACCGCGGCTCCCCCCCGACCTGGGAGATGCCACCCCCTGCCCGAGGCCCTTGGGTACCAGGACTGGCTATAATTTAGCTATGCAAGTAGGCATGTTGCACTACCAGGCCAGTCACACACATAAGGTGGGCTGCCTAATGTGCTCCACAAAAGAAGGGTTTCACTGCTTTGTTTTTGGTTGAATTAGGAACTCTGGGACAGGGTTGTGTTAACTACCCCGCAGGAAGTGGTAAAGGGGGGGGGGCGTAGTGACCCCAGGGGTAAGAAGCCAATTGGCTACTGTAGGAAAGTGCCCCTTTTTGTCACGGTCCCCCCACTTTTTGCTCACCAATACAAATGTTCCTGTCAACTCTCGTGCAAGCAAAAATATCTCAACTTCCCATCCATTTGTTGGGTCATGACCTCTTTTTATAGCCCAAACGGAAACATAAGACCACATGAGTCCTGAACTGACTCCCTGAGGTTGCAAAAACTCACTTGCAGGTATTGGTGAAGATCATAATTGACCAGTCTTCATGCTCATCCTGAAATTTCTGGATCAGCTGCACGAGGTACGCATCTTTCACCTTCTCCGGCACCAGGATGTATCGCTGGTCCAGTTCATCCACAGTCCGGACTCTGGTAAGAGAGACAAGCAGGAGGCATTTAAAACGCACTCACAATGTACTCACCACTGCACACTGGACACAAAACACCAAATTGTCTTCTTGGAGCCGATGTACTACAGGCTACCATAGTGACAAGTTATCAGAAATTATTATTGGTCCCGGATACAAAATAATGTTTTAAATGGTATGGGAAGAAGCAGGACACATAATGGCTCAAGCGGCCGGAAGCCCGACTACTTACTAAACCATGAAATAAAACCACTTTTATTTGAATATCTGCAGCAAATAGTTCAATAATAGTATAATTTTTTACCTTCGTTATGGCCCACTCTTCATCCAGAAAAGTGAAAGTAAGATGGATAACTTAAATTTAGTTTCTTGTGCTGCTCAAAATAGGAAATGATAAAAAACAAACAATAACTCGCCTAAGGTATAGGAAGCTGCCTTTTTAAGTAGTGTACCAAAATGAGGTACCCTATGCTCTTTAGGCTTATCAGAGGGTAGTGTTGAGCATTTGTTGCACACACAGAGTAAATAAATAAGAAACACAGTCGAGATCAATTTAGAGAAATAACATATGTTTTTATATAATTTGTAACACCAGGAACTTCATAATCGGGTAAGTATTTTATATGAGTTATCAAATTTTACAGTAGAAAATTACAGCTGTCAGATTTGAGGCATGAGCCTACCTATAAGTACCTTGGCTACTACCCTTCATGCCCCCTAACACCCCAAAATCCTGTATTTAGGTGGCTCAGTGACACCAGGAACTCAGAATCGACTGACTCCAAAAGAAGAAGGACAAAGAGCCAAAGAAAGCGACAATAGAGGATAGCTGTGGACTTTGTGCCAAACCCTGCCTGGCTGCTCCTGTCCCGACAATCGCCCAGACCCGACTGATCCTGCAGCGGTGCATCTTCCAAATGTTTCAGAAGGCTGCCAGCACTTCGTCAACCAGCTAGCATCTCACTTGAAGTGGAGGAGACGCTTCCCTGCAACCTGCATGCACCGACCTCGACGTCTGGTACACCAATCTGCTGGCCACCGGGTCCACTGATGCAGCAGCCACCCAAGAAGAGGTCACTGTGCTCCAGGGGGTCAGATCCGTCTCCCCACCAAGTTTGGAGACACCAGGAACCTCAAGAGCTGCCCTACACCAATGCTGTTGAAAGCAACTTGCACGGCCAGAGACTTCCCAAGAGGCCAACTCCACGCCAGAAGAAGTCTTGCTGTGTTTCTTCTCCCTCTTCTGCAGGTGCACAGAGAACTGTGGGATTCCCAAACTCAACAACCCCCCAGACAAAACACCTATGCACCCAAGCTCCCCAGCCTCAGTCCATTGAAACAGACGGTGTCTCTGTGGCCCCGAGACCCCCAAGAGTGGAGCCCCCCTTTTGGATTCTGCCGGACTGGTCCCCCAGTCCACCTCGCAGCCTCTTTCTTATAGATCTTATAGGTAGGGGTTACCAATTCACATGTATCAGTTTTAGGGAGAGAACAATGGCACTGGGGCCTGGGCAGCAAGTCATAACAATCAGCATTGGGGCAAAAAATGTAGGGGGTGACTAAACAAAAAACTCTTTCATACATGCCCCACCCCAGATGAAAGTTGCCGAGTAACTAACTGATCCCCTGGTAGTTCTCACCGTCTAAGTGAGACTCTTACAGGTGAGTAGTACACTCTATAAATCCCTGATGAATTGATTAAGAAGAAAAACCTGGAAAGGCCATCTGCATGGTCAGTCCCTGGTCTGTGTTCCACTGAAAAGTCCATACCCTGTAGGATAATACACCACCTAAACAACTTGGGGTTCTCTCATTTGCATCAGCCATCTTAGAGGCTTCTAGTCGGATTGAACCTTGAAGTGAGTCCTAAACAAGTATGGTCTCACCTTCTTCAGGGACCAGATCATAGCATAGGCTTCCCTCTCAATAGCATTCTAGCTCTCCTGGTTGATCCTTGCCCTCATCATTTGTTTGTGACAACACTGCCACATCCCATGTTCAGAAGCATCTTTTTGGACAATTAACTCCTTTCCATAGTCTGGGGCCTTCAGGACAGGTGCTGAGCACACAGCCTCTTGCAGGGTGTCAAAAGTCTTTTGGCATCCTGTGGTCCACATGACCTTTTTAGGCTGCTTTTTGGAGGCAAGTTCAGTGAGTGGGGCCACAATGACTCCATACCCATTCACAAACCTCCTGTAGTACCCAGTCAAGCCTAGGAAAGCCCTGACCTTGGTGCGAGTCTTGAGAGCCTTTCACCCCAGAATGGTCTGGATCTTGGGTTGGAGAGGTCGTACTTGGCCTCCACCTACAAGGTGGCCCAAACACACAACAGCACTCTACCCTATCTGGCACTTACTGGCCTTGATATTTAGGCCTGCCTGCTGCAGGGCCTATAAAACTTCCCTTAGGTGGACCAGGTGAGCCTCCCTGGTAGAACTAAATACAGCAAGATCACCCAGATATGCTGAAGTAAAGTTGTTCAGACCTGAAACAACTTGATTCACCAACCTACGGGAAGTGGCAAGTGCATTTTTCAGCCCAAAAGGCATCACTTGGAAATGAAAGTGGCATTTAGGGGTTGAAAATGCAGATCTCTCCTTTGCTGTCAGGTCCAATTTGCTAGTGTCCAGACGTTAAATCACAGGTACACGAAACCGTGGCTGCACCCGCTGCTCTTGGTATGGGGTGTGCATCAGTTTTAGTGACAAACCCCTGTAATACACATAGAACCTCGTCTCTGGATTTCCACCTTTGGAGTTTGGAGCCACTACCACTTGTCTAGCCCAGGGACTGTCAGAGGGTTCAATCACCTCGAGCATCTTGCTTACCTCAGCTTAGATGCATACTCTGACATGATCAGACAGTCTCGAAATTTTATTTTGGTCAGGAAGGCTATCACCAGTGTCCACATCATGGACCTTTGGTCATAATAGTGCCTGATTCGCTCCTGTATGGCCTCCAGTTGTTTGCTTGACCTCTTCATGAACTCAGCCATGCGTGAACGCAGGCCCAATACATAGTCCACTATGTCTTGTTTGGGCTCTTTGAAAGGTTTCTCCCAGCCTTCCCTCAGCAAACGTAGGGGACCCCTTACGGGATGGCCAAACAGAAGTTCAAAGGGGCTGAAACCAACCCCCTTCTATGGCACCGCTCTGTATGAAAACAAGAGGCAAGGCAATAGGAAATCACATTTCCTTCTGAGTTTTTCAGGGAGGCCCATTATCACGTCAATCCATACCCTCTCAAAGGGAGTCCCAACCACTGGAAATGAAATTAAGGGAGCCTTTGTTTGTACCCCTGTCTTGCAACTGGCTTGACAGGTGACACAGGAGCAAAACAACTCACTTTTTCAGACATCTGGGGCCAATACAAATGGGCAACCAACCTGTCCCAGGTTTTGGTTTGTCTCCTATGTCCATCTAGGGGTGATGTTGTGCTAAGGCCAGAATTAACTCTATGTACACTTGGGGGATCACCACTCTCCTAGCGGCCACTGGTTACAGAAGCCCATCTTTCCCGTAGACCCTGTGGGTCCCACTGACCTCTCCCTCTTCTTGCCTTGCAGCTTGCTGCCTAAGGCCTTCAAGAGTTGGGCATGACCTTTGCCCTTGGCATAGGTCCTCTCTGGAGGGTTCTCCTGAACTTAGGAGGTCTGCAAGGTCAGGCCAGACTCCCTCAGCCACAGTTCCTCCCTCAGGCACCAGGGCATCCCCCTCAGGAGAACTCTGTAGTCTTTGAAGCTGCCTTAGCAGACTTCTTGCCCATTATCATGCTTTGGGAGCCTTGGTCTACTATTTCAGGCTCCACACTCCCATGACTTCCCTGATGTGTTGCTTGTGGTAACACCCACAAAGGGAGGGCTAGCATTTCTGCATGCGCCTTCCTTTCCACTTCTGCCCAAGCAGAGGTTTCCTGATTATTTCCCAAAAGACACTCCACTAGGATGGCAGGGGACACAAACGCTTTCTTTGAGCCAATAAACCCCTAAACCACTCTACGCTTATTAAGGCCATTGGATGGAGCTTAGTCTCATGGTCAGCACTGGTCACCTGGTGACTAACACCAGGTATCATTTGGTCTGGGGACACCAGTGTAGCTTCCACCACAGTGACACTGGCACCTTTATCTCGTAGAGCCTCTACCTCACTCCCACTGACCTTTGGCTTTCGCCTGTACTTATCCAGGTTTGGAGGCGACACTGCCAGGGCTTCAATATCCACCCCACCCAGGGAAACTTTTCTGCAGTGCAATCTCTGGCCTCTCCAGAGGGCACTCTCATCCCCACTCCTATGCTAGCCAATCCCTTGGACGGGCCATCACTGGGGACTTTATAGCATGCTGCATCTCCTTTCTTATGTAAGCTTTATGACAGTCATGACATACCCCAGAAGCCTTTCCCGAGTCCCAGTTCTTACTCTAATAAGCCCTTGGTCTAGGAGAAGGCTCGGGCCCACTCTCCTGCAAAGAACTTTGGGGCCCTTTTGAGAACTCCTTTTCAGGTTTCACGTACACATCAATTGCACGCTCTCTTAGAGACCTGTTTACACTCTGTCGGATACAGCCCACCCATTGCTTTTTATTTGTAATTCTGAGTTTCATTTGTAAATGCTTACTTGTATGTGGTCATTCTCTCATAAATGTCCCTCCTTTTCCTGTGCTGTTCCTTCCCAACGAGCATAGTCTGATTACTTGTAGCCTTATACTTTGTTGCTTGTAGGTTTGTTTTTGGGCACTATTTTTCTTCTTTGCTTTTTCTGCAAGTGTTTCTGGAAGCTAGCCTTTGTTAATGTGTCATCGGTAAAGCTTTAAAACTTCAGGTGTCTGTCGCCTTTGCATTATTATTTATTTGCTTTCTGTCTTTAAGGCTGCGTGTGTTGCCTTTTTAAATCTGTATAACATCGTGCATAAAATGGAGTCATTTATCATATTTTTGTTTATAGAGGCAGCGTGTGTCTGCTTTTTAAAGCTCTTTCTTTGCTTTCTGTCTGCAAGGCAGCGTGTCTTGCCTTTTTTTATTAAATCTATATAACATCTTGCATTTTAATTGATTCATGTCGTTTGTTTATAGTGGCAGCATGTGTAGCCTTTTGTAAGCTCTGAAACAACATGCATTAATTTTATCTTAGCTTTCTCACTGTAAGGCAGCGTGTTATATTTTTAAAGCTTCCAAACAACTTTCATTATAATAAAGCTATTTTAGTATTTTCTTTTATACTGCAGTGTGTCGCCTTTTGTAAGCTTTAAAACATCATCATTTATTTTTATTAGGTGTGCTTTATGTCTGCAAACAGCTGGTGTTTGCTTTTTAAAGCTTTAAAACATCTTGCTCATCCAACGTGAACTGTTTTAAACATTTTTCTTTTACTGTGGTGGAGTCCCCTTTTGCCTTCTCCCATTCACTGCCCACCTCTCCCTTTACTGTACCTTCCCACCCCCTTTGTGCCTTCGTCCCTGAAGCACGACAATCTAAAACATGGACAAACAAACCTTGCCACTTGGCCTAAGCACAGGGCCTCACAGCAATGCTCAGATTTCTGCAAAGAAACACACAGGTTTATTGTGCTTGTTTTTCTTCTTCCTAGATGAAATTCTTGCCATTTGTAGCTAGGTTTTACTGAGCCACACACATACCAAAAAAGCCATTTTCTCCTTTGAAATGTTTATTGTGACAGGAGATGTTATCTGCTTTTAGTGTGACAACAGATTTTTTTTTTCATCCACATATATTTTCACTAAGACATGGCACAATTGTTTTCTTTATGTAAAAGAATTTTAGCCAGATGTCTTTTTTTTTCATTTTCGCGCACAGAGAGATTAAACAATTTCCTCAAAATCAGGGTCTTGTTTTAAACCATTTTCATTTGCCTATGTTTATGTTTAATGAGTGACTGTGAGGGGACCTTGCACATGAGTTTATTCTTAAGCGCACATTATCACATTCATCTGTCACGATCGAAGAAAATGTGCTTCCAATGCGCTCTCCATAGGGGAAACTTCATTCATCTTTTTTACTGGATTTTTACCGATTCCCCAGCTCAAAGGCCACTGATCTACAAATAAGGAAGCCCGCATTGCTACATGTTTTGTTATGTGCAGAGCTAGGGCCTTTGAAGCTGGGAAACCTCATTCAAATCCCAGTGATGCCACAACTTATTTGCACCCCAATGACAAGAAATTAATGTGGACATGTAAAAAACAGAGCAAATGAACCCCCCCCCCCTTAATATTGCAAATGAAAGAAGCAGTATGGGAAGCACATTTTCTTATCTCAAGTGAAACAGACCTTCCCTGTGAGGGCTTGTTTATTCACCTTTATTCCACCTTGTACAATGCTGCCTTTCATTTGTTATGTTAGCTTTAAACAATATTCGCGATTGCACCTCTACCAGGATCTAAGTTTTTATTCCCCTCGAACAATGGTGCCTTTCAATTCTTTTGTTAGACAGCTTTAAGCAACAGCCGTGACTGCAAAAGCACAAGATGTGTGCAAGGTACACAGGAAAATGTTACCCTTCACTTATTTCAGAGGGCAACATTTACAACCAGCTTTAATTTACCTTTATTCTACCTCGGACAACGATGCTTTTCATTTGTTATATTAGGCAGCTTTAAACAATATTTGCGACTTCACCTCAACCACAACCTACGTTATATTTTCAACTTTACTGTGCCAAAAAACGAGCTTCAAGGACACACGTTTGCTGTGCTGTTAAAAACAAATATCACGTTAGGGGACCTGCTTGCCTGTTAGAAACACATTCTGTCGCATTGTGTATCCATTAAGATTAAAGAAAAATGTGCTTCCCAGCTCTCTCCACTTACAATCTAACGGGGGACATTTCATTAATCTTTTTTCCATGTGCACGTTAATTAATTTGCTCCATTTCCATCACTTTAAATTATTCTATAAATTAAAATTAAAGTCCTTTCCAGTAAACATGATGGGTACTTACTATCACGCTACCCATTATCCACCTTACTTATAACCGATCAAGACCCAGCCCATTCTCTCTGTTAAGCACTGCCAACCACCCATAACAAGCATTTACAATACAATAGGTCTCGCAATGAAATTGTTTTGAGCTATTGGCATTGAAAAAGTTATTGTTTTTTTTCTTTTCTTCGTGAAGCATTAATCAAGTAATGTCGTTGTAAATGACAATGTCATTCTATTATTTGTACTCTTTTCGGTGCCTCACAACATTCCGAACTACAAGCCCCAGAATGCAAAGTTAAAACACAGAGCTGGGTTAGATACTCAGCCCTGGCATAGGAACTTAAGCTGCCTGGTAAACTTGATCTACAAATCCTCCCGATTAGTTGTGAGCAGAGACTCAAGAGACCGGTGCCCTCGGTCATTACTTTCAGCTCCTTCCAGTAACCTGCCACCTGTACCCTCTTTCCCCTCGGTCTCTCCTTGCACCCTTCACGCTCCACGCCCCCCCTTCTGCCCCTCTTTGATCCACTCGTGCCCAGCCAAGTTCTGGATATATTTTGCGGCAATCCATTTCAGGTCAGAAACTGCCATAGCAGATTTATTGTTCAATATTGAAACGATAACCCGGGTTGTAAAATGCGATTTTGACGTCCTTCTCAGGATGGGAAGCACTTTTATACATTTATTCCATTATAATGTTGCTGGCGGCTTTATATTTAAATAGAATTAAACCCGCAGAACTGTACTGTCACTAAATCGCGGAGAAATACATAACGTTGCCCGGCTTGCCTTACTCGTGTAGCGAAACTTACACTTTGCAATATTTCAAAAGGCAAACTCAAACAACCCCAGTTTAATGCTGGCATCTGGGCATTTGCCCTGCTGTAAAAATATAAAGTCAAGAAGTTGCCCTTTCTGGTAGCTGGAAACAAGCTGCAAACTGTTGCCTGCACAGCGATAACTCGATATTTAAGGACCGCTAAGCACGCCCTCATCACAGGGTTCTCCGGCCTCAATTTGACCCTTCAAGGGCAGTGTAGAACGCGGATGATTCTGACGAATTAGGAGGAAAGATCCGAGACCCCTGGAAGAGCTTCTCCGCGCGCTCCAGGAACAAACATGAACCTATTATTGTGCGCACTGCTTGGAGCTCCACGCGAGCCACGCACGGACCACACATTTTTCGGAGCGCGCGTTATGTCAGTGCACGACTGCAAATCTGTGACATTTCAAAACATCCAACAATAAACACAAACAACACTGCTCAGCTGAGAAACAAACCAAGAGGGCCCAGCCCTGAGCCTGCAGTAGAAAGCAACCTATCTTTCTGCACACACTTTCCAAACCTACTCAAGTACACCCTTGGAAGGGAGCGTTTCCTACTCGTAGGTGCTGTCAAACCTCAGAAGGGAGGGCAGTAGGCACCGCTCGTTCTGCTAAAGAAATAGTGGCAACGCAATGCCAACCAAGCAAGCACCCTACAATACCCCCACCTCCAGAATCAACCAAACAGTGCCCGTGGCCAGAAGCCTTAAATGCGCAGGCCCCACTGACAGCAGCCGCGATGTGAACACAAGGGAGGGATCCGGGCTCTCGGAGTGTCAGCATCGGCGGATGAGTCTCTGGGGATCGAGCCCCCGGGACAGACCTCTGCCTGTACTGCGATTCGAACACGATGGAGACATCAAGGCTGAGCAGCAACTGCAAGGGGCATGCCCAGTGGCCTTACGCAAAATGAAGCCCTCCCTGAATTTGAAGAGGGGCCCCTGAGTCGACCGTATCTCACAGATTTTCATTGGGATTACACCGCTGTGTGAGAAACACGAACTGTGCACTAAGTCACACACGCGGATAATGTACAGGGATACTGTACAGAGAATGCCCCCCACACACACACACCGGAGACAGCTCTACACCTGTAAAGAGACGAACTGAAAATGTAAAAGAAAACAGGGAATAGATAATATACAAGAACCCGAACTGGAGGCAGTTCACCTATTGAAATGAAAATACAAAGGTACACACAGGAACAAATATACATGGATCCCGAGGGGGTGGGGGGGGCTTCCGCTATTGAAACAGCAGGGCTAGAAACCACAGAATGCACAGGAAGAAGTATACCTGGATCTCTGGTGGAGGAACCTTATCATCTGTAGGGAAAATAACTGAAAACACAAAGAAATATACAGGAGTCAATATACTATAATGTCCACGGGAGCCAGATTCACACCAACAGGGAGAAGAACCGTAAACGAAAGGCACATATAGGAATAGTATAGGGGGGTCTCTGCGGGAGGCAACTGTACACCTATGGAGAAAGGAACTGTAGAGTGCAAAAGAACACACTGGAATAAATATACACGGATCCCCGCAGGAGGAAGCTTCCACCTGTAGTGACGAGAACTGGAAATACAAAGGAACATACAGAGACAGGAGTAAACTGAACCACGCTGGGAGGGGGACAGCTTGCACCTGTAGAGGGCAAAAAACAAAGAAACCGACCGGAAACAAAATATAAATGGATTTCTTAGGGAGGCAATTTCTTCCCATAGATGTAGCAACTCTAAATACAAAGGGGAAATTCAGGACTAAATATACATAGATCACCCCTGGAGAAAGCTTCCCAACTATGTGCAGTGGTACTGTATATAGAAATCTAAGAAAAAAATATACATGGTCCCTGTGGCATCACTTTAACACCGACAAGGAGATGCAATGTAACATTATTAGGAGATATATAGAAATGCTTACACTAGGAGCCATCTTTAAACGTATTAAAAGAGTAACTCTAAATAGAGAATAATGTACATGAATACATATACATGGATGGGTCCCACTGTGATGCAGCTTCACATCTATAGGGAGAAGGACTGTAAATTCTAAGGCATACACAGGAATACATTCACATGGACCCCTTGCAATACACAGTTTCCCAGTAAAGTATGGAATAGCGCATGTAAATAAAGATCGGAATACCTGTATAGGGAAACCAAAGGGAACCAGCCGTCAACCTATAGACAGATGGACTTTAAATATAAAGGAGTATACAGAAATGCAAATACATAGATCCTTGTAAAATCCAGCTTCCCGCCTGCACGGAGAGGATGTTCAAATGTAAGGGAATATACAGGAATACTATATAGTGGGTCCCCGCGAAGAAGCGTCCCACCTATAGAGAAAGGATCGATAAAACCAAAAGAAAACAAGAATATACACACATGGATGATTGCAGGAGGCAAGTGGTGCTTATGGGAACAGGAGCGACGCCTGAAATTCATATAAAGAAATAACTTAGAGGCATGGGGACGGCGTTCCCGCTTAGAGAGAGCTCAAATGTAAGGAAATTAATACTTTTATATGTATCCCTGCAGGAGGCTCTCATCAGCTTCGAACTTCAAAGGAATATACAGATTATATATTCAGGGATCCCGCAAGAAAAAAACCACATGTTTTCAAGCACACAGAAAGTAAGCGCAAAGACACCTAAAGTGTGTAAAGAAATAGCCCAGCGGAGCGAAACAGCTGCAATCCATTCCGCCCGTTCAGACAGCGTCAGAGCACCTTCCCTTCCATTTATGGAAGATCACAATGTTTTGGGTTTTTAGGAACCAAAACAACGAGAAACGACTTGATTCTTCAAGGGTCACACAGTTTGAGTGAGTGGAGAAGCCGAGACGAAAACTACATTGTGCGAGCCACATCAGATCCCCACGGCCGACAGCGCTGGGAGTTGGGGCTCGCTGCAAGGATCTCGGATCCGACTCGCCATGCGACATCAGGGATCCCACAAAACGAAGATCAGAGCCCTTTCTGCTGTAGTTACTGTACAGGGAAGGCTGACATCCTTTATCAATGTAGGTGCAGTCAGGCATGAAGATAAACTGATTCACTGAAAAGAACAAGCGCTCCATCTGTTTTCACTTTAAGTGAAAGCGCCATGCAAAAATAAACACGGGGCTGGTGAAAACAGATGGCCCCCAAAAGATAAGAAATTGCTTTGCGACAGCAGCAAAGCAGACGACCCTGTCCAGATCGGCCGGACTAAAGGGAGAAAGGGCAGTGGACTAAAAACCTCATTTCCAATGGCAGGCCACCGTTTAGCATAAACGGTGATGCCAGCCAATGGAAATGAGGGGCGGGGCTTCAAGCCCCCTTCTGAAAGTCCTCATCTACAATATCTCTCGCCAGCGAGCAGTACATGTGCTGCAACGCTAAGCGTGACCTTAAAAGTGCATTTGTCACTACATCATAATTGTTTTTTAAGACAGTCGTTGTTCGTGTTGCTACTTCCCTAACATTTCACATTTTAATTCAAAGCTCATACCATCCCTCATGCATTATGAATGACAAAACAATAATGGATGTTTCATAGCAATTTAGAATAAAACTTTAAACTTAGTTAACAACCACAGTACTTCACAAAACAGCTAAAAAATCTAAAGCAATAGCTCTTGCAGAGGCGAGACCTATTGGCTTTGCCAATGCTTGTTATCTTTGTTGTTGCTCATATCTTTCCCCAGATGGGAAGTCTGAGCGCCCTTTTTCTGGTCTCTCCCACCACACATTTTTATTGACACCCTGGTTCTGACCCATTTGTCAGCTGTCCTCCCCAGCTCTCCGGGAGAAGACAACTTGGAATACACAAAATGCTGATGCAATTTCTCAGAGGTACAATTAGTCAAAATGTGCTCTTTCATAATTACATTATACAGCCCATCGTAAGTGTCCACCTCATTGCCTTTTATCCAGCCTTCTAGTGCTCTGACTGAAGAGTCCACTAAGTCCACCTATGTCTGGTTTTGACCTTTATGGGTGTCCCTAAACGTCACTCTGTATTCCTCTGTGGGGAGTCCAAATAGTTCTATAAAGGTCTCCTTCAAATGCCGATAAGATTCAGTCACATCCTAATTAATGGTCAGAAGTCTATCTCTGCCCTTCACCGAGACCATCTCCCACAGCACAGCGCCCTGGTGACGTATCCTCCTCATTTTGGAGGCCCTCACAAAAGCTGCAAACCATTAGTCAATATCATCACTAAACTTGGGGACAATCCCTTTGGGGATCGTAAGTTTCCTCTTTTTCCCTACTGAAGGTGCTGCCACCATTATCTTTAGGCTTCAAGACCACCTTTCCCCTTCTTTCTCAAGGGCTAGTCTCCTTTCCTCAGGTTAAATCTTTTTCTCCACTACCGAGAGGAGATCAAGCTCTTCCTCAGGGCTTACTACCACCTTACCAATAGGAAGACTACTAGAGGGACTTCTGTCACTTCCTGCTGGTTAAGGGGGTCTAGGAAAGGGTAGAGATGTGTGGGCTTCACATTCTTCTCCATCATCTTCAATGTGGGCTAGGGCTTCTTCCTCACCCTCTTCAAGGACTCCCTCCAATTTGTTGATACTCATAGGAGCTGAGGGCTCTCTCAAGGTCCTCCTTTCTGTTACTCTGTAGCTAATGCCCCTAGCTTTGCACAAAACCCTGAGATTACTGATCTTCAGGGCTAGGATGACAGACAGGTCGAGATTCTTGCCAGCCTCCATTGTGCCTAACTTTTTACCTGAAAGTTGAGACCTTTTTAAAGCTTTAAAAAAACGTTTTACTAACTTTCAAAGTCTTTTAATTTACTATTGGAACAGGGGGATTCTACATAGGGCCCTGAAATTCCGATTTAAAAACTCTTGCAAAAATAATTTTGGAGTCTAAAGTCAATAGTGGATTTCTCGTTCAAAAATCACTTATGACCACAAGTCAGGGTCTCACCACTGTAACACCAACGTAGGAAGGTGGAGTGTTAAGTAGTGATGCTGGTTAGGCTTCACTATGTAATTCTCTCACGATACCCCAAAGACGGTCCTCGGATTCACAATAATAAATCTTTAGCTCTGTTCCTGTAGTATGGCAAAGAACAGTCAGGCTAAACTAGAGGAACATGTGTGAAGCTTTACAGAGTACAAACATGGACAATAAGTAATTGATACAACTAAAAGAAATCAGACACCAATTAAAAAAAAATAATAAAGCAGATTTTTATATACATTTAGACACCAAAACGAAGACAATCAGATTAAGTTTAACCGGAGTTATGGATTTTAGAATGAAAAATAAGGGGTGTGGCTAGCCACCGACCAAGATAGCCGCGCACTGAGACAGCTCCGTTGCTGCCTTGACTGAATCCAGCAACATCTGTTTAGTATGAATGATTGGGACCCTTTGTGGAGGCATTAGGGATGGTGGACCCATGGCAGCTCCATCACCCAAAAACGAAACACCACCAGTTTGAACCCAGCCATATGCAAATCAGCCTTGACCCTATCCCCATGAAAACAGCCCAGCCCAAACTGCCAGGCCAGGTCATCCCTGGACTGGAAACAAGCATCCTGGGACCGGTTTCGGGGCATCACCCCTCATCGGCAGGGCTAGCTTGAAACCGGTGGCATAGCAAACACGGGACCCACGTCTGGGCATACCCTTCCCACTTAGGATGAAAATGCAACACAAAAAGATGATTGACAACGTTAAACATTCCTAAGAACATTCTCTCCCAGTCACATTTGCTTTTAATCCATCAAGCTGTACTGTTCCCATGAGGAACAGGGTCAAGACTGATTTGCATATGGCTGGGTCCAAACTGGGGTGGCGGGTTGAGCAAAAGAATGATGGATTAAACCTGCATCTTTGTGACGGGGTGAATGTTTGCATTGTTCAGCATTCTGTCCGTTATTTGTTCCTTTTGCTTTTGTCAGCCTAAGTGGGAAGGATATGCCCAGAAAAGGGTCCCATGCACACGGCACCACTGGTTTCAAGTTAGCTTGGCTTATGAGGGGTGATGCCCCGAAACCAGGCTGGACTATTCCCATGAGGAACAGGATCAAGACTGATTTGCGTATGGCTCGGTTCAAACTGGTGTGGCGTGGTGAGCAAAAGAACGATGGATTAAACCAAGATCTTTGTGACTGGGGGTGAATGTTTGCATTGTTCAGCATTCCATCCATCATTTGCTCCTTTTGCAAGTGGCTACTGCTGGCAGTGTCGGGGGAGGAATCCTGGACAAAATACCAGAAACTCTGGCTGATGCTAGCTGTGGGGGTAGCCAAGACAAAATATAGCCAGGGGACTGGGGGGGGCTCAACTTTCTAGATTGAGGGACTTGAAGTCTGATTTAAATTGGTGCCAAAGGGCAGAAAAAGTAGTTTAATAGAGATGGGGCTGCCCGAGGAAATGGGAGAAGGTGTGGGGTGGGTTGCAGCGTCGAGTATAAGTGGTGGTAGCCGGACTGGCCACTAACAATCCTTGGCAGCGGTAAGGTCAACAAGAAGTTATTTCGACATTGGGGGGAAACGGTAGCCTCATGAAACTTGCTATAGGTCATCATCTACTTTTGGGCAAATCCCTTGGTGGTACTTATGGCTAGTGATTCTTTGGTTCCGGTACGTTGTTTTAACCTGCGGACTGCAGGAGACTAGCACCACGAGTTCAAGGAAGTCGGGAGTTGCCTTTGGAACCAGTCTTTGGTCTGGGACGAGTCGCAGTCGTGCAGTATCAAGATAGTTGCCACAGGTGCAGAGTATCAAGCTCATGCTTTGTGCAGGTCCTGTTGTCGTAGGCTCAGGTCTCTTCTGTGTCCTCAGTTGCAATTCGAATAAGAACGCAGGGTTGCCCCTTAAATCCTAGATTTAGGGGTGCGGGTTCAAGTGGCCAATGGGCTACTAGACCCAGCAGCTAATCCACCCTTGAGGTCACCAAATCCTGGAATGTGTGTCACCTTTATTACCCAGTGCCCTTTATTCTGCCACTTTTAAAAATGGCAGAAACGTCCTTAACTGTACAGAACAGGTAGCCCACCCCAGGGACGAGGCTAGCCTTCTGTAAGTGTACACCTTCAGACCACATAATTTTTCCGGTTGCCCGGTGCAAATGTGCTTGGGAGCTGGGGAGGGCTGTTTCCTCCATTGGGAGGCAGCAGGGTTGCATATCAGAAGCAGCTTAAGCTTTGCAGCCCACCACACTGATGTGTCACTTCACTAGCCATCCTGTCAGCAACGGAGGATCCCGTCCTTCCCGTCCGGGCCATTATTTGGGACTCCTGGGAGAGTTCACACCTCCTGGAAGGGGGTCAGATTCCTGTCTTGGCTGCAGCAGCTGCAGGTTGACAGCCAGAACACTGAAAAGGCTGGGGCAACCAGGTGGGCAACCTCTAAGGTAGCCACCTGGGTGCATGTCACATTGACTCTGAATCGAGGCTCTTGTCAAGAATGATAAGGCAAGATGTTTAGTATCAAACATGAACTATTTCGGCTCTAACATAACAGAGCTAGTTGGCTAATATAGTGACATAAAGGCTTGCACTTATGTGTCCACACTTTAATTTAATGCATCCTGCTTCCTGGGCTCAGGATGCCTTCCTTAGGGGTGACTGGCATATTTTAAAAATAGTGCTTGGACCTAGCCACACATGGTGAGGGCAAAACAGAGTTCGAGCAGCGTGCACTGCTCCTGCAGTCTGCAATGGCAGGGCTGCTGTCATCTGTTTACCTGGGTCACTCGGGTGGCATAAACAGTGCTACAGGCCCTGGTGACCACTTTATCTCCCATACTCTGGGTGCCACTGGTACCATTTACTAGGGGATTAAAGTTCTTGCCAATTTGGGTTACTAATTTGGAGTATCAGTTTTAGGGCGAGAGCACAGGCAATAGGGCCTGGGCAGCAAGCTCCAGTGCACCTTCAGAGTCATAACCATCAGCATTAGGGCAAAAAGTGGAGGTGTGACTATACAAAAAGGGCACTTTGCTACAACAATGAAAACAAAAGACATCCTACAATCTTTTCTATGTATTCAGTATCTACAATGGTGTTGTCCAGGAAAAACAAACTTGGATATTACCGCTGAAGATCTTAGGTTAAATATCTACCAGGGAGGACGCAACAAGTATATCATTTGTGTATGGGCAAACCATACAGGAATGGATATATAGAAAATCCATGATTTTAAATACTTTCCTTTGGCAGGTCTTGACAGTATTGTATGCCGTACAAAAAATACTAAATATGTAGAAAGATTGGGGGAGGGAGTGGGGGGGGGGAGGGAGTGGGGGGGGGGAGGGAGGGTGGTGGGGGGCGGGAATCTAAGCAAGTTGAAAGACACTCATCTTTCATCAAATTCTAGACTTCCAATCATCAGGTGGACCATCTCAGTGGGAAAAACACTGCTGCAAAGGAAATCTTTTATTAGTTAATTACATAGGGTGTGTGCTTTTAGCTCACTTACTCTGACAGCGACTCCCAGAAGAAGGGCCGGTTCATAGCGATGCTCTTCAGCTCCTGGAGGGTGTCGGTAAGGGTGGCGCTGAACAGCAAGGTCTGCCTCTGGACAGGGACGGCGCCTAAAATCACTTCCAGGTCTTTGGTGAAATCGGTGCAGCCCTGCTCCAGAAGCCTGTCAGCCTCGTCAAGGACCTAACCAAAGGCAGGACAAACAACACAACAGCAATTATGGTAGACGAATGGGCTAAGTGGAAAGATGCAAAGCACTGGAGCAAGTGAAATATAATGATGACCCTCTGCTTCTCCAGCACACGTGCAGAGCAGGATTCTTTTTAACAAAAATGCTCTGCACTTTATGCTTTAATGCAATACTGTGGCATGAAGGCAAAAAACATACTGGAGACAACTTAGTTTTCATAGCAACATGGCATATTTAAATAGCGGGATTTCCATCAAATGTAATGTGGGAGCTTTCCTATTATAATTTGCCTGTTAGAAGGATAAACGGCTAGCCACATGCTAAATGTTCACAAAAGCTCTAACTGAAAACAGATGAAATGCTTTAAAGAGAGGTTCATATATTTATTTTGGCAATCAAATAATTCTGTCTCACTCACTCACCAGAAACTTTATCTTTTTGATGCTGAAGGTATTCGAGCTTCGAATGTGGTCTGCGAGCCGTCCCGGGGTTGCAATCACAATGTGTGGTTTTCGGGATAATTCTATAGCCTGTGCAATCATGTCTGAAACAAAAAGGAAATACTCTTAAAGGAGAAGGGGAGTCAAATTCTGGTGTTTAAAATCTTTTAAAAGACAGAGGGGAGAGCCAGAGAAACATTAGTGGTGATCATCAGAACAGATGAGAACGTATCTGGGACATAACGTCCACTGCCGGACCACATCTCCACAAAGAATGTTTGTTGATTTTTGTATTCATCAATGTGCCTTAGATAAATAACTTGACTGTGATTTACAATCAGCAAAGCATGATGCAACACTAAAGAAGCAGAGGTAACACGCAACATAACCAAGAGATTTACAGAGAAATGCACTTTAGCAGATCATTCCAGGGCAAAGAAGGGCTTCCAAAGGAAGGTTTACAATGCCCTACTGAGAGAACTGGTGACAATCCAATAGATGCAAGCTAACAGTTTCAAAGTCTTACGGCTTTGCAGGTGAAAGCTTGTTGTTTTGATTCCTTAAAGTAGCATTGGGAATTTACTTCTGGTGCTACGAAAAGCAGCTACAATCACAAGTGTTTCATGGAGACAACAGGGTTAGTAGCAAAGAACAATTTTATGAGCGATGCACAGGATTTTTTGTAGAATTCTAGCTTCATACAGAAGACTATGAAGGCTAACGAGGTGTGGTGTCTGGTATTCATCTCCATAGTACACAAGGAGGATGGGGAAGATCTGCCAATAAGAAAGAAGCATTTTAGTTCAAATAGGGGTAAACAAGAGGACTTGGAGAGCTGATTTACTCTGCAGCAAAATACCAAATTTCACAGGTAGAAGGCCATGGCTTCAGTTTTAAAACTGTGGACTGTCTACCAAATGGGGAAAAATGAGCAAGACCTCAACTGCTGAGGTCTCACTACCAGTTACCCAAGGTGACCGTGGCAGATCCTGGACCTGGTTGAGTGGTTGGAGGAATAGAATGTGCTGGTGTGACGTTGTGCTGGATTTGTAAATGTAGGAGTAATCTGGAGAGGTACAAGGAGACACTATGCAAGGTAAAAGGCCATATGTCTAAGCTAAAGCTATGTGAAGATTTAATTTACAAAAAATAATGCACTTCTATGAGGATAGGTGCAACAGCTAGAGGATGCCTGTAGCTTGTGTGGGACCTTGCAAACTGAAAAAGGCAGGGTCAAACAAAGGAGCACTCAGCTGCAACTAGGAGGTACATAGGAGCTTGGTCTTGAGCAGCAGAGAGGCCCGAGCAGCTGAGTCATCGAGTCTTCTTGCACAGACGTAACCTACAGACACCTATGCACACTTTAAAGCAACAGCTGCTGAAGGCAGAAGAGCTTCAGTTGAAGTCGAATCTCATTTCCCGCACAATGAAGAGTTGAGTTTCTAGATAGCAACATCTCGAATACATGGTTAGCCCGTATTCAGCTTCTGACCACTTAGCGCTGGGAAGCCTTAGGGCAGCCATGCGCTCTACAAATCCTTAATAATAACCAGCTTTTTTATATCTGACTCTAATCTACAAGGAATGCAAAGGAAAACTTCATTTTGAAAGTCACTTAACAATTCTTTGGGATGGAAACTTCTGCAACTGTAAGATCCCCTGTCTGGCACTCGGGGCATGTGCCCCTGCCTTGAGTTCCACGTAGCAAGTTCTGTTGGATTCCGAGTTTTAGAACGTTTTGACTTTCCGCCTCAGCACACACAACAATCATGCATCTGCACTGAAGGCTTCCTGTGACGGGGAATGCAATCCTGTGCTGAGATCTTCTGCATAGAAAACACACCATGTGCACCCTCCTCTGACAAGCATGAGAACCGTTCGCTCAATGGGCATCTGAGGACTGACAGTTGTTGCAACAACAGAATATAGGCAGATTTTGGACAACTAATGCACTACCAAGAACTTAGCCATAACTATCTGTGGAGGTTGGGTAGAGAGAAGGTAGGCGGAAGGATGATGATTAAGCAGCTCCTAGCACATTTTGATAGTCCTGTTATTTTTCAGTAACCTGTGCATTAATGTCAAATCCAGTGCACAGAAAAGTATTCTAAGTTTTAGCCTTACCTTGATTTCTCATTGCATCTTAAGTACGGTCAGTACAAGGACACAAGCCATGCGGAGACACCCCAACCCATTTTCTTCTTCTTAGCCCCAAATCTGCCATCGCCCTACACAGTGAGGAGGTTTTTCTACGCCTCTGCCCAATGCAGTTTGGCTCTCAGGTTCATTGTTTTGCCAGGGCTATCGAAAGACTTGTTCCAAATGCTTTTACAGAGCCTACTTGGGGCCTGGTTCCCTCATTCGAACAATTTAGCCACAACTGAAACACATACCCATGCCGCCGACAATGATGCAGTCCTTTAACCCCAGGGGTTTCCCAAGTACTCGGAACTGCTCAGCAATTTGGTATGCAAGTTCCCTGCAAAATACACAGGAGAGAAAATATATTATTGTGCATGAACCTCAACAATAACTCACATATCCCTGTCGAAAATTCTCAAGGTGTTTAGATTTAACAAATGGATACGCGTGCATAAGAGACACTAGATTAACCACCTCTCTTAGAGTTTATTTGCAACATTAAAAATCTAGAGCCAATGCCCCCGGCCTCTTATTTTTCACTGTGCATCAATTCTAAGAAACTACTGCTTACTCCTGACTTTTGAGCATACAATTTCCTCTGTGTTGTAAGCAAAACTGTGCTGTAGACATACTGCTGTGGGCATAATCAAGTGAAAAAACAGCTGTGCACATTATTCCCCATCATACCGCTGAAGGTAGAATTTGGTGAAAAAAATACACCTTCTACTGTGCGCATACAGTATTTGCACTGTTGTGTTTCTGCACCCAATCATTACAATGAAACGTGAAATGAGGTCACTAGTTGCAGATATGGAAGGGCCGAGTAAGAATCTAAGAGATAGAGCATGCAGACATACATGAAAATAAGCTTACTGTAAAAGACTGACAGAAGGGGAGAGTGGAAGAATTGACACAGTAAGATACAATTCCAGCAGATTTCAATTCTGGTAACATTAGAAACTTCATGCCGGGCTCCAAAGTCCACACAAAATGTGAATGAGATGAAAAATAACCATAGCCTCAAGCAGAAGTAGGTCAAGTGTTAATGAAAAGCACAGTCAGTCTGCAACAGAATACTCTTTTCAGTCCTAATGCTCACCTGGTTGGTGAGAGCACGAGACAAAATATCCCATACGGATCCTCCGAGAGCTTCTGAAGGATAGGGAGTACAAATGCCGCCGTCTTCCCGCTGCCAGTCTTTGCACAGGCCATGCAGTCCCGACCTAGGGATTCAAAGTGTTGCAGGTAAGTAACAGTGTAATCCCATTATGAAAATCCCCCCCCCCCCCCCACCTATACACTGTACGCCAATACATGTACTTTTTGGGTATCCTCTACCAACATTTTAATACGTCTATTGTCAAAAGACCTATTGCGTACAAAACCAATACTCAGCGTGAGCTTTGGGTCAACCACTGCTTATCATTGGGTGGCTTTTTTGTCAATTTCCTTTACTTGCTTCTTTTTCGATCACTTTCCTTCCTCTTCTTGTATGTGTCCTTCCCCAAAGGCTTCTTCAACATCCTTCTGATTAGAAGACGTGTATCCTTCCACTACTTACATTCGGACAACTACTTTTTAGGTCTCAACTACATTTGCTTTGAGTGGTCTATTGTTGAAAGAACTATTAGGGCAAACAGCACTACTTATAGTGAGCCCTGGGTCTGCCACTGAAAACCATTAGCTGGTTTTCTGCTCGGTCTCATTTGCTTGCCTTCATTTGATGGCTTTACTTCCTCTTCTTGCATTTGTCTCTCTTCTTGTATTTGTCCCTCCCCTGGAGGAAAGTTTCTATAGATTAGACGACTTGTGTCCCTCTACTGCTTTACATTCAGGGAACTACTTTTCTTTGTTGCTTTTAGAACTCCTTAGGAGTGCAAGTGTTTTCTTCCTCTCTCCTCCCGACATGAGCTTCTTGCCCTCTTGACACCCCCATACCTGCGCACTATTTCTCTCCTATCCACCAACTCCTGAATTGCTTTTACCACCTCTCCCCATCCTACTCGTTTCTTTTTCGTAAAACCTTTCTGTGTCACTCACCAGACCCCTCCACCCCGTTCCCCACCACTGTTTGTCGGCGATGGTTAGTTGCTCCCCACCACCTGGTGCACCTCCCTGTTACATTCTGGTTTGCACTTAACTACAGCATCCCAATTCCTCCCCTTCCAGCTTAGTGGCCACTCTCCACCGTCTTCACTGCCCCTCTGTCACTCCACGTTGCTCACCATAATCGGAGTTGCTAATGCCTGATGCTTTTATAATGTGCCAGCAATGGCAAAGCCAAAAGTTATGACTGGTGCCGGACAGCTGCCACGCTATATGACTCTATGTGATGTCACTAAGAGGCAGCCGTCTGGAGAGCATTTGCTCTCTGAAAATGATCACCACATTGCATTACGTAATGTACAAGGTGTATTCTAACATTGCTTGATGCAAAGTGGTGGCCATACTGACAGTGAGTAACATTTCCTATACTTTCCAGGAGGATGCCCCGTTGAGTCATCACAGTGCGTGATGCAGCATGTTTTCTATACTTTTAGCATAGCCGATCTCCACTGCACCTTTAGCTGATGTTTGCATATTATAAAAGCAACCAGTACTGGCAAATCAAATAACGGCAGCCGCAATTCATTGGGCAAACGAGGCCTATTGACTTCGCCAATGCTTGTTTCTTGTGTTTGCAGTCCTCCATGGGTGTGCATGTGTACTCTCACTCCCTCTTCCATGTGCAGCGCTTCCTCTTTCACATACCCACCCATTCACTCTCCATGTTCCTCCAAAGAACCTCCATTACTCCCCTCCCTGCTTACCACTGCTTGTTGAAAGCACTTTCTTCCCCCTAAACCCTTGTACTTCACTGCTCCCCTTTCTTTTAATGAAACCAGCAGCTGCAATTTCCTCCTGGACTGGCCCTCTCTCCAAACATGCTTCTGCACACCTTTTTTTTTTTAATTTACAGCTCTAAGATGGCTCGACGGCATCTTAGAACAGCAACATTAAATAAACAAGCATTGGCATAGCCAATAGGTCTCGCTTTTGGGACCTTATAAGTATTTAGGTATGCAGCACAATATCCTTAGTGCAACAACACAAACTGTTGCATGGCTAAACACTTATAAGGTCCCAAAAGCGAGACCTATTGGCTATGAAGTGGTAATGAATCGCGGATTACACTATGTGCGTCTGCAATACATGGTTTCTGTCATGGCATTTTTACCTGTGTATTTGTTTTAAAAGATATTTAACCACAACCAGGCTGAAGGGTGACACATAGGAGAGCTGTTTTGCTGAGTAAGTTCATTGTTTCATGCAGTCTGCTAGGCAGTAAACCGTGTTTTTCGGATGTCATTTTAGCTGTACTCTGGTAATAAACTGCCATGTGACATTTGCACTATAGTATTACACGTGCAAACGTGTGTGTGTCTGTCCTGTAGCTCTAAATAACATGTATTACAATGCCACGTTTATGTTCACTACCATTGTGCTCATACATACATACATACATACATATATATATATTGTGTGTGTGCTCAAAAAGGAAAATCTACCTTTAAAAAATGTATTACATTATCAGCCGTAAACGCCTCGCCGCACAAGCATCTGCTTTTAGAACAGGGTCAGTCCTGTGAACAGAATTTTGAGTGAACAGTGAACAAAACCTTTTCGAGTTTAAGGAATATTTGTTTCCCTTCTATTTATGACATTTAAATATTTATGTGTGTTGCCTGCATATCAAACAGGAATGTGTGAACTATGCGACCAACACAGTCTCTTCTCTAAATACAGTACCAGCTGAAAGGTGACCAGTAACATTCTGCTAAGTGCTCGGTGCAGCAATATATTCCGCATGTAGCAATATTAATACCTTCTGATCTCGCAATATCCGTTTTGATCGAAAACTTCAAGCTGTGTACGGGAAAATGAATTATGTAAAATGCAGAGCCCACTGAGTGTTGTTTTCCAGTAGGCCAGACAGTATCTTCCTTACATGCTACGGACTATGGAAGGGAAAGGGAGGGTCCGACGAGGCTCTTCGATCACAAACTTGGCTGACTTCCCAACCGTTTTTTTCATCCGTGTGTGTCTGGTATGCAGGCTGTAGTTCTGAGCGGAAGAGCTGTGGCGTAGAGATACGGCTGCTGTGGACTAATGAAAGAAGCTGGGTAGTGGTGGTGGAGGGGCTGGGACGGTATGCTTTATTCTTAGGGTGTTTTTTAGACGTTCACGCTCAGCACAGAAGCGAGTTCGATACCGCCAGTGAGTAACAGAAGGAGTGAATGTGTCCAATGAGTTGTGAGACAAAAAAATCAAGTACGCTGCAATTCAGGAGCCTCACCTAAAAGTGTGTTCTCTGAAGTGAGATCCGCACAAAGGGACTCCGGGCCTTGACTATCTTATGGTGTTTAGGATGGGTATGGGAGAGGGAGGCCGCACAGGTACCCCTTGGAGAACGCAGCCAGCACTGTGCACCCATTAATAATGCCGCAGGGAGGCTACACAGCCGTTAAAACTATACTTCAAAATAACTGTACTTCAAAATCACTGCACGTTAAACAATTACAGCATCCCGTGAGAGAACTTAAAAAGAAGGAGCCGGCGCCATTACCAAAATAGCCAATGGTGTGCGTGTGCAGCTCTGCGACAAGCAATAAAGTATTCAAAAACAAGTGGTGCGGTCACTGGAAATTAACTCCAATATAAATCTTTCACAGGTACCCACACAGCATGCAGACAATAATCAGAGGCTCAAGTCAAAAGCAGTACTCCTGATACGCAAACAACGTGTGAGCAAAGAAAAACAGGTCTGCTTCAGTATTTACAGGTAGAAGCTCGGAACCATGTTAGACTTGAAGGACTAGGAGAATTGTTTTTTAACAAAATAAAACAATGGCGAAAACCAAAAAGAATTCCGATTGGAATCAAAATACGCGACGGAAACAAAGTAACAAATGCTGATACGTACGTTTATTAACCCAACGGCAATCGCTGCTGAACTCCCATCGGGTGAACGCATGCAGGAAGAAAGCCGACTTTTGAAAAACATTGGCAGTAACAAAATAGCAGGAAAAAGTGAAAGGGACAGCGGAGCAGAGCATCGGGGAAACAAGCACGCGAGTGGTGCGTGCGTGAAAACAAGCCCGGGAGTTGTATACGCGCGCCGCGAAAGTGATTGCGATGCACATAATGACCCGTCACAGGAAGAAAGACAGATGGCAGCTGCGCGCGTGCGCGTAACCGCAAGCTTGAGGCCACCAAAAGCCTGTGGTAGCACTTTGAAAACCCGCTTACTAAATGTCTCGCAGCGCAACGCATGCGCTGACTCAGGTGAGACCTAAAAATTAAAAAGCAGAAATGGCAGCTGCATCATGACGTGTGCAATGAAGCTAGAGCCAAAATGGCTGCTGTGTCTGTCATGGCATTTACGACTGCAACAAGCATTGGCAAATCCAAAAGGTCAGCTAACGCCTTTAAAAAGCATGGACATTTGGATTTGCCAGTGCTTGTTTCTTTTTTAAAAAACCTTTATTTTTCAGTTTTGCATAACAATACAGAAAATAAACCAATCAGCAAGCAGTGGCGCAGATGGTTGAGTACGATGTACCCATAGCACATTTATGACTTACAGTTTACAACCACAGATATCCTGAGCACACCTTGCCCCTCGTAACAACCACCAGACTCGCACTTCAAAGCTACGCCTCGCCACATCTGTAACTTATCTGAGAGGGGGTTCCCCAGCACTATCATTAACATCATCTCTATCTGTAGATGCGCCATCTGACGCTGGGTCTTCTCGTCTGCCAAGTTTCATATGTATTTCCTCCACCAGGGACCACTCCAATATGTCTTCATGCCAGTCTGCTATCTCAGGAGCCCGTTGTCCCATCCATGTGATGGCAACCCCGAGTCTGGCCAACACTAACACCAGTTCTAAGAACTTTTATTGCATTTTTTGTACCTTTTGGATGTTGCCTAAAAGGGAACACTGTGGAGAAAGGACAATATGCAAGTTCGTAGTTCTAATTATGTCAGCAAAGGTCGATCTCCAGAAGTCCTAAACCAGACAGCAATGCCATGCTAAGTGCAGGAAATCAGCGACAGTAGCTCCGCAGCGGGGGCAGCTATCAGCGCCGGACGAGGACATGCGATGCAGGTCTTAAGGAGTGAGATAAGTCCTGTGAAGAAAGTAGTAGTGTATCAACGTAAAACGGGCATTACCTGAGACAGTGTGTGTAAGTTCACTCACCCGTGCCCAGTCTCCATCAGTTATAGGGGTGTTGAGGTCCAGACCCCATGCCATACGGGGTTCTGCAGCACATACAGACACTGTGGAAGCAATACCATTTTGGCAATAGCCATACGGCCCATTAGAGAGAGAGGCAATGTGTCCCAGATGGCCACTGATCAATCAAGGCCTTTATAACTCTGTCCACATTTAGTCTTAGTTGCTGAGATTTGTTATGTGCCACTTGAACCCCTAAATATCGAAACTGCACCACTACCTAGCGTAAGCCTAGGACTAATAATCGGTCTTCTGGCGTGCCCACTAAAGAGGCAAGAGGGAAAGCCAAGGACTTATGATTCAATTGAAGCGAAGACCAGACATGTTCCCGAAATCATCAAGCAACTGCAATAGCCGTGACAAAGTAACCCTAGCTGAGGAGAGATAGAAATAAGGCATTGTTCCCATACAGCGATAATGCATGCTCTACGTCTCCGATTCCTATGACCCAGTCCCGGAGAACTTTGCGCGTCCATATGGCCAGTGGTACTATTGCAGGAGCAAATAGAAGTGGAGACAATAGGCAACCCCGCCTTGTTCCCCAGCCAAGTGTCCATGCCTCAGAACAACAATGCTCCACCCGCACCCTCGCACTCGGCTTCGTATAAAGGAGCCGAGCCTATCTGCAGAACCAAGGTCCAAAACCCACAACCTGCAATACCCGAATCAGGTAACCCCAGCCCACTGTGTCGAAATCGATCAATCAATCGACACAAGTGCTAGCTTCTCAGCTCAGTATTCAGTCTCATGGAGCACATGCATCAGACGTCTAAGATTGAACATAAATGAATCAGCCACGTTGTCATGGCCCTATATATGCAAACCCCAAACAACCCACCAAAAACAATAATTAATAACACCTGTGGGCAATTAACCACATTGCACCTGCACTAGTTCATATAAACCAACCATTTGTATCTTCAATATGGCTCAATAAATCCAGCAGTTGGTCAAAACAACTAAATATGTTCTTTTTCATACAAAAGGAAAGAGGAAGAACAAGAATTAATTTACAAATTAAAGACTTTGTACGAATGATACCGTTAGAATATATACTAATAGGAGATACTGAAAAAACAGCAAAAATGCTTACGGTTTTTCCAATAATCGAACCCTATCTGTACATCATCATGCCAGATCTACAAACCTGTTGCACCACATTTATTCGTAGAAAGTCGCATTCCTCAAGGACTTATCAACTGCAAAATCAAAAAGATACTCTAATGTACTGAAATTATATTTACCCTCACCCAGTGTAGAACCCTGTTTGAATTTCACCATACCCTGATGCCAGAGCTGCTATGCGATTATGTGTCTCAACTGTACAATTTAATTCACAGTAGTATTTTCAGAGAGGTACTCTAATTTATGAAAATTATAATTATATCTACCCTCTCCCGGAATCGAACCCTGTTAGCGTTACATTTCGTACTTTGGCGTACTTTCTTTCGAGTGAGATCTTATCTGGATTACAACTTTATATAAAAGAAATAGGAAAACAGCCTTGAAGAATTCCTTTCGGACAAAACGCGTTGGCTACAGCAAAAATAAAATGTTTATAACAAAAAATGAATACAGAAATCAACTTTTTAAGAAAAGGATTATGGAGTCTGTGCATTATGTAATTTGACCACGTTTCAACTTCCATCATTCATTGACTTTTACATTATTAAGAATGTTAATTTTGAGGGAGTGCAGAGTCATAATTTTATAAATCCTGTTAGCGTTCCATCCTGAATGTTCTGCAGAACCGCATGCTAAATGTACCTCTACTCACAATCTCGTTCTCAATAGTCCTTTCAATTGTCCTGACTAGAAGACGGGAGCCTACATGCTTCAACCCATCCTATTCTCTTTGATTTCCCTCTATTTCGTTTGAAAGAACAAACATCCTACCAACCAAAACAATAATAAACCATTTTATCAGAAGGAAATGGAACAGCAGTGACTGAAAAAAAATTTCAACAGTATATATTTTAATGATGCTGAAGCAGTTCTCAAGGAATATACTCCAAATTCTCTATAGACCTTACAATTGTGCTGACTACAACACAGGAGGGTTCACTTGTCACTCTATCCTATCCTCTTTAAATTCCCTTTATTCGTTTAAATGTGCTAACAATCCATATTTTACTGCCTGACTAATAAAGGAAACATTTCATTTACTCCTTTCTGATGTTATCAACATTTCTTCACAATAAGGTGTATACTTCTTTGTCTATGTTCAACCCACACCTCACTGTCTGCAAATAATCAATTCAGGAAATTTCTTTAGATCCAAGTTTTAATTACAAGTCCCCTCCTTGAAACCCTAATATTATCTGTTCAATCCCCAGAAAGGAGAATGGTATGTCTGTACATGTTCTGTGTTCAGGCCTTAATAAATCTACTAGTCTTCTCGCTATGGCTAGTCAGATTTTATAAGGACGAGCTATATTTAGGGCCTACTCACCCCTTCTAGCGAGCTGACAAACATCAGGTGTTTGTTCACTCATAACGTGAACGAGTATTAAAGATGCCTTTAAATCATGTTTTTATCTTGTCACATTTATTCTGTAGACAGAGATCAAAAGTCAGTTTACATCTACAGTTACTTTTCTCTCTAACAGCAAAGTTCAAGGATTTTGTAAAATGAGCTGTCTGACAAATGTGCTGTACCAAAGTGTGAAATGAAAGGCTGCATGATGTCATGTTTTATTCTAACACATTTAAAGTGAACTGTACAAACATTTCAAAATAAATTTCAGTAGCAATGAAAGCCCTTGATTTGTAGTTGTGTGTGATTTTTTTTTTAATAGGATGAAAACAAATCAGAACACTTTACTTGGTGGGTGAAAACTGTAAATATGTTTGCTGAAACCTAATTTCCACAGACTATCGTATATACACCATATAGTTTAGTAAGTAAACTGTATGTTAGGGGGAATGTTTTTAACCATTTCAATGAAAAATGTGCTGTCTGTAAATGACAGTGCACTACCACCTCATGCTTTAGTAATATATTTATTAAAGATAAACTGAGAAACATTCCTGCCCTGATGGCAATGCTATGAACTAAGAGGCAGGTCAGGGGTCGTGTGTACCCTATTTGTGGGCTAGATTCTTAATATGCATGCAGCAAACGTTTAATCTAATAAATAAAACCAAATAGGTTTTTGTATAGCAGGAGTGCTAAACTCACATACTGGAAGGTGCTCTTGTATGTGATAATGGAGAAAAGGGTGGCTCTGCAAAATAAAATATTTGCCTAGAATGGCACAATGAGATTGGTTCAAGTACATTAGAGTTAGGTCGAGTAAATAACTCAGGTTACTAGACCTGCAGGTCCAGTAACACTTATGTTTTTTTTTCCGAGGCCTGGTGTTCATTATGTAGATGCGGGACTAAAGGATATCTCTTATCCTTAATGGGTCTCAAATGTTCATTCAATTTCTCCTTGGACTTTCTCATCATGGAACCCACATATTGGCCACAGACACAAACGATCAAATATATACACCATTTAAAACTACAATTAATAAAATATAGAATTTAGTCTGCATTGTTTTTTGAATCAGAGAACTCATTCAATACATATTTACAGCACATGCATCCTCCACACATGTAGCAACTGTTCGGTATAGAGGGAAGCCAGTCAATTTCCTGCCTCATCACTTTGTTGTTGACATATCTAATAGTGTCACTCTGATTTAATAACGATTTTAGGGTAGGAGATTTTGTGCATGTTATCCTTGGTATCTAAATAAGATATTTTTTAATATCTTCTTCTATGTTTAAGACAGACCAGTGCTTCACCAAATATTTGAACACAACATTATTTTCCAAGCTACACACATCAATGACTCTCACCACCTCCATTTCCTCTTTTCTAGGTTGCCTTTATCTTGGCAGACAGTATGGTCTTTCCATTACACCCTCTTTCGAAGAACTTCTTCTCCATCAATCTCTCTACTTTCTGGTATTCTATCATCCTGCTACAAATACTCTTTGCTCTCAGAAATTCTCCATATGGAATATTATCCTTCTATTTTCTAGTGTGTGCTGATTGAGTGTGTAAAACAGCATTAACTGAAGCCAGTTTGCTATACATTCTTGTTGATAGAACGTTACAGTCCACAAACAATTCTACACCCAGAAACACAATCGAATTTGGATGAAAATAAAGACTCAGAGTAATATTGAAGTAATTATTATTCAGATATTCATGCTGTCATTGGAGCTTGATTCGATGTGTGAGACTAAGGCCTTTTTTTCGATTCTCTCAACTGTCTGTGTTAGAGGTGGAGGCCCATCTTGAAGGTGGTCTTGTCGGTCGTGCCCTTGCTGGTGCGCCTTCTCCTTTCCAGTTGTTTACAGTGTTGTTTAACGGTTCTGAGGTCTTCAGTGTAACAGCTAGCCCACTAGGTGGACCATCTGTGGGTGTTGTTGCTGATGGGAGCGCCGCTGTTGGTGCAGTTGGTGATCCAATTATTGAAGTTTCTGAAGTTCTGGTCTAGGTTCTGAAGTTCTGGTCTAGGTTATTAGAGGAGATGGGGTTGTGTTGATGGCATAGATCTTTGTGTCATTTGAGAATATGGTCCAGCTGCAGTGGGGGGGGGGGGGCACTGGGCAGACGGGGGTCAGAGGTCCATGAGTTGGTGATGTTGAAGTGGACATTGGAGAGGTCGGTCCACGCGACTTCCATGGTGTGGGTCTACCTGATGCGGTCCCCAGAGGTGAAGATGGGGTCTAGGATGCGGCCTACAGTGTATGTGGGGTTATGGATGAGTGGGGTGAGATGTTTTTCATGCTGTCTAGGAAATTGGCAGCGTTGATCTCATTGTGGTCGTCAAGATGGAAGTTGTTACCAAGGAAAATGTACTTGTTGGAGTCTATGGTGAGGGGGGCAATGAAGTTGTCCCTCCTTAGTTTGCATCTTTTCCTTTTCCCACCCACTTCTCCTTTGCTCCTCCCTCCACAGGCTTTTTTAAATTTTAGCTTTTTGGGGGGCATAACAGCAAATTGCTGCTGACACGTCTGCTTCATAAATAAAAGCACTTTTGCACTAGTTTGTTTCCTTATTTATTTTATTGACCGATCCATCTCAGATCAGTAAATTAAAATAAACAGTGGCCACATTATGCATTTATGTCATGACGCATGTGTGCGCTATAAAATGACACAGCCTTGCTCCTTTTTCCCCTTTTGTTTTGGATTACGTCATCCACATTTTTGGTGATTCCTCGGAGCACGAAAAAAGGACACTGGCAGAGCCAATAGGTCTCAAACACAAGACCTACTGGCTTTGCCAATGCTTATTTCCTTTTTGGTCAACCCCTTACATCTCTTGAAGGGGTCCTTTACCAAGTGTATACTTCATACCAGGGCTATGGCATTCATAAGAAGGGAGACAGATTGATCAGCTCTCACCGCCCTTTTGAATTTTTAACATAACATTCAATTAATGAAGTTATGTAGAATGCTTTTAATTACTGAAACAAACCAGTAGTATGTCATGGCCAAAATTAGGGAGGTGTTTCTGTGGTCAGGTTAGATTAGCTATATCCAGAAGTAATCAGTTCTGTAAATATTGTAATAAGAAACTGATAGATGTGAAAACCACATTTTAAAAAAACTTACAGGTTTATTGTTTTACATCACTTTTTAATGGGGAATCTTAAGAGCAGACCCATTTTTACAGGCACTGAAAATGAATACAACAGTCTGCATCAGAATTATTGAGTACTAGGAAAACAAATGGGGTCTAGGTTCTGCAAAAATGTAAAGTCTGGTCATATGTTGTAGGCTTCGACCTCCAGGGAGTTTATACCGATGTGATTCCAAACAGTACCATGGTCAAGTAAAACCCCTCTAACAGATGATGTCCCAACCTACTAATTTAATGAGTGGCAAATGTTATTCTAGGTTTACTACGTTGTAGAAACAAAAATAAATGTTCACTAATTTTGACAATCTAAGAAATTGCTTCCCAGGGATAAGTCATTCTGCATTCCACAGCAGACTACTCCTTGAGTTTCCAAGGGAACCCTTCCCCAATACAATGATTGTTTGATTGTTGAGCCGGAATCTCTCTCCCTCTCTTACATGCCTCAGATGTTATAGAGTAAAATAAATCCTCAGAGATGGAGAATGCAATTATTTGCTACGGTCAGTGTATGGACTAACTGAATCGCAGACAGCTTTAATTCTATTTCAAATATATTGGCCACTAGCACATACGTTGTTGACTAATTAAAATCTAGTCCTAATGCCCTGAAAATCTGACATGTACATAAATAGGTCATGGCGTGAACCACTTATGCAGGTGCATAGATTGTTTTAGATATAAATAATCATTGTGGAGGAAGAGGAGGAGCATCCTGGCCCACTCTGTGCTTCATGCCTCGTGAGTCATGGCCCTTCCCCACCCACACCAATGGTAAAAAAAAAAGTATATTACACTCTGTAAATATATGGATACACATTGTATATCTGTCTGGACATGCACATCTATGCAGGATCACATCAGCGCCGCTGCGAAGGGCGTCAACTACCAACTGCATGCACGAAGGAAATTAAAACCTTTCATTCCCACTTCAGATCTCAAGACAGCGGTTCAAGCTCTAGTGATCTCCAAACTAGATTACAGCAGCGCCATCCTTATGGGTCCAGAAAAAGCAAAACTGGCACCTTTTAGGGCAACCTTTAACGCACCTGCTCGACTCATCACAGGCTCAAAAAAAGCGATCACATCACCCCAGAACTCAGAGCACTGAACTGGCTACCCTTTAAGGCAAAGATCCACCTAAACATTGCTTGCTTGACTCAAAGCTCTTCCCCACAACTCTCCAACTTACCTTGCCAAGAAACTCATCCGATCAGGCGAAAATAGAACTTTACGAAGCACGGGCTCTCTTTTACTGAAGCCCTGCAAATAAAAACACAAGCGTCCCTTCACCGGAATCGTGCCCAAAATTTGGAACTTTCCTCCTCCTGAGACCAGATCCAGGCCCTCAACAGCCCTCTTCAAATGAAAAGTAAAGCAACTACTAATGAACAGAGTCCTTCCCCAATGAAGAAGCACCCTTCCCAGACTCTACCCTCTACGGCCTGACCTTCCACAAGACTCTTTGGTTCTACTGAATGCCAACCCACGTTCGTATATTGACTTTGCTGTTCTTTCACAAATGTATACTCCTATATGTTTACATTTTTGCTTTCCCGATGTACAGTGCTCTAATACCCGAAAGGGTCATGTTTACACTATATAAAAATCAATAAATAACATCATAAAACTGCTAAGTCGGATATTTTGAAATAAGAATCGGGGGAATGGATGTTCCTCATTGACATAAATTGAATCAAAGGCAGAAGGCAGCTAAAATAAGGCAATTTTTGGCTTTAAAATCTGGAGTCCCCAGACTGAAATGGGTCTACTGACAAGTATGACATCTATAACTCACACACACATCTATTATTTATTTATTTATACCTGACACATATATTTCTACTATCTACCCATTCTGTATTATGGCACAAAGTATCTTAACCACCATCATTAACGAAACTTTAGCACACGTATTCAGAGGTCTGACCAAATGATCAACCATAGGTCAGGCTGAAGGGATCACACATGACATGGGAGCACTTGACAGCACTGCAGTGTTGTGGCTGCGTGGGAACGAAAACTATACTTGTTGGGTACTAGGAGTACTGTACTCACCCTCCAGTATGGGCGGTATACAGGCTTCCTGCACTGGGCTCGGGGTGTGGATGCCCAGCTGTTGACATTGCTCCAGCAGCCAGGAGGAGAGACCTAGGGACTGGAAGCTGCACATGGTGGACACCTCCTCTGCCTCTGCACCTGGGCCAAGACTTCCGGCGCGCACGGTGACGTCACACAACAACCAGTTGTTAGAGCCGTCGCATTCTTAAGAATGTCCCCCTGCGGTACGGAGGCCAGCAGCTTTGCGCTACAAACATAAACATTTAATTGCGTGTCAGACACAAAAAGTGGACTATGCGACGCATCCTGACGTGTCAATGAAGCGGCCATCTTGGGAAACCAAAATGTCTTATTATCAAATAAAGGGCCTCTAAATCAACAAAAGTATCTATACATTTTAAAAACATATTTGTATGTTTACTACTTAACTGATATTGCATGATTCTTTAAAACATTACCTGAAAACGACGTGATTACTGAAATCACGCTTACATTATGAAAAGATTCATTACATGAACCAAGACGCACGAAGTGGCAGCTTATAGTTTGAAAATTGATCCTCTCATGAAGCAGCAACGTTATGAAACAGAAACGCCTCTTTCAGTACGGATGCAATGCATGCGATTGCCATAACAGCCTCACTTCTTTCATCCTGTTTCTATTTCCATGACACTGTCGCTAATACTGCGCTGACAGCTAGCCGGGTTTCCTCTCTTCTGTGGACACGGAAGTGACGCGACCATCGCTACGTGGACTGGAAGGTGTTGGGCACAGGATGGCGGCGCAGCAACCCCAGGGGGAGGCAGATGAGCTCTTCGATGTCAAGAACTCGTTCTACATCGGGAGCTACCAGCAGTGCATCAACGAGGCGCAGAAGCTGAAGGTCAGAGGGGAGCAAGAGACGCCCATCAGGGAGGAAGGCATACCCATCAGAGACCTGGGAGTGAGGGCTACCCATCAGAGACCTGGGAGTGAGGGCTACCCATCCGAGACCTGGGAGTGAGGGCTACCCATCAGAGACCTGGGAGTGAGGGCTACCCATCCGAGACCTGGGAGTGAGGGCTACCCATCCGAGACCTGGGAGTGAGGGCTACCCATCCGAGACCTGGGAGTGAGGGCTACCCATCCGAGACCTGGGAGGGAGGGCTACCCATCCGAGACCTGGGAGGGAGGGCTACCCATCCGAGACCTGGGAGGGAGGGCTACCCATCAGAGACCTGGGAGGAAGGGAGGGAGGGCTACCCATCAGAGACCTGGGAGGGAGGGAGGGAGGGAGGGCTACCCATCAGAGACCTGGGAGGGAGGGAGGGAGGGAGGGCTACCCATCAGAGACCTGGGAGGGAGGGAGGGCTACCCATCAGAGACCTGGGAGGGAGGGAGGGAGGGCTACCCATCAGAGACCTGGGAGGGAGGGAGGGATACCCATCAGAGACCTGGGAGGGAGGGAGGGATACCCATCAGAGACCTGGGAGGGAGGGAGGGATACCCATCAGAGACCTGGGAGGGAGGGAGGGATACCCATCGGAGACCTGGGAGGGAGGGAGGGATACCCATCAGAGACCTGGGAGGGATACCCATCAGAGACCTGGGAGGGAGGGAGGGATACCCATCAGAGACCAGGGAGGGAGGGATACCCATCAGAGACCAGGGAGGGAGGGATACCCATCAGAGACCTGGGAGGGAGGGAGGGAGGGATACCCATCAGAGACCTGGGAGGGAGGGAGGGATACCCATCAGAGACCTGGGAGGGAGGGATACCCATCAGAGACCTGGGAGGGAGGGAGGGATACCCATCAGAGACCTGGGAGGGAAGGAGGGATACCCATCAGAGACCTGGGAGGGAGGGAGGGATACCCATCAGAGACCTGGGAGGGAAGGAGGGATACCCATCAGAGACCTGGGAGGGAGGGAGGGAGGGATACCCATCAGAGACCTGGGAGGGAGGGATACCCATCAGGGACCTGAGAGGGATACCCATCAGAGACCTGGGAGGGAGGGAGGGATACCCATCAGAGACCTGGGAGGGAGGGAGGGATACCCATCAGAGACCTGGGAGGGAAGGAGGGATACCCATCAGAGACCTGGGAGGGAGGGAGGGAGGGATACCCATCAGAGACCTGGGAGGGAGGGATACCCATCAGGGACCTGAGAGGGATACCCATCAGAGACCTGGGAGGGAGGGAGGGATACCCATCAGGGACCTGAGAGGGATACCCATCAGAGACCTGGGAGGGAGGGAGGGATACCCATCAGAGACCTGGGAGGGAGGGAGGGATACCCATCAGAGACCTGGGAGGGAGGGAGGGAGGGATACCCATCAGAGACCTGGGAGGGAGGGAGGGAGGGATACCCATCAGAGACCTGGGAGGGAGGGATACCCATCAGAGACCTGGGAGGGAGGGATACCCATCAGAGACCTGGGAGGGAGGGATACCCATCAGGGACCTGGGAGGGAGGGATACCCATCAGGGACCTGGGAGGGATACCCATCAGAGACCTGGGAGGGATACCCATCAGAGACCTGGGAGGGAGGGATACCCATCAGAGACCTGGGAGGGAGGGATACCCATCAGAGACCTGGGAGGGAGGGATACCCATCAGAGACCTGGGAGGGAGGGATACCCATCAGAGACCTGGGAGGGAGGGATACCCATCAGAGACCTGGGAGGGAGGGAGGGATACCCATCAGAGACCTGGGAGGGAGGGAGGGATACCCATCAGAGACCTGGGAGGGAGGGATACCCATCAGAGACCTGGGAGGGAGGGAGGGAGGGATACCCATCAGAGACCTGGGAGGGAGGGAGGGAGGGATACCCATCAGAGACCTGGGAGGGAGGGAGGGATACCCATCAGAGACCTGGGAGGGAGGGAGGGATACCCATCAGAGACCTGGGAGGGAGGGAGGGAGGGATACCCATCAGAGACCTGGGAGGGGGGATACCCATCAGAGACCTGGGAGGGGGGGATACCCATCAGAGACCTGGGAGGGGGGGATACCCATCAGAGACCTGGGAGGGAGGGATACCCATCAGAGACCTGGGAGGGAGGGATACCCATCAGGGACCTGGGAGGGGGGGATACCCATCAGGGACCTGGGAGGGGGGGATACCCATCAGGGACCTGGGAGGGGGGGGATACCCATCAGGGACCTGGGAGGGGGGGGATACCCATCAGGGACCTGGGAGGGGGGGATACCCATCAGGGACCTGGGAGGGGGGGATACCCATCAGGGACCTGGGAGGGGGGGGGATACCCATCAGGGACCTGGGAGGGGGGGGGATACCCATCAGGGACCTGGGAGGGGGGGGGATACCCATCAGGGACCTGGGAGGGAGGGAGGGATACCCATCAGAGACCTGGGAGGGAGGGATACCCATCAGAGACCTGGGAGGGAGGGAGGGAGGGATACCCATCAGAGACCTGGGAGGGGGGATACCCATCAGAGACCTGGGAGGGGGGGATACCCATCAGAGACCTGGGAGGGGGGGATACCCATCAGAGACCTGGGAGGGAGGGATACCCATCAGAGACCTGGGAGGGAGGGATACCCATCAGGGACCTGGGAGGGGGGGATACCCATCAGGGACCTGGGAGGGGGGGATACCCATCAGGGACCTGGGAGGGGGGGGATACCCATCAGGGACCTGGGAGGGGGGGGATACCCATCAGGGACCTGGGAGGGGGGGATACCCATCAGGGACCTGGGAGGGGGGGGGATACCCATCAGGGACCTGGGAGGGGGGGGGATACCCATCAGGGACCTGGGAGGGGGGGGGATACCCATCAGGGACCTGGGAGGGGGGGGGATACCCATCAGGGACCTGGGAGGGGGGGGGATACCCATCAGGGACCTGGGAGGGGGGGGGATACCCATCAGGGACCTGGGAGGGGGGGGGATACCCATCAGGGACCTGGGAGGGGGGGGGATACCCATCAGGGACCTGGGAGGGGGGGGGATACCCATCAGGGACCTGGGAGGGGGGGGGATACCCATCAGGGACCTGGGAGGGGGGGGATACCCATCAGGGACCTGGGAGGGGGGGGATACCCATCAGGGACCTGGGAGGGGGGGGATACCCATCAGGGACCTGGGAGGGGGGGGATACCCATCAGGGACCTGGGAGGGGGGGATACCCATCAGGGACCTGGGAGGGGGGGGGATACCCATCAGGGACCTGGGAGGGGGGGGGGATACCCATCAGGGACCTGGGAGGGGGGGGGATACCCATCAGGGACCTGGGAGGGGGGGGGATACCCATCAGGGACCTGGGAGGGGGGGGATACCCATCAGGGACCTGGGAGGGGGGGGATACCCATCAGGGACCTGGGAGGGGGGGGATACCCATCAGGGACCTGGGAGGGGGGGGATACCCATCAGGGACCTGGGAGGTAGCAAGCAGTGTAAGGCCGCAGTAACGTAGCCATGCTTCAGGGGAGTTCCAAACCAACAAAGAGGAAAGAAAGCACATGCACATTAACGAATAATAATTAAACAAATGAGAGCAAAAGTAAAGCTAACAAATTGTAATCAATGGGTGGGCGCTTAGCTCAGTGTAAGGTAACAATATTTCCACAGCAGAGAGAGCATGCACAGTCCATTAGGTAGAAGATACATTATTTAGTCCAGAGATCATTTTAAAAACTGTGCTCATGTGTAAAAGCAGAGATTTCGCTCACTGTTCCTTGTCAAAGCGTGGCTGTTTTTGAGCACTGTCCTATGCTTGCTCAAGCTGGCAAAAAGCAGCTTGTAGTGATATCAGTAATTTTCTTCTCTTTTAATATAAAACAATGATGGAATAATGAAAACTACTTTTTGACCTAGAAAAAATAGTCGGACATAGAATCTGCAGGTCACAATTTTGAGGCATCTGACGATGAGAACGGCCACTTCCATCCTATAATGGTTGATATGATAAACTATTTAGCTAAGTCATTTTACATTTGCTACTTGCGGTGCTAGAAAAAGGCAACATTTGTTTGTGCCTCCTGCACTGAAATTCGATCACACTATGCAGGCTTCTGAAAAATATCTAGTTACAGGACCAATTCATTTGAAAATATGGTTGACCTGGGCTTAACCTTGCACAATAGTGGTTGGTCTAAATATTGAACTGTGTTCTACTGGTTTGTAAAAAAAAAAAAAAAATGTTTATGATCTGACTAACAGCTGATTGGTCTGCTCCACAGCCTTCGAGTCCAGAGAAGGAGGTGGAGAGGGATGTCTTCCTTTACAGAGCCTATCTCGCTCAGGTACGTAACTTGCAAATGCTGTTGTAGCAAGAGGTATCCAGGAAACTCCGACTAAGGAAGACTATAAAGCAAGGTGGTTCACAATGGTAGCATACACTGTAAACCTAGTGATGTGTTTTCAGATAGCTGAGTAAGTTAACACAGCAGGAATCGCAATGTCCAGATATATTAACCGAACACTAATGCCATTTCATCATGTCTTAGCTGAGTCGGACATCCTAGCAAGACGATAATTTTTTTTAAAGGGCTAAATATCTGTGTCGCAAGAAGGGGCTCGTGAGTGGTTGTGTAGACGGCCATTAGAGTGAAGGACTTTAACCCCTGGGGGAGACTGCTGTAATGAAGAGGGGGTTAGAAGAGCAGCGGACAACACACCCATGCTGCATAGATCGGTTTGTAATTGGTCCAAAAAAAAAAGTGGGGCAATGCAACTATTGACTTCTTTTAGGGTAGGGAGGGATAACATGTAATTGAGATGGCTGGCCTACATAATCTTTTTATCACGATGGATGTTGTATTTTGCATACTGCCGACTAGCGGTGAGTGACACTTCATGTGAAGCTCGTGCTCTGCGCCTTCCCAGATTTTGTTACACGAGAAGTTACGTTTGCCCCATGGTGTTGGCAGAGCATGTGCGTTAGGGCAGACGCTCAAAAAGTATGTGCCACAAAAAGATTTACATCTCATGGAAAAGTTAGTTATTTTGTTAATTAAAGTGCTGATGGACCAACTGAAATCGATCCAGGCTCCAATCCTTTCCACACCTCCATGTATCTGTTCACAGGAGGAGGTGGTGGTGGCCGCATCTGGAGGTTGATAAAGCAGGGATCTTTTTCTCAGAATGGCAGACGAAGCTGTGTGAAGGCATCCCCATGTTCACTATAACGTGCCAGCAGCCACGTTTGTGTGCTGGAAAGTTTTTCCACCTGTAAGATTTTACTATTTAGGCCGAGTTTACAAGATACCCACATTAATCAGCTATTTCCCCACCCCAGAATTATCATTACCTGGGGTCATGGTAACTCCAGGAGAAATTACTCCGATTGCAACTTTTTGTGGGATAATATGTGAATATATGTGTACCTGCCTGATCCCAGCATGTTTTTCCCCAGCTTTTCACACAGAGATTTCAACTTCTTTAAGCAGCCAAAATCCTCATAAAAGAAAACAAAACTTGTAATTCTAATGAGCCTGGTAAAACCCATTACCCAAAGCCACTGGAGTGTTCTGGTGTCTATGAACATGGGCCACAATGTTCATTCATCCATAGAGTATCTGCCATCAGCGTGCAGTGCTAACCTAAAGCAGGCGCGAGGCGGCTATTGAGTAGACTGTTGCAGTAAATATCCCTAAGCTCAGAGCAAGTTCAATAGGCTCAGTCAAGTTGTCTGTCTCCCCCCCCCCCTTCCCCCCGCCCCCCCCCCCCCAAAATAATCTTGGTGGCATCACTGCTAAATATTTATGATGCAGTGAAAAAAAAAGACTGGGGTAATAAGCATTGACGAGTGTGTATGAGGCTATATTCTCTTGTTACCTTTATCTGAGAAGCGCAACTGCTTAAATAGAGATCCAGGGATATCATTTGTTATGTCAGTCAGTGTGTGACATTTTGCAGGAACAAACCAAAAATGAGAACCCTATTGTTTCTGTACTTGACAGGAGTTTGCATTGTTAGCTGAAAGATTTTAATTTAGAATGAAAAGTGGTAAACAATTGAAACTGGAAATCATAGGGTTGGAGAGTATATATTTCTAAATCGACTAATACCAAAAATCGTTTTTATGTTTTGGTTGCTGCTGTAAATAGAGAAAGTATGGTGTTGTGCTGGATGACATTAAGCCCAGCTCCAGTCCAGAACTTCAGGCGGTCCGAATGTTTGCAGAATATCTTTCGAATGAAAACCGAAGGTAAGGTATAGTTGCATTTACAAAGATCCCAGAAAGTAAAATCCAAGCCATGTGTGCAGGGGCACTGAGATCTTTTCTTTGGGTACAAGATTGCAGCTAAAGTTGGTAAATTCAGCTTAGAGATAGACTATTTGAAGCATGCCTCCTATGCTTTTCTTAAAAGTAAAGTCGCACCGTTATTGCTGTCGCCAGTGGGTTCTAAGCAATTTAAGTCTGTGTCCCTATCAAGCTACCGGTGCACACAACCCTTTACCAACCCTTCATATGCTTATCAGGCCCCACCACTGTGCAAATAACTGGACAAGTGCACTATTCGCTTCCTTCCTAATGCCCATGTGTAGCGTCACTTAACTGTATTATCCAAGAGTGTTCGACCTATCACAACGAGTACTTATAAAGAGCCATAACAAATATAAGTAAAGAATAATGGCATTAGATGATACTAGAAGAAGCACAAATCAAACTCATGGAGTTTCTGCAGTTCAGGGATGTCGCTAAATGGACATGGGTATTGTGAAATGCGATCATTCTGTGTCTCTACACTTTTTAAGTCTGTCTGTGCTTTTATTTTGCCTGTTGTTATCAGCTTGCACTGTTAAGGTAACTGGTTATCTGCGCTTTCCACATTCAGTCCATACCATGTATTTTTATGGGTATGGCTGATTGTCCAAGTAACTTAATTCCGTAAATCTTTAAATTATATTTCTAAACTCCTTTGCTTATATACCCCAGTTTTTACAGAAACGACCAGAATTTAACTGCTGAGTTCATGTTGTTTGGGGCTCGTTCACTTTAGGGCAGATTTCGGTTTACATACCACACCTGCGGTGCGCTATTTCATCTTGGCTGGTATTCAGCCTGATGCTTGATGGAGAAAGTGCATGCTGCAGAGAGTAGTTGTCCTTAGCCCTCACTCTCCAGGTCAAGTTTCATTTTTCGATTGGTTGATGAGCCAATAAACACCCATTTTGCTGTATCTCCCTTTCAATCTGTCATCCTCATTTTGTTTTGCTGATATTTTGTGGGATATTGCGTGAAGCAGTGAGCCCTCTCTGCCTGTAGTTTTCATTTTGCTTTCCCAGATTTGTCACCAATGAGGGCCCTCTCATACGAGTATCTTACTATCTCTCTGTCTAGTTGCCCAACTTTTTGTTAGGGACACTTGTGTATTGTTTTTTTTAAATAGTGGTTGGCGGGGTGCAGCAGGTGAACCCCGGCCATTGCGCACATTCTCACTGCAGCTCTCATTTTGCTTTTCCAGAGATGCCATTCTTGCTGACTTGGATAAAAAGATGGCAAAGAGTGTTGATGTTGCCAACACCACATTCCTGTTGATGGCTGCCTCAATCTACTTCCATGACAACAACACAGACGCAGCCCTGCGGACGCTGCATCAGGGGGAAAGTCTAGAGTGGTAAGTGTCAGGAGAGCTGGATTAAATCACTAAACAGAAGTCCATTATTGGCTTTACAGGTCTTGTTTAAAACTTTAAAGCAGCAGTACATCCTGGACGAGGCAAACATAAAATGTGCTAGTTGTTGGCTATCTTTGTACGTGGATAGATATTAGGGAGCGCTTAGTTGGGGTGCTGACTGATAGTGATGGGACTGAGAATGGATGGGGATAGTCCTCAAAATGGTTAGTGTTTTAGCACAGTTCGCTCCTGAGGTTTACTCCCTTCAGGTACATTGTGTTAATTTATTTGTTATCGTAGCTGGAAATGAGTTAGTGTGTGGAAAGGGTCAATAGGATGGGCTGGAGTGGACTGTGGTTAGAGAGACTGATGTTGTCATGTTTCTTATGGATAAATCCTGGTGTTTGTTCCGTGCGATGGATAATGATCGTTCTTGTTCGGTCTCTTTTCTGATCTGGGGAAGATAGGCAGTGGTATATTTCATGCTTGTCACAACACTGTCTACACACTAACCCCTGTGTTTGTTCCCGCAGCAACGCCATGATAGTTCAAATCTTGCTTAAAATTGACCGTTTGGATTTAGCAAGGTAAGAATAGAACTTGTGACATGCTTAATTCCAATTTACTGCTTTTGGGGGCGCTTTTGTTGTCTTTCCTACTGCTTGTATGAACCGACCCCATCACATTCCACACTAGCACACCTGTTATTTTGCTTTATGTATCAGAAAGCATGGAATGCCCATCACAGATGATGGCTTTTATATAAAGGAATATTTTCTACTGCACTTGGGCGGGTTTGCGTGGGGGCTGGTGGGCGGGGGCATTTCTTTTGTATACACTTGTAACAGGTTGTTGAACCCACTAGCCTGGTGTCTCCACTTCATACTCCTCGAGACAGAATAAAGATATTGAGTCACACAGAGAGCTCAAAATAAGATTTTCAAATGAGTATTTAACTCCTCAGTTTTGGAAATGACAGAGCACAGACTCAGAAGTTGTACGGCTCTGCGATGTGCACTTGAATAAGCTCTTGAACCCGTGGCACAAAACTATCTATGGTTTCTGTACTCAGAAAGACAGCCATGTTCTTACTTCAAATTGCAGGAAGGAATTAAAGAAGATGCAAGAGTTGGATGAAGACGCTACTTTGACTCAGTTAGCAACAGCCTGGGTGAATCTGGCTGTGGTAAGCATGGGTATTTTGATACAAATTATGCAGTGTTTTAACTTTTGCAACATGTTTGAAACAAAATATCAATTATTCCGGGTTCCTCATCCCTATCTCTCAGAAGACCCACGTTTGCCCATTAGCGGCACACCGAAGACACTGATCCATTAAGTTATTATGAAAAGGTAAACCTAAAAACGATTGTGCCAAACGCGATATTCCAAACTCATGGAGAACACTATCCCCTGGGAAATGGTTGGATAAAAGCCGGTCCTCTCACCTACATTCAAACAAGTCAAGTAGCGCATGAAGTCACCCTACAAACTCAGATAGCTTTATCTTCATTGTGTTCAAGGTGCCAAATTCTGGCAACAAGGGTTGCAGCTGAAGTTATCCAACTCGTAAAAAACCTGGCAGCTGAGAATGGAACTTTGGTAGCCATTTCAAAATATTAAGGCAGCTAATAACTAGAATGTACGTGTGTTGCAAACCTTATCTGATAGCGTGTGAATCTCCTCTTCTTGTTTGTGGCCAAATTTCATCCCAGAGGACCGCGTCAGCTTTTATAAACTCCAGTGGGACGAGCCATTAACACTGATGTAGGATACATTTAGTGCTTATTGCTGCCGAGGGAGTTACAAGGCACTAGTAAGTACCGCTAATGGATACTTAGCATTCCTTGCGGCCAGGGGAACAGTTCCATCAGTGCTACAGAGGTAATAGCCATGATGTAACCTAAATATCAGCCTAGCGTAAAAGTGTGCACGATGTCTCAGTACAGTAGGCCCTACTGCTGTAATGACTTGGACGAATAATAAGGGCTCGTCATTTGCAAATAACACCTCTTTGACCTGTGCGGGCATGGCCCCTTAGATTGTGGTCAGGGTTGGTAGTATTTACCAGAACAAATAAAAGTCTAAAGACATTGATCAGTCTCTTCCTAAACAGATGAAGACTTGTGTTTGAAAGACTGAAATAGAACATTCTTGTTGTGCTTGCTGCATGCAGCACCAGGCGTTTCACTGCAGCGAGGCTGCTTCCTTTTTGTGTGGATGAGCTCTTTTATAGCACTTTTTCCAGAGCCGCGACATGGACAAGTGATTCAGAAATAGAACAAGCATCACAGATGTATTCATTTTTGCTCTTTTATAAAGTGCCAAAACGTTACCTTTCAGTGACCAAAGGGGATTAAATTAAACGTGATGCGAATAGGAGGGCATGGGTGTAACCCACAGCCAGTGTGAATGGAAAAACTGGACAGGGACCCTTCTGATGTGTAATGCAGGCAGAAGGGAGCCTGTGGTGACACTAGGCCGCCACAAGTTTGCCAGCGCATAGAGTGGTGATGTTAAGCTCTCTCCCATCCACGCAAAGCAGCAACCTGCCCTGTGTGGGGTGGAGAGGCACTGTTTGTCCAAAGAACAATGTGCTACTTGAACATACGTCAAGCCTCTTTCACTGCGTCCACTTAAGGAATCGTTTTCCAGACACACATTATATGTGTTTGGGAGGCTGGAAAATTAGGATATCTGCATTCAAAAACAGTGACCAGATGCTTTTATCCGCTTGCCTGTGTGGGATGTTTGGGAGGGAATCACATACCCATCCCTGCCAGTTGGCGGTTCAGATTCTCCATCTGTTGCTGTAGACCTGGTTACAGGGGATCATAACATGGTTGCCTACAAGGACAAAACAGGGTGTCTTTGCTGAGCATATATATTTCAGAGACACTTACTTGCTTTTGGTCCTCGTTATAGATTAGTAAAGAGTGGAGAAAGGAAGATCTCGAGGAGATTCAGTCTTTAAGTCAGATTTGTGGAGTGGTGCACCACTCGATATTGAGACAAGTGGTAGTAAATTTGTCAATGAGTCTTGTGATTTAAAAGTCTTGAATATTCTTTTATTTTCAAAAATGCCAGCCAACGCGTTTAGTTCATGAGAATGAACTTCTTCAGGGCATGCGTATCAACTCCTGGTTGAGGAAACACTGAAGCGGACAGCTCTATTCTCAGCCTTATTTCCAGACTTAGCGCACATCGGCCCTTATCAAGGCAGTCTGGGCTGTACGGACCATCACCCAACATTATCATTTTCCTCAATCAGGAGTTGATACGCATGCCCTGAAGAGGTTCATTCTCATGAACGAAACGCAATATTTGGAAACCAATCTGGACAAACAAGCATGAATATTGTCTATGGGAATAAGGCCCTATTTGGTAGTCTTTTAATTGTTGGGGTTTTACTTCTACACTCTGTATCCTGACAAACCTTGGCATTGTGATCATTCTATGCATTCCTTCTATTTTTGTCTCTTCAGAGGGTGAATGGGAAGTTACTCTTATGACTTGCTATTTTTGCATCTCTCCCAAGTTTTAAACTGACTGTCTATTTTCAGGGTGGGGAGAAGTTACAGGACGCCTACTACATCTTCCAGGAGATGGCAGACAAGTACACAGCCACTCTGCTACTGTTGAATGGACAAGCGTGCTGCTACATGGCCCAGAATAAGTGGGAGGACGCAGAGGGCGTGCTGCAGGAGGCTCTTGATAAGGTAAGCCTGGCAAGGAGCTGCTAGTTATGGCTGCCCTGCAGCACTGGCAGAGTGGCACATCCATTTTCCAGAGGGAAATCTGCCTGAGCACTGCCAGCAGTGGAACTAGAAGGGGCACATATTACAGCCTGCACTGAAATGCAAGCAGGCAGTAGTTGGGGATGAGAACATTAACACAGGCTTCAGGCCTGGGATTTCTGATGGTGGAGGAGCCAACATTGTGTGCGTGGTCCCAGTTTATAATGTGTTGGCAGCTGTACAGGTTACAAGTGTTTCCCTGTGTGGGAGTGCTATGGCGTCCGAGATCTCCTCGTCCTGTGGCAGTGCGCATAGATGGCACACATAGGGGGACAGGCATGGGGCAGGTACTTAGGTTCTTGCCTGAAGGCGTCTAGTGGCACGCTGTTAAAGTAATTCTAGCAACAGATACAGATTACAAATTGATGACTTGACCTTCATAGCGGGATGCATTTTAAGTATCCGTGACCTATGACATGTCAGTGATGTATGTGAGAAGTGCATCACAATGCTATATATAGGATATAGGATATAGGGGCCGGATATAGGGGCTGGTACCATGTGCTGCCATAACCAGGTTTGCTCAGTAAGCACCAGTGGATATTCCTTCATCAGTAATTTAGGATGAATCGGGACTCCTCGGGGAACCGGCACACACCGCTTCATACGTGGGTTATGTTTGCGTCCCGCAGTGTGGGCAGCATGTCATACCCTCTGATTTTTGATCATTTGAATCAAACACTGTAAACGTTAAGGATTTTCATAATCCAGTTTTACGCTTCCAAAGACAGCCCAGCTATGTTAAGGAAGAAAAAAACTTCTCTGAAGACCTTAAAGAAGTGAGTGATTCACGGTAGCTCATTGGACTTAGATTCTGTGGCCAAAAAGGCAATACAATAATTTCAAGGCAAGCCGGTTAAGGCTTTTTTTCTTTGTTTTAGGACAACAGCCATCCAGAGACCTTAATCAATTTTGTTGTCCTGACGCAACACTTAGGCAAAGCACCAGAGGTAAGTGAATTTGTATTTAACTTACATTTAATGTCCATTGAAGGTAACACTTTGATGCCTTGACATATTAAAGAATGATTGTTTGCTGAGTTAAAAAAAAAAAAAAAATTACCTCCATTGATCCCTTGTGTAATTTTCTGGAGGGTCGTGTATGTCCCGTGATCTTTCAAATACTGCTTATGGTGGTGCACCAGTCGGCGGAATACAAGTGTTATGAGATAACTAAACGTCACTGGAGATATTGGGCCTTTAATTCCTCTCCTGTTGCATTCTGGAAGTGGTAGTCTTGGTTCAGTTCTCTTGAACAAACCTCCTGTAGTTTGTAATAGGACAGACCGCACATGACTGGATATCGAGTCGCTGTTCACATGGAGACGCCCATTAACCCTGGGGCTGATGAGTGTATTAATGAGGGGAATGAGTCAGTGAATGTATTAGGGACTTATATGTGCCCAGGATGTCTCCTCATTATGCTAATATTTAATGTGACACAAATGAAGGAATCTACCCTTTCTTGTGAATATGTTCTGGCAGGAGGATTAAACGGCAAATCTGTATGGGACTGTGACATAGCCGTGTCTCAGCAGTTGTGGAAAATATTTCTAAGGTGTTAAAAGACAAAGCATATCTTGCGAAGGAGACTTTAACTGGCTATCCATCCTGGGCTTTGGTTCCATGCTAGCTGTCCAACTCTCTAAATTTGGGGATGCTTCTTTTAGATCTCCGTTTGAGGTGCCCAAAATCATTGTGGCAGGTGTGCTGCGGTTGACAGCATTTCAACTGTCTTGGCGTGAGGAAGGATGGTGTGGCAGCAAGGTTTGAGTGTCACTGGAGGACAGAGCACTCTCACTCTGGGATTGAAGCGGCAACATTTGAACACTTTATTCCTTTCCTTTCATCTCTAGGTGACAAACCGGTACTTATCCCAGCTTAAAGATGCCCACAGGAGCCACCCCTTTATAAAGGAATACCTGGCCAAGGTAAGCGGTCCAACTGATACAGGGGGGCACTGGAGATAGACTCCTGAAGCTGCTGTTAACCCACTATCGCAACAACCTCCCCCGCTCTGTGGAGTTTCCATGCTGTGTTGTCATTTTAACAAGTATTGAAATTGCCCAGTTGAATGTCCTGTCCATGACCAACATCTGCTATCCAGGCAAAACTTGTACTATAATTCTAACGTCGATCTGTGGCTAGCAGTGATTCAAATCCCTGTTGGCCCTCGTCACCGAACACATTGTTTTAATTATTATTTTAAATTTTAATGATGCTCGCTATGGTAGCAGGAAATCCTAGTGCACTTGACACCAAAACCTCTTTTTAAAAAAAAAACTAAATTATGTTATTTTCTGCTAACACAAAAGGTTGGTGTTGAAGTAAATAACAAAAATACTTTTTCTATAAGTAATACATTATATATGGGTGAAAACAATGCAACCTTAAAAAAAATATATCGTACTCTATTCTGAGCACTCTTTCTATCCTGCCCCATAACCACTGTCTTTTTGACTGGAAACCCCTCACACTTCACTCTCAAGCTAAAGTGTCTTGAGGGTTTTATTCTCTCTGTTGTATTTCATGACGCCAAATGTTATTTATTCTCACAAGAAATCGTTACTTGTATGTGACCTGCTTCTGGGGGAAAAAACTAATTACTTTGTTGTTTTAACAGGAAAATGAATTTGACCGATTGGTTCTCCAGTATGCTCCAAGCGCATGAAGGCCTCTACTGGGACGGTCTAAGATGGGACATTGCAGCTGGGCCAAAGAGGCTCTGCAGTCAAGTGGACAAGATGTTTTCAAGTAGATGAGACTTTTGAATCTTACGGATCTATGTATATATCAGACATTGCGCCCAAGGACAGCCATCCATCCGTACCAGGCCAGCAAACCTTGAGTTCAAACTGTTCTTATTGGAAATACAAACCACAGATCTGGATATTTCTGTACGTACATTCCTAATAAACATGTAACCAGAGCGTGGCGTCTCATTCTTCAAAGCTAGTATCAAGTTGAGCATCACTGAGCTGTGATTCAACAAAGCTCCCAGTTAGGCATAAACGCTTTGGGCTGATCCACTACACTATACTGTTGTTTTATTACATCACTTTCATACCCCCAATGAGGCCCGAAGCACTTTCTCAATCTTTGGGACTGGAGCTAGTCTGGATGTGCCGTAAGGGCCTGTAATAGCGGCAACAATGCAGCAGCGTCCCGAGATTACCCTTCAAGGAGGGGTGGTAAGTAGTGGCTACTGAGATGTTGGCTTAGGGAGTTGTGGCATCCTCAGAGGATAAATGAGGAAAAGGTACTAAATGCATCAGGCAGTCTCCAGCAGAAGCAATGTTGCCAAAACAATGTCCACTGGGACAGTCGGTAAGTTGCAGAAGTGGGAAAACAAGACAAAAAAAGATATAAGGTCTGTGAGTAAAGAACGAGCAGGAATAGCAGGAACAAAATGGACCTAATACAACCCGGGGAGCATTTGTGCTTCGAAATAAAGTGCTAAAGTAGAGACAAAGGAGATTTGTGACCCAAAAGCAGGCAGGGAATGGACAGACGCTTGGTCTGAGGCTAAACTAAAGAGACGAGAATGGGCTGCTTGCTGCAGACTACTGCACTTTCAGGCTGAGAATGGAAGATATTACAGCAATGTTGGCACTGATGTTATTATTAATATTTAAAATTCCATTGAATACCAAATATTCAAATCACCAATGGCCTGGCTCCAGAAGCACTTGACCTCACCCTGTTCAGGCAGCCTGCCATTGTGCCCCATCTCACATCCCTTGCACGGCTCTCTGCAAGTCTGTAAAAGGAACCAGAGGCAGACAGAGACGTCCACAACCTGCAGCATACCCCCACATAACTCTCTCCTCCAGGTGCTGTAGTGTAGTCACTTTACCAGCCCCCTCTCCCACCTCTGTCAGTTTAGATGAAGCGACTGAGTCCTGAAGCATCTTGTGACCAACAAAGAACATGGAAAGACTAAGAGCAGCTTCAAGATAGAAGACACCATGCCAGCTGGTGGTAAAACAAAGCCCAAGGTAACCTGCAGTACCAATGTCAATGCTGGCTGCTCAATTATTACACATTTTAAGGTGTGGCTGGACAGCACAGCAGTCCACATGCCTTTTTGTTAGACATACTGTAAAAAATGTCAGACTGCACTTTGGCTTCGCCCTTGAGAGCATTTTTCCTGCACCTCCTATAGTAACGCTCTGGAGTATCATTCTGTTACCTATGAAGGGCTTGCTTTATAATGCATTGTGGCATGGCTTATACTTTATCAGTAAAACTTAGCTTTTGTTGGACAACCTAAGCGTCAAAACTGAAAAAGGCTGATTCTACGCACACCATCCGGAAATGTAGGCTGTATGCCGTAGGCCTTAGTCCTGCTAGTTCACAGTGCGCCCTCTGGACCCCTACCCTGACATGGTAACAAATGGAATGTGCAACCTCAAAACATCACAGCCGTGACTCCCCGTGGAAATTGATCCTAGAACTCTTTCGTTTGGTAACTCATGCATATCCAAAGAGATACACAACATGCCATTTCAATATTTATTGATGCATTATGATTCAGGTGTAAAAAAAATGTGTACTGCAATCCTCAATAGAAAGAAACAGAATAGCGTGATCAGCATTATGAGAATGGTAAAAAAGATAAACAGTTCAACCATTTTGCTGTTACAGAGACTACGGTTATATTTTATACCTCTCTCGATATATCCTCTACCTTTACTCTGACTCATCCCAAACCCCATTCTACTACTATGTTCCCTAAAATGACACTTTCTAGAGTCTTCCCCCCCCCCCTGCATCATCTCGAACCTCTTTTGCTATTCAGATCTCCCAAATAAGCCTTTATAGACCTTTCCCTCCCCCCCCCCCCCCCTTTACTCATCCCAAACCTCCTACTGCTGTGATCTCCAAATAAACACTTTCTAGACTCTTCTATACCTCCACCAGACTCAGATGTCCATCGCTCAAATTCATTTCCTATTTCCCTATACTAATTCACCACTAATCCTGCTTGAGTTCCGGAGTAGCGTGCTACTCACCGAAAAGCGCTTCAACGCCTCATCTGGGGTAGCAAGCTCTCTCTCTCTCTATATATATACTTGAAGATGAAGGATCACAAGAAAACAACAGCCAGCCAGCCAGGGCAAAAATCTGGATCCCAAAGGATACAATGAGTCACAAAGAAATAAAATATCCAAGAAAGAAGTGACTCAAACAGATAGATTCACCAAAGAACAAAAATATATTTCCACTACAACGTTTCAGCTTCCGCCTTCCTCAGGTGAAACGTAGTAGTGGAAATATATTTTTGTTCTTTGGTGAATCTATCTGTTTGAGTCACTTCTTTCTTGGATATATATATATATATGCAAACCCTTTCCTCCACTATCCTTTTCATCTGAATAGCAGACTCCCATGTCCATCACTCAAACTAATTTCATATTTCCTTATACTAGATCACCACTAATCTTTTTTGGGTTCAAGAGTAGTGTTCTACTTGCTGAAAAGAGCGTTGATGCCTCGTATGGGGTAGTAAGCGCTATATAGATGCAATTACTCCTATCTAGCGCTACATATCCTATGGTGAGTGAATCTGCCACAATCCCCGTAGGATGATCTAACTCAGCTGTTACCTGTGGGTTAAGTGTCATCAGGGAGTTGGTCTTGGTGGAGAGCTGGACATCATCCCTCGCAAAAGGTAAACAGGAATCTGCTGGGCTGGGAATCCGGTATGGCGTGACCTCACAGTCCAAACAAAATGGTCCTCTCCCTAAACAAAGGAATGGTATTGTTTATTATATAAACACCATCCATGTTGCCATGCCTAAGCCCCATTCAGGCTGCCATTATTAACTCTACTCTGACAAAGTTGTCACCGAGCAAACAATAATAAACAACATAATTTAGTGCAGTGAACATTAGCTGTCACACAGAATGTTCAAGGCTTTGATAATGTGCCTATTAAGATGTGTAAATATAACCAAATTTATTTCATTGGACATTATCCATACAAGCACGCAAGCAAAAAGTGTATTAACGTTCAAGAAAAAATGTCAAGTTTAAACGTGAGCGTGTAAAATGGTGGTGTTCCTGCCAGGGCCTAAATGTGACAACATGACAGCATTAGAAACTTTTTTTTACATCCCAATAGTACTCTGAATCATCAAAATGCAAGTCAGACACCAACACTACAAATCTCACCACTCTCCTTTCAGTCCAAATAATATATTATATAACATAGCCAACCCTGAGGCGCAGGAGCCTCGTGGACTAAACTTAATTAGTGCACTTTGGTGAGTAAAGTAGTCGTGGACGCACGGTCCTTGTTGGGTATAACATATTCACAGAGAAAAGCTCAGGTTAGCCATAATCCAAAGCTGCTTACTAAAGTTATTTTATCTCAGTACCCCGCCCGGCATTCTTTTTTTTTTTTTTGAAACCGTTTATTCCAAAACTCAAAAAATATACAAAGATGGGCCTACAACCTTCCGGCCGGCTGCTAGTAAACAAAAGGAGCATATGATACACATTGTAGAGCGCGCGTTGCGGCTAAGGAAGATGCACAGGAGTTAGCAGCGTTGATAGCCACACCATCCGGACCCCACTGTACGGTTTCATTTTAAACTGAAATAACAACCAGAAAAAACAAAAACCACAAGGCAATCTACAATCAGAAATAGCAGCATGTGCTCCCCTGAGAGGGGGACCCTACCAATCCATAGGAGTATCAAGAAGGGGAAGAGATCAGGATTAGGGCTGGGTAAAACTCAATGCCCGGAACAGGGAAGATGGGTCGGCTACGGGGATGGGGCAGGCGACGGATCGGGCAATAACGGTGGAGTACAGATTCCCCCGCGGTAGGCGCTCCAGGGGCCCCAGACTTTCACCCATGTCCCAGGCTTACCTCTCGCAACATACACCACCTTTTCCCGAAACATGCACCAATCCATATGTTCCTTCCAGGCCGATACAGTCTGGGACCTCTGAGATCCCCACAGTTGAGCAATATCACGCTTGGCCACCATATATCCCAGAGTCACCCACCACGTCTGTGGCACCGAGTAGTCGGTAGGTTCCCACACATTCAACAGGCATCTCCTCGCTTCGGGTAGCAGCACCACATGCGTAACCACACGCAGGACCTCATGCACACCACGCCAGAATCGCTCCACCTCCGGGCATTCCCACAATATATGCAGAAAGGTCCCCAAAGCGCCACACCCACGCTTACACAACCCGTCCACAGCATAGCCCATACGCAGAAGCCTCGGCCCCGTCATGTAGACTCTGTGGAGTATCTTGAGCTGGACGAAGCGAAGGCGGGCCGGTATGGCCACCTCTTTCGGGGAGGCCACCGCAAGGGTCCAGTCCTCGTCGTCCAGCTCCAGTCCATCGGCAACCCAAGCCTCACGAAGGGCAATCAGCAATCCCGTGCGGTCATTGATCAGTTTTTTGTAGATCAGTGAGATCGTGCTGTCCGGAACGTGTCCATCCAGCACTCTATCCTCAAGGGGGGAACACTCCGGGATGGATGCAACGTCCGGGAAGACGGAGCCCAGTGCATGACGGATCTGCAAATACCGAAAGTACTCCCTGCCATGCAAGTGGAACTCCGTCTGCAGCATCTCGAACGTTTTAAATCCTCCCCTCGTCCAGAGATCCCCCACCTTGCTAATGCCTATCATGTCCCACTTCTCGAAGCCCTTCGAGGTCCACAGGGAGCCCAACTGCTCGGACGCGTATAGTGGTGACGCCCGGGTCAGACGATCCTTCCACCCCATCGCCACATTAGCCGCGTGCCACACTCGCACCATGACACGCGTGGGGCCGGTCAGCCGAGCGTCGGGCGTGCTGGAGTAGAGCGCTCGATGATAGTCCCCACCCGGGAGTAGCATCTTATCCATTTCGAATGCCGGGTTTAAAGCGGGCCCATACAGGCCGTGATTAATCGCAGCCAGCTGGGAGGCCCAATAGTATCGTTTGATATCCGGGAGGGCAATCCCGCCGTCATACCATGGGAGCGTCAGCTTCGCCAGGGCGATACGCGGCCTCCCGTCCCAGAACAGGCGGCGCTGCAAACTCTCCACCTCACGGAAGTAGCGCGCTGGGACGGGGTCCATAGTATTCTGCAAAGCGTAGAGGAAGCGCGGCAGAGACATCATCTTAAACAATGCCGCCCGGCCGAGCGGCGAGAGCGGCAAGCGCCGCCAGCGCGTGACATCTTCCTTCAGGCGCTGGAGGGGGGGAAGCAAGTTCCGATCATACCGGGCCTCCGGGTCCAGAGTAATGAAGACACCCAGGTACCGAAATCCCTGCGGGGCGATCTGGATCGGACAGCCCCGCGGGAGAATGGGCGCCTCCCCAGAGAGAACATACACGCACGATTTAGCCCAGTTGATGACAAGGCCGGAGTTACGACCAAATGAATGCAAAACATCAACCAGTACTATAAGTGAGTTACGTGGGGAAGCTAGGTACAAGAGGATGTCATCGGCGTATAGGGATACGCGGTCCTCATGCTCGGGGGTCCAACGGAGACCACGGATGGAAGGCTCCCACCGCAGCCACTCTGCCAGGGGCTCCAAGGCAAGCGCAAAAAGGAGCGGCGATAAGGGGCAGCCCTGCCGCGTGCCCCGGCCCAGCTCAAACGGAGCCGATACTCTACCGTTCACCACCACCTGCGCCAATGGGCCCGAATACAGCAATTTGACCCAACTGATGAACCCTGCGCCAAAGCCAAACTTCGCAAGCATCGCCCAGATGTATGGCCATTCAAGCGTATCAAACGCCATGGTGGCGTCCAGGGATGCCAAAATGGCCGGCTCCCGTATGTACTGAACACGTGCAAGCACCCCATGCAAACGCCGCAAGTTAAGAGCTGTGTTACGATGGGGAATAAAGCCGGACTGATCCTGGTGAACCAGTTCGCCCACCACGCCGACCAGCCGATTGGCCAGGACCTTGGCGAGAATTTTAGGCTCCGCGTTCAGTAGCGAAATGGGCCGATAGGATGTAACCCGGTCCCGAGGTCTCCCCTCCTTGTGGATAACCACGATTGTAGCCAGACGCTGGTCCAGCGGGAGGGAGCCCACCGAATGGGCCTCCAGGAACATCGATCGGAGATGTGGTGCCAGCGTATCCGGTCTCAATTTGTACAACTCGATGGGGAGACCATTAGGACCCATGGCCTTGCCGGAAGCGACCGAACGTATGGCGAGGGCGATTTCGTCGGAGGTTGGAGCGGCGTCCAACGACACTCTGTCCTCCTCCGAAAGGGAAGGCAGCGCGATATCCCTGAGCAGGGTACGGGAATCCTCTTCAGAGCAGGAAGACACCGGGGAATACACCCCACGGAAATAGTCCGCGAAGCAGGAGACAATTTCTTCCGGCTCAGTAACACACACACCGTCTGTTTTCTCAATCAGCGGGACTACACGACTCGCTCTCTCCTTTTTGTCCAGCCACGCAATCAATTTACCAGCCTTATCACCCACATCATACAATCTCCCCTGTTGCTCTCTACTGAGGCCCCTGGCTGCCTCCGTGACGAGGGCCCTATAGGCCGCTTGCTTGAGTTGGAGGACATGCAATACGGCATCCGTCACCCCACTTTCTAGATTACCCTCCAACTCGGCTATCTCAGCTTCCACCCGGGTCACCTCCTCCCGCTCGCGCCTCCGGGTGTGGGAAATGAGGGACAGGGCCTCTCCTCGTAGTACTGTCTTGAATGCCTCCCACAGTGAGACAGCCGAAGGCACGGACCCCACATTTTCGTCAAAGTAGCGCTGGAGGGATTTAATCAATTCAGCGCGAATAGTGGGGTCGCGCAAGTACCAGGGATTGATCGGGACCACCCTACCCTCACCCCTCGGAAAAAGGTCCAGGTGTAACAGGAGCGGGGAATGGTCCGAGATACCCCGTGCCAAATGGCGCACCTCTCCCACCCTCCCAACATAGGCCGCCGGGACCAGGACATAATCTAGTCGTGAGAGACTACCATGGGCCCCCGAATGGAAGGTATACTGTAACTGCGTGGGATGTTTTAAACGCCAGCAATCCACCAATCCCAAAGTGTCCAATAGACCAGAGAGCCACGCTTGGGCCCGGGGGAGGTCCCTAGGGGGGTGACGATCCACAGTCCCGGAAACCACCGCATTGAAATCCCCCCCCACCACCAGAATCCCCCCCGGAAGGCCAAGGAGGAGGCGCCCCAGGTCCGCAAAGGTAGTCGACTGTAGCCCTGGTGGGACGTACACTGACACAAAAACCACCACTTTGCCCTCCATCCTTCCCACCAAGACCGCGTAACGTCCCCTGTCGTCATGGAGCACCTCATCAATCTCCAGCGGAAGCGAGTTCTTAACCATGATGCCCACACCCCTTGAGCCAGACGTAAAGCCCGAATGGGCCACTAGGCGATAGCCACGCCGATTCATGGCGCAGAAGGAGTTGCCAATGAGGTGTGTCTCCTGCAGAAAAACTACATCGGGCGAGATTCGCTTCAAGAACTGCAGGACCACCCCACGTTTAATCCTGTCCCCCAGTCCATTCACGTTCCAGGACAAAAGAGTTAGTTCCCTACCCCCCCATCATAGACAAGAGCCACCATTCGTCCCCCCGAGAGCACTATAGAGCTAGCACAATGATACTTTTGCCTTGTGGTGAAAACGAACAACACCCCGCCATCCCTACCCACCCACCCCAACAAAACTCCCCCCTCCCTGCACCCCTGCATGAGCCCGAACAGCCCCCCCAACGTGCAGTGTGCCTGTCGCCCCATATATATAATAAAAACTAGCTAAGCCCCCTAGAGGAGGAGGGAGAACCCCCAAGAGACCCCACACAACCTCCATAGGAGGGGAAATTATACAGACAGATGCTTAATCGAGAGTGGCAACATTTTTGTCCAGAGTGAAGCCCAACATCACCCCCTCAGTCCCGATCCAGTGTGCCGTCTCCCCCCGCCGCCCCCCCCCCCGCCGCCCAGATCACGATCCCCAGACAGAGTGTCCAGCCAGTCTCCGGCCGCTTCGGGGCGATCAAAAAAGTGCGTGCGACCCTCTACCTCCACTCGCAGCTTGGCTGGGAAGAGCATTGCGTATTTAAGGTTCAAGTCCCGAAGACGGCGCTTGACGCCTTGGAAGCTCAGTCTCTGCTTCTGGACCGCTGGGGTGAAATCCGGATAAAAGTTCACCTCCATGTTGTCAAGCTTAACCGGCCCCAACAGTCTGGAGGCTTGGAGGATAGCGTCTCTGTCCCGAAAGTTGAAAATCCGGGCAATGAGGGGCCGCGGAGGGGCTCCGACCTTCGGCCTTCCCCCGGGAACCCTGTGGGCCCGCTCCACCACGAAGAATTTACTCAGCCCCCGTGGCTGGAGATGGGTAGCGATCAGGTCCTCCACAAATAGGTCCGCCGCCGCTTCCTCCCGTCCCTCGGGTACTCCGATGATGCGGATGTTGTTTCTCCGGGCCCGACTCTCGGAGTCCTCCAGGCGCCGATCCATAAGCGCGCTCGCCTGACTAAGCCGGCGCACCTCTGTTTGTAGCGCCGCCACATCAGTAGTAAGGCCCGATGCGGTGTGGGCCAAAGAATCAACTCGGTCGTTGGTCTTGGAAAGATCGGCCCTCACCAGGCCAACATCCACGAGGACCGAGTCGATCTTCTGTGCCAGTGTGTCGAACCGCTGGCCTACCGAGGCCTTCATCTCGGCAATGGCGCCCATGACATCCCGCAGAGTCAGATCCGTGGGCAGGTCCGGGGCATCAGGAGGGTCTTCAGGGGATTTGTGCGGTCCGCCGGGAGATCCCTTCTGGAGGGTATAGCGGTCCATACTGTTGGCCTGATGGGTGGTGCCACGCCGGGTCGGCTTGGTCTTTGCCCGGTCTCCATCTAGTTTGGTGGCCATGGCCACTAGTCTCCCGGTCGCACCAGTCACGTCGTGAAGGGCAGGCAATCAGGGCCACAAGCTCCGGGGGGGGCCACCCCCGATCGGCGGGGTGGGTCACAGCCGGCGGGCAGGCCAAGTCTCCCAGCGAGACCACACCAACACAAGGAGCCCCGCGACCCAACCCTGCAGTGATTGCAAGGGGGTGCGAAAGCGCGGGGTGCGCGACTCGCCAGGCCCGGCCCCCCGCTGTTCTTCACTTTGTCACTGGGTCACCCCTCAGCGCAAATCCGGGGTCTGGCGAGGAGAAGGCCGCAGACTTCAATCGGTGCTCACTCCGGTGTCCGAGGTCCGATTTGACAACGGGAAACGGGTGCCACCTCAGCTCAGGCTCACCAACACATTCCCCTCATCCGAGACAGGATAAATTCAGGATAGTCGTGGGAGGTTGCGGAGGTCCTCGGGAGCCTCGCACCTACGCGGCCATCTTGGTTGCGCGCTAGGCTCCTCCTCCCCGCCCGGCATTCTTAAGTTATTCTTACATCCTGCTAGCGTGGAGGAGAAATACAAGATATTAACTGGCAGGAAGGTGAATCTGACCTTTTATTGAGCTAACTACGCAAGAAATAAGGGGCACATTTACTATTATTTTACCCAACGTGGCACAGCAAGGGATCTTGCTGCGTTGTGTGAAAAAGAGAAGCCAGAAAGGCTCCATATGTACAAAGATATGGAGCATTTCTGCGCTCTCCTTGTGCAGGTGCGCTGTGTCCTGCCTAGCGCCACAGCAGGCACCCATGCTCCACCCATGTAATGCTTACTCGACGCATAGTAACTCAAGGCAGCGCTACGCAGTATGTCGCTTAACTTTGTATTTACTAAACCACACAAAGTGGTTTAGTAAAAAAAGAAAATTAATGTGTCGCGGCAGTCTCAAATCTGATGCAATCTGGTCACAAAATCATAGTTAATCTGGGCCTAAATGTACACATTGACATGTCGCGAGTATTCTGGGGGCTGAGGCTGTTAACCGGACTTCCCTACAGGTAGAAGTGAGTAAATATATACTTTGCAATACTACAGGGGAAACATGCCTCTAGGCACCTCTCCGACACGGCTTGCTGATCTGTGACAGCACATTAACAACAGGGGTTGGCGAAATGTGCGTCATTTGCTTTAGAGTATTTACACGAAATGCAAATCATCATTTCGTACTATAGTTAAGCGCAGAATGTATCCTCCCATGAATTTTTGCCGTGAGGATGCGTTTTAACAGCACTGCGAAGAGCAGCTAATCACTTTCTGTTTTTCCTGTGCGTTTGTGGTAAATTTCTACGGAGAATTGCAAGTTTTACTGCGAATGGTGCATAATTACCTGAGTCTGGAATTTGACCCCGGTTCTGTTATAGGTGCATGGATTGCTTCGTGTTGTTTTACATATAATTACGTGAAGTGGCACACTGGCGTAATGTTGGTAATTAACGCAAAATTCCTGAGACTATACTAATTCCAATTTTGCTCAGGTGTAATCAACGCAACAGCTGAGGTATGTCTGCAATTTCATAATGAACTATAGCGCCTTGGTTTCTGTGGATTGCTTTGGCTGGTTCTCACTGGATGTTCCTTTTCTTATTTTTTTTAGGACGAGTAGTTTAGATAAAACACCTATGGTGGCCAAACAAAAGCAGCAGGAAATGCTTCGTCAGTGAAGCCACATATGATGAAAAAAAACAACTCGATATTCAGGTCTGTAAGGCTGGCAGAATGAATGATGAGAAGTAAGGAATAGTTTGAGAGAAGAAGTGAATCAGAGAGTATTGAGTTAAGAAAGAGAGATCAATGGAGGAGAAAGGGAGAGAAGAAGATAGTCCTGAAGGCCTCGAGTGAGCCCTGTTTAAATCCTGGGCCTGAGGGCTCTTACAAGGGCTGGGACTCCTGTCGCGTCCTGGGCTCTGACAGGGCTCCGAGGCAGGCCTGTAAGCAGCTGAGGGCCGCGGTGCAGACTCCATGCTTCTCCTGGGGTTACCTCGGCCACAGACACACAGGACTGGACCTGCGCACTGCTGGGACTTGCGCACGTGCGGATAAGACTCACCAATCACAGTCAGTGCGCGCGGGCCGGAGACCAATCAGTGTTTAAGACCCTCGCATGCGCTGGGCCATCATCAGCATGGCTCAGCCTGACGTCTGATTGGCTGCCCCCGTCGTGACGGGACGTGAACAAATCCATAGAAGCAGATTATATTTTATTTAGGGAAGATAACTGCTATCAGTGTTTGGCTCAGCTGATTGGCGTCAGCGTTGCATCATTTTACCCTTCGATGCAGGACAGGCAGTGTTAGTGAAACGGTGTTGCTATCTACGCTAACCAACAATCGGTGGTGAGGGATCTTTTCTGCAGAAAAAATATATTTATTGTTTAAGAAACATGTAAGTTTTCTACAGGATTAGATTTCTTCTGTATGAATATGCTTGAAAATGTCACAAAAGCCGGATAATGCCAGAGAAGGCACCACGTAATTTGCCTTAAAATGCAAAATACGCACCTAATTTACACAGCCTCCCACATCAGTGGTAGTTCATTGCTGCGTAGTTCCAGTGGCTACGGATTTGGAATGTAAAAGATAAAAGCATTCCCAAAAGTAGCACCCACTCTTATTCACTGACTCCGCTGGTTCTCAGGTTGCGCAAGAATGACATTCTAACTCGATCGCCCGCCTACATCCATGACAGAACTTATTGTCCGCTGGACCGTCTGATGAACAAGGCGGCCAGTACACTGGCCACCCCCTCTGTTTCCTCCCACTGGGAAGACCGGTCTGGGCTTGGGACAGTCTGCCCCTCCTGCCAGGGCTCGCGTTGGGACAAAAGGCTTGGCCACCGCTCCCTGTGACGTGGCCATCAGACTACGCATGCCTTTGTTTGGCCCACAGGTCCTCTGAATTGGCTCATTGTGCTAGCCGGGTAACTTTTTCCTGGTCTTTGCAGACCCCAGTCTGATTCAGTATGCAGGCTAGCGCTACAACTGTAGGCTTCAAGGCCCCTACCACTCTTCTGGGCTGGTAGTTTGAGGCTATTGGAGGTGCTGTGGGATCCGCCGCTCGTCTTTACGGCTCAAAGTACAGAGACATTATTTAAACATATATATATATATATCTAAGCCTCAGGTATATTATTACAGAAACTTTGCACCAGTGAACACCCATTGGAAGCAAATTGTTGCTTTTATATTACTAAATGGATTACATGGTATTTGCACCGGGGAAAATTCGTTTTTCGAAACACTACGAATAATGTGGATCTGTCTGCGGTGCAAAATCAGCTCGTGCTATTTTATTGCAAACAGTGTATCAGGAATTCTTTTGTTAAAATCTCTCTGACTCACTGAAAATGATTTCTATTCAGTACATGTGCTGCGTAAGGTTATGTGATCTGCAGTCTCCTTTTTTCGACCTTGTCCAAAACCATTGTGATAAGGGCTGGAGCCAAATGTTTTTTTTGTCCATTCCCCATATTGGACAACCTCTTACTAAGTCTACTCTTTTTCATAAACAGTTCTTAACACGGAAGAGACAGTCGGCATGCAGTGCAGTGTTGCCATACATTGGCTGTGTGTTGTGGCACCTTTTGTTGTGTGCATATCAAAACAACCATTGGCAGACATGCAATTATTATTTTTTCTTAATTTTAGCTTTTTTGCAAACGCTGCAAATATAAAATACTGCAGAAAAATAATGGGTTGGCCCCAGAACCCAGGTGCCCTCCTTTTCCTTCAGCTGCCTGTGCCCACGTGATCAGGAGGAGTTACATTGTGTAGGAAAGGAGGTGATGGTTTGGAGTAACACATTGTGTAGGACAGCAGGGGATGGTTTGGGGTGACACATTGTGTTGTGTAGGACAGCAGGGGATGGTTTGGGGTGACACATTTTGTTGTGTAGGACAGCAGGGGATGGTTTGGGGTGACACATTGTGTCTTGTAGGACAGCAGGGGCTGGCTTGGGGTGATCCACTGTCACATGCTGTTAGATGTTGTGGGTGTGGGTGTGGGTACAATGTGTCCATTAAGACCGCCCAACGCTGCAGCTGCAACATAAGAAAGAGAGGAAAATGCGCCTCTTTTTAGAAAACTATTAAGATAAAGTAACTTTACGCTTCTGCCCCAAGAATTCAGCTTCCAAGCCCAGCACTTGTTGAGAAGGGTCTTGCCTTTGATCCTGTACAGCGTTCCGCTGCCTTTTATCTCGGTTTTGAGCTATACACATACAGAAATACATACATACTTTTAAACAGACAAATTGGTAAAGAGGGCTCAAACTCTCTGTGACTGTATATACGATTTTTAAGGAAAACAGGAGGTGAGAAAGAGAGAACACGGCTTTGTGTGTGTTGAGCTAACAAAAAGTGTAAACATGCCTCTGGGCCCAGGACTACAAAACATGTCCAAGTACCTGTTGCATAATCCTGAGGGCGGAGCACTTTGTAAATGTCATTGTATGGCTGCCCGAGTCCCAGACATATATCATATGATGTATTTTTTCCATGCTTTTCAAAAGTTGAACAGCTGTAATGTACGGTAATGGCCTTATCTCTCTCAACTAATAATTTCAATGCAGTGTTAAGTGTGAAATGAAACGTACACTTTGAATGGAATGGGGTGTTCCTTGCTTGGCCGCGGTTGGGGTTATTTCTTTCGGGGCTGTGGATGGAGTTTTTATTTCTTCACAGCTGTGTAGTGGACCTTATCTATGAATACCTGGTCACATAATACTTGTCGAAAGCATTTCCTGTTGACCTGCAAGTTTGTGGTATTTCCCGCAGACATGGATTTTTGGGTAATTCCTGTATGGTTGGGTATGTAGAGTATTTTGGGGGGTGTTGCCTTCGTTGGACTCCTATTCACCTTTGAGACGAGCAAAATGCCTTTGCATTAGGGTGCGCTGCCTGTCTTATTGCACCAGTGCTGCAGCTGCCTCTGTTCATGAGGCTGCAGTGCCTGCCTCTGTGCTTCAGGGCCCAGCAGGATAGAGTGCCTGGCTGTGTGCAGCATGCCTCGTGCTTCTTTGCATCCGGCTGCACCACATGCCTCGGTGCATCCGGCTGCACCACATGCCTCGGTGCATCCGGCTGTACCACATGCCTCGGTGCATCCGGCTGCACCACATGCCTCGGTGCATCAGGCTGCACTCGAGTGCAGTGTTTGTCTCTCTGCAACAGTGTGTAGCGCCTGATTCTGTGCAGCAGCATGCTCTTCCTGTCTGTCTGTGCAGCAGCATGCACTTCCTGCGTGTATCAGGCTGCAGTTGGGTGCACCTCGTGCCTCTTTGCATCAGGCTGCACCTCCTGTCTGTCTGTGCAGCAGCAGCATGCACTTCCTGGGTGGGTGTGCATCAGGCTGCAGTAGGGTGTACCTCCTGCCTCTGTGCAGCAGCATGCACCTCCTGTATGTCTGTGCAGCAGAGCATGCACTTCCTGCATGTATCAGACTGCAGCATTGTACACCTCCTGTCTGTGCAGCAGCATGCACCTCCTGCCGCTGTGCAGCAGCATGCACTTCCTGCGTGTGCGTGCACCTCAGTCTCCTGCCTCTGTGCAGTAGCATGCACCTCCTGCCTCTGTGCAGCAGCATGCACCTCCTGTATGTCCGTGCATCAGGGTGCACCTTAGTCTCCTGCCGCTGTGCAGCAGAGTGCGGCAGCATGCACCTCCTGCCTCTGTGTAGCAGCATGCACTTCCTGCGTGTGCATGCATCAGGGTGCACCTCAGTCTCCTGCCTCTGTGCAGCAGCATGCACCTCCTGCCTCTGTGCAGCACCATGCACTTCCTGCATGTGCGTGCATCAGTGTGCACCTTAGTCTCCTGTCGCTGTGCAGCAGAGTGCTGCACCATGCACCTCCTACCTCTGTGTAGCAGCATGCACTTCCTGCGTGTGCATACATCAGGATGCAGGCAGCGGGGTGCACCTTAATCTCCTGCCTCTGTGCAGCAGCATGTACCGCCTGTCTGTGCAGCATGCACTTCCTGCGTGTGTGTGCACCAGGCTGTAGGCAGCGGGGTGTACCTCCCCATGCACTTCCTGCGTGTGCATACATCAGGATGCAGGCAGCGGGGTGCACCTTAATCTCCTGCCTCTGTGCAGCAGCATGTACCGCCTGTCTGTGCAGCATGCACTTCCTGCGTGTGCATGTATCAGGCCGCAGCATTGTGCACCTCCTGTCTGTGCAGCAGCATGCACCCACTGTCTGTCTGCGCAGCATGCACTTCCTGCGTGTGTGTGCACCAGGCTGCAGGCAGCGGGGTGCACCTCCCGCCGCCCCCCCAACCGCCGCCTGCCCTCTCTCTGACAGCTCTTGTCCCTCACACGTGCTCCCATCCTGCCTGCCTGCCTCCCTCCCCCCTCCGCAATGAATGGCTCGTCCGCAGCGAGGGGGGGCTGCTTAGTCTCCGCCCCTCCCTCCTCGTGTGCTTCGACTGCACAGTCAGGGGTGGGGGTGTTATTTCCTCCTCTTGAAGGAAGGCAGCTGCTTCCTCTCTCTCCTCCCTCCTAAGATTGTCTTCCGTCAGCCTCCGGTTGCCCTTTCCCCTGCCCGGCAAGGCAGGCCCTGTGACGGCGGCAGATACCACTGGGACAGAATGGGGGTCGCCGCCGCCGCATGCCTTCTCTGCCCTCCCCCTCCTCCCAGACCCTGACACTGCGGCTGATCGGGGATCCCCTCAGCCCCGTCTGCTGTACTCACCCAGGATCCAGAGACTGTCCTCGGATTAGGAGCTCCCACACCCTTTTCTCTCTGTTCCCCCCCCCCCACCACCACCTTGAGGTTGACCCCCCTGTGGTGCCCCTGGATGTACCTCTCTTTCCCTTCTGGGGTCTGCAGCCACACGGTCCTGTAAGGGACTCCCCCACCCCACCTCTTCAGCCCTGCACATTCATACTCATACTGCCCAGAGATGTCTCTCTAGGGGTGAAGTCTCTCTCTGGGTCCTTAACAACCCCCTCCCTGACAGATCACCCCCATTAGTCTGCAAAGCCCCGTGGGGCTGGGAGCTCCATCATCAGCCCAAGGTCTACGGATGCTGAAATCTGCTGCGACGTCCCCTCCTGCCGCAAGAGCATCCCTGGAAGAAAGCAGCAGCGGCCTGAATCCCAAGACGCCGATTTGACAACCGCAGGAGTAAGACACCCCCCATCCCGACAAACCCAAAACACCTGGTCCACCTCACTGCGGGGTCCATGGAGGAGCAGGTGCGAAGGACAATGGCGCCAGGGTCTGGATTCTTGGACCTACAGGAGGTGCACGGGTCCAGTGTGGCGGTGGAGGCCATGCCGGGTTACCTGGAGGTCTTGGACAAGGGTGGGTCGACCTTTTTGCGGGCTGTTGAAAGGTGCAAGGGGTGTGGCTGGGAACTTGCTTGGAGGACCCTACAGAAGGAGGCCTGCTTCAACCCGATGGAGGTCCTGCTGCTCGTGTTCTGTGCCGTTGGTTTGACGATCCTGCGCGAGGTCGCCGCACGATGGCTCTTTCTGGTGAGTTAACGCACTACTATCATTGTAGGGGCAAAGCCAGTGGCATGGCAGAGGGAGACCTCACCACTGAGCCTTGGGCATCGGGAGTGTCATGTTACCTTCCGCGGACCAAGGAAGTGCGAGATGTGTGACTCGTGTTGTTGTAGTTGGGTCCATGGGATTTCCATGCCAATCCCTCCCATCCCAAAGGACCACTATGGCACCATCTTTGGCTCTCAATGGAAATGCTGGGGTCACCTGGTTAGGGACATGCTAATAAAACCTGTGTGCGGAGAGTTTTGGTAAACAACAGATAACTCTCTCTTTGACTACGCTAAGAGTCCCCTCACTTTTGCCATTCTATGCGTCCAGAAGATAGGATAGTCCGTCACCATGTGGACTTAGATGGTGACCTTCAGCAGACTTGGAGTGCAGCGTCTACTGGGATGGGGCCTCAATGAGCCATACGTTGTTCAGAGTGATGAGTGCAGCCTCATCATCTCAAAAATGGATCTGCTTGTTATACTCTGTTTAGCTTTCTTCTCTTCTGTAATGTTGTCCAGTATTCAGGTTCAATTCCTGTAAGTCACTAGGAATGTGCAGCCCTTCACTGGCCTTGATGGCTGAAGCGGGACAGAGATAAATACTTGTAATGCCCAGTTGGGGGCTTGCTGTCAGGAAGACCACAAAAATCCCAAAACACTAAAAGGAGACGGGGTTCAACATGCAGACGCCATAGTAGTTGTCAGTCTGCTAATTCTTAAAATACTCCAGCCCGCTTATCAATCTCTTGCGACCACCAGGCATCGTTTCACCAAAGCTCTAAGATAGGCAATGAGGATTTGTGATGATTTGTGGAGACAGGAGATTTGGCTAACAAAATGTTGGAAGGGGAAGACATTTCTTGAAGATTTTGTGAGTTTACAGTACATAACATATGAGTGGAGTTAGGATATTGAAAGAGAGACGGGCGAGTATCACACAAAACATGATGAACTGAAAATAAAAAAAATAATGAAGTCTAGGGAAAGAGACAGGCGGGTTAGAGTTCTTAAATTTACAGTGGCCCTTGAGATGTGAAAGTGGGAAAGCAAAGAGTTCCAGAGTTGTGTGTTGAAGGGGGGGATCTACATGTCGTTCCCATTTTTAGGCACATATTATATCTTCACTCTATATTTTTGTCAATACCTGTCCTAGAGAAAGCCAGAATGTACCTTTTCAAAACTGGAACATTGTCCATACTTCCTAACTTTACTGTCCACATTGGACAAGTATGCACAAAGAAAAATGTTCAGGTTTTTGTGTCGATCGAGAAGCTGTGCACACGTCAGTGCCTGTTTCTGCTGTTTGCAATAATTTCCCTTAAGTGATCGCTGTTCCCTTTATCACGGCCTTATCGATAGTGATCTAACCATTTATTCAGCAAACTCTTCTATAGCAAGTCTTTATTTACATTAAACTAGTGTGTACAGGTGGGGGCAGCATGGGTTGTTAACTGGTTTGTGCTAAACATGATCATCGTGAACTTATGGGAGAGCCGCCAACATGATGGGACATTAGGAATCTTTACAAGCCGCATCGGACTGGCCGAGGCATCATGCATTTATCGCTCATTGAGCCACCTCGCCCAAGGAGCCCACTGGCCATGACATATGGCAGGGGCTCGTTGATGGATCTGGCCCTATGCTCAGCCTCCTTACTCTGAGAGATCACGGGCCTCAAACTCTGGATCTGCCAGGCAGCTCTTAGAGGATGGCTTGGCCAGCCAGGCCTTGTGCTCAGCACCATCTCTCGGCAAGCAAAAAGGGAACGGCATTCCGCTGTTGTGAGCCAGCACGCGTACTTCGTAACCCACCCACCAACACCGTTGGCTCTGCCTTTTCTACATCGAGATGCCATCGCACATCGCAAGAATTAGATATTGAAACAAGGTTCCTTTTCGCAACCAGTCGTGATATAGGTCAATGGCTTTCATTATTACGGTTTATCCATGTTCTCCACCCAGTCCCCATGATCCAGAAGCAAAGTGTGAATGTTATCTGCAGGTTCTGCATGCCGGCCATGGCCTGCAGCCACAGCCAGACAACTTTTTTCAGAGTTGGAGCATTTTCAACCGTTTTATGAGCCCATCAGGCTGAATCTTTTCACGGTCCTTGAACGGGGGTCCTTGAACGGGGGTTCATGAATCTGCAAGATTGCGAACGAGTCAGGTTTATTGAAAATTTTAAATTATGATGTGCAAAAACAGTCCTGAGATCCCATTGCATTATCAAGAGGATTTACTTTACACCCTCCGCCCGCGTAATAATCTTTGACCGGTCTGCACCAGATTTAGAGCGAAAACTAGGTGAATGAGTTAAATCGCTCCCATTAACCAGACAGCATTTTCAGAACATCGAAAGACTCTAAAAAAAATCCTCTGTTGATGGAATGTGTTGGCCACGACACACTACATATTAACCACTAAAGCCTCCCAGTTATGGTTGCCTTCAACCATAAAACCCTGTACTCAGTTCATGGTGTCTGACCTCCCAAGTGAAATCACACTGATGCCATCGCCTAGCATAAGAACCGCCCATTGCACTCTCAGCAACTAGATATCCTGGCACACAAAACACACAGAAGGATGCTACGGATCCGCTCACAAGCGATAGACCCTGTTACAGACAGAAGATGCAATTGTGTCACCGCAGTCAACATTTAGATGACCCCACAGAGACTCTACAGAGAAGAAGGTTGCTGTAATATCTGTAGAACCAATCTCAATAGATAGTAAGTTAATTAGGAACAGGTTAAAAATCTGCAGTACTGTTAAGAGGTGCAGAGCAGAAATGATGTTGCTTGTTTGGTGATTAGGTGATAACCATAGATTACCATAAATATTTTTTTAAAGTGTTTTTGACTAATTTTCTGGCGTTTGTAATGGTATACTGCTATTTACTTGCCACAAGAACTGCTGGGCACAGCCCTCATCTGTGTCCAGTTTATACCAAGGGCAGGATGGGGATGAAAGCCAGGCCCTGTGCCTACTCCGATGGTCTATGTACCAGCTGGACAGAGCCCTCAGCTGTGTGCAGGTTATACCAAGAGCAGGCTGTGGATGAAAGCCAGGCCCTGTTCCTACACCATCGGTCTACGTAGCTCGTGCGCACAGCCTTCAGCCGTGCCACTCAGCAGGCTCCGAGCACATGCCCTGGGCTCACTCCCTCTTTGCTCCAGAGCCCCCTGACCACAGTCCGTCCTTTAGCCGTTCCCTGTGACCACTTTGGTTAGTACCAATGCTGTTCCACCGACTGTATCCAGCACTCCTTAAAAAATACTTTTGTTTGCATTTTCCCCGTTTTTCATGGCTTCTATGCGTGATTTGTTACCCCACTGCCCTCATCACCATGGCCCAGTAATTGCCACCGCTGCGCAAACACCTGGTTGTGCAGGTACACTGTTCCACAATGATACTTGTATGCAGTGTTGCTGACTGCAACGGCACTGACGTCTGCGATGCTGGCCATGCAGTAATTCTGTGTGCACAGTAATGGAAATGCAACTTCGGGGGTCACCCATGCAACTTTTCCTACCTTGACCCATCGTCTCAAAACGTTGAATGATCAAGCTTATGTGCAGGCATTCACTGGGAATTTCTGTGCAAGACAGCCAAAGCCACTAGCAATCAAAGCAGCTTTTCTTATGGACTAACCAGCCATTCTGGAAGTAGAGAGTCTGTGTCATCGCCTCTCTGATTTGTATTTAGGTAAGAAGACGCTGGCACATATACACCTATTCGAAGAGATTGATGCGCACACGCGAGCACACTTGTGTCATTGGCCGCGAAGGCTGCTCCGGTCCATGTGACCAGGTGATGAAGCTCTTCCTCAAAGATATAAGTTAATTTCTTGAGCTCTCTGAGCTTCACTTTTTTCTTTATTGGGGAGTTTTATGGATGGCATAGAAAGTTGATCGGCACTAGCTCCAGAGAGACTCCGGCAGAGTGCCCCCACCCTTGAGGGCTCACATCTAAAGTCCCAAGAAGTATAATTCATATTCAATGAATCTGTGGATATGTCATTTTTAGCATGGACAGCAGAAATTATATTTTCCTTCACACACAGCTGTACACACAAACCTATTAGGTTACGGTCTCTCACCACTGTGCAGTTGTTGTCCTGGCACAGCCAGTACTACTGCACTAGAGAGTGAACAAAATAAATCGCTAAGATAAGTTGTATTTAGATGTGTTTTAAGTCTTTCTGAAAGAGAAGTAAGTTGGGTTGAGTCTGAGAACCTCTGGTAGACAGTCCCATAGGCGCGGTGCCTGGCAGAAGGACTGGTTCGACATCTTGAATATTTATGTTTTTGGAATTTCAAAGAGCAAGCAAGCTTTGTCTTAGGTGGCCATTAGTTCTCCTGTGAAGTCTAGTTTGTTCCTCACATAGTTGGGAATCCCAGGATGAAGGGATATATAAATGATACACAGAAACTGTGTGTCCCTGACTGAGTGTGTGTTCACCGAGATTGGAATCTAGCCCTGAACTTGTAACCATTGATAATGTGTGCCTCGGTTATCGCATTTGATAAAACCGGAAACCAAGGTGTTCGAAATGTACTGGTGCTACAATTATCATTTGTTTTGAGTTTACTAACAAGAATTGGGCACAACATATGAATTTGGGGACTTAAAAGCACCAAAATCTGCATGCCCAGCTATTTCCCAGGCATTTTCCTTCTGGCAAATTTCAGCAGGTTTGACTTGCCAACATTTACCTGGGGAACGTTGTATGTGGGAGGGTGTTTGCTGCAGAATTTGGAATTCCGGTGTATGCAGAAACAGAAGCTACCTCACATACCAGAACTCTCTCATCCAGTGTCGTCTAAAGCCCCCGGGTACAGTGGATGATTTAAACTTCCTTCTGTTTGTGTGATTCGCTGAGATGTGTGGACCAAAGATAATTTTGGGTCAAATAATGAAGCCAACTCATTTGTTAAACAGAACACTGGTGTGGGCCAGGATCTGCCATTGCGCTTATGCACCAGGGCCCAGAGCACCACGTGCATCCCCTGCTGTGGTTCACGAAGTGTCAAGGTACTTTTGTACCTGGACCACTAGAGCATTGTGTGCATCCCCTCCTGTGGTTCAGGATGTGCTGTTGCACCAGGTCCCTAGAGCACCACGTGCATCCCCTGCTGTGGTTCACGAAGTGTCAAGGTACTTTTGTACCTGGACCACTAGAGCATTGTGTGCATCCCCTCCTGTGGTTCAGGATGTGCTGTTGCACCAGGTCCCTAGAGCACCACGTGCATCCCCTGCTGTGGTTCAGGAAGCACCACTGCACTCATCTATTGGAGCCAGACCCTTCTGTAATGCAGAAAGCACCCCTGCACAGCTTGCAACTCCCTCTCTCAAGATCACTGTGCCCAGCTCCTGCTGTGGTGCAGTGCACTTCACTGCACTGATGTACCAGCGCCTCCCTGGATCACTGTGACCAGCACTGGAATGATGCAGGCAGCATCACTGCACTAAAGTAATCGGAACCCACTTTACAGTGGTGCCAACCTCTGCCGTGGTGCAGGAGCACGTCACGGCTTACTCGACTGTGGTGCAGGAACCCCCAGTGCACCCAGGGTGCTTGCTGTGGTGCTGGAAATCTCTGGGCACGTGTGTGGCTGCCACCCCCTCCATCATTGTGCCCTGTCCCTTCTGTGGTGCATGAATCCTTTGCTGCACCTCAGGGCTCCACCTGGTCTGAGTGGTCCCTCCCTGCACAGGGAGGTAGCGCGCCCCCAGCAGTGGCGGGCTAGAGATTTCACAATAGGCCATTGCTAAAGCGAAGCGGCAGGGGCTGGACAGGGTCGGCCTCATGTTAAGACAACATATTCTTCATCAAACAGAGAGAGAAGACCTGTCAGAGTGGTCTTCAAAGATCTCCTCAAACTAGACCGTCTCTGGTCAAAGTCTCCATGCTCAAATTCCATACGCGGATTGCTTGGTGCGCAGAGTTGGAGCCACCGGCCCCGATTGGTGAATTATTTTGTACATAATGATGTACACGCCAGAGAAGGAGCCACTTGATGGCTGTTTGACTGGCGGCCATGCTGGTGGACCGTCTCACAGCTCTAAGTTGGCCCAATGGCGTTGGTCACCTTGGACCTCCAAAGCCCTGGGGTTGGAGGCTTCAACCACCCCAAGCCTCCCCATGTCCACGACCATGCACTGCGGCCTGCCTGGATCCGGGCTGCTAGTACTACCGGGTGACTTCTAGTAGTCGCATTCAGCTCCCTCTACAGCACAACTTCAAGTGCTGTACCCAGTAAGGAAGCCCGTGTCTATGAAGCTGGCTTCTCTGGGTCCAATGGTCCTCTTGTCGCAGCAAAACAACAGCGGCGGCAGCAGCGGTGGCAGCAGCGGCAGCAGCAGCAGGGGGGCTGGCAGTCAAAGTACCCAACACACTCCAGTGAGGCCTCGTCTGTGGTTCTGTGTTCTACTTTTGGGAACTGTTCTACAGTCCTGTATACACTTCTTAACGCTACATATAGTATCATGTCTTGTTCTGGAGGACACCTCTGCTTGGTATGGTCAGCTCAGCCCAGGAGGCCTCATCTCAAGGATTGTCTCTGTAAGTGCCGGCCTCGTCTGCAGATTGTCTCCTGGTCTGAAGGCCTCATCCAGAGTTTAATACCCACATTTGGAATCCTTATCTGGAATTTAGTGCTGTGATCTGGAGACCTCATTTGGAGTTTAGTGCTGTGATCTGGAGGTCTCATCTGGAGTTTAGTGCTGTGATCTGGAGGCCTCATCTGGAGTTTAGTGCTTTGATCTGGAGTTCTCATCTGGAGTTTAGTGCTTTGATCTGGAGTTCTCATCTGGAGTTTAGTGCTGTGATCTGGAGACCTCATTTGGAGTTTAGTGCTGTGATCTGGAGGTCTCATCTGGAGTTTAGTGCTGTGATCTGGAGTTCTCATCTGTGGTTTAGTGCTGTGATCTGGAGGCCTCATCTGGAGTTTAGTGCTTTGATCTGGAGTTCTCATCTGGAGTTTAGTGCTTTGATCTGGAGTTCTCATCTGTGGTTTAGTGCTGTGATTTGGTGGCCTCTTCTGGAGTTTAGTGTTGTGAACTAGAGGTCTCAACTAGAGTTTAGTGCTGTGATCTGGTCGCCTCATATGGAGTTTAGTGTTTTGATCTGGAAATCTCCTCCGGAATTAAGTGTTGTGATCTGTTGGCCTTTTCTGGAGTTTAGTGCTGTGATCTGGAGGCCTCAGCTGGAGTTTAGTGTCCGGATCTGGAGGCCTCATCTGGAGTTTAGTGTCCGGATCTGGGGGTCTCCTCCGGAGTTGTGTTGTGATCTGTTGGCTTTTTCTGGAGTTTAGTGTTGTGATCTGGAGGCCTCATCTGGAGTTTAGTGCTGGATCTGGAGGCCTCATCTGGAGTTTGGTGCTGTGATCTGGAGGCCTCATCTGGAGTTTAGTGCTGTGATCTGGAGGTCTCTTCCTGGGTGTAGTCTCCATATCCACAGGCCTCGTCTGCAGATTGTCTCTGGATCTAGAGGCCTCACCTGGAGTTTAGTGTCCGGATCTAGAGTCCTCACCTGGAGTTTAGTGTACGGATCTGGAGGTCTCTTCCTGGGTGTAGTCTCTGTATCCACAGGCCGCAACTGCAGCTTGTCTCTGGATCTAGAGGCCTCATCTGGAGTTTAGTGTCCGGATCTGGGGGTCTCCTCCGGAGTTGTGTTGTGATCTGTTGGCCTCATCTGGAGTTTAGTGCTGTGATCTGGAGGCCTCATCTGGGGTTGAGTTTCCGGATCTGGAGTTTAGTGCTGTGATCTGGAGGTCTCTTCCTGGGTGTAGTCTCTGTATCCACAGGCCTCGTCTGCAGCTTGTCTCTGGATCTAGAGGCCTCATCTGGAGTTTGGTGTCCGGATCTGGAGGTCTCCTATGGAGTGAAGTGTTGTGATCTGTTGGCTTTTTCTGGAGTTTAGTGCTGTGATCTGGAGGTCTCTTCCTGGGTGTAGTCTCCGTGTCCACAGGCCTCGTCTGCAGATTGTCTCTGGATCTGGAGGCCTCATCTGGAGTTTAGTGCCCGGATCTGGAGGTCTCTTCCTGGGTGTGGTCTCCGTATCCACAGGCCTCGCCTGCAGATTGTCTCTGGATCCAGAGGCCTCGTCTGCAGTTTAGTGCCCGGATCTGGAGGCCTCGTCTGGAGTTTAGTGCCCGGATCTGGAGGTCTCTTCCTGGGTGTGGTCTCCGTATCCACAGGCCTCGCCTGCAGATTGTCTCTGGATCCAGAGGCCTCGTCTGCAGTTTAGTGCCCGGATCTGGAGGCCTCTTCCTGGGTGTGGTCTCTGTATCCACAGGCCTCATCTGCAGATTGTGCCCGGATCTGGAGGCCTCCTCTGGAGTTTAGTGCCCGGATCTGGAGGCCTCGTCTGCAGATTGTCTGGAAGGCTCATCTGAAGTTTGAGGACATATTCTGGAGAGTCAGATGAAGTATCGTGACCCACTTCTAGAGGCCGCCATCTGGAGTACTCTTACAAAGACCTCACGCTAGAACCGTTTCTGTTTTAGAGGCACCTTTCCTCCGCACAGAGAAGAGGCACAGTCCCGGCTCCCTCAATATTTAACACCGTGCGCCAGCCTCGCTCTTTTCTGAAGTACAATTACTACGATTTTGTACCTGGCGATCGATCGATCAATCGATGAAGGAATGGATGGGTCGGTGCGTCTTGGGATGGATGGATGGATGGATGGATGGATGGATGGATGGATGGATGGAGGGATGGAGGGATGGAGGGATGGAGGGATGGAGGGATGGATGGATGGGAGATTGCAAGACAAACACACACAAAGACAGCTGGTCGCAGAAAGAACGTTGGTGTTTTGCAGGTGAAAAGGCTGGGAGATTGCAGGGGTTGGAGAAAGAAAAAGACAGATCGAGAGAGAGAAAATAAACCGGCAGATAGACAGAGTAAGATTGTCCGCAGATGCTGGGGTCGACAAGACACGGCTGGTTGGGAAAGAAGAGGTGGCATTGGCTGCAGAGTGGGGGCTGCAAAAGGGAAACAACTCGTGTAGGACACACACAGAAAGAAACCTTCATTAAAATGCAAACGAAATCTGAGTGTGATCTCTCCAGCCCTCGCTCCCGACACCCCTCCCGCCACGCGCCCCGCCCTTTCATTTCCCATTCTGGGCTACTCTTGTCAAACTACAGAACGGCACCAGCAAGCCAAGTGGCGGCCCCCACCTCCCCCCGTCCTCATTTCAGCGCCAGCCAAGCATCTTCCAAGCAGAGGTACAGTTGCCCTTAGCAACAACAGCATCGCCCTGCCATCGTCATGGCAACCCAGGCAGGCGGTCCAGGCCACGCCGTCCTCCGCGGAGGCGAACAATGCTCGGGTCGCCCTATGAATGAATTTCGTGCCCTTTGGCCTCTTGGACGGCACACAGCGATTATTCCTAAGTGGCCTGCGGGCTGTTAACACCCCCAAAAAGGCACATTACACACGAATTGTTTTCTGAATAAAGACCGCGGCCTCTCCTGAGTGTGGTGCGCTCTCTTTAAGCAATGACCAATCACAAATTGATGAAATAAACATAAAAGCACATTTTACATTGAATAATTCATTCAGCAGTCATTACTGTACGGACATCATTCTTTCCCGGCCCCAGGCTAATCTGCCCCGACATTCGTTGTCCGACAGTTCGCGCGCTTGGAAGCAGTGCACCCCAGTTTCCCAAACCATCGTGAGCAGGTCAGCGGACCCTGGTTAAGTCTAAACTTGAGGTAGTTTAAGCTTTGTAACCTGACTTTTTGTATTATAAATAAGTAAATAAAAGAGTACCATAGACATAAAAGGGCTTTGGGTCAGCCCTCTTCATCCATTGGTTTGTCCAACTGTCATTTACATATTGCTTCCACCAATCACAAAGCAGAATGCAGTGGATGAGCCCCCTTCAGCGGTTGGCTATATTGCACCGTGAGTGACAAGTTTTTGCCTGATCACACGTGCTTAAAAGAAATGTGTAGGAAAGTGCCTCTTTGTGACATGGTCCCACCCACTTTTTGCCACTGGTACTGATGTTTTTTGACTGAACTGTCGACTGCACGGAGTCCCTGCTAACCAGGCGCCAGTGCTCTGTCCCTAAAAACTGCAACATGTACACCAATTGGCATGGACTTTAGCAGCACTGTAGGTCCCTGGTAAATGGTACCACTGGTACCCTAGGGCATGGGCACCAAAGAGGGCCCCTAAGGGCTGCAGCATGTATTGTGCCACCCTAAGAGACTCACACCCAAATCCATCCAGACTGCCATTGCAGACTGCAAGAAATGGTGCCAACCATTTTGAAACAAGACATGGCTCACACCCCGTGTGCCATGCTCACAAACACTGCATGCAATATATGTTAGTCACCCCTACAGCAGGCCTTATAGCCCTAAGACAGGGTGTATTATATTACACATGAGGACAGATCTGCATGAGCAGATATGCCCCATATGCTGTCTAGTTCAATTAGTAGATGGCACAAGTGAACAGGGAAGCCGTCTGAAGTAAATGTACTGGGCACTGGTCATTACGAGTTCCCAAGCTACATGATGGCTTCACTGAAACCTATGGTGTTTGATACCAAACACCCTGACCTAATAAATAAGTACTGTTGCCAGTACTAGATTTATAGAGGGATTCACCCTGAGGGCAACTTCGAGGTGCCCCCTGAAAAATCTACCAGTATCTAGTGTTCTGGCTGACTGGTGTCATCCAGCCTGCCACCACAAACACGTTTCTGACATCCTGCAGGTGAGAGCTCACGCTCTCTGGGGTCAGAAACAATTCCTGCTCCAGAGGAAGGTGTTCACACCTCCTCCAGCAGGACGGCTAGTGATTTAGAATATCAAGGCCAGGGGCTTCAAAGTCCCTGCTGCCTTTGATGTGCGACCCTAGCTTCCCACAGATCTGGGAGATGCCAACCCCTGCCCTGAGTGTTCACCTTCAGGCTACTCATACCCCAAAGGTGGGCTACCCGAAGTGAACAGAAAAAGTGTTCCACCATCTTTTTTTTGGTGAAACTAGTAACTCTGGGTCAGGATTATGCCTACTCCTAACAGGAAGTGGGCATAAAGGGGGAGGTGGGCATAAAGGGGGAGGTTGGGCATAAAGGGGGAGGTTGGGCATAAAGGGGGAGGTTGGGCATAAAGGGGGAGGTAGCCCATTGGTTAATACCTTAAACTCCCCTTAATGCCGCCTAAATCCGGTATTTAGGTGGCCCCCTGATACCAGGAACTCTGATTCATCAACTGGGAACAGAACTAGGACCAAAACACCAAGGGCATTTGTCCCGGTACATAGTTCTGCTGACCACTGGGTCGATCGAAGAAGCAGAAGTCCAGGAGAAGGTTTTCAAGGCTCCCAGAGATCACCCATATCTTCTCAGTGAGTTTCGAGACACTAGACCCTGCAGGAGCCCTCCCAGAACCAGTACCCTGGTCCCAGAGCCCTTGCAGCAGCCAAGGCTTGTTTAGTGTCCAGTCCAGACACCAACACTTTGAAGACTGACCTACAGATGAGGGACATTAGTATCACTGACAGCGGCCCTGCTGTCCTGTTTTGTCTCCATCTCGACCCAAGAAGAGAGAGCCTCCAATGCAAGCAGCCCGCTGAACAACACACCTCTGCACCCGACCCCCACAGCCTGAGTCCCAGCCAGCCGACGGTGCTCCCTTGCTTCCGAGACCCTCAAGAGCCGAACCCCCCTTTGGGTTCTGCTGGACGTGTCCTTAAGTACCCGTTTGCAGCCTTTCTTTCTTACAAGTTTTCTTTATTGACTTCAACTGTAGCACTCAAGGCTACCGTCGCGACCAGCACCTCTGCACCCAGAAACACCAAACTGCTGGTGGTTCTATGGACCTTGGCTGCTAAGTACTTTAAAGTCCAAGAGATCAATCCTGATAAACGTTTGCAAGTGTACCTATGCAGTGAATGTTTCTCCCAATGGTTAACATTACCGCGTTCAACGCACATGCCTCATATCTGACTGCTCTGTATTCTACTGTATTTCGTAAAATGGCTAGATCATAAAGTAGTTATCTGATTTCAATAATATTGGTGTCTAAATTAATAGAAAAATCTATGCTATTTTTCTAAATTGGTCTCAAAGTTCTTCCTTGAGTGTGTGCCTTATTTATTTTAGTTTTCTATAGCGCAAACTAGACCCAAAGGTATCAGAGCGCTTTACATGTGCTCCAGTTACGTTAAAGATGGACACATTCATTTTTGTTAGGCACGGGGAGATTAGGTGATTTGCCCAGAATCACAGGGTGTTTGTTGAGTGTCCCTGCCAAGACTTGAACCCGGTTCCCAGCTTCGAGGTTGACCGCCCTAGCTAGGCGTTAGGCCACATGACTCTGTGTGCACAACAAATGCTCAACACTCCCCTCTGATAGGCCTAAACTGCTTGCCCACGCTGCCACACAGTAGAACACTTTCGGATTGTTAAAGCAAGACTCTCTAAGCCAATAAGGGTTGCCTGTACTTTCTGCAAAATGCACTTCATTTTGATACACAATACAGAAAGCCAGCTTCCTACAAAGAGCACTTCCATGGCAAGGCTGTTAGGCCAGTACCTTACTTCACCTACACGTTTTTCTTTTCATTCTTTACATCTTTTATTTTATTGTCATCCTTGTGTGTTTAAAGTATGTCTGCAGGTTACAGAAATTCAAAGCCAGTAGGACCTTTTCTTTGCACAAATTAGAGTCATAATTTTTACAGTAATGTGCATTCAAACAAAAAGTGTTTCTTTACCAGTTATAAGTACACTTTCCTCCCAGGAAGTACATTACAGTTCTATTAAAATTCTATAGGATGGCTAATTTATTTTAAAATGTAAAACCTATAGTCAACACCTCTGCCATTTTTAGATGACTGTGTTTTTATTAGTTTGTCTTCTTATTTTTTTTATATTTGGTATATGCAGCTGGCACAGCTTGTGGGGAAGTTGGATGAAACTCTTGAACCATAGCCATGCAGGCCCCCACGTGAGTTGGGTGACAGTAACAAGTTTACATTTGGCCTTGAACTGCGCTATCACACATGTGCAAACTCAGCGTGACACGCTTACTTAGCTCAGCTTGGACAGAAATAGCAGGGAATGTTTTTCCTTTTGCTGGGACTTCCCATCAGACTAGATGCTCATGTTACAAACTGGACCGAAACAGCAGCCTTCGCGAAATCCGTCCCGCACAGCTCCTTAAAGCAGCAGTGTTACCCAAGCATAGCCTAGAGCACTGACATAACAAGCCTCCCCCCCCACCCCTCAAAACAAGCATTGGCATAGCCAATAGGTCTCGCCTTTGGGACCTTATAAGTGCATAACTAAATACTTATAGGGTCCCAAAAGCAAGACCTATTGGCTATGCCAAGCGGCGAAAGTGATCGCGATCACGCTCAAACATCAAAGCGGCCATGCAGCCGCTAAAGTGAAAGTAATCTTGGTAAAGAGCAGCGCGCGCCCGCACACATGCACTGTAGCTCTAGGCTGGCCTGGTAGCACTTTTTGGAGCCCTCTCAATAAGTCTCGCCAGGGTAGCGCATGCGCTGGGTTAGGCGAGACCTAAAAAACACTGGCAACATTGTGTTGCTAAACTGAGCCAATTGTTTTAGGGCAGTACCAAAAATCGCCTCGCGAGGTGCCAGAGTGCAACAAACAAGTTTCAGAAATGCTTTGTTTCTGTGTGAAAGGGAGTGCCCCAACAGTAACATATCATTTTGACCAGGCACAAAGACCCTTGCCCATTTTCTTGCGCTGACAGGCACACAGCATTGCAAGCGTGAAGCACTAAGTACAGAACTTTCATTTTGTCACTGTCAGGGGAGGCTCAGAGTCGAGCACCCCTCAAGGTCAAAGAATATCTGCCTATGGAAGTAGTGTACCGATGCAGAGGAGCAGGCAAAGGCATACACCAGGGAAGAACAGACAGAAACAGAGTAAAGCACAGGAATAGGGTAGATAAGGCCAAGCAAGCTTAATGCGAAGAAACAGGGAACAGAGCCTATAATGGACAGACACACTGGGTCACCGCTAGGGTTTTACACTGGTAAGACTCGGAGCGTCCCACTGCAACAGGGAATGTCAATGTCTCTGTGCAGATTACTCTTACAGATAGACCCCCTGTAGAAACGAGGCAGCAGAAGCGATTCTGTATCCGGACCCTAGGGCACAAACAAAGATTGTACTGACATACACGGGACAAGCACTTATGGGTCCAGCAGGAGACAATGGCGATTCCTAAGAAAATGGAATTCACACTGACACAGTTAAAGGCCCTAGCACAAGAGAGGGCAGGAATGGCCTCCTGGAAATCAGGGGAGAACCACTGAACAGAGGAATACATTATACACAGGTGAGGACAAATTAGCATCCATACCAGACACAAGAGCCCTAGATAAGAACACAGGGTAAGCACTAAAAAGGGAACCTAAGAGCTGGTGGAAATAGTCAGGAGTAGGGCTTGCAAGGAAAACTGGAGAAGAACCGGGCTAGCCAAGCACAAGAAATCTAGGAACTCTAACAAGCAAGAGACTGGAACTTCAAGGGAACTAGAGACTGCAAGAGAAACACTGAGAAAGGGAACATAAACCAGGGGCAAAAAGTAGGACACTGGGGAGAAAATACAAGAGCTATGACAAACAAAGGAAATTAATTGCAGGAACCGAAGGAACAAACCAGGACAATTAGAAATGGACCAGTCCAGGGGCTGCATTTTACTATAGAAAGAAAGCAGACAAGAGAGTAAAGGAAAAGCAACGCAGGGCTGTTAGAAAGCTGAACAGGACACAGGCTCTGGCTGAAACAAGGCAGGAAAACAGGCAACAAGAGGTACACAGGGGTTCAAACGTCAATGCACAAACAAGGAGCTTTAGGCAATGGCAGCTTGTTAGCAGTTCCAGGCAGCAGTGGGCCCAGGGTTCTCACATGATTGGGCAGCACACGACTAGACAGAGGTGTGCGCAGTTCTCACCTCTCACATAATTGTGTGTCATTGAGCCCCAGATTCACATTTGTGTTACCTTTTCAAAGCAAACCCCAAAGAAAATGTTGTGTTGGTATTTACAAACCAACGCAAATTGTAACCAAAAGTAATATAAAGCTGTGAAATTCCTGGCCTCGCGTTACTTTTTACCAAGGGGGCTTTCCTTTGGTGGGCAAAGGCATTCCCATGCAACCACCTATGGGTTTTGATGCAAATTCCTATCTACAAAGAATTGTAGACGGCGATCTGCGCCCAAATCCTGCGCCTCGTTGAGACAGGCGTAAATGTTTTCATTTCTCCTCCTTGTACAGGAAGGAGTTCTCTTCCTGTGCAAAAACTGGGCTCACCACAATGCAGACACCCTCGCACTCTGGCGCATGGCAGCATTAAGTGCTCCAGCGCAGTTTGAGAGCAGAACAGCGCTACATCTATAGCTGTGGCTCTGTTCTGCTCTCTCCCCTTTACGCAACACAGCAACCTTACTTGCTGCGCTGCACTGCATCATTTTTTAGGTCTCGCCTGACCCAGCGCATGCGCTGGTCTGGCGAGACATTTTGTGAGGGCTCCAAAAAGTGCTACCAGGCCAGCCTAGAGCTACAGTGCATGTGTGCGGGCGCCTGCGTCACGTTTTACCGCGATTACTTTCACTTTCGCGGCCGCTTTGATGGCGATCACTTTCGCTGCCACACGGCCGCTTTGAGGTTCTCCGTGAGGCTTCAATAGATTGCAGCAGTTAAAACAAGCATTGGCATAGCCAATAGGTCTCGCTTTTGGGACCTTAAAAGTGTTTAGTTATGCAACTGTTGCATGGCTAAACACTTAAAAGGTCCGAAAGGCGAGACCTATTGGCTATGCCAATGCTTGTTATTAAATCTGGACCCTACTGCATTCCTGTGGGTTCCTCCTGACTAGCTCAAACCCAAGCAAGCACCATAACCTCTTCCCACCTAGAACGGTGGTAAAGTACATGAAGCTATCTCTTGTATACTTTGTTTTACTTCAAGCTTAAGAGCAGCTACATAATCGTAGTGACACGAGCCGTGCTTTCCGCATGTCTTTATGCATGACCCCAAAACTCTTCCACAAAGGGCACTCTCGTAACCCACAGACTCTCAACCAGCTTGCGTTGCCCCTCGTCTACGCAGTTCTGCACTATGATGTAAGTCAAGATAAGAGCACCACTATGTTCATGACCCGCTGCACCAGAACACTTCCCGTGTAGTCACCGATACAAGTCAACAGCTTACAAGCAGCATTTAGGACCAAACTCCTTAGCACTGATGACCCAAAGCTGCCTAGGGACCTCATGCCATGGTTGACACCTTCAGCGAGTCCTGGCTCTTTAATCGATAGCTCTTTTTCATGCCCATGCTCACAGTATTATTACCAAGACACAAAATACCAGAATGCAGTGAGCTGTCATCTAAACTAAACACTAGTTGGTTGTGTCACACTTGATATTGGCCCAGTGATGAAGACCTTTATTGCTAAACAGCAGCTCTGCCAGGCCAAGGTTTAAAAGAGGCTGAGAGGCTGGGTTGGGAAGATCCCCTAAGAGGCGCTTTGCTACTAGTTGTCGGCGTCTTCAAAGCTGCAGATAAATGAAAAATAAAATAACAAAAAGCGGTTTCCGGGTACACCTTTAGGGGCAAATCTACCCAACCCTCTGAAAAGTTTAGGGAGACTTTTTGGTGGATAGTCCAACATGAGGAGGGAAAAGGTGTGATTCGAGGTGGGATGGTAGATTAAAAATCAAATCCATCCATCCATCCATCCATCCCACAGGAGTGGAGGAGCTCAACCGTGTCAAGCCAGGTGGACCAAAAACAAGGCCTGTTTTGTAGTCACCTTGCTGGGTTGACGAGGAGCCTATCTGGGAGTCAAATCAGAGGTTACTGTCACCCAGGATACTCACCTGGGGATAGCTAGCCAATACAAGGCTAACTCCTTCGGCAAATGTTTCCGGAAGTGAGGCGGGAGCTTGAGGGGTTCTGTGAATAATCAGAGGACAGGTTTACCCAGAGGCCATTTTACAGTCCATCACCTCCGCAGAATACGCCACATATCTGCGGTAACCTCAGGATCCTCTTTTAAAGGAGTGCCATTCCTCCTCCTAGCCTGTTTTCCTGTCTTTATGTCCCATATTAAGGCTGCTGGGAGTGACATCAGCAATGCCTGGACCAGAGGGCGGCTTCTTCAAGGTCGCAGCCAGGATGCACACATCCGTCTTGCTGCGGTTAAGTAACAAAACAAGCTCTGCCTCGTGTTTGGAAAGGAATCTCATTGTAGTCAAGGCAGACCTCAGGCCAGGTTGAAGACTTAAAACACAATATTTGGTCTGAGTTGGTACCCTGGGGTCATTTATTGCTAGACGCGGTGTCTCCTCTTATTATGGGTATTATTGCATACCTTGCAGTGATTCACCCCGGAAACAAACGTTTGGGCCATCAGCTTGGTAGCGTCATGGTGGTCTGGGCAAGGTCTAGTATATTTTCCAGTAATTTATGTTGTCTGTCAGCTCTGACTGAGCACAATTAGAAATATTGTCTATGCAACTGAAGCGAGGCGCGCTGTGTTTTATGCTGTACTGTTCTGTGTCTTCCAGCCATTTGCACAGTGGTGCAACCTACAACCAAAAGATGCTGCTAAAGTTCCAGAGAGCGCCTGGAAACTCCTCTTCTACACAACGGCTTGGGGCTACTCTGTCCATCTCCTGTTCTTCAAAGAATACAACTTCTTCTGGGACCCACCTTCTACCTTTCATGGTATGACAGCATTAGATGGTGCTTAGTGTTGACACCCATCACTCTCACAGGCATGCAAAATTCAGATTTTTTTGCTTACATTTTGCACTTGAAAAACCATAGGACTGGGAACCACACTGCTGTGTAGCATGGCCAAGAAGATAAACAAAACAAAAGATGCAATGACCCTGGCCCACCATGTCATAGTGTAGGTGAGCACGCATGCTCAACATGCCTGTGTGAGCCTACAGTAGGATTAATTTTTTTAGTTACTTATTTGAGATGGATTGGTAAATAAAATCAAGCATTGGCAAAGCCAACAGGTCTTGCTTATGTTACAGCCATTGGCTTAGCCAATGTCTGTTAGCCATGTTATACAGCAGCATGGCTGCTGTTTAGTATGGCTAAAAATTAGTGGCATGGTGTAGAGTGGCATAAAGTGGCATACAATAGCGTGGAGTGACGTATAGTAGAGTCTTGCAAAGAGTGGAGTAGAGTATAATGAAGCAGCATAGAGTAGAGTGGTGTAGAGTAGAATGGAGTAGAGTGGCGGAGAGTAGAGTGATGTATACTAGAGTGGAGTAGAGTGGCTTAGAGTTGCATAGAGTAGGATAGAGTGGCGTACAGTGGTGTGAAGTGGCATAGTGTAGAGTGGCGTGGTGTGGTGTGGTACAGGGTGGAGTGGCGTAGAGTAGAGTGGTGTAGAGTTGAGTGGGATAGAGTAGAATGGAGTAGAGTGGTGTGGAGTGGTGTAGAGTTATGTCAACTACAGTAGAGAGGTGAGTGGCATAGAACGGTGTGGTGTGGCATAGTGTAGAGTGGTGTGGCATAGTGTAGAGTGGCGTGGTGTGGCATAGTGTAGAGTGGCATATAGTGCCATGTAGTGGCGTAGAGTGACAGAGTAGTACAGCTGTGGGTGTAAGTAACTAAAGGATCAATAGAGACGGCATATAGGGTGAGAGCAACATAAACAAGAAGCTGTATGCCTGTGTTAAAAGTACCGAAGAGCGTTGCATATCCATGAATAATACTGAAACGCTTATAAAATAAAAAGAAGAAGCAGGACGAGGAAGTACACATACTTGGTTCATGCTCCAGGGAGGAGCTAACATAAGAAAGGAAGAGAAGCCTATGCGGGCTAAGCAATGGAAAGATTGCAAATGAGAGTGAAAATAAACACAACCAATGGCATGCTGCAGGCGAGTTTTAAGCCCACCATATTGTAAACAATACATCTCGCAGCACAGCACATGTACTGTTTAGTTGAAATCTAAAAAGAAAAGTAGTGTAAAAGGGTTCTTTTAAAACGTAGCAAAAAAGAGCTTTTCTAAAGAGCAAGTTACTTACCTTTGGTAACGCATTATCTGGTAGAGACCGTTTCTAGATGCATATTCCTTACCTTTGAATTTCCCAGGCATCAGGCTGGATCTGCAAATTTCTTGCAGAGCAATACCCCTTGCGCGCATCTTCGGGTGGCTCCATTTGGCTGAGCGTGACATCGTTGGTAGCATCGGTTATGACGCTGCGGTACCTATATAGGCGCCACCCAGGCACGCGGATGTCAGTACTTTTTTTTCACTCCAGAAGCGCATAGCGACAAAGTAAATAACTAGCCCTACAGTATCATTCCGCAAAGCGGGGAGGCATGGGTGGGGCTGTAAAGAATCTGCAGCTAGATAGAGTCTCTACCAGATAATGCGTTACCGAAGGTAAGTAACTTGTTCATCTGATGGAGACGTCTAGCTGCAGATTGCTTACCTTTGAATTGGATACCAAAGCCATAAAACTCCGGCAGTGGGCTGCGGACCAATAATTTAAACTAGAAAGTCCTGCAGGACCGAGTGGGCAAAATGCCCATCTCTGCAGACCTGACCGTCCAGGCAGTAGTGTTTTGCAAACGTGTGCGAAGATGCCCACGCTGCTGCCTGACTGATGTCTAGGATTGGGCCAACCCGAGCCAAGGCCATAGTCACAGCCTTTCCCATGGTGAAATGGGCTCTTAATCTCTCAGAGGGCTGTTTCTTTGCCAAGGCATAACAAATCTTGATGCAGAGAACGACCCAGCGAGAGATGGTCCTTTTCCACACTGCCCTTCCCTTCTTTGCTCCCACGTATCCCACAAAGAGTTGATCGTCCACCTGGCGTGGAGATGCTCCTACTCCTTAGAGGAATGCGGGGGAGCCATGAAGGTGAGCTGCGTGATAGACTGACCCAGATGGAATGGGGTTACACCTTGGGTAAAAAGGAAGCCCGGGTGCAAAGCACCACTTTGTCTGGAAAATACATTAGATAGGGCTGCGAGCAAGATAACGCCTGCAACTCACTCACCCTCCGGGCTGATGTAATCGCCACTAAGAAGGCTGTTTTGATGGTCAGGACTAAATTAAGTACCCACTGTTGCATAAAAAAGGATGTGGGTGGGAACAAGTGAGCCAACCCTTTTAGAAATCTATGGACAATAGCAAACTTAAAGAGAGAGGGCTGGTGTGGCAGCCGCAAAAAAGCAGAAAGGTAACCCTTGAGATCTCCCAAGGCAGAGCCCTGCTGGGCAAGGGTCAGAATGAATAAAAGAACAGTGGAAAGAAAAGCAGAAAGAGGGTCGATAGGCCTTTCTATACAGTATAATACAAATATCTGTCAACGGCAGGCATATACCCTCTTAGTGAACAGCCGGCTGGCCACCAAAATAACGTTACAAACCTCGGGAGGAAGGTCAAAAGCTATCATCTGCCACCGCTCAATCTCCATGCATAGAGGTGCAGAGTTGACAGGTTTGGGTGGAGGACCCTCTTCTGCTGCTTCAACAGAAGAGCCTCCCGAAGGGGCAGCCTGATCGGAGGATCGATGCTCATTTTCCGGAGCTCTGGATACCAGACTCTCCTCGCCTAGTCCGGAGCCACAAGGATGACTTGGGCCCAGTCGCTCCGGATCTTCTTCAGAACCCTGGACAGGAGCTATATGTGCGGTAAAATGTACAGCAGGCCTGAGCTCCACTCGCGACAAAAAGCATCGCTGAGCGATAGCCTCCTTGGAAACTCCCGCAAGCAGTAATGCTCACACTGCACGTTCTCTTCGGAGGCGAACAAATTTAACCAAGTTTCTCTCCACTGATAAAAGAGACATTGCACCATCTCTGACTGGAGATGCCATTCCTGATCCGCTAGGCATTGACGGCTTAGTTTGTCCACCCTGGCGTTCTGAGAACCTGCCAGGTGTTGAACCACCAGTGTTATGCCCTGCTGTTGCAGCCATGTCCAGAGACCCAGGGCCTCTCGACAAAGGATCCACGACCCTAGCCAGCCCTGTTTGTTGTAGTACCACAAGGCGGTGGTGTTGTCTGTGAACACCTGCACTAGCTTCCCCTTGACAGAGGTAAGAAATGCTTTTAATGCCAATCAAATCGCTCAGAGCTCCAACAGATTTATGTGGAGCCCCGACTCCGCCGGATGCCAGTGTCCCCTGATCTCCACCTCTCCCAGATGGCCGCCCCACCTCAGAAGTGACGCATCTGTCACAATTGTGTGTTCTGGTTGGGGAAGGGAGAGGGGTCTGCCGTTGACCCAATCGCGGTTCATCAACCACCAGTGCAGATCTCTCACAGTTTCTTCCGAGATCTGGACCATGTCAGTGAGATTTCCTCAATGCTGTGCCCACTGGAACTTCAGGTCACACTGTGGAGCCTGCATACGCCACCGTGCATGGGTCACTAGCAGGATGCAGGAGGCCATGAGGCCCATCAGCATCAGAGTCATTCTCACCGAAACCCAGGATAAAGGCTGAAACATCGATATCATAGCCTGTATATCCTGTACTTGCCATTCCGGAGGATAGGCCCGAAACTGCACTGTGTCCAGAACAGCTCAGATGAAAGGGAGTGTCTGAGGAGTCAGGTGTGACTTTGGCATGTTTATAGAGAACCCCAGTGAATGCAGGAGGTCCGCCGTAGTCTAAAGGTGGGCAACGACTGGCTGGGGTGATGATGCTGTCACCAGACAGTCATCAAGGTAGGGGAAGACTGCAACCCCTAACCTGCACAGATGAGCTGCGACCACCGCCAGCACCTTAGTCAACACCAAGGGGCACTGGTAAGGCCGAACAGGAACACAGTAAACTGACAGTGCTCGTGGCCTCCCTCGAACCGCAGGTAACACCTGTGGCCCGGCAGGATGGGGATGTGAAAATACGCATCCCGCAGGTCCAACGCTACCATCCAGTCTTCTAGGTCTAGGGCAGACAAGACCTGAGCCAGAGTGAGCATCTTGGATTTCTCCTTCTTGAGAAAGAGTGACGGTCTGAAGATATAAAATCTGTCACAACCCTTTGTTCTTCAGAAAGTAGCAGGAATAACAATCACAGCCTACTTCTGAAACCAGGACCCTCTCTATAGCTCCTTTGGCCAAGACAGCTGTAACTTCCTCTTGGAGCAATTTTAAATGATCCTCCGTCAGCCGTTCCTGATTTGGCAGAATTGGAGGAGGAAAAGAAAGGAAAGGCAGAGAATAGTCCGCCTGAATTATCTGCAAGAACCACTCGTCCAATGTTATGGACCTCCAGCGAGTCCTACCCTGGGATCTCCGGTTCAGGAGGACGAGGCTGCTGGGCTCCAGTCTCGCTCCTTCACCGTCCTCGCAGCCAAGGCTTGGAACACCCTCCCTCTACACCTCCGACAGAGGGCTTCCTAAAGGATCTCAAGACCTGGCTCTTCAGTGAAACTCATTGAACCTCCTGGATCTGCGGACCCCACCCCCACCTCCTCTGCCCCCCCATGCAGGACCTTGAGACCCACTACGGGTGAGTGGGAAGATGCTGCGAGCCTGCAGTCCAGAGTGGCAGAGGGAACATGGCTGCTGTCAGAGGGGGTGTTGAGTATGCTCCTTTTTTAGGTCTCGCTGAGCCAGCGTATGCGCTGCTCTGCGAGACATTTAGTAGGTGGGTTTTCAAAGTGCTACCCCACGCTTTGGCTGGCCTAGCGCTTGCGTTCACGCAAACGTGCACACGCGCAGCCGCCATCTGTCTTTCAAGGGTCATTAAGCGTGTGGACGCTGCAGCTGCTTTCCCTTTTGCAGCCGCGCACCCACTCGCCCTGTCTGTGTCTAGACCGCCTCTCTCCATTTTACTTTTCGCGTGCTTGTTTTCTATTGCAGGGAAGGGTGGCGACGTGTGCCGCTTGGACTAAAACATGTGTAACACTGCCATCTGTCGGTCGGTGCGGTACATATCCTCAGAGTTCTCTTTGGTGTAGTAGGGGTGTCCGTTAAGCCCACTCTGGCACCTGTGCTGTTAGTGAACAGAGAGGCCAACAACTGAGTGAGCACGTGGCGTGGACTCCATTCTTACCTTCCTCAGCATAAGGCGCTGAGACAGGGGTGAGTTAAAGAACGCCAGAATGCAAACTTCAAGGTACACTACAGAAGCACAAATGTTCAGTCTAAAAATATCTAGCAATCAACTCGCGCAATTCAGTAAACCGAGTGTACATCTTACAGACACTGAAACCCCCAAATGTATTATAGCAGAATTTAGAAAACAAATCCATTGTGTCTACGTGTAGTGCTAAACTAAAATATCCACCATGAAAAAGTGAATGACGGGTGGTCCCCATTATCAGCAGGGATCACAGAGGGCGTCTGCCCATGGCCCAGTCACATTCACTCCCCACCAACACATCAACCTCCCAGAACGCAACGGGGACCTCACCCCTGCGCCCTGAGGCGTATGGACTGCCGATATTGATAGATACTATTTTGAACTTGCAGCTTTCACTTTCGCAGGCTGGTAATTGAATTATGGGTATAACACTTGCTAATTTTATAACGAAAAGTACAATTTTTAAATATGTTGTACTAACATGGCTCTAACATAAACGTTCAACTATTGAGGCCCATGTCTGCCCGCATTAGGTTTGGTTCAAATGGCGAGTGCTCCGTCTCATTTACGCTCGAGTGTGGAGTATGACAGGGTCGCATCCGGCGCATCCTGGCTCCTCTCCTATTTATCTTATATAGTAACACCTTGAATTCACATTTAGTGGACCATTGCCAGATGTTACCCATTTTTTTAAACATTTTTTATTGTTTTCCAAATCAGCAAGTCAACAAACATCTCACCCCCCCCCCCCACCCATCCAGGAAGCACCACACCCGTAGCAGCAACCCGACTCTCCAGGAGACGGATCAACCTGCCCACCCGGTCCCCTACCCCCCCCCCCCCCCCCTCCCCCACCCAGTGTCAGTGTGCCCCCGCCCCCTACCCCTCCGTCGATGCGCCCCCCCTCCCTCGACAATAAGATATAGGAGCCCAACCTCTCCCTGAGCAAGCAGAACCTTCCATCGTGCCTAGCCAAAGTGTGGGCGGCAAGGGCCCACCGCCTCACCCCTTCTACTCCCCGCTCCCCACTATTGCCAGATGTTACCCATGATTAACTCTAGACCTATTCCAGCCTAATGTCTTAAATTTTACGACTAGGCTTAATCTGGACACTATTTATTCCAAGTCCCAAATTATGAATTGTGTCCCCAAGAGCCTCAATATGCACAGATTTTACATCAAGGAAAATAAGCTTATGAAGCTGCGCCATTTTCCCTGGTCTTCAACTTCACTAATTCTTCACAGTCTTACCTCGCTTTAAGACGCCAAATATTTGCCCAATCCATGTTGGAACTTTATTCATTATGTAGGATGTAACCCTATCACTCCAGTTTTAGATATATACCAAGCACTGTACGTCCCAGTTGCTACATACGCAGCTTTAATATGAGGTTATGTTAACGCTTTGCCTCTACAGTGAAGAAATAATTACTTTCGTCATCAACTCCTATCTTTATCACCAAGCAGCCCGTATTTTCTATGTCACAATGAATTGGGACTTTTGTTTACAGCGGACTCCGTTAAGCTTGTTCCTTAGATGTTATGGTTCTCCATTTTGTCTAACCCATGTGCCACAGCCTGCGTTGTCAGGGACTGGTTAAACTGCACAAAGGGGGTGCAAATTCTGTGGCTGTTTTATATTAAACAGTCCCTGGGGGTTCTGAGCAGGCAGTGTCTTTATTTCAAACCTTGTTAAATTTGTAGATATTATGAACTTTGGATAAAGCACACATTTATCAATAGTAGACACATTGACAGGAAAGGCAAAGAACTAAACAAACCCAGGATAAGGCAATATGTTATCATACAGACCACGTTTGATACTCAAACATATTTATCACATATCTCTGGCCACTTGGAAAGGGCATTGTTATTTAGATCTAGTTCCTTCTAAATTTGCTTTCTTTTCTTCTGAGCAAATATGGTAGAGATAGCTTGGAACCAATGTCCTTGTGACAGTCAGCCCAAACAGACTTTCGTGCATTTTATCTCATTTTGTAAATATAATGAAAAAAACATCAAGAAATGTTTAATTCCTTACTTAAGTAGAACAATAAAACAAGCATTGGCATAGCTAATAGGTCTCGCCTTTGGGACCTTATAAGTATTTAATTATGCAGCACAATATCCTTGGTGCAACAACAACTGTTGCGTGGCTAAACACTTATAATGTCCCAAAGGCGAGACCTATTGGCTATGCCAATGCTTGTTTAAAAATGCATAAATCGTCATCAAAACAAAGAGTCTCATGACACAATTAATATGGCAGAGAAGGCCCTACAACGAATTTCTGAAAGTTATGTTTTTTACTTACGTTACCTGGAAACTAATAAGGAAGTTTTGCATCCATTAAACCTTACCCTTACACCTTTTCAAACTCTCTTCTTGGCCCCTAACTTTACCCCTGACCCTCTGCCTTTCATGTACCCTAACACCAACACTTTTTCTAATCATGCTTTTCCAGTTTTCGTAGTTACATAACCGTAACCCTACATCTCTTATGAAACCTAAATTTAACTCTTTCGAAAGCCATAAATCTAACTATAATCTTAACATTTTTCACCATCCCTAAACCTAACACAGCTCTAACCTTTGTAACAACCAAAATAACCTACAGGCATCAACAATAAAATTAGTTGCAATGACTTACATGAACTTTTCATTACCTTGGCTTTTTGCTATTGGGTTTTCTCTGTAGTGGATGCCTATTTGTGGCGGATCGAAAAAAAGGCCAGGAGTGGCCCACACGCCTCTTCCTCACCATCCTGATTTCTCCATTGGTTGCAGGTTGGGTGAGCGGCATGGAGGTGCCTTGGGACATCACCGTGGTCTACCTCCTGCAGGCCAGCTTCTACGCGCATTCCACTTATGCCACACTGTACATGGATGCCTGGCGGAAGGATTCAGTGGTAATGCTGGTCCACCATGTTGTGGCGGTGGTCCTCATCTGCGTTTCGTATGCCTTTCGGTGAGTATCTCTCTGGTCACGCGTGACACTCCCTTCCTTTCCAGTACCCTTTTTAATGGCTTGGCTACCAGTAATTCAAGAAAAATCCCAAAAAACAGAGTTGCTCCATGGAGTCATAATACACTGATTCCAGAATGGATTAATTGAGCAGTGGCTGTATTGAATTTCGGAATTTTTGGTGTAGATTGATGAAGATGATCCCAGGTTTTAGTCCCGGGGAGGCGTACACAGGCGTTCAGCCTGTTCACTTGTCTACAAAATGAGTGCCACTGAGTTGGTCATTGCAATAGCTGTTCTGCTATATAGTCAATACCATTCCTATTAGGGGGAAGGGCACGCTACAAAGGGGGGGGGGAAGGGCAAAGGGGGGGGGAGGGCAAAGGGGGGGAGGGCAAAGGGGGGGGAAGGGCAAAGGGGGGGAGAGCAAAGGGGGGGAGAGCAAAGGGGGGGAGGGCAAAGGGGGGGAAGGGCAAAGGGGATGGAATGGCAAAGGGGATGGAAGGGCAAAGGGGGGGGAAGGGCAAAGGGGGGGAAGGGCATAGGGGATGGAAAGGCAAAGGGGGGAAGGGCAAAGGATGTGGAAAGGCAAAGGGGGGGAAAGGCAAAGGGGGGAAAGGCAAAGGGGGGAAGGGCAAAGGATGTGGAAAGGCAAAGGGGGGGAAGGGCAAAGGGGGGGAAGGGCAAAGGGGGGGAAAGGCAAAGGGGGGGAAGGGCAAAGGGGGGGGAAGGGCAAAGGGGGGGGAAGGGCAAAGGGGGGGAAGGGCAAAGGGGGGGAAGGGCAAGGGGGGGAAGGGCAAGGGGGGAAGGGCAAGGGGGGAAGGGCAAGGGGGGAAGGGCAAGGGGGGGAAGGGCAAGGGGGGGGAAGGGCAAGGGGGGAAGGGCAAAGGGGGGGAAGGGCAAAGGGGATGGAAAGGCAAAGGGGGGGAAGGGCAAAGGAGGGGAAGGGCAAAGGGGGGAAGGGCAAAGGGGGGGGAAGGGCAAAGGGGGGGAAGGACAAAGAGGGGGAAGGGCAAAGGGGGGGAAGGGCAAAGGGGGGGGAAGGGCAAAGGGGGGGAAGGGCAAAGGGGGGGAAGGGCAAAGGGGGGGGAAGGCAAAGGGGGGGGAAGGGCAAAGGGGGCAAAGGGCAAAGGGGGCGAAGGGCAAAGGGGGGGAAGGGCAAAGGGGGGGGAAGGCAAAGGGGGGGGAAGGGCAAAGGGGGCAAAGGGCAAAGGGGGCAAAGGGCAAAGGGGGGGAAGGGCAAAGGGGGGAAGGGCAAAGGGGGGGAAGGGCAAAGGGGGGGGAAGGGCAAAGGGGGGAAGGGCAAAGGGGGGGAAGGGCAAAGGGTGGAAGGGCAAAGGGGGGGAGGGCAAAGGGGGGGAAGGGCAATGGGGGAAGGGCAAAGGGGGGAAGGGCAAAGGGGGGAAGGGCAAAGGGGGGAAGGGCAAAGGGGGGAAGGGCAAAGGGGGGAAGGGCAAAGGGGGGAAGGGCAAAGGGGGGGAAGGGCAAAGGGGGGAAGGGCAAAGGGGGGAAGGGCAAAGGGGGGAAGGGCAAAGGGGGGAAGGGCAAAGGGGGGAAGGGCAAAGGGGGGAAGGGCAAAGGGGGGGAAGGGCAAAGGGGGGGAAGGGCAAAGGGGGGGAAGGGCAAAGGGGGGGAAGGGCACGCTACAAGGGGGGGCACGCTACAAGGGGGGGCACGCTACAAGGGGGGGCACGCTACAAGGGGGGTGTAGGAAATGGGACCCCCGGCCGGCCAGGGCTTGCGCCACAGCCAGTCAGAGACCACCACTCCTATGAAAGGTCGACCCCTGCTCGCCCTCTAGGTAACGCGGCGCGGGCAGCCAGGCCTATCTCGGAGGACATGTGAAGCATTTGCGCACGCACCCAGCAACAACACCCCAGGCCCCCCACAAAGGAAACTCCACACAAGGTATTGTATAAAAATAGCCTCTGTATTATACACCACACATTAAATAAAGACACACACCTTACAAGGTGCCCACAGGCACGGGGAGAATTTACAAGGGATTATATATACAGGGGACAGGGCCACATGGACCACTGTCCGGAATCAGCACTTTGTAGAAATTAGCATTTAGAACATAGGAATAATATCACAGTAGCATAAAATAACATGTAGCCACAACCGGTAACTACTGGTATCGGAAAGCACCACCTACGCAACCCTAACCACCTTAGGAGAAATATTGCGCAGGGAATCAGGACCTCACTAGCACTACCTGTACTAGGAGAAAGCAAACAACCACCTAAGTATCACCATACCTGTAGGGGTAATAGAACGTTACACATGATGCATGAACACATTCAGAGGTGTAGAGCAAGGAACAATTGCGCCAGAACTCATATGCCACCACCTGTGGCAGTCCCCAGGCCAACTGGCCTTGTCCAGGCTAAGACGCCCTATGTCCAGCAAAGTCAGGGGCAAGACTGCGCAGGAGGCCCAGTCCAAAACTCAGAGGGGCACGACCTAAACGTGGCAGCTGCCCACTAAGTGCTGGGCAGCTGTGGAACGAACTCAGGCACCGGCGTGCCTCTGTAGCCCTCTCTGGGCTATAAAACAATTGAAATGCCCCCTAGGGCCTTCGTGGCCCTAACCGTTACTGGGGGGGGGGCAAAGGGGGAGCGACCCGCTGCCATCTGGGGCCGCTCCGTAAAGAAACAACTGGTGCCCCTTGTGGGTGGAGCCTCGCTGGGCTCTTTCAGAGATCGCCCCGTCGTTGGAGCCTTCTCGGGGCTCTTACTCAGCACCAAAGAACAATGTCCCCCAGAGCCTCACCGGCTCGAGAAATAATGCCTCCACCGTCGGAGCCTCCTGGGGCTTGTGAGCACTGCCCCCGCACCCCCAGCACCTGTGTGGAGTCCCCCAGCCCGTATGTACTCACCGGGCCGTTCTCCGGGGACTCCGTTCCTCTCCGGGCCGGACTTCTAAGTGGAGCCTCGCAAGCTCCCGGCGGCCGCCTCCCATTACAATGGCGGCACTTCCGCTTCCGTCCCGCGGCCCCGCCCACAACCAGGCGGGCCGCGGCCTTGGCGGCGGTTTCGAACTGAAGCTCGGGCCGCGGCGGTGATTTCTCCTTCAATGATCGCGGGGTAGGCACCCGCAATAGAACAACCATAAGCGGGGTGGGCACCCGCATTAGTGATAACACAACAATGAAGACGCAGGGTGGGCACCTGCATATAATTAGCGCAAAGACAGCGGGGTGGGCACCCGCGAGACCAGCATCCCGGGGGGAACTCCTACGTCGGGATTCCCTCGGCGGAGCTCGCAGCCCAGCGCTGCCAAGGCCCACATGCTCCTCCTTCCTGGGGGAAAAGATAGCGCTATCCAGGCGCTAGGTCAATAAAGTCCTGGGGGCATAAAGAAATGGAGCAGAAAGCTCCCAGCAAAGAGGTCTTCCAGGTATCCATGGCATCCAGGGGCTGGGCAGGGTCCAGGGAGGCAAGCCTTCCCCTGGGCCCCAGCAGCAGCACGCCCCTGGCAGATTCAAGTCAGAACAAGAACAAGTCCAGAGTGTCACAGCACCCTTTTTATACACACATTCTTGGTCTGAAGGGGCAGGCAGGGGGAGAACCAGCTGGAACTGGTTATGGGGGATTCTTTACACTGGCCAGGCTAGGAACATCAGCCGCACCCCAGGGAGTGGAGCCAGCAGTGTCTGGGGAAAACCCAGCCTCATTCATGACACTCAAACCAGACGGTCAATCCACACGCAGACCCAGGCTCACTCCTCCCCTCACATCAGTATGCTAAACACTCCATTCACCACCGGGCAGACCCTCCCAGATCCTGGGAGCCAGGCTCACCAGCCAGCCCCGGCCAATCATACGCCAGGCACATATTCCACAAATATGCCAACTTCCAAAAGGGGGACTTCTACACTAGACACACTCATACCTCATATACCGTTGCGCAGCGTTCAACCTCACGAGTTCATACATACCAGACTTGACCCTGCACACCCTACGCACCGGGAACTACCGAGGACTCATCCATCCCCCATGTATTCCTATGGCAGGGTAGGTCGCTCTCTCCTCACACTCACTCAGAGGGGGAATCACCATCCCCAGGTTACATATACCATAAAAACTTCAGGGGCGGACCTGCCAGATGGGCCACGTCCAACACATGCCCCTCCCAGCCCCAAGGCAGGGTAGACCAATCACTACCGTGATGGACTTCCCTGCTTGCCGGGCGATAAAACATGGACGTGGCCCGCGCTACCGAGCCACCCTCCAGTTCAACGCCCACCTGGACCGATATACACACACAGGCTAAAGATTAAGAAAAATAACAAAATGAAAAATTAATAAAGGCATAGGCCCAACCAGGCTACCCCACTGGCACGCCTTAGTTGTCCGTGACTAGGACCAGGCCCTGGGCTACCCAGGTACCACTGGTCCCTGCTAATCCGGAGTGGGGGGTGGTAACCCCGGGCCCACAATAGCCCTTCTCCACTCCCTTTCTCATGGTAGCCACGCCTACCACTGTTCCTTCCACCTAGGGTCCGCACCCTCAGGCTTGCCAGAGGTCACGGGCAAGAATGCCCCACCCTACCTCTACTTCTGAGGTTCCGCGTTCTCCCAGGAGGAACACCCTCAGAACACACCTTCCTATCAGTTTCGGGACTTCCTCCCTCCACTGGTCCTCCACCTGGGAACTAAGCGTTCAGCTCTCCCCAAGGCAAGCCGCGGCAGCGCCAGCAGGTCTTCCTTGTCCGGGATACAACTACCATAACTTTAACAAAACGAGCCGCGGCAGCGCCAGCAGGTCTCAAGGTTCAGCTCTCCCCAAGGCAAGCCGCGGCAGCGCCAGCAGGTCTTCCTTGTCCGGGATACAACTACCATAACTTTAACAAAACGAGCCGCGGCAGCGCCAGCAGGTCTCAAGGTTCAGCTCTCCCCAAGGCAAGCCGCGGCAGCGCCAGCAGGTCTTCCTTGTCCGGGATACAACTACCATAACTTTAACAAAACGAGCCGCGGCAGCGCCAGCAGGTCTCAAGGTTTAGCTCTCCCCAAGGCAAGCCGCGGCAGCGCCAGCAGGTCTTCCTTGTCCGGGATACAACTTAACAGAAATTCAGCCAGGGCGACACCTGGCGCCTAAACCACATTCAGGGACACCTGACGCATCAGACACATTCAGCGGTGCACGGAACACATGATGCCTCCAACACATTCAGCGGGGTAAGGAAGGACACGATTAACGTTGACTCAGCAAGTTCCCCATCCCGGAGAACTTATATTCCATTACTCAGCATACCTCAACATTCATGCACATACCGTCCCCTAGACTGGTAGGACAGTTTTTTCCACCGCCCCTGATTCCTCAACCTGACCCTCGGGGCACGGGTACCATTACTCTAGGGCAGGGACACGGACCATACATATTTGACCATAATTTCGCAACCACCACTGGATCCCACCCTTCTGGTGAATCCAGAGAACCATATTACACTAGGGAGATGATTTACCCTCCCAAGCGAGGGACACCTAACTCGAACACATCTTTCACAGAACGGACATTTACGTAACCTCTTAAAACAATAATCTCCTTTCTTTGCGACCATGTACAATACAGAGTTTTGCAGGGAGGCCAGTTATCGTTGGGGTACTGCGCAAACACAAGTCCGGATCCCACCGCTTGCCACCAATGTAGCAAATGGGACCCCCGGCCGGCCAGGGCTTGCGCCACAGCCAGTCAGAGACCACCACTCCTATGAAAGGTCGACCCCTGCTCGCCCTCTAGGTAACGCGGCGCGGGCAGCCAGGCCTATCTCGGAGGACATGTGAAGCATTTGCGCACGCACCCAGCAACAACACCCCAGGCCCCCCACAAAGGAAACTCCACACAAGGTATTGTATAAAAATAGCCTCTGTATTATACACCACACATTAAATAAAGACACACACCTTACAAGGTGCCCACAGGCACGGGGAGAATTTACAAGGGATTATATATACAGGGGACAGGGCCACATGGACCACTGTCCGGAATCAGCACTTTGTAGAAATTAGCATTTAGAACATAGGAATAATATCACAGTAGCATAAAATAACATGTAGCCACAACCGGTAACTACTGGTATCGGAAAGCACCACCTACGCAACCCTAACCACCTTAGGAGAAATATTGCGCAGGGAATCAGGACCTCACTAGCACTACCTGTACTAGGAGAAAGCAAACAACCACCTAAGTATCACCATACCTGTAGGGGTAATAGAACGTTACACATGATGCATGAACACATTCAGAGGTGTAGAGCAAGGAACAATTGCGCCAGAACTCATATGCCACCACCTGTGGCAGTCCCCAGGCCAACTGGCCTTGTCCAGGCTAAGACGCCCTATGTCCAGCAAAGTCAGGGGCAAGACTGCGCAGGAGGCCCAGTCCAAAACTCAGAGGGGCACGACCTAAACGTGGCAGCTGCCCACTAAGTGCTGGGCAGCTGTGGAACGAACTCAGGCACCGGCGTGCCTCTGTAGCCCTCTCTGGGCTATAAAACAATTGAAATGCCCCCTAGGGCCTTCGTGGCCCTAACCGTTACTGGGGGGGGGCAAAGGGGGAGCGACCCGCTGCCATCTGGGGCCGCTCCGTAAAGAAACAACTGGTGCCCCTTGTGGGTGGAGCCTCGCTGGGCTCTTTCAGAGATCGCCCCGTCGTTGGAGCCTTCTCGGGGCTCTTACTCAGCACCAAAGAACAATGTCCCCCAGAGCCTCACCGGCTCGAGAAATAATGCCTCCACCGTCGGAGCCTCCTGGGGCTTGTGAGCACTGCCCCCGCACCCCCAGCACCTGTGTGGAGTCCCCCAGCCCGTATGTACTCACCGGGCCGTTCTCCGGGGACTCCGTTCCTCTCCGGGCCGGACTTCTAAGTGGAGCCTCGCAAGCTCCCGGCGGCCGCCTCCCATTACAATGGCGGCACTTCCGCTTCCGTCCCGCGGCCCCGCCCACAACCAGGCGGGCCGCGGCCTTGGCGGCGGTTTCGAACTGAAGCTCGGGCCGCGGCGGTGATTTCTCCTTCAATGATCGCGGGGTAGGCACCCGCAATAGAACAACCATAAGCGGGGTGGGCACCCGCATTAGTGATAACACAACAATGAAGACGCAGGGTGGGCACCTGCATATAATTAGCGCAAAGACAGCGGGGTGGGCACCCGCGAGACCAGCATCCCGGGGGGAACCCCTACGTCGGGATTCCCTCGGCGGAGCTCGCAGCCCAGCGCTGCCAAGGCCCACGTGCTCCTCCTTCCTGGGGGAAAAGATAGCGCTATCCAGGCGCTAGGTCAATAAAGTCCTGGGGGCATAAAGAAATGGAGCAGAAAGCTCCCAGCAAAGAGGTCTTCCAGGTATCCATGGCATCCAGGGGCTGGGCAGGGTCCAGGGAGGCAAGCCTTCCCCTGGGCCCCAGCAGCAGCACGCCCCTGGCAGATTCAAGTCAGAACAAGAACAAGTCCAGAGTGTCACAGCACCCTTTTTATACACACATTCTTGGTCTGAAGGGGCAGGCAGGGGGAGAACCAGCTGGAACTGGTTATGGGGGATTCTTTACACTGGCCAGGCTAGGAACATCAGCCACACCCCAGGGGGTGGAGCCAGCAGTGTCTGGGGAAAACCCAGCCTCATTCATGACACTCAAACCAGACGGTCAATCCACACGCAGACCCAGGCTCACTCCTCCCCTCACATCAGTATGCTAAACACTCCATTCACCACCGGGCAGACCCTCCCAGATCCTGGGAGCCAGGCTCACCAGCCAGCCCCGGCCAATCATACGCCAGGCACATATTCCACAAATATGCCAACTTCCAAAAGGGGGACTTCTACACTAGACACACTCATACCTCATATACCGTTGCGCAGCGTTCAACCTCACGAGTTCATACATACCAGACTTGACCCTGCACACCCTACGCACCGGGAACTACCGAGGACTCATCCATCCCCCATGTATTCCTATGGCAGGGTAGGTCGCTCTCTCCTCACACTCACTCAGAGGGGGAATCACCATCCCCAGGTTACATATACCATAAAAACTTCAGGGGCGGACCTGCCAGATGGGCCACGTCCAACAGGGGGCATGCAACAAAGGGGGGGCACGCAACAAGGGGGGGCTCGCTACAAAGGGGGCGCATGCAACAAGGGGGGGCTCGCTACAAAGGGGGGCACGCAACAAGGGGGGGCTCGCTACAAAGGGGGGCACGCTACAAAGAGGGGGCACGCTACAAAGGGGGGGCACGCTACGAAGGGGGGCACGCTACGAAGGGGGGCACGCTACGAAGGGGGGCACGCTACGAAGGGGGGGCACGCTACGAAGGGGGGCACGCTACGAGGGGGGGGCACGCTACGAAGGGGGGGCACGCTACGAAGGGGGGGCACGCTACGAAGGGGGGGCACACTACGAGGGGGGGCACACTACGAGGGGGGGCACGCTACAAAGGGGGGGCACGCTACAAAGGGGGGCACGCTACAAAGGGGGGGCACGCTACAAAGGAGGGGGGCACGCTACAAAGGGGGGCACGCTACAAAGGGGGGGCACGCTACAAAGGGGGGCACGCTACAAAGGGGGGCACGCTACAAAGGGGGGCACGCTACAAAGGGGGGGCACGCTACAAAGGGGGGGCACGCTACAAAGGGGGGGGCACGCTACAAGGGGGGGCATGCTACAAAGGGGGGGCACGCTACAAAGGGGGGCACGCTACAAAGGGGGGGCACGCTACAAAGGGGGGGCACGCTACAAAGGGGGGGCACGCTACAAAGGGGGGGCACGCTACAAAGGGGGGGCACGCTACAAAGGGGGGGGCACGCTACAAGGGGGGGCACGCTACAAAGGGGGGGCACGCTACAAAGGGGGGGCACGCTACAAAGGGGGGGGGCACGCTACAAAGAGGGGGCACGCTACAAAGGGGGGGCACGGGGGGCACGCTACAAAGGGGGGGCACGCTACAAAGGGGGGGCACGCTACAAAGGGGGGGGCACGGGGGCACGCTACAAAGGGGGGGCACGCTACAAAGGGGGGGGCACGCTACAAAGGGGGGGGCACGCTACAAAGGGGGGGGCACGCTACAAAGGGGGGGCACGCTACAAAGGGGGGGCACGCTACAAAGGGGGGGGCACGCTACAAAGGGGGGGGCACGCTACAAAGGGGGGGGCACGCTACAAAGGGGGGGGCACGCTACAAAGGGGGGCACGCTACAAAGGGGGGGCACGCTACAAAGGGGGGGGCACGCTACAAAGGGGGGGGCACGCTACGAAGGGGGGGCATGCTACAAAGGGGGGGCACGCTACAAAGGGGGGGGCACGCTACAAGGGGGGGCACGCTACAAAGGGGGGGCACGCTACAAAGGGGGGGGGCACGCTACAAAGGGGGGGGGCACGCTACAAAGGGGGGGGCACGCTACAAAGGGGGGGCACGCTACAAAGGGGGGGCACGCTACAAAGGGGGGGGGCACGCTACAAAGGGGGGGGCACGCTACAAAGGGGGGGGGGCACGCTACAAAGGGGGGGGGCACGCTACAAAGGGGGGGGCAAAGGGGGGGGCACGCTACAAAGGGGGGGGGCACGCTACAAAGGGGGGGGCACGCTACAAAGGGGGGGGGCACGCTACAAAGGGGGGGGGCACGCTACAAAGGGGGGGGGCACGCTACAAAGGGGGGGGGCACGCTACAAAGGGGGGGGGCACGCTACAAAGGGGGGGCAACGCTACAAAGGGGGGGGCAACGCTACAAAGGGGGGGGGCACGCTACAAAGGGGGGGGCACGCTACAAAGGGGGGGGCACGCTACAAAGGGGGGGGCACGCTACAAAGGGGGGGGCACGCTACAAAGGGGGGGCACGCTACAAAGGGGGGGGCACGCTACAAAGGGGGGGGCACGCTACAAAGGGGGGGGCACGCTACAAAGGGGGGGGCACGCTACAAAGGGGGGGGCACGCTACAAAGGGGGGGCACGCTACAAAGGGGGGGGCACGCTACAAAGGGGGGGGCACGCTACAAAGGGGGGGGGCACGCTACAAAGGGGGGGGCACGCTACAAAGGGGGGGGCACGCTACAAAGGGGGGGCACGCTACAAAGGGGGGGGGCACGCTACAAGGGGGGGGGCACGCTACAAAGGGGAGGGGCACGCTACAAAGGGGGGGCACGCTACAAAGGGGGGGGGCACGCTACAAAGGGGGGGGGCACGCTACAAGGGGGGGCACGCTACAAAGGGGGGGGGCACGCTACAAAGGGGGGGGCACGCTACAAAGGGGGGGGCACGCTACAAAGGGGGGGCACGCTACAAAGGGGGGGGGCACGCTACAAAGGGGGGGGCACGCTACAAAGGGGGGGGGCACGCTACAAAGGGGGGGGGCACGCTACAAAGGGGGGGGCACGCTACAAAGGGGGGGGCACGCTACAAAGGGGGGGGCACGCTTCAAAGGGGGGGGGCACGCTACAAAGGGGGGGGCACGCTACAAAGGGGGGGGCACGCTACAAAGGGGGGGGCACGCTTCAAAGGGGGGGGGCACGCTACAAAGGGGGGGGCACGCTACAAAGGGGGGGGGGCACGCTACAAAGGGGGGGGGGCACGCTACAAAGGGGGGGGCACGCTACAAAGGGGGGGGGCACGCTACAAAGGGGGGGGCACGCTACAAAGGGGGGGGGGCACGCTACAAAGGGGGGGGGGGCACGCTACAAAGGGGGGGGGGCACGCTACAAAGGGGGGGGGCACGCTACAAGGGGGGGGGCACGCTACAAAGGGGGGGGGCACGCTACAAAGGGGGGGGGGCACGCTACAAAGGGGGGGGGCACGCTACAAAGGGGGGGGCACGCTACAAAGGGGGGGGGCACGCTACAAAGGGGGGGGGGCACGCTACAAAGGGGGGGGGGCACGCTACAAAGGGGGGGGGTCACGCCTGATCTGTTTTACATGCTCCTTTTCTGTGTTTGTGGTAATACCCCCATGCTTGAATTTCTGGCCAGGTACCACAACATAGGCATTCTGGTGCTCTTCCTGCATGACGTCTGTGACATCCAGCTGGAGTTCACCAAGCTCAACATCTACTTCAAAAATCGGGGCGGTACCTACCACTGTCTCAACGACATCCTTTCCAATGTGGCCTGCATCACTTTCAGCATCAGCTGGTAAGGCGGCCGGATGAACACCCATTTTAGCTTTCATTGGGGATGGAATTAGGATTGAAGGCAAAAGGAATGACCGGATGTGGATAAAGGGATCCCCCTTTGGCGGCATGAAAATGAGAACCTTAGATCAGGGCTGTCACAACGGTGGGGACAGAGAAGAGACTATGACGCAGGCCCTCGCTGGTCAGGGCTCTGCGCTCCTGCAGCAATATTTAGTTTAACATTTTTTTAGAGGAAGCATGCCCCTTTATTGATGAGACAGCTTTGCTGGTCATGTCTCTAAATATTACCAGATGCCCATCTGCTCTGTTTTCTCTTTTTCTGGAGAACATGGAGTTTTTATACTTAGCATTGGTGCTCATGGGACCTGGCAGAAAACAGAAGGAAGTCTCCAGTCGCCCCGCATCAAGTTTTTGACCCAGGACTCGCAAACATTTTTGAAAGACTTGCCTTCGAGTGGTTGGTCTTGGTCATTAAAGGCCAATGGCCTACTTTTCAATTATTACAAATACAGGTTCTGGACTCTGTAAAATGAGATTCCACTGCTGCCTCCTCTTGTATTTATTGAAGGACTTTGTATGCCTTCTGTAGAATGGGGTGCCTCCATGCTTCCTACTGTGTTTATTTGAAAACACCCCAAGCCCTTAGTAAAATTAGGATTATGAGGATAACCTCTTTCCGCTTCAACCTCAGGTCTGCATGCTGCCATGACAGGACTTTATTAAAATAAGGCCACACAGGGCAGTATTATCCATAGTAACATTTGTAAAGAAATGTACATATTTCGTGGTAAGTCAACAAACTGCTATTGGTAAGCTTTCCATGGCCAGGAAGAGGTGAGAAGTTCAATGTTTCCAAAATGATTTGGAGTTTTTAATGTACAATCTTAGTACATCTGATTAAAACACAAATGCCATATAATGTTGATAAACACTAAGCTTCCATCAATATGTTTCACTCAGTTACACAATGTACTGAGGTGTGTTGCGCAGACGACCTACGTCAATGTGTATGCATTCCAAACACACACTTTCAAACACTCAAAATTGGGAGCAAAAACATAATGATGAGTGTTCTCCAAGGTGGATGGAGTCCTTGCACAGGTGGACTTTGTGCAATTATTTGCCGTCAATGCGCAGTTAATAAAAATCCCATTCCTCTTTGACAATGTGCAAATCTCCATGGGATTTAAACACAAAACCAAAAACAGGTTGAGAACGTGTGGCTTTTCATTGGGAATCACCTACTTTTGAGTTAAGGTGATTGTAAAACAAATTATAATTTTCACTATAAAAAGTATCCTGGTCATTGATGAGCTGTGAGAGGGATCTGAGGTCCCAAAACCATGAAGTGAGGGAGCGGGTAAAGGTGGCCGGGGGGGGAGGGTTCACCGTCAATTATTCCAACCTCCATCTCTTCTCGTCACGACAGGTTCTGGTTCCGTCTGTACTGGTTCCCTCTGAAGGTCCTGTACGCCACCTGCTACTCCAGCCTCCAGGCGGTGCCCAACATCCCCTTCTACTTTTTCTTAAACATTCTTCTGTTTGTGATCACGCTCATGAACGTCTACTGGTTTCTGGTGAGTAGATGCCTGGATGGGCCAGGCCTCAAACTAGACTATTTATCTGGGGCTAATGAGTCAAATGGGATTGCAGTTTTTGTGAAACCTTGTGTCTTGTCTGACCCAACCTCATACAAACAGCTTCCAATAATTCAGTTTTTTTTTTTTTTTTTTTACAGTTGACCTTTCAGTCAAATAGTGTTTGCTGTCTACATTTGTCTGACGTAGAAAATAAATTATATTTGTATTGATTATGTATTAGGTAGATGTGTTATTTAAGTTATGTTAAGTTATGTTACAAACACAGCGTACAACACTGTGCCAACAAGCCATGTAGAGGGCTTTCGTCTTAGCATTTAGAAAGATATAATGCTATTAATTTATTGAGTTATATAGATGATTGTAGATCATGTATTATGTTGATAATTTGTTAATAAGGCAATATATTAAACAGCCAGTCAGTTATACAGAAAATATGTCGGAGAGGTTTAATGTTAAATAGAGGCTATGTCATGCAACAGTTTGTGTACAGACAACACGCCGTACAGCCAACTGTTGGGTAATATAGGATGATAACACTCTGGCTTTGCTCTGGATTTATGCCTGCCGTCGTGATCTAGAAATTGACCTAGCTATTATTTGTTTATCGCGCGGCTAATGGAGCTTATTACTACCTCGCTATTTATCCGTGGCCTAACGGAATTTAATCTCGACCTGGGGGTGAGACCACCTTGTTAGTAGGAACTGTGCTGAAGATGGGTTGGACTAGGAGTACCTACAATACGCAGAATACAGTATCATGCTCATCCCACCATATTGGAGCCGCAGTAATACCTAAGACACAGCCACAGACTTGCTCAGGTGGCTTGTTGTGACTTGTTACCTGGGGTCTGCACCCAGCTCAGCGCTTTAGAACAGAGTAAATTGCTTTTGATCTCTTCCGCCTTTACATTCTGCATTGACGCTGCTTTAAAACATGGTCCAATTCACAAAGTTATTAGCCGGTGTCAGGGAAGGTGCCTTGTTTTCTGGTGCAGAGACCTTTTTCGAATCCCGAAAAGTTGGGTTTGCTCTTGTAAATGTATTTACTTACACAAAGGTTTTTCTGTCAATAAATCTACTCGCAGGGTGTGGGCATAACAAGCCAACATGCTCGGTCGGCTCAGGCGCACACGTGTGTGCAATTACAAACTCATCCGCCCCTGTCACACTCTTTAAGAGGTTGTAAGTTTACTCCCGTCAAGGGGAAGAGTAAATCCCTTCCCTGTTCGAGAAGGGAACCCTTTCAAAATTGGTTAGGGTGGATGGAAAAGGGTTTCTCATTGGGGAAATGTATGAATTCATTCTGGAGAAAAAAATGAAAACAATTTTGCAAAAGCTTTCTCACTTGGTCTAATTTTTTTGTAGGCAAAAAATACACAAGTTTATTTATACATGCAAAAACAGAATTTAAAAAAACGTCTCTAAGAGTACGCCCTGGAAAACCACTGAAAATACGTGAATCTACACTCGCACGAAGCACACCTTTGGGTGTAGATTTTCAATTTTTTTTTGTTTAGTATTGGTCTCTGTCCTCAATTAATGTTGATGAGATCACTTGGTTTGTCATTTGATAATTTCACTGACAGTACTCGCTTCTTCTCAGTATCCCCACACCCTTGACTTGGATAGTTTCACTGTGTCTGGAATCCATCAAGACATGGGTGTCTACCAACGTGCTGAAGCGGGATCCCTCCAAGAGGAACGCCTACCTACCAATACTTAATCAATTAGCATTGTATGTTATGCTGTTTGCATTTGTATAGCGATAACCATTTCCATAGCATCATAGTCCACTCACAAACTATGCACAGCTTTCTGCGGAACCAAGAAGGCCATTGAAGTGGTTATTTCATTGAGTGCACAGTATCCCTGTGTGCTCGTCAGTGGCCAGGATCCTTCCATTTGTGCTGTGCACTGGCTATTGGTCAACTAAAGAACTCTCTAGGTCCAATATAGGACCCTTTGTTAATCTCAAAGACCTGTAGGGCACGCCAAAAAGGCAGATCGTTTGGCTCAGTGGCTACCTGCGCGTGGAACACTCTAGAATAAACACTTGCAGCACACAGTACGATTAAGGGCATCAATCGTCCTAGCCCCAAGAAACAAGCTTTGGAAAGTGATAGTAAATTCAGGAGGCCCTGAAAATGTGTCAGTACTAACAAGGAGGGTGCACTCTAGCAACTATGCACAAGTTTACTGGTGGGGTGAATGGAAGCTTACTGAATGCACTGAGATGCACAGAGGCATGCACCAGGGGTGTGGTGTGTTTGTGCTCCCACCTTGTTTACTCTTATTAAGGGGCAGTTGATGATTTACTCAATGGTATTAAGGATCCCCCCCCACGCTAGTTTGTCAAAAGATCCCTGCTGTTATTTGCAGACGATACCCTGTGATCTCAAAAATGGCCATAGTCATAGAATTTTATTAAGCGCACTTATTACCCGAGGGTCTCAAAGCGCTGGCAAAAAGAGGGGATGGAAAGACGTCAACAGGAGAAGAAGAATGATCAGAAGAGCAATGTTTTTAGCCCTTTCCGAAACTGATTATGATCAATAAACATACGCAGTGGAAGCGCGGTCCACAAAATAGGGGCCAGATGTGAAAAGGATCTACCGCCATTCTTGGCTGTACACGTTGTTCGAGCTGTATGAATCTCTTCAGGGCTCAATGTCATAGGGAGAAATCCCTGTTGAGGAGGTAATAGTTTCTTAGGTCTCACTTATGCAGCGCGCATGCGCGGCATAGGAGACCTTTAGCCGTCGTGCAGCTCTTTTTCAAAGGACATACTCGTGCTTGTGGCTGCATACGCCTTGCGGGAGTGCGCAGCGGCGCGCCACAAGCACGAGTATGTGCTTTGAAAAAGAGCAGACTGCTCTCTCCAGCGCGCGCGCACCACTCGCGGGTGCACCCCTCCGCCTCTCTCTAAACTTTCAGCACAATGCGCGCGCTTGTTCTTTATTTATCACACGCTTCGCCCTTTCTCTTCTGCTTCTTCCCATCACAATCTGCTTTTTATATTTTCTCCTTCTTTCCTCGCCCACTCTTTCCATTTTACTTCAGCTTTTTTCGCCCCTCTGACTCACACCCGATCTCCCGCCTTCTTTTCCGCCTTATTATATCCTTTACGTGCTCTCACCTCAAACAACTCTACCCTTCACTTTGACACTCCCGACATTTCACCCCTCATTCACACTCAATTTCCCGTCTTTTCCCTTTCCTCTCATTTCTTTTTTTCCTCACACTCAGTCTTATATTTACCCATCTCCAGCCCTACTCTTCTTGCTCACGTTGCCCCTACAAACTTTTCTTCACACGCACTCGGTTTTCCTGCCCATGTCTTACTCGCTGCCCCCAGAGTCTCTTCTCGTCGCTGGCAGCCTCGCCTTCTTTCTTCACCCTTTCTTTTCTTCTTCTCTGTCTTTTACAGACTCCTGCTTCTCTTTTCATGTTTCACCTCCCATCTCCATCACAAGCTCCCTCCAAACTGTCTGCCCGTTTTTATTTTCTCTATCCCCATTCTCTCTCTCTTCTTCGCGGTTTCCCCATACTCCTCCTCTCTGTTTCACATTTCTCTTCCAGCACCCCCTCCCTCTCAGGTGCGCACCTTCCATTCTTCCCACCTTTCATTCTCTCTCTCAATCTTTCCTTTCCACCCTTTGTCCCTCTTCCACCTTCTCACCGTCAGGCGCTCCCTACTTATTCAATCCAGATGCAACGCCTCTAACACCTCCCTAGACAGAGGTTGCAGCTCCATAGCCAGGAGTAGGTGGTTAGGGGCCGTGCGTCTAGTGCGGCCACGCACTAGATGCATGTCACCCCCCCCCCCCTTTAAAAAAAAAAATAAACAAAACTTTTTGGTGTTTTTTGGGTCACACTTATTACCCTCCTGTGGAATCCCTTTTCTGTCCTCTGCCCGGAGCAGAATTGAGTTACTGGGCCCAGAAGGGACCAATCCAAGCCTTTTACTATGGATGCCCTTGGGCTTTACCCTACAAAGAATCCCAAACCTGAGCACCAGGTACACCCTGTTAGTATATTACTCTAAGGGTACGAAGTTAAAGAATCCAAGGCTTATTCTGGAACGTGGTGTGGGGTAGGAATTCAGAACTCAATACATAGGGTGACCAGATCTTGAGGGCAGAAATAAAAGAAGGACTCATGCCTTTAGTCTCACTTTTATATCTTGCCCTTCCCATTTTTTGTCATAGCCTTGTAAATGTGCGCCTATACGTGTGTGTGTTTGTGGGTATGTGTATGGGTATGTGTATGTGTATATATATATATATATATATATATATATATATATATATATATATACACACACACAAACACATACATTTACAAGGCTACATATACATAACATTAGCTATGGCAGACAGCTGACTGTGTTGCTTGGTAGGCAGACACAGATAAATTACTTCATTATTTCAGACTTTGTAGGTGCATGGGAAAGGAGAGCATGCCTTTGACTTATTCTTTGCTCAAAGACCTGACCTTTGTCCCAAAACCAGGACATTTATTTAAAATTACGAAAAGTGTCGGGACACCGAGATCGGAACGGTCCGGGGAAATCTGGGACATCTGGTCACCCTATCAATACAGCATTTCATAACAATCAATGCCCAGCCAGTGCTTTATGGTATGGAAAAAAAGTACTTTACTTTCAATGCAGTACTATACATACAAAATCAGAGGGCAGAAATAAGGTACATAGTTATCAAGGCAGCAATGACTGTTTGAGAGTGTTAACTAATATTAGGGTGTTCCCAATGGTACTGTACAACAAGCATTGGCATAGCCAATAGGTCTCGCCTTTGGGACCTTATAAGTGTTTAGTTATCTAGCACAATACCTTGTTGCAACAACATCAACCGTTGCATGGCTAAACACTTACAAGGTCCCAAAGGCGAGACCTATTGGCTATGCCAATGCTTGTGATTATCATGGAGTCAGGCTGGCAAAATCTTCATCTTGCTCTCCTCAGATCACAAAGACCCAATTGATTCCCCAAGAGGGAGCTGGTACAGTTTGGAAACACACTCTCACATTCTGTTTCTCCAGCTCTACAAGTGTATTACGCTAAAGGTTTAAATGTTGCCCTTTATGGTGCTGAAATATGGGCTCGCCGCAATTTAGAATGCCTGGCAAAAACTAAAAACAAATGTATTAAATCTTTATTAAATATGCCCCAAAACGCACCCACAATTTCGCTATGTCTTGATTTGGATCACGAGAACCATGTGGTCAATCTGAAACTGCTCTTCGATTGGCTGCACATTTGGTCACTAGACGACTGGACACGTGACTCAGAATCTTTTATAGAGCTTAGAGATATCGCCAATGCTTCTAGAATACCCGGGTTCATTTCGTAAGACCCTGCTTTTATTCCCTAGGCATGATGGAATTGTGGAGTTCCTCAGAGATTATCTCCAGGTGAAGTCTGAAAATCTTGGATAAAATACGTTTTTTTCAGGAAAAGGTGTCTTTCTGAGGCTCCTAGAGGTGGTCTGATTTAATATTTTTTTTAGATTTTAAGACATCCTTGACATTTGAACCTTTTTCGGATGATATTAGTCTTTTGCAAGCCAGGATTGTATATGTAAAATTTAGACTGGGGATTTTACTCCTGGTAAACAGCGGCAACAGGTGGATGATTGCGGAGGGTCTGGTCTAATCTAGGTCCAGTTGGTAATAGTGGCTCAAACCGATGTGCACTTGTTTTTTGGCAAAGCTTATCAGCTTCTTAGAAAAAGGTGGATTGCTCCAATCTGCCGAAACCTGGGTATTCGGCAACATCATGCTATATACTAAGAATCTGTAAATCCGATGCTAAAGGATTTGTAGCCTTTGGGATATTTCGGTTTTTACACTCCGCCTGGTGTACAGCGCAAAGCATAAGAAAAATGTGAGCATTTTTTTTCTCTGATGGCTATTTTGCTTATTTTATGTTGATGCTTTATATTTTATAATTCTATTAATATATGTTTACATTGTATTTCTAATGCATACATTATATTTTTGCAAGTTTTATTTTTTTTAACCTGAAATTAACATAGGATTGTTAATGTGCTGCTCAAATTAAAAAAAGAACAGAAAAGACATACTAGTTACATAGACAAGTTCTATGAGCAGTGTTTTATGGGTTATATGAGCAATAGGTTACACAGCCGATGGGTTATGTGAGTGAAATGCTACATAGTAGGTTAGATGAGTGATGTTTACACGCATAAGCATTGCAAGAGCTATATCTTACATAGACAATGGAATGGAAGTGATCTGTTACATACACAATGGGTCTATGAGTGATGTTTTACATACACATAGGGTTCTGTGAGAGGTATTGCACAGTGGGGTACATGAGTCGTGTTACACGGGCAGTGAGCCACAGATTTTCTCACACATGGCAGAAACACTGGGTTTGCATCACAAATGTGCCACATACTGGTGAATTTTTTTTTATTGGGATTTACTTTCGAGCACAAAACTTGTTTTGCCTTGGAAAGTAGCCCTAAAGTAATGCAAAGTGTTGATCTGAGCTACTTTGCATCAAGGGGGCATACCACGGGTGGTACATGGGCAATCCAATAAAACCACCCATGAATTTTCACACAAATCTATATCTACCTACAATGGTAGAACCAGATTAGTGTCAAAATAATAACGTTGGACAAAAGATTTATTTTCTCCAAATGTTTTCCAACTGCAAGTGTGTTTGACTGTATACGGTGCATAATTTGTAAAAGTAAGAATGCAGGTGCCCGAGGCTCTGCTCAGAAGCCTGCAGACAGTGAAAATAAACGCTGGCGTGCCGAATACAAAGGCCTCTTTAATCCACCGCCGTACAATCCATGGCCTCTTATCTAACTCTTGCTCGCCCTGCTTTCTCCTTTTGTGACTTTTTTTTTCTGTCTCTCTTGCTCACTCCTTCCATTTTGTGTGTTGTTTCCTCTCTGTAAACGACTGATGCAGATAAATAATTGCTGGTCCCCAAAAGTAAGCGCCGGTGGCAACCAGTGGCCCAAATTAACCGTTGACTGTACAGCACACAAACAAACTTTAGGAAAGTATTCCACTATGTTTAGGAATATCATTTTGAACTGGAAGGGTGCCCTTCCAGTACAAAACGTACTTGCACACCCTTCACTATGGTGCAAGTACATGTGCGTGGCGCAATGGGTACAAAAGTGCACCTGTGCAGGGGTATATCTTAGTAGATATGGCACTGTTTTGCTCTCTCCCTTTGACGCATCACACTGCAACTTTGCTTGCATCACTGCATAGCGTTTTTTTCTTTGTAAATTGACCCAGCAGATTCTGCCATTTTGCTCCTAAAAGCACATTTACAATTTTTAGTATGTCTGATCGTTTTCTTCAAACTCCGATATTTTAAGCTCATTTCCGCTTGATAGAAAACTGTCCTCCAAACATACATTTTCCCTGTCTTTACTCGAATGAATGAGATACTTTTCCATGAACCTGAGGTCTTCGATTTCTCCGCAGTATATCGTCCTGTTTGTTGGGAAGGTGCTTACGGGTCAGATGCAGGAGGTGAACGACGTCCGAGAATATGATAGTGACGAAAGTGAGGAAACTCGACCAGTGCCCAAGACCGTGGACTTTGGTCACAACAGCTTCTACACAGAACAGTATGTACCAGTGCTTAATTTATTAAAAAATGAAATATATATAGTGAGTGTGTGTATAGACAGTTTACAATGCTGGTTACACATCACATTCCATTACAATCCAAGTTACAACTTGCTGTAGGGGGCAGAAGGTGTTGGATTTTAAATGAAACACCTTCCCTACTGTTGCGCAGACTGGAGTTGGAATAGTAAATTATACAAAATCCAGCGCCCCCCCACAGCAAGTCGTTGTAGTGACTTGCGTTGTAATAGTATGCAATGTAACAACGCAGTCGTAAATGCATGCGTTGTAACGTGGCCTGTGTATGTAGTGGCCACAAAGGCTTGATTAGAAGTCTGCCGGAGTCACCGAACATCAAGGCTACCTAGCCTTGTTCCCAGCTCACTTCATCTGACCCTTGTAACTTTTTTTTGTCATCCCCATTTTCTCCCAACTTTCGTATCCTTTTCTGTGTTTCTCTCTTGCTCTGGGTCTGTGCTTGATGAAAAAAATGAAGGACTTAACGAAAAACCGAGTGCCGGTGCCCACCACCTGTATAAATTAACTCAAGGTAGCCGAGGTTCCTAACAGTTGTCTCCCCACAGACCTCCCACGCCCTCTTGTACAACGCTTATTGCGACATCACGCCCCTTGAACACATTAAAGACAAGTGAGGGGGAACCATGCACATTAGCAGCTCATGCCATTCTATAAAGTAGAAGACACACAATTGATGGACGGAATGCAGAACAAATCAAAACATTCACCCCCATTTTGTGACACCTCTGTTGCTTATGTAGAAAGGCATGTGATAAAATACTTTAGCCTACAACTTTCATGGAGCTCGGAAATGGACCATCAGGCAAAAAATTGGTGGATGTCCCACCCTGAAAATGAAAAAAGATAAATTAATGTTTCTAACGGTTGTGTCTTTTAGTGTGCTATCACGTGTAAAGGAGTCTAAGCCCTGGCTCCTTAAACTAGACACTGAGTACTTAAAGAGGGTCGGAATTATCCAAACCTGCATGATGCACAACAGTGGACCATGGGTCTTCATACAAAAGTTCATGTACAAGTTTTTGAGTAAAAGTAAACAACAGTATTCTTGTAAACAGAAAGTTAGCTTGTATTTTACAACATAGTTAGACATATAATTCAAAACAGAAAGGATAACAATTCGTTTCTTGGTGTTGCATTATAAAATGTTGAAATCCAAATGATAGTTTGAGAAGGTAATGAAAACAACAAGTCCCAATTTTTAAACAAGATCCCAATGTATTTCGGGTTTTAACAACCCTTCTTCAGGGGAAGGTGTCATCAAGGAAGGTTCTTAATGGAAATCCTCCACAGGAAACTACATCAAAAAGGTAATGAGTCAGTATTTACTGAAATTGTATATATATATGGTTTTAGGATTTGCACTCAATACGTGAGGTGAAACTGTGATGTAGCCCTTAGGGTGTTGAGTACTATGACAAGCTTATCCAGGTGTAAAGCGTGACCGTCCCAACAATTGACTGAAAGAAGGAAAAAAAATTACGCGTTTTGAACGCAGTAATTTTTTTTCCTTCTTTCAGCTTCACTACTTTCATGTTTGTTTTTCGATCGTGCACACCTGGCACTTACGAGTTTGGCACAATTGTTGGAACGGTCACGCTTTACACCTGGATAAGCTTGTCATAACCTTCCTTGATGACACCTATCCCGTGAAGAAGGGTTGTTAAAACCCGAAATGCATTGGGATCTCGTTTAAAAATTGGGACTTCTTGTTTTTTCATTACCTTCTCAAACTATGATTTGGATTTCAACATTTTATAATGCAACACCAAGAAACGAATGACTAACTATGTTGTAAAATACAAGCTAACTTTTTGTTTACAAGAATACTGTTTACTTTTACTCAAAAACTTGTACATGAACTTTTGTAGGATGTCCCATCCTCCCACTTTACGTGCCTTATTAGATTGGCGAGACATGTTCCTTATAGCGGTCATATCTCCAGCTCAGCTGTTCGGAAAAACCTGTGGCAGACTTGATACCAGCTAATATATGGTCAGGGACTACCCTCTTTAGGGTGGTCCCTCTTATCCCATTTCCTACAATCTCTCCTCTCATGGGTCACCTAGTCAAACCGGTCAGTTCTGGACAGGAAAAACTCGTAGAACCGCATTGTGCTGGGGGAACTTCCAGCTCATGTGGATGTTTGGTATGTTTTTCTAAAGATGTACCCCTACTTTGGGGGTCTCTCATTAGCTGAAAGCCCAAGAGATGGGGAGTTCCTCTGAATTTTGAGTCATGCTTTTTTCTTCTAAAATACTCCCATCAGGAGTGGCTTCGGGAAACAAATGTTGGGTGGCCAGTGTGGAAGAAGTGGTACATGGTATGGCTTGACTGGTTCATGGCCTGTAGTTGTAGAGTTCCGATGTTGGTTTGCACACTAGTGATGTTCCCCGTTACTGCACAGTGCATGTGGGTGCTTTGCATTTTTCTTTGCCTCTGGAGTAGGATTTAGTGTTACCCTACTGCCTTTAAAAGCAGGGAATGAGTTTTATTACATAGTTAAGCTGTGGCCATCCAAGGAGGACGCAAAATAGACCAAAGAATACTGTGTTGTGTCGATTAACCCGAACACAAGCCACGTGTGAAACCTCAATAATAGCTGCAAGAAATACACACAAATCAAGGGCATGCCTTCACTCTCGGGGCAAGTTAGAGTGGCCGAATTAAGACCTCAAATGCACAGACTGGGTGGAAGGCTGACTGACCTACAACACATGGGACCACCCCTCGCTTCAGGCACCTCACCACCAACCTGTCCTCTTACACTGCTAGGGTGTCATTACAAATTAAAAACCTGGAACATTCGAAATGGTTATTCCAGCTGTGGAGGAGTTCCATCTTCTCATTTGAGGGTTTGTCAAAATCTCGTAAAATCCCTACCTTGGAAATGTATTTTATTGGGAAACCGCTTTCACTAGGAAAGCTGAACCCACATCAGTTCGTGGTTCTGAATAGAGATTCTGGATCCCAGGTCAGTAAGAGTGCAATACACATCAAACGGGAACCCCAGCAGGGTATTTCCTATTATCATACCAGTTGGAATCATCCCATGGGCTATATATGTTTCAGAGTTAATAGGTTGCACAGTGCGTTAGTTACCAGTCATTAAACACTTTGCACGTCAATGCTCTATACAGGCCGCTTCTTAGCCCATACCTAGGGCATAGGAGTAAAGTAGGCACAAGGAGACCCTAGAGCACGGAGGTCCCAACCCTCCAGGAGGTCTCCTCACTCCAAGACCCCTGCATAACAGAATGGTGCCCCGATTCTCAGGAACGCCTCGCCACATTTTTCAGTGACCCTGGAGGCGGTTACTCATGCCTCAAAATCATTGTCAGTCGAGATTACCCTGCTTAAATATTTCATACGTGGAAGATTTTCTAACATTTTTCCTTCACTTTTTCAGGAGCGCATTCAAGAATGGGATTGTTAAGGACAAGCAGTTATAAGGCCGAGTGGAACTGAAGAGTTTGGGATGGGCTTGCAGCCGACTCCTTCCCTTCTGACAAGGCCCACATGAAGTCAAGGAAAAATAAAGGTGGAGGACAGGACAGGAGGAAGGACACCCGAAATCAAATAGTCCTCCCTTACCTCATGGCCCACTGGGTGACCACTCCCTTTTTCGATAGCGAGATGCTTAGAGGTCGACTTAATGTTTCTCAGTCCGCTTCTGTATATCCAGTCATGGTCATTCGTCTGCCAAAAGCCTCATGAGTCGTGCAATGCTTGATTCCTGTTGCATTAATGCTGCCGCGCCAGGCCATCACTTCGGAGCAGGGGACTCCTTCACCATTCTACATTATTTCTGCATGAACCATCAAAAGTCTGAGGAAATTGGAGGTGGTCGAATAGCGAGATGCGAGGAACCAGAGAAGGTCAGATGGAGAACCATGAAGCCCACATGGTGAGAGGGTGGAGACTCTATAGCACTCGAGAGACAGACGGAGATGCATATGGTCTACAAGGTCAGAGGGAGCAGACAGGACTCTCGAGGGAGTCTGCAAAGGACTGAGGCCACGGGAAGGCTCATGAGGACTTGAGACCAGACCCCACAGAACGCTGACAAAGACCCAAGAAGCTCCACGTTTACAGGGAAATACTGGAGGTCTGTAGAAACGAAGGGAGTAAGACAAACAAGGAAAGACTGGCAGAAAGCCAGTCCCACGTGGAACACAAGGTCATTTTATGGTTTTTGTGGCAGAGAAGGGTTATTTTCATAAAAATAATCTTAAATTTGTCTCTCCATCAGCCCTTCTATCGAAACCTACAGTAAGAATTAAAAAAGGTGACCATCTGGTGTTGGTAATGTTATGATTCTATAAATGAGATTTGTTGGAGGGGAGTTTAAGGGGTGGGGCTAGGGGAATCACGGGAGTTTAAGGGGTGGGGCTAGGGGAATCACAGCAGTTTCCAACAATGGAAAGAGTCTGGAAATGTTCTCCCCACAAACCATTCTAGGTCCTGGGCTTCAATACTGGAAAGCTTTGTAACTTACACAGCAGTTCTGGGATTGAAGGATATTCCAGTTTGTGCCAAATAATGATACGTTTGTGGTATTTCTTGCACTTGCTGTGTTCACTCACTGCAATAGTGGGTGGCACATAACAGGCCTCTGTAGAACAATGCCCATAAACATTTCAAAGAATCTTCCAATGAGTTAACCCCTCTAGAACTGCTGCCCACAACATCTCTCCTCTACACCACATGCTTAGTCTACTAGAGGAACCTGATGAAGCCAACTTGATGCACAGTGCCAGTAACAAACCTCAAGCAGCGTACCATCCACTACGCGTCACTGAACAGTACTGCCTTAAGGAAGATGAAGACAATTGTTTTAACGTCTCTTCCCTCCCCGTAGTAACACTGAAGCCATCCAAGTCTTCAAGGCCTTAAGACGACAAAGGAGGATTGGATAAAGTCCTTAGTAGATCTACAGCAGTAAAGCTCCATGCCAGAGGACCGCATGCCTGGCACAAGCACCCTGTGAGGTGCGATACACGCCACCCTTTTCAAGCACCTTTGTAAAGTGACTTATTCTGCGGGATACCAAGAGGCCCAACAGCACTAATTTACCCACTAAATAGTCTTAAGCCAAATGTGCGCCAATGAAGCATCGTTGCTTCATAGCTGCTTCTTCCCTTGCCTGAAGGCAGAGGATACAGCTCTCATTTTGCCAACACAGCGCCCCCCCCCACTGGATCTGCCCGACAGCTCGCTCCATAGGAGGTTGATCCTGATTTGTCGTCATTTCAGGACCCATGTTGCCTAGTGACCCAGTTTACCCTTATGTGTCCAGACCACCAAATGCCAGACTACGCAAGTCTACGCAAGTGGGATTCCAGCATTGCCAGAAAACACTAGGGCGACGTGTAGCCGGTACTTAAGTGTCACCTACGTTTATAGGAAGGACACGAGTCCTAGGCTGGTCTACAGATCAGGCATTCAGTACATGACCTGGAAATCTACACTCCCAGGATGAGCAAGAGGCATGGTCATCAGTCTCTCCTTCCAAGGATCTGCAAGAACTGAGACGGGAATGAAGTCATGGGTTTTAAAGATGGTGCTCTATAGGCCCCTATCAGCGACACCGCTGACATGAGCTTGTGGGGTGTTGTGGCAGCAACATCGCCTGGAGGGTCTGGTCTGTTTGAACAGGGCCAGACCTCGAAGGTGCCTTGTGAAATGCTGCCTGCCCAGGTGTTGAAGGAACTCAGAGGACAGAATAATGCGCTCAATGCAGTAGGAGACAAAACCCCTCATTCCACCCCTGGTCACCAGGTGTGGCATACAAACCCTACACAAAACCCACTTCCTAGCAGCCTTGGAGTAAGGTTCCCAGGTGCTGCTGGGGATGCAGTCTTGCTATGGCAGGCGCTGCTAGTGATCAAGGAACACCAGGGCAATGTACACGCAATGGAATGGCAAAGAGCACCAACTCCCTCCCCTTCCCCCACCCCACTAAAACCCCCTTCTCATAGCAGCATGCACTGAAAGAGACTTAACGCAGGAGCAATTTTTCTAAAATTAGGTCCCTACCAATCACAAGAAAATGCTAGATTTCCACTTTGGAAAGGTGGACCTAAATACTATTTGCAAACATTCAACCCACAGGAGAGCCCCTCCGAGGAAACCTTGATCACCCTTTCCCCATTCTCATAAATTAGCACAGACACAATAATTCAGTTCAACACTTTATTTTGCAATAATGTGAAGCTGTGAAATGAGACACGGTCTGGCCACCAAAGATTTCCTCCAAGAGGCGTCCTGTGGGAAGAGAGTCACCTACAAGAAAACAAGAAGAACATGAGTGAGGACAGCCACGGCCACCAGAGATGAAGCATCCAAAACAAACTATGACTAACAGACTCTTGACAAATTGACTCCCTCTGCAGTAAAGCAAGCCAGATCACTTGTCTCGCGAGCTCGTTTTACATGTATACATACACCCCCTTGTTAAATTTCACTCCTTGAACCTGGAGTTGCTGGGCCACCCTTTGCAAGCAGACTACAGCAATAGAGAGCTGCATCTTTTTTATGAAGTCTACAACCATACATGCAGACACCATTCAAGATCCACGGGAGTCTCCCGCTCTGGAACACATTTCCATGTATGTGATCATAAGTTACCTTTTCATCCTCTGAAGAGTTGGTGTAGGAAGCAGTCTGTGCACCCTTTGATCTTCACATAAAAAGCTTCCTAATTTACCTGCAGCCTCAATTAGAACTTGGTGCATAGCAAATGAGACTTGTGCCAACAGTTAAATACCCCCATCCCTCCTGGGTAACTTCACACAAGGCGAGCCTTCCCTCACCACTTTGGACAGTGGCATAGTCTGGACCATTAAAGACTTACCTTCCAAACCACACCCTACTGCAAGACAGCAGGCTCTGCCAGTCAGACCAGGCGCAGCTCATCTGTTATGTTTCAGGTGTATTCTCATGGTACAGTAAACTACTTTATACATTTTGTATTCTCAAAGTCCCCTCCACCTACAGTCATCACAGCAATAGCACCTTACCAGTGGCAATCCACCACCAGCTCGGACAAGGCAGTGATCCAAACTACCATAGCAAATTTAATCAATCACATGCATAACATTTTTGTATAGTTCGTGTTACATACACACATTATGAAGCCACGACTTACCTTTCATAATGCAAGCAAAGTCAGATGCAATAACAGGCTTCGCAGAGTGGACAACTGAGCAACACCAGGTCAGCTACAGAAGGCTGCGGAAAACAGCAACACATTAGGATCTGAAACCACCATGTGCTCGGTTCAGAGTGCAATGGTAATTGTAGTCTATTTTCTGCCAAGTCAAGAGGGTGATCAATATAAGACTCTGGGGTGCTCTCAGGTGGCAGAACTCTAGGTGAGATATCAGAGCAAACACCTCAGTGGACAGCACTACAGCCAGTTCACCCCTGGGGAATCCTAAGGAAGACTGGTGGTACAACATGTGGACAGATGGGTCACAGCTGTAGCACCAAAATAAAGTTAAATATTTACTTTATTAGTAAAGGCGTTATAAATTAAGGTAAGAAAGCAGAATCTGATAACGGTGGAATATAAATGACAAGAGAAGACAGGATAAAGGCTTGTCAGTTACCATGCAAACAAACACCACAATTTAAAAGATTTCTGGGTGGGTGTTACTAGCACTCAGCACCCAGAGCGTGGTATCCAAAATCTGATGCAAACAGACCTCAGCAGCGCCATCCCCTTGTGTACACTAGCTGGAGAGAAGAAGCACCAGGCACCATTAGTAGCAATGAACATGTGCTAGATCCATCCATCATATTAAGATGGGACTAAGATTACCAGATACTACTGGCCCGAGGAGGCGCTCGCAAAGGCACATTTGTAAGCCCTATCCAGTCCTTACTGCAGCCCCCAATATTCTTTAATGAAAAAGGTATTTTCTGGCAATGCATTCTCAAAACTATTAATCAACTGGGAATGAATATGGGAACATTCTCCCCATTGTCAATGTATATTATATTTCAGATATTGTGCACTCTTTTCAACACAATATTGCTTAGTGAATTCAGTTTATTTCTGTTAATTGAGGTACATCGTATAAACCCATGACTTACCTTTAATACTGCAGCTTGAATTTGATAGGTTCCGAATGAAGGATACTAATATGTATAGGAAAGGATACTAATATGTATAGGAATGTAAATATAACAGTTCCAAGTAGACATGTGGGCAGCTTCACCACCATCTGTGCTTCAGGAATTTGTCCTGGATTGATACATGGCTGCTTCTAAAGCGGCGGGAAATCTGTAATAGATAACAAGGACAAATTAGCCAAATAGCTCAAGTGGAGAATCAATTATCTTCAGGCGGTACAGGGACTGAAATATTTGGACATACTGTACCAGCAATAACATTTGCAAGTCTGAAAGGTAGCGGCTCTTGTCTGCCACAAGGGGTTCTCCTCCAGAGATTGGAGTACATTTCACTGCGAGATGCCGAATAGAGGCGTTCTGTACGGCCCTTGGGTGCCAAAATTCAGGCTATCTCGAGAGAGGCGACAGACCAGCGCCAATTTCCGCCACCTCTCTATAGAAGTCAGCACTGCAGCCGGTTCCCCACATGGACACCCCCCCAAAATTCCATTGGTGCCCACATGGGGAGCCGGCTGCAGTGCTGAGGTCAGGCTTAAATAAAAGCCACTTTTTTTTAAATTTAGTCATCACATAATAGAAATAGAAGTAAGAAAAAAGAAGGTAGAGAAAGTAGGAATACAAAGGACCGAGAAAAAAAACGGGATACTTGCTGTACAATATGAAAATTCTGTTGGTACCCAGTGGGCATCACGGATACCCATCTCAGTGGTACTCAACCACCAAATAGTTTGCATCTAATGACTTATGCAGACTAGGCCTCCACTAAAAATCCCTCATGGGAGACTCAAATAGGATTTGCATAGCAAAGCCAACCACCCACAGGGTATCCAGGTGCCAGGCTTCATGCTACTTCGGTGGCTTCAGTTGAATAGCCAGGCCTTGACTCTTCTGAGCTCCTGATGAGGGTGAAAGCCAGAAATGTTGGGGGGGGGGGGGGGTGTTCTAGAACTTTGTGGCGAGGTGGGACAAGAGTGTCCTCCACTTTTGCTTTGGCAGATGAGGGGTGTGAGCAGACGAGGCAGATTGCAGGAGTCTAGAGGGTTGTTGAAAGCTCATGCATTGGTTGATGTATTTTGGTCCTTTGTTGTGCAGGAATTTGTAGGTGCAAGTCAGAATCTTGATGTAACATGAATGGGGAGCCGTGGAGTTTCTTCAGATGAAGAGTGATTGGAGTCCATCTGTGTAGGTAAAGGGAGTCTGGCCAATGAGTACTGAATGGTCTTCGGATGTGGGGTAATTCCTGTGTAAAGTGAGTTTCCATAGTCAAAGCAGCTGGTGACGTGGGCTTGAGTCACCGCCTGGTGGAGTGTAGGAGTAATTTGAAGATTTCAGAGCATGCGCAGCGTAAGGAAGCAGGCGGAGGACACAGATTTAGATTCTCCATGGTGCGTTTGCCATCCAAGATGATGCTGAGGTTTGAGGCATGGTCCCTTGGCGTGGAGAAATTCCAAATTCTGCAGGCCACCAGGACTCTTTCTACATGCAGGCGTTCCCACAAATAGTACTTCAGTCTTCACTGTGGAGCTTGAGGCAGGTTAAGCATCCAGTTGGAAGTTAGCAGCTTAAATGCTGGACCACGCACCCTTAATTGGCACACGCAAGTATTGCAGTCACCATGTCGCAACAAGACTACAAGCATTTAAAAAAAAAAAAAAAAAAAAAACTGCAAATATAAGCAGTTCACATGAGCTGTCCAAGTTCAATTTATGGTCATTTGCAGGGTACCCAGGCAAATGCCATTTTGAGCTAATGTGGACATAGCCACTACATGATCAGAGGTAATATCCATGGCTTGGTTAGCATCGCCATATGAGATTTTAGCCTCATCTTCAGGATAAAATGACAACCCAAATAAGAGCTCTCCCTTCAAATGTTACAACCCCAGGCTTGTCAACTGGCTTCTGACTGGCAGGGCAGTATGTCACAGGGATGGTTGTAGTAGGAGAGCCCCAACGTTCAAACATGTCTCCACAAGCAGCTGCTTCCCAACACCGGGCCAGACTTGAATGTACTAGGAAGACTTTTTTTTTTTTTTTTTAACATTGCCCTCAAACATCCAAGTCAGCCTTTCAGTGCTTCCATCTCACTTATAGAAGCCTTGAAAAGGGGGTGTATATAAAGTCTACTCATTATCACTCCTAAGATAGCAGGTCCCTGCCATCTAGCATACAAAACCCTACTGGAAAGGCACAGCACTGCTGCATGGATATTCCAGTTACAGGTTCGATTAGGAACAAGCTGGAACATAATTCCTGAACCTTCCCCAAAATACCCCCCACCCAATTTTACAAGTGTGTCATCCGGGCACCACAAGCTTAGGTCAGGTGAAGTAAGTGAAATGCTCTAGATCAGCAGTATCACAGGTTGTTGAATGCCCTTCAATAGTTCTCCCAGGGGAAGAGGCTACCAGGGAGCTGCAGTGTACAGTCTGGAATAAAGATTTAAGGATGCTGGGTATGGACATCAAAGCCCTACAAGAGATATGCAGGATGCTAAAGTCCGGCAACTCCTTGCACTCCAATTGGATTGACAAACCTCCAACACAACTACCATCTTAAGCCACATTTGTATCCAGGCACTCACTAGGCAAGACTGGTACAAGGTTTGCTTTTGTACTATCACAACCTGCATTCCTAATTAACCCCACTCAGAGCAAAAAGTACATGGATGTAGCTTTAGGGGTGGGAGGTTGAGGTGTTTCACCCCCTAATAAAAAGTATGTTTTGGTAGATAGTTGGGTACAGGTACTTTGTCACATATGGTGAAGCGTCTTGCTATCACCAGGAATTTTTATAAAACACAGAAAACGTGAACTGTCCTTTTCTCGTTTTCTAAAAGTCTACAACAATGTTGGTAAGCTTACAAAGCATTGTTTCCCCCTCACTTAACCCTACCCATCTGCATGCCTCTCCCTTACCACTACCCCTCTGACGCACCCAGTCCTATTGGAATGTATTTTAACTTTATACATCAGCATGATTGTTGAAAAAGATGAAGTCCCCACTTAATCATATTGACCAAGCTACAACCCTGAGAATGTGTGGATTAGAACCGGTACATCGTGCGCCGGTCCAGAATTCTCATTCATAATCTCAGCTTCCTTTTTATAGGAAAGCTGAAACATTATGGGCTTAGTTTTACAAGTGGAGAAAATATAATGCTGCCATTCCTGGAGATCAGTGGTCATGGGATAGGCCCGAGCACCTGTCCTTTGCAGTGTGCAAAGTGTCTTTTCCCTGGTTAGGTCAGCTTCAGCCAGTCATGAAGGTCAACGCTGCACCCAAGGGCAAGGCTGAAGAAACATTAACAAGGTGGTGATGGCTGAACATGCAGCCTTCGGGACCATCAATGGCACTAGTGAAGCTTAAGAATTCTAAGTTTAAAATCGAAATTGATGAATATAGGGTGCCAAAGATAAAGGGCCAACTCCCCAAAAAATGTTAACTCCTTACCACTAGGTTTATGTACGTGAACTTCAGATCCAAGTGACGAAGACCACCATTTCCTTCTGGTGGCAAGTAGATGAAAGGATCCTGTGTAAAGTCTGGCCATTAACCCACAAGACTAGTAAAGGACTACACTGGTAATCACCATTTTCACTTTTTTGCAATTATCAGATCCAGTTACAACTATTGAAGCAAACTGTATACACATGAAGGTAGCAGGTTGGGGAGTGCGGTAGGTTGGGGTAGTTTAGTCAGGTCAAGACTACTGGGGAGAGGAGTCAAGACTACTGGGGAGAGGAGTTGGCCTAACGGCTAGGGCACTCGACCTCGGACCTGGGTTCGAGTCTCGGTAATGACGCTGAACATCCTGCGATTCTGGGCAGATCACTTAATCCCCCCGTGGCTAACAAAAAATGAATGGGTGTCCTCATGTAACGCAACTGGTGCTATGTAAAGCGCTCTGATACCAGATTGGATTCGGGTCAAGTTCACGCTATATAAAAAACTCTGCCAAAAAAAAGTCCTTAATGGACAAAACCAACCATCAGCTAACCAGTATATCAAAGTCAAGATGAGAACCTGTTCAAACCAAGCCAAGTTACATATCTAAGAGGTGGATTTTTGAGGAAAATGGTCAGTCAGTATAAAACTCAACTTTAAAGTAGAAGCCCAAGTATTATACAACATTCAGGTTCTGCTAAAATAACTTGGCCACAACGTGATGTGCAGCATGCGAAAGATGTGCAGCATGCGAAAGATGGCCAGACTCAAAGCACGGTTTGCTAGCTAAAACCAAGAGGCCAACTTCAGGTGCATTAATGCAGGTGTAACCCTACGATCACACAAATCTTTAACTGTGCAGTTTGGGAAGAAGCCGGCCTTGCTGGAGGACATTGGGCCTAGATCTGCACGATAAGCCAACAAGAGATTTAAGCCAAGCCACCAGTGCCCGAGGCTAGAGCAGTGTTCCAGATGACACTAGGCAGTATTACCCTACTCGTCCAAATACCAGCCAGCTGTCACTCCATCAATATACAAGAGTAGAAGATGAAAGGGAAGTGAATAGGCAATAAAAAAAAAAAAAAACCTTTAAAGCCTACCGAATGTCTCAACCTCCCCTTTAAAAGTACTAGCTTTAAACGAAGCAGCCTCACCTGCTGCAAAGAGATTTCCAATAGTTAGGCCCATTTATGGAGTCACGTGCCATATTATAAAGACAATAGGGAACAAGGCACAGGAAAGAAAAAAAAAAAAAAAAAGTCCACCTTGCTCCAAAAGAAGCCTTTCCATTGGTTTTCTGCCATTAGAAATCTGCTAGACGAGGCTAGTGAGCTGGAACGATTATACAAGCGTGTTGTAGATTTATTCACAAAGAAAAAGCACAGGCTCAACTTCAGCCTTAAAACCAGCTGAAAGTCCGATACAGGATTATAGTAAGTCGCCAAAAACTAGACGAGAAGTGCAAACATGTGGCAACTGATACAGGACCTAGTCAAGAACCAACAAAAAACAAAAAAAAAAAAGTACTGCCCACAAAGTGCATTATGGGCAGTAGCATTCCTTCCCTAAAACACCTTACAGATTCAAGTCAATACCTGCATCTGCTCACCCCGTGGCACCGTCCATCACCAAGATGAATAAAGCAAGCCATAAAATGTAGATTTATAGCCGCACAGAAGCCTAGAATGAAGATAAAGTAGATGCCGTACTATGACTGGGGTTGAGTGCTTGCAATGTAAAACACGCCGTCCATCATCCCCTTTAGTTTTCGTTGTACTATGCACTGCAGCACATCCTAGGGGTACAGTGGGCAGTGTTGAGTTGGGGGAGCGAGCTTGCTCACACGAGTGGAAGTTGGGTTGGCATCAGATCCTCGAATTAAGGCAGGAGCATGGCGAAAGATAAATTGAAAAGTTCATTGTATGTGGAAACGCTCACCATTAAGCCATGAGGTAGAATGAAATCCCATCCCCCCACCACCCCCCCCAATCACTTCGTTCAAGACTCTGATTTTCGAGTCTCAAGGATCATAGAGCTGAAAGTGGTCTGTTTTTTTTGGCCTAAACAGTTTTATAGTTTGCGGTATACACGGAATTTTATAATGGCAGTGAGATTAGCTCTTAAGCACCCTTTAATGTACAGAGTTGGCCAGGTTCATGGGGGGGGGGTGAGTAAGAACACTTCTGTGGAAATTTGTAGCTTATCGTACCTCGCACTACTGCGAGTAAAGTGCACTAGTAAGGAGACAGTTTTTTCAGTCAAGATTTTTTGCACTTTTCAGGCCATTGACACCCCTCACCTCCCTGGGTGCACAGTTGCTGTAGTAGATTCACTCTGCATGAGTCCTACCTATCAGTGTTCAGGGAGTCTGGTTACAAAGAGCCACATTGTAGTCTCACAGAAGACGCCTTCTTACGCTTCGAGCATATGGATCAGTACCAGTGTGGCCGGATTACTCGGGGCTACACTGTTTTAATGCGGTCACCTTGTTCTCGCCTGCAAAAGCTCTGCAGGGACATCCTCAAGTAGAGCAACTCAACAAGGCCGGCGAAACACCGAGACCCCCAGGCCTGGCGACAGTCTCCAGGTGAATCATTTCATTTGGAGAAATGAAAGTCGAGAGACCAATTTTGTGGTTAATCCACAAAAACCACAGGAAAACCAGCAGAATCCAATCACTAAGGGAAAGAGGCTCACCGATTAATGACTAACTGCAGAGGAGAGGTCACACGTGGAGCAATTTCCGCTAGAGAACAAGCCAAGTCCTCCATGACCAGGACTTCCAAAGGACCGGCAGCCACAGAAACTGAGAGGCTTGGGAACTGCCAATGGAAAGTTTCAGCTTGCGACACCACCGCTGCAACAACCTAAAATAGAGAAGAACAAAAAGTTAAAGAATCTTCCAAGCAGACAACTCAATTTGGGGGAAAAAAAGTGCACAAAGAAATTTCACTTCTGAAAAAGGTCTGAAAACATGCAACTGTTCGACTAGATATGATGAGGTTTTGAAAAGTTACAGGAGACTAAGAACCAGCTACAAGCCTGTAAAGAAACAAAAATAGACAATACAATGCAGTTAGTACAACTTTAAAGGAAAAATATGTCATTTCTACACAGCAGCCCCCCCTCATAATCCGAGAGAAACGTGTCCCCTACACAAACCATCTACCAACAAGTCCCTTGTTCTGGAATAATGTTGGAACAGAACCCCAAAACGAGAAATATTTGTCTTACCAACAGGCCCTAAAACGTAACTGAAGGGCGGGTGCCTAGCCAGGAGAGACAGCGAGCACCAACAGCTGCCGTAAACTGTTCTGGGGCACCTTCCAAATTCATGAGCGTTCCTCACCCTTGAAGCGCCCCTCCCACAACCAGAAATAGAGTCCTCTAACTAAACTCTGTGCTCTAAGCAACCCCCATCATTTGATAAATAACCTTGTAGAAAACACCTTCATTTGAGCTTTATCCGAATAAATTAATATCGGTGCCTTACGGAGCCAGACTCTTGGGTTTCACGAATCACCGGGGGGGAGGGGGGGGGGGGGGGGAGATAAAATGCTCTTCCACCTTTAACACAGGTTCAAACAAGTACTGCAAACTCAAAACTTTCTTTTTTTAATTGTCGTTATTTGCATTTATATCAAGAGACTAAACAAATCAATCTTTCAGTTTCAATCATCTGCATTTCAGACTACCCCCGATATTCACTCTTCTCCATGAAAGACTAAGCACAGCTGCACTGTAACAATAAATTCGAATTTAACGTACTAAAGTGTATAGAACTCCAGCTTTCCCGGACCGGTGCTTCCTTTCCAGGGAATGTGTGCCATTCCAGTTTCTTAAATTGAACTACACCTCCCAGAATACAGTCTTGCATCAAGAAGAAAGATCCCTTGACGAGTCACCCAACTGTAATTACACTAAATTAAAAATATAGGAGGGAGCAGAGAAGCATTTAGCGATGGAGTAAACAGACACTTAAATGAAGCACCACAACACAACTTGAAAATAAACATTTAATCTCAAAACGGCCAGGGCTGAAACGCATAAAAACTAAACATCAGATTAAAGATTATGTTTAGAACAAAATAACGTTAACTTGAAAAACTAAATCGAGATGAAAATAACAAAGTAACCAATTCTAGAATTTAAAAAATGAAGATAATTTCTCAAAGGCAAACATTGCGTAGTCAAAAAACATCTTCAAGACATTGAAAACTACACAAGCGACTGTAAGATAAATAAAGAAAATTGACTATGAACGTATAAAACAAACATACCACCAACGAATCTCCAAACACCGCTCTGTTTTCAGCCTTCATCCGCGTCCTCCTTCGAAAGGAAACGAACATCAAATCTCTAAACGACAAAACAAGAATATTACCAACAAAAAAACCACCCGCCGAGAACGTTCGGCAATAACAGAACCACACCGTTTAAAGCCAAACAGAAAAGCATAACTCCCTCCACACAAACCCAATTTACCAAAACAAACAGAGAGCAGCGGAGTTTAATTCCATAGTTCAGGTGAGACACGTGACCGTCTCGTGGCCAATCCGAGGCTTCCCTGAGATCTTGGCGGGAGCGAGAAGGAGGCAGGCGAGAGCTCGATGGAATGGAGCCGGGTGAACCATCCACGTGTCATTGATTGGCTCCTGAGTGAGAGCGGGGTCTGTGATTGGCCACGTGGTATTCGGGTGATGGCGCCAGCGGAGTCTCATCTCCCGGTGACTTCTGGGTACCTGAGGGTGGGTAGGAAACAGCACCGAAAGTGGAATTCTCGCTACCTGGAGTAGGAGGGCCTTGAATACCTCGGATGGTTCATTTAAAAAAATGGTCGTGTCTCGTGCACAGTTAATTGACTGGGACTGTAGGGGAAGTAGCCCTGGGGTGGGGCGGGGTGACAATAAAGGACAGTGGAGGAATGGGTTATGGTTGTCACCTGCCTTTATTTCATCAGCCTATTCTCACTCGTCGTGCCTTGGACATTTTTCTTTGATGATCTGACGCTTTCTGGGAGCTGTAGTCTTGGTTCAACCACATTACGCAGCACTGATCAAGGGTGAACCAGGGTCGGATTGGTAATGCGGGCACTCCGGAAATGGCAGAAGTGCCGGTAGCCACGTTCCAGCTGTGGGCTGCTTTTTTGGCCAGCCTGGGGGCTGTCTATGCTGTTAGGATGCTGCCAGCGGCCCAGTGGGTGCCTGAGTGGCCTTTCTAGAGGCAGATGGGTGGAGGTGTCACTCCCTTTCTCTCGCTAAGCCGGACCATTAATGTATGCTGTTTGAGAGAGGGCAGGGGGCCTGAGCAGAAGTGGTCTCACTTGCATTCATGTGTGACTCAGCAGTGTGAACTAATCTGTGCATTTTTTTTTATCTAAGTGAAGTTAATAAAACATGCCCCCACCCCCTTTCTTTTCATAAAACTTTGCTATAGCAGTGTTTTGTTGAAAGGCAATACGCAAATGTGGGCCACTTTTTAGGTCTCGCTGAGTCAGCGCGCATGCGCTACTCGGAGAGACTTTAGTAGGTGAGTTTTCAAAGTGCTGCTGGCTGGCGACAAGCTTGCGTTCACGCGAGCGTGCATGTGCGAACCGCCAGCCTTCAGCGCCATCTGTCTTTCCTCTTCCTTCGGGCTTACAAGCGTTCGGGATTCTCCCAGTGGGTGCATCTCCGTCAAATCCCCAAATCTACAACATTGATTATTCTTAGAATGGCACGGGTTCACCAGACCCTTCCTCACAATCTTAATATTTACACTAAAACAACTCTGCGTCACTTTTTGATTAAACATGCCAATGCTTTTGGAAAAGCGCGGACTATCAGGAGGCGCGCCATTAGGACACGGCCCCCCCGGGTACCTGGCCACGTCCTCTCGTGGTCCTCACTGAAGATTGTAGCGTCTCTACCGCAGGAATTACTTCCGGGGCAACGCAACGCCGTGACGTCACTTCAGGCTGGGGCGTGCGACGAGGGGGATGGAGAGGGCAGGGGCCTATTTAGGGCAACTTGCCCAGGTCCTCGCCCTCTCTTCCTTACGGCGCTGGCCCCTGTATGCAGGGCAATCCATGAATCGGAGTGGGGGAATCGCGCCGGCAGAAGAGACTAGGGGTCAGCCAGAGGACCCAGGAGCAACACAGGCTGGAGGGCGCGACGCCCTATATCGGAGGTGCGCAGTGAAGGCTCCATGCGGTGGCTGGCTGACCCGGGTTTGGTCGTCGTGGTTACCCGACAAATTATATGGTATTGTTTTGCGCGAGGGGGCGGAGTGACCGGCGGTTTTGCGGGTCGGGAATCTTAAGCTGGCATGGGTACGAATGCGAGAATTGTTCTCTGTCCCGGCGGTAAGGGTTTTGGATAACCGCTACTAGATCAATATTGGCGCTACCCCGCTTGGACAAGGGCGGAAAGTAGTGGGGGTCTGCGTGACAGCGTTGGGGGCACCAGGGCTGCACTCGGCAAAGTGTCTCCAGTGGGAGAGAAGCCTAGCGGGGTAGGTTCCCGGGGGGCGGCATCTCCGGCGGGAGTGGCCTGCGTATCTCACAGGGCAGGACTCGGGCAGTTCCCTTATTCGGCATTTATTTCAGTCACATTTCGGACACTTCCTGGGAGAGTTCCTGGGTCTTCCGTTTGGGGCCTTCTACCTGAGGCTGGCAACGCAGGTTTTTTACTCAATTTTTTGTGCCCACTGCGAGGGGGGGCACCGGCGTTCCACTGCGCGCGGTGATATGGCGGTTAGAGGCGGACGCCAGGGAATGGTGATAAGGTCATTTGTTGCCAGGGTCAGTTGTTGCCTGGTGGCTGGGATTGGGAGCTGAGAGGCACACAGGCCCTGTGATCCCGATATGCTAGTTAAAGGCCAATTCGGTCTTCCGGGATAATGAGGAGCCTGGGTTCGGGCCTCGGGGCGATCGGTCAGCATTGTCGTGTCAAAAAGGTAGTACTGGCCCGGGGGTCCCTTTATATTGGTAGTGGGGACATTGGTTGCTGAGCACATCGTACCTTTGGAAGGACTTTGGGGCATGACCTGATTGTCGCGGGCAGAGTCTTGCATGGGATTGTGTGAATTTTCCGTTCTCGGCGTTGGGTGAGCGCGTCGATTGAAGACACGTGCATACTGTCATGGGCGCATGCATTTGGTCATGCACATGCGGGTGCTATCCTGGTGGTCGCTGTTATGATTGAATGGGTTGAATCTGCGTCGATGTCTTGCCGCGGTTTTGCGATTGCCGTGGGGGCATTGTTGGCCTGCTTGATTATCCTCACGCTGGTTGGTTCTTTGGGCGGCCAGCCCGGGGGTCGCTGTTACGATTACATGGGATGAATTTGGCTTCGTGTCTTGTCGCAGGTTTGTTCATTTCTGTGGGGGCATGGTTGGCCTGCTTGGGATCCTCACGCTGGTTGTTTCCTCGGGCGGCCAGTGAAGGTTTGCATCCTGTTCGGTGTCCCGAGAGAGGCCTGTTTTGCACCCAGGGGCATTGTGGGGTGGGAGCCTCAGGGGAGCACCGGAGTTAACAGTCTCAGGAAAGGGCATCCGAGAATTATGGAGGCCGTTCCGTACCATTGGGTGCGTCAGTAGGCGCCTTTAAACTTCAAGGCACGTGGCTCCTGGGTTTGTAGGGGAAGAGAGGAGGTTGGGCTCAGCTTTGGAGATTCAGGGCTGGTCGGGTTAGGTCTACGCTTGGGAACCTTATCCGCCTCTTGACTTGCCTAGAGCCCTGAAAGCCCAGAGTAGTTGCCTTCTCCCTCTGAACTACCAGATAACCTTACGGTGCATTGTTGGAATAATTATGGGCCGTGTTGCTTACTATGCCGCCATTCACACTCTGCTGGTAGCTGATAATGGTGATAACAGTCATGAGCATTTGGTTTGGTTATAACCTGAGCCTACTAGGTAGGGATTTGTAGCGGTGGGTTGATGCTCAGGGGGGCGAACATGCCAGTCTATTATCTGGGGTGTACTTGGGTAGAATTAGTGCTTATTGCGTGCTGGACTATTTCCCGCAACTGGGGGATAGAGGTAGTTGGTCACTCTAATCAAAATTGGGGCCACGACATGCGCAGCAAGCCAGTGATTTCACCTGGCAAGATTGAGGTGGTATGTCTACCAAAGCGGTGTGGATACTGGGTCGCAGGCCTGTGCGTTGGGTCCGTATTGCTCCTTGGGGAGCAGCAGCACAAGTTGAAGCCGGGGGCGGGGAGAATGTCTCCCTCGGGTGAGTGACATGGGCGATCCTCGGAACCCACACATTTACATCGGGTGGAGGACGCCATGCGGGACTGCTGTTCCCTGATTTGGTTTATCCTGCATTACAGAGGTAATGATACAATGGGACTCGGGCTCCGAGGGAGCTCGGTCTGTGTTTGCCCATATGGGTATAGGACGTTTCCAAGATAGCGTGGTCTCATAGCGCCAAGATAAAATTGGGGGCCAGGACTAATGTCAGATGCACGGTTATGTTTCGGCCAATAGTGCCTGGTAGGCCGGTATGGCCTAGCGTTGACCTGGACAGGGGCCTGCTTGGCGATACACACAAAAAATTGGGGCATGGGAATCGTATGATTCACGGCAGAAGTGGGCACTGGTCTACCCGGTGACCCAGACTGATGAATCCGTGCATTAGAATATGGCACAACTCCGAGCCTGAAGAGAAGCCGGAACTTGATAGTTCAGGGGTTGCAGCGTGGTGGGGAGGGCGAAGGGCGGTTGGCCCTGGTCGCCCTTGTGGCGGTAAGGAGGCCACATAAATTGCCTTACATTGTTAAGGGGAGTCCTCCTGCATACTCCCTAGGCCAGCACTGAGGGGGAGAGACGGTAAGCTCACCCCAGAAGAGAATGGAGACACCGGCTGGGGGCAAGGGCGCCAGTTTACAAACTAGGGCATGGGGCATCCGCCCCTGGTTATTCCCTACGAGCCCCGATGGGCAGCCTGGTGGTGGAGGGGTGGGCCCCTCAGGTGGCGGACAAGGACCAGATGGCAGTGGCTCACCTCTCAAGGACGCAGGTGGGTTGCGCCTTGCGTGGTTCTCAGTCGATTGGGGGACGCAAGGCAGAAAGCCCCTTAGTGCTGGAGCAATAGACAACATCCTTTGGGTATATAAATTGAGTTCTGTCAAACTTGCTGATGGATTATGATTTTAGGAGCAACTTAAATGTAATTATTGTTTAGCGATTGAATTTGATAAATCCCTATTGTGAGGAATTGTATTAATTATATATTGTCATGTTTGTGTGATGGTTTGTAATAAACATGGCCTCTTTTACCCACAACTCAGGTCGTCAAGTATTGATTTGTGGGTTTGGACAGGGGCGGGGCCGGGAACCAACCTGGGGGTTCCGGGGCTTTATATCTAGAGGGGATGTTTTATTAATTTCCAGGCCGAGGTGTTCAACTTTGGTTCCTACGGCTGATCCAAACCCAATCAGCAGGATAACTTCCGGCTACACAATTTACTCTAAGTTGATTCTTTATATTTACGTTTATCTTGCGGGTACGTCCTGAAAATCCTTCATGAAGAGTGTGCCGTGGACCAACCAACTTTGTGCATCGTCGGGAGCTGAAGAGGCAGGGGCAAGTTTTATGTTAATTCTTTTGTCCCCCGCGCTGCCTCACCACTTTTTCCTGATAGCAGCAGAGTGTCTGTTTTTTTTTTGTGTACTTCACACAATCGATGCAGTAGCAACCTTACCCAATTCTCGATTGCACCAACTTGCCAAAGACGTCAATAAAATTCATGAATTCGATTTACACTAAGCTAGCTTGTAGATATGAAGTGATCACTTTTCACTACCTGGGCTTGTAAAGTCAGCGATCACCAACTCAGATTCCAGAATGTGCCTTTGTTTTAAGAAGTCTGGCAAGTTTAAGATCCGCGATGACGTCACTCACTGGATGGAATCCTTCATGAATAGATGGTGCAGTAGAACTACAGAAAGACTGGTTTAACAAGCAATAGGCATTCCTCAAAGTGGCCCCATCTCGTTTTTGTGACATCACAAAGCACCCTGAAGGCCTCCGAGGGTCTGATCGCTTTCCACGCTCCGCACATTATATGCTCTGCCCCGGTCGATTCGACTTAATGGTTTAAAATTCCATGCAATGGTATTTCCTTTTAGCAGAATCCAGACAACGGCATTCCTCAAATTCCACTCCAGCACTTTGTTGTCTTCAGCATTACTTTAAAAAAAAAAATCTTACTTTTGTGATATTAATTTCCACTGCTTGCCATCAGGTAAAATGTCTCCTCATTTCATCCTAGAAATGCTCTTTTGTTTGAAAACATCTCATTACATTCTGTTCCAGCAGAATACACCGCAAGGCTTTCCTCGACATTCAGGTCAGAGATTTTGGCATTCCACTCTTTGAGATTCAATGCCAAGACGGGTAATTGCCTGGCACGATATTGCACTAGTCTCCACCTGCTTTTACTCCATTACAGAAGATAACATTCCATGACCTGGCGCTCCCTTACAAGGCATTCCACTAGATTTGTTAACACTCTCTTTGAACGTATTTACTTGCAAGGGATTCCCTTCAGGCAGATTCCACTCTATGCCACATAATTAACAGAAGATTTAATAAAACTGTACTTCTGTTCTATAACTCCCATTCAGGTATATTCAACGCATGGGATGCCACACCGGCTGTTTTATTTCACTCTCCGCCTCCAAACGCGAAATGGGACAATTCGGCAATGCTGCAGCTGGAAGTACTAACAGACACATTTCGTATTCAGTGACCCAGCACCAAAGTTTGAATCAGGGAAAACCGAGGGTACAAAGCAGTGAAACAATGTAATAAAACAATGTAATAAGCATTAGCAACGCAAAACTCGCTTATGGGCAAACTATTGGCTTTGTCAGTCAGGTAGAAATGGACTACGGGAAGGGAAGAGGACAGTCATCGGGAGGGAAAAAAAGAGGCTATGAAGTGGCCAACGCTGGGCAAGTCATAGCACTTTTTAGCTTTAGCTGAGTCAGCGCGCATGCGCTGCTCTGAGAGACTTTAGTAGGTGAGTTTTCAAAGTGCTGCTGGCTGGCGACAAACTTGCGTTCACACGAGCGTACACGCGCAAACCTCCAGCCTTCAGCACCATCTGTCTTTCCTCTTGCTTGCTCCCTGCCTCCGCCCCTCCCCCCGCCTTCGCGCTTACAAGCGTTCGGGATTCTCCCGTGGTGCATCTCCGTCAGGCAATATCACGCTCACCTTAAATGTATCTTCCATCGCTGCCTCAACATGCTTTCTCTTTCCACAAACTCGATGTTTGTGTTCCTTTATTTTGAGATGCTTTTAGTATTACTGTTTTGTGATTTAAGGAACATTAAGGAAATGTTACCGTGAAACTGGACAACGTTCACAGTGTTTATTTCTGATCGCAGCGGCTGCTTCATGTCCGTTGCACCATTCAGGGAGTCCTTTCGTTGGCGCCTTTATGAGGACATGATGAGGAAGCTGGAAACTTTTGGCACATTCTCTTTAAGAGCACAGTATGTTGGCGACTGCTTAGTCGACGAGACCTATGTTGCGCTTTAGATCTCAAAGCGCTATGCTGGGTGCAGCAGTTATAACTCATGAAATATGGGGTGCAACTCACAAGGAGGGGGCAGGTTTGAGTTCACATTGTTTGCAATCGAACTCCCTAAGATGATGGGCTGTGTGTATCCATTATCAGCACTCAGTCTTCGCTAAGTGATCTTGTTTTGTTTTTGTCGTTGTGTCCGTTTGACTTACAACGTGCTTTCTCTTTCTTCAAACTCGATGTTTGTGTTCCTTTATTTTGAGATGCTTTTAGTATTAGTCACACACACAACCACAACCACACACACAACCACACACACACACACAACCACACACACTCACAACACATACACACACAACCACACACACACACACACACACACACAACTACACACACAACCACACATACAACCACAACCAACCACACCCACAACCAACCACACCCACAACCAACCACACCCACAACCACACACACAACCACACACAACCACACACACAAAGGGTGGAGACAACTGCAGCAGGACCTTCGACTCGATCAGGACAGCAGAACCACCGCAGAAGGAACCCCTCGGCACGACCTGGGCAGCAAGAAGTTGTCACTGGAGACATCGTGAGCCTATGAACAATAGTGTCATCAATGATCTAATCCAAACTGTAAACTGTGACAAATAACATCCCTATATATTGCAGTACCACAAAAACAGCAATAAGCATTGGCATAGCCAATAGGTCTCGCCTTTGGGACCTTATAAGTGTTTTGCAATGCAACAGTTGTTGTTGCACCAAGGATATTGTGCTGCATAACTAAATACTTATAAGGTCCCAAAAGCGGGACCTATTGGCTATGCCAATGCTTGTTGCGTTTTGCATGTTTGTTTCACTGCTTTCTTGTGCCTCGGTTCTACCGAGGCACAAGATGGCTGCCAACACTTCCTGGTTTGAAGTGTTGACAGCCAATTAGCATAAAGCTCGTGCTCGGGAGGATCCGCGGCCCTAGATATATATATGTTTTTACTTTTGAATTTCTCAGCAACCACTGAACGGATTTACACCATTTAACAAAAAGGTACCTTTCTGAACCAAGGGCTAGCTCTTTGCCAAATTTGGTGTAATTCCATTCAGCAGTTCGGGCTGAAGCTGCGGCTAAAGTTTCCTATGGGAAATTTCATGGGGAAAACACGTTTTGGGACCCGCCTTTGTTCTCGGCCCCAGCTTGACGAATCACTGTGAAACTTTCAGTATAGGAGCGGACCGGAGTGCCCCACGTGTTTTGAAAATTTCACGAAGATTCGTCAACCGACGCCAAAGTTATTGGGAATAGAATGTTGCGGATTTCCTATGGAAAATAGGTCCTAACTACAACTACCTACTGGCGACCGCCAGTAGGTAATATAGATATATATGTGTAAAAATGAAAATGCCAATAACTCAAAATTTAGCAAATGCGAGACCTATTGCATTGGAAATGCTTGTTTTTGGTGTGCCTGGGCCGATTTTTTTATCCCAATCCAACCCTGGTTAACCACGCTTTGTAAAAGGAAAGCTAGGTGTGCATTAGTGGGTGGCAGACTGGAATGTCAGGCAGGGACGTCTCAGCCACCCCCTCCCCCCCCACCACCCTTTAGCAGCTACAGCTGTGGTGGGGTTTTTGATGGGCCTCTTCTGCCTGCAACCCAGCACACAAAGGTTCATAATTAATGCGAAAGGATGGATGGATTTAGAATCATGGACGAATGGGTGAGTGAGAGGGTGTATGGACACGCATGCTGAATGAGTGAAAGGTTGAACGGAAGGATGAGTGAAAGGGTAAACGTATGGATGAGTGAAAGGATGGATGGATGAGTGACTGAAAGGAGTAAAGGATAAATGGAGTGATTGAAAGGCTGGGTGGATGGACGGGTTGAAAGGGTGGTTGAGTGAAAGGATGGATGAGTAAAAGGATATATTTAATGATGGATGAGTGAAAATAGATGGATGAGTGAAAGGGAGAGTAGACGGATGACTGGATTAAAAAAGGTGGACAGATGGATGAGTAAAAGGGTGGATGGACAAATGAATGAGTGAAACGATGGATGAGTGAAATGGTGGATGGATGGGTGAGTGAAAGGGTGGATGAATGATGAGAAAGTATGGCTGAATGGGTGAATGGATAGGAAGAAATGCTGGATAAATTGACGGAGTGAAAGGGTGGATGATTGAATGGATGTGTCTAAGGATGGATGTGTGAAAGGGAGAAAGGATAGATGAGTGAAAGGATGAGTGAAAGAGTGTATGAATGGATGGAGTAGTGAAAGGATAAATGGACCGATGGATGGAGTGAAAGGGGGATGGAGTGAATGGATGAGTGAGCGAAAGGATGGATGAGTGAATGGGAAGATAGATGGTTGGGTGGATGAAAGGTGGACAATGGATGAGTGAAAGGATGCTGTAAGTATGGATGCGTGAAAGGGAGGATGGGTGAGTGAAAGGATGGAGGATGAGTGAAAGGGTAAATGGATCAATGAGTGGGTGGAGTAAATGGGTGGAGGGATAGAGTGAAATGATGGATGAGTGAAAGGATGTTTGTAAGGATGGACGAGTGAAAGAATAGATGGATGAGTGAAAGGGAAGGCAGATGGCTGGATGAAACAGTGGATGTATCATTGAAAGGGTGAATGGATGATTGCATGGATGGATAAGAGAAAGGGTGGATGGATGAGTGGAGAAATGGGTTGAAGGGTGGATGGATGATTAAAAGGATGGATGGCTGAATGAAAGGGAGGATGGATGATTGAAAGGATGTTTATAATGACTGGATGAAATGGTGGATGGATCAGTGAAATGGTGGATGGATCAGTGAAAGGGTGAATGGATGGACGGAGGAGTGCATGGATGGATAAGAGAAAGGGTGGATGGATGAGTGGATAGATGGGTTGAAGGGTGGATGAATGAGTGAAAGGATGGATAATGAATGGATAGATAAAGGGAGTGATGGATAAGTGAAGGAATGGATAACGAGTGAAAGGATGGATATGCTTGATCAATAGAAAATGGAATGGATGGATAGATAAGGATGGGAGAGCGGATGGACGGAATGGTGACAAATTGAATGTTGGTTAAAAGATGGAATAGATAACAAAATATACAGGTTAAATGGTGGATATCACTGGGTGGATTGAAGGATGACTAGATAGATTCTTGGATGGTAGACACAAGCAACCTCTTCTAGGGAGGGTCCTGATTACTTGCTTTGCTAGGCTGGTGCCATAAGAGCTTTGGTTCAAAGTGGGGGGGGGGGGTATTTTAATTTTCTGGCTACTCCCTTGATGTCAGGTTTAGAAATATCTGTTATCAGATCTCTGGTTTCTTTTGTAACAGGTGCTTCAATCCCCAGACAAGATGTGTTCACTTTACAAAACAAGTTTTAAGGTTGACACAATACACCCACTAACAACAATGAGCTCACAGTGATCCAGTCCCATTACAAAGCAGGGACACCAGTCGGTACGGGGCAGCACTTTTCTGGTCCTAGAGCGCCCCAAATTCCAGTACTGTGATTCCTTCGCTGATCTGCGCGTGCATTGCAACATTCTCCTACAGTACCTCGCGCCCTTTCAATATTCACTCCTGGTCTCACACACAACTCTACTAAACTTCCCGAGTTCCGATGTAGTATCCCTGACCCATCAGCTGTTCCTGTACTGGGACCTACATACCTGCCAATCCAGTGCTGCAACCACACCCTCCTTCATCACCACTGCTTCTGCTCCCACCAGTGCACCATAGTTCTGACCTGCAGTACCGGATACCATTCTGGAATTGGCACCATCAAAACACAGACTCGTACATTGGAGGTCATGAACTACTATAAATGCGTGCATAAAAACAAAATAAGGGAACGAACCCCCCCACAAAATAATTGAACTCAATACAACACTTTATTTTCTTGAAATATATAGTGCCAAGAATCACTGGAAGAATCATCCCTCTGCCTGGCTCCAAGGCTTGCGGAATCCATGGTGGGCTCTGTGTGTGACCGCGGACCCAATATTTGTTTTAGGATGCAAAATGAACATTTTTGACTATTGACATTGAGTTTCACATAGCCACACCACCATCTCCTTCAAACGATTCCTTCATCCAGAAATCTTTGTCGGTTCTGTCCCTGTGCCTTTTGGTCCAGAAGTGCCTCTGCCACGCGCTCCTTGAAATATAGCTCACCAGAGGATGGAGGGCAGTTCTTTCACCACAGTGGATATGGCTTTTTGTTCTTTTTGGTGTAGTCTTTCCTCTTCGTGTGTTCGTTCCTCACAGGAAGCATGGGTGCATTACTTATGTCCTTCCACTGCTCATTTTTTCAGGCTCTACGCTTTTCTCTATGTTTTAACACTTTACTAGAGTGTGTCTTTTTCAGAATTCTCCCTAGTGTACTTCTACCTCCTCTGTGTTCCTCCAGCCTAAAGACCCTACGCTGTCTGTTGTGGTGTCCCCCCCAAATGCAATACCTCCGTTGTTCCTGTTGCCCCTCCTGCCATTGATCTAGTTGTCACCTGCCTCACAGCCTTGTCTCCCCCTACCACTATCCTTGCTCCCAGCGCCAGCTTCGTAATACTCCTTTTTAGGTCAAAGCCTACCAGACAGCTGTGCCTGGTTTGCTAAAAACAGCTTGGGGACATTCAGAAAGCTTCCTGGGAAATGAATCCACCCGTTGATTACAATTGGCTCTGTGGTTTTGTAGGAAATTAGGATCTGCTCCTTATAGTTACCCCAACTTTTTGCTAAATTTGATACTGTTTTTGACTAGTCTGACTTCTATCTGCCTTCTCCCTAAACTGTTATGTCATGTACTTAGGTACACTCCAGATTGAATAGTGGGGTACCCTTGTCAGTCCCTAGTATATGGTACCCAATTACCCAGGGCATAGGTACTCCAGAGCCATCCCATGGGCTGAAGCATGTATTATGTCACCCATGAGAGGCCATGCAAAAGAAAACTACAGGTCTGCCATTGCAGCCTGTGTAAGTTGGTGCATGCACCACTTACTTAAGATATAGGTTTACTATATATAAGGGCCACTACACTAAAAACGTATAAGTCACCCCTATAGCAGGCCTTAACAATCCTGAAGGCAAGGTGCTTGGTTCTAAGTGAGAGGGTGTCACTGCATGAGCAGGACACCCCTGCTGACTACGGAGTGCATTCTCCCGGTTTGTTAGTGCAGCAGCCATTGATGACATATAGAATGGCATTATGCGACCGCGTGATGACCAACTCTAAAGCGGCTGAAAGTAACCATATCATGTTTGGTGTAAGCATTGTGGAATCATACCCCCCACACCGGTAACTGGATTGGGGGGTATGATTCCACCCCCCCAGACGCGAGCATTGTTGGGTCGCTGGTGTTCTTGGTACCAGCCTTCTAGTCCTGGGCAGCACAAAATGGTTGCTACCGACCAGAGACACATTTCTGCCCTCCTGCTGCTGAGCCAAGCTTGAGCAGAGGAAAGTGGAACAACAGGCATCCTGTAACAGGAGGTTTGACCACCTCCCAGACAGGATTTAGTGTATTAGGGCTGGGTGGGTGCGCTTGCCAGCGACCGAAAGTCTGCATGAGGGGCACATTTGGTGTCCTTGTGCATAGTCCGGTACAAACCAGCCCTGGGAGTCACTGGCTCCTGCTTTGGCACAAAACTGGACAAAGGACATGAGAGTAACCTCCCCACTGTCTGGACCCTACCCTGGGAGGGTCCCTTGAATCTGTCCAACCCTCTCCAGTGGCTAAAAAAGGGCTTACCTGGCTGTAGGACCCTAGATTTAACGTGGACAAGGTTCTGAACAAGAAACCACTGAACTTCGACCGTCTGGATACTCTGGACTTAGTTTGGGCCCGACTTCATCTCCCTCTCAGTCTGAAGCATTGTCGGTGCCCGTGCACCATACAGGCTCCGTGCGGGACCTGTGGAGCATCAAGGACAACCGAAGATATCTCCCTTGGAGTGAAGGAGTCACTCCTCTGCAACCGCAGGCACCACATCTCGACTGACTGGTCTGCTGCTCCTGAGCTCTGATGGACTCCGAAGGCTCCATCAACACAGGAGGTGAGTTTCTACGTCCCTTGAGGTCTGAGCTGCCCTCTCACCAAGTTTGAGGACAGAATCCCTCGTGGGGGCTGCAATACCCATACCCCTGTGCACCGCGTTCAATTGCAAGCTCATATGCGTGTTGGCGTTTCCCAGGCAAGTGCATTGGGCTCCGAGTAGCCCCAACCTCTGGCACCATTTCCTACTAAAAACTCCGGCCTCCTCACACCGAGTGCTCCGTGGGGTCCTGTTTGGTGTAATCGCTCAAGGTCCTCTCATGACTCCTGTGCCTCCGGCCTTTGAGTCCACTTGAGGGTCAACTTTGCATTTCTTGGGCTCCCCTGGTTGCTCCAGGCTTGCCCTGACTCGCCTCTGTTTGAAGAATCTCCTGGACCATGCTGGTCCAAACTGTAACCTTCTCTGACCTTCTGCGTGGGTTGCCGTTGCCAAGGCTTATTGGTGCTCCCGCCGAACACAGACCCCTCAGCACTTGACATCCTTCGTGGGACAGCTTGCACCTGGCTCCTGGTTGTCCTGTATGTTTCCTGGTCCCGTGTGGCTGCAAAGTCAACAACTCCCTCAACACACCTGAAACACCCGAAATCGGTGGGTCAGCGGACACTTTTTTTCCTTCCAGCTGTGACACTATCTTGAAGGCCTCCATTGAGATCAGCGGTTTCCAACGCCACTTCAGCCCTATGCCCCCGGGTCCCTTGGGACAGGTAACTCTGGTACTACGGCATCCACGGGTGGGGTGGCTCCCCAACCACCTAACTCCCATGGGTTTTCTTCGAAGTCCACTGGGAAGGGTCCTTAAACTTTAAAACTTCAACTGCGACTTCCCCATAGAATTGTACGAAGCACATGGTCGTGTTCCCACACTGCACCTGTCCTCCGTGGAGTCTCTACTTACTCACCTTGGGTGGTTCCTTGGGGTCCCAGCGATTCTACGTTCTCTAGACAGTGTCTTGACTTGATTCGTCGTTCTTATACCACTATTTTAGTATATGGTTTGGTCTCCCCCTGGAGCCCACTGTGTATTAGGACTATTTACTATTGTGTCTGTGCTAGAGTATTGTGTGCTTTGTGACTATCTTCATGGAGAAGATACTTTGTCGTACTAGAGAGTGTTATATCAATAAATACATCTTTTTATAACTTCTGTGTGGTTCTCCTTTCATTAACTAATACTATAAGGTTGTATTTTGGTAAAACAAGCTGCTTAACATTCCTTCAAGACTAAGTCTGAAGGCTGCTCGCCACATCTACCACTTGGATAGCTTTCTAAGGTTACCTTTGACCTCTTAAATCACCATAAGGGTTGTTTGGACTGGTGCAAGGTGCCCACTTTAACTAGTGGACAGCATATACCAGGCCAACTTCTCATAGGTTTGTAACTCAAATTTTCTTGCTTTCTATTTCCTGACTTTATTTGTCTTAGACTGCCCAGGTTTAGTTTGTTTCTCCCAAGGAGCAAAGCCTTTTGACACTACCTCTCCATGTATTTTTCCATGAGTGCTTCTTTCTGTAATCAGGCCTGTAAATCTTGTTCTTATCTTCTCACATTTGCTGGGCATTCAAAGACAGAGATCAAATGTCAGGCTCTGTCTTCTGAGGGAACTTGGTGTTTAATTTTCTTTCTCTGACTTCAAAGTGAGAGGATTTATGTGACAATCTTGCTGGATACGAAGGTGGCGGGGGAGGAAAGGGTTTTTCTCTAGCACACAACAACATTTAAATGAACTGTGCAAGTATTTCAGTATATATCAGAATTAGCAAAGCACGAATAAAGCACATTTTTGTTAATTCTGAAGTGCGTTGGAAACAAATACTTGAATATGATCAAAACAAATCAATATATTAGGGGAGGCCATTTCCACACATTATCATTTGTGCACTGTATAGTTTTATTAGTAAAAATGTATGCCTGCGCAAATGTAATGGTAATTTCAATTGAAAATGTGTTGTCTGTAATGGCAGTGTCCTACCACACCCTGCCTACTCCACTGCCCTCTACTCTGCACCACTCCACACCACTGCACGCTACTCTGCACCACTCCACTTTACACCACTGCACTATGCACTACTTCCCTTTACGCCTCTCTAACCTACACCACTCTTCTCTATGCCAGTGCCAGTACCGGATACTATGCTGGAATAGGCACAATTAAGACAGAGATCCACACATCGGAGGCCATCATGTACCATAAATGCATGCCTGAAAAAACAAATAGGAAACTAAACCTCCCTGAAATTATTTTACTCGATACAACACTTTAGTTTCTCGAAATATATAGTGCTGAGAATCACTGGAAGAATCATCCCCCTACCTGTCTCCAAGGCTTGTTGAATTAGGAATCCAATTTGAAAAATCTGACCCACTAAAGTGCTTACTTGATATAGTGTTTAGAGAACTCCAGACCGGGGCTTCCCTTCCAGGTCGTAGAGTGGCGTGGAGTGGCATAGAGTGACCTAGAGTGTTGTAGACTGGAGGGGTGTAGAGTGAACTAGAGGGGTAGAGTGGAATGTCGTAGAATGGAGTGGAGTAAAGTGTCAGAGTGGAGTGATGTAAAGTGGAGTGTCCTAGAGTGAATTGGCGTAAAATGTGCAGAGTGGAGTGACACAGAGTAAAGTGGAGTTGCATGGAGGAGAGTCTCATAGGGTGGCATGGAGTGGAGTAGCATAGAGGGTGTGGTACCATACTGCCATTACAGACAATACATTTTTCATTGAAATGAGCATTACATTTGCACAGACATACAATTTTACTGATAAACCAGCTACGCATCACAGGAGGGACAAACTCAAGCAGGACAGAATAAATTATTAAAGCCAGCAATTAGAAAGCAAGAAAGTGTGAGATACAAAACACGAAGGCAATGACAAGGAATGGGTGGCATGCATTCCCAGGGAAGCATTCCAAATGTCTCCCAACAAGTCTTCGCAAACCAGACAGCTGTGCTGTCTAGGCTTCGACCATGCAACAGTTGCATAACTAAATACTTATAAGGTCCCAAAAGCGAGATCTATTGGCTATGCCAAGTGGCCGTGGGGTCGCGAAAGTGATCGCGATCGGGATCAGACATCAAAGAGCCGTGCGGCCACGAAAGTGAAAGTAATCGCGGAAAAGCGCAGCGCACGCGCCCGCGCACATGCACTGTGGCTCTAGGCTGGCCTGGTAGCACTTTTTGGAGCCCTCTCAATAAGTCTCGCCAGAGCAGCGCATGCGCTGGGTCAGGCGAGACCTAAAACATGCAGTTCTCTACAAGTGAGCAGTGAAAGGATGCGAGTGAACCAATAAAAGGATCATAAAGAGGCTACGCTTAGCGAGGGACAAACACAAGGATTGGAAGGCAAGCCATCGAATAGGAAGCAAGCAACTCATACTTATCATAAAGGCAACCAATGGTAAGCAGTGGGTGGGCTGTAAATTATTGCTAAGCCCACAATAGGTCTTTCTCAACCAGAATTCTTGCACTGTCTGGTCGGTGAGACCTTAGGAAGGATAAAACAGCCACCGTGGCGCTACTCGGCTGGTCCAAATCCTGGCGTAAAGCAAAATTAAAAGCCAATCACCATGGAATCTGATTATGACAAGGAGGCTCTCCATGACAGAAGCACCGCCCACTGGAGACAGGGTGCAATTAGTGGCAGAAAGGGACAGAGGGGACAGGGAAAAATGGCAGATGGGAGATGCAGGAAATGTCTGAGGTGGGGCAAAACACACAGGGGCAGGTTCATCGAACTGTTACAACAGACTCTCCCAACATGGTCCCGTTTGACAACAGGAAGGTTCAAGAAATGTTCTGACCTGATATTTCTTTCTTGGCCCCCTTCTGTCCCTCTGGAGTCGATTCAGCTCTAGATGCCTTGGTGTCTTTCAAAAATACCTGAGCCGCCTCCGTCTGATGAAAAATACAGCAGAGCGCTCAAGTTTCCAAGGTCCACGCTTGAGAAGTCACCCAGTGCAGGTGTTTTTTTTGCATTCCGGGTCTTGTAGTCCTCATTTTATAATGAAATGAGCAGGACTACAAGTTGCAGAGTGCCACGGAAAACCCTGGACTGAACGGCCTACTTAAACAAGCATTTACAATGCAATGGTCTCGGCATTGTTAAAGTTAGAGCTATTGGCATTGCTCCTGACATTATTTTTGTTTATGTTTTTGTTTTTAAAACATTAAAAGAAACTGCATTGTTATTTACAATGTCAATAGCTTAATCTCTCTCAAATGCGAGACCTATTGCATTTGCACCCACACACAGAGCCACACACACAAAGCCATCCACACACACAGAGCCACCTACACAGAGCCACCTACACAGAGCTATTCACATAGAGCAACCCACACACAAATAGAGCCACCCACACAAAGCCACCTACACACACAGACAGAGCCACCCACGCATAGAGCCACCTACAAAAAAGCCACCCACACAGAGGCACACACACAGAGGCACACACACACACACAGAGCCACTCGCACTTACACAGAGCCACACACACTTACACAGAGCCACACAGACATGCTGCTGACTTTAAACATTGCATTCTATTTATGTTCTTACTGTCTCTTCTGTAATTCTCTGCTGAGGAGCACTGTCATTCTGTGTACTCAGGTGAGGTAAAATTGTAGTCCTTCTGCTATTTTTTAAAAGGAAAAGTGCTTGCAGGTTCCTGAGGTGTGGGGGAAGAAAAGATGCACTATGTAGAGTGATTAAATAAAGCATGTTTGGATGTGAGGGCGATCTGGCTGGGGTTGATTGGGAGGGGGGAAAGAGGTGATGGAGGATAGAGGGAGTGAACATGAATCCACGAGCACTCTGTAGAATTCTAAAAGCAAGAAGATTAACAGTGACTTTCCACTGTAAATTAATAAATAACAAGATAAGCAGGATGGCTTTGAAGAAAAACTGGTTTTGAAGTGCTTGCACCCTGCTGCTACATACTGTTCAATGTGGAGCTGCTATAAAAGAGCGACCAAGGCTTTTTAAGGATGCATCCCACAACTCAAGGCGGGTGAGGACAGAAACACTGCTGCTTATCACTGATAAGTAATTGTAGACGATCACAGATGCACCACAAATTACATTGTTAGAATGTGTCAGAACACCACCATCCTTCGTTCTGAAAAACAGAGAGCTGCTTACCATACGCCATAGCTATAAGAAACAACTCACTCCAAAACTACAATAAATGTGTAAGAGAACAAAATACTCAACATCTAACAGCACAACCCACTCACACATATATACTGCACAGTATCCAAATGGACTGGCTATCAGTTTGTGGATGGACAACATTCAGCGTCCCTTGTTTTCTTATGATGCAATACACACTTCAGAAATATATATATTTTTAAAGAGATAGCTTTTACAATAAAGTCCACAGAAACTGGAATAACCAAATAGAAGGGTTAAATAAAAAAGCTTCCTGAAACAAGGCCCACTTCCTACTGATCTGGCCAGGAGAACATGAGTTACTGATTTTAAAGGGCACAAGTCCCAACTTTGATGACAAATAACGTATGCACTTAACAATGACAAGGGCAAAAGAACAAAGTAGGGTCAAAAAAGTAAAAGGACCTTCCTGCTGTAATACTGCATGTGGGTCCTTGTCATCGGGACACAACTCGGTTCAGCGCCAACCTTTATATTTCCAAATAATAAAAACGTGTGCTACCCCAACTGTCCCAACAGAAGCGAAACAATACTAGTTTGCAACCCACATAATATAGAGATGTGTTACAGGTCAGCTCAAGAAAGAAAATACGATGTAATATGGGCACCCATGCTCTTTGGGAATGCGTCAGAATTCAAGAGAAAGTTTACCAGCTACATACATAGCAAAAATGCAATGGTCCCAGGCCTCTGACATCACTCGTCGCACTCTGCATTCCTGTCCTCACTCCGGCTCTTTGTAACTTTCTCAGCTTGAAGTCGCATCACTCCTTTCCAGGGCGAGAGCACAGCCTGGGCTTCTGCGGGGTGATAGAGGGACTTTAAGCACGAGAAGCCGCGCAGCCTTTCAGGCACACCTCCCCACCCCCTCCAGAGTAGTACGGTCTGGGAAGGGGGTGTCTCCCGTCGCAACTGCCTTCAGCTATCCTCCAGCCAGCTGATTCTGGCAGTCCGTCTGGATGTTCCCAGGGCATGAGAAAAGGGAGCGCCCTCTGGCAGTCTGGGCATGAGCTGACCTGGAAGTGAGGAAGGGATGCTGACTGCTGAGGTTGCCTGTGCCGGGGCGTGGCGTGCGTATGGGACGGAAGGTGCTGAATGTTGCAGCCCCATGTGTGTCGCTTTTGGGAAATGAGGGAGGTGACTGATGTTGGAGTTATGTGGAGAGGGTGCTGCGAGGAAGAGATGCTGGTTGCGCCAGACACCGTGGTGATGTGGGATTGCGTGTTGTAGAAATAGCCCTATGTTGAGATGCAGTTCTGAGGGAATGAGAAACTTGGCGCTTAATGTAACAGTATTCTGTGGAGCTGCAATCATGTGGCGGTGAGAAATTGGCGCAGATTTGGGCAGTACACAGTGTGGTCGCAGTTGCATGTGGGGAATTGGTGCTGATTGTAGAAGTTCATTGCACCCTCGAGTGCGTAGGTGGGGGGGCTTCTGATTGTGGTAGTCACCTGTGAGAGTGAGACACACTGACTGAGTCAGCCCCCTAGGGAGGGCGGGAGTGAGTGTGCGAAGGAGCTGAATGTTCCAGCCTCCTGGGGGAGGGGGCGGCTGGAGTATCGATTGCGACGAGGCAACAGCGGGTCTGAAGCCTCTAGGGACAGCCGGGGTGCACAGGAGTACCCCCAATACCGGACATACAAGAGCCTATACTGCACAAGTCGGAATCTGCACTTTTCACACGGGACGCCTGAATGTGTTACCTGTATACGAAGACACACCGCCGACAGTATTTCAAAGTGCACCAGGCGCACGAGAGCACTTCACCTCGCACAGCGCTCGCTGCCTTCACTGCCCCCACACATTCGTCTTCCTCTTCCAGGCTGCCAAGGAGGAAGCTGCGAGCTGCACGAACCTGATGCTTCTCGTCTAACCACATCCGCGGCTCCGCCGACAGGCGCTGTCTCTACATTTTTCACATTCCCTCCATTTTGAAAGAGGACCTTAGAAGGGACGGTTTTGGGGGGTTTTCTCGCTCGGAAACATGGTGTACAGCCCGTGGCAGATCCTATCGCCAGTGCAGTGGGCCAAGTGGACGTGGTCTGCTGTCCGTGGAGGCGCAGGGCAGGAAGACGATGACCAACAGGCGGAGGACAAATCATTGAGGTCAGTACAGCGAGATCTGCCGGAGGTCACAAGGTTCGAGTCAACACAGCTGAGCAGAGAGGAAAACTTGGAGGGTTCGGTTCTTATAGCAGACATGCCAACCCTCCCAATTCAGGCAGGAATCGCCCTTTCTCCGAGGCAAAGCAGAAATGCCTCGGAGAAACGCAGCGGCATTTTCGGATTCGGGGGCGTGTTTTTCTTTTCTCTCCTCCAGCCATTGGCTGGAGGAGATAATTAGACTTCTTGAAAAAAACACGCCCCCGAATCCGAAAAAGACGGGGCCTGTTCGGAGTGACTGACCTCTTCTCCAATGGCTGGCCAGCATTCAAGAGGCCAGCCAATGGAGAACAGGGGAGAAGAGGGGCGGATTCAAGCCCCTCTTCTCCAAGTCATTAAATCTCGGATCGAGACTGCGCAAGCGCAGCCTTCGAGCCGAGACCTAACAAGCATTTACAATGCAATGGTCTCGGCATTGGTAAAGTTAGAGCTATTGGCATTGCTCATGACATTATTTTTGTTGATGTTTTTGTTATTAAAACATTTAAAGAAACGGCATTGTTATTTACAATGTCAATAGCTTAATCACTCTCAAATGCGAGACCTATTGCATTTGCACCCACACACAGAGCCACCTACACACACACGAAACCCAATTACGATGACATAATCCCATACATAAATTATGAACGTTTGACGTAATCTTCATGCTGGTAGCTGGTTTTGAATTTAGAAACAGTAACTGTATGCAATGCAACCCCCAGATTATATTTATAGCATCCAACAAGCTCACACACCAATTTGTTGTCAATCAGAGAGACTGGCAGGTTAATGTTAGTTCTCCACTAATGTGGACGCGTACTTAGGTTCATGCACCTGCTGCACAAACGTTTATTTGCGTGAAACGTCACGGTTACTTTTACTATAGGTTTGTTTCTTTGACAGTGTGAATTGTAAACCACTTAAACACCTCGAAGTTGAGGTGCTGTACAATGAACAGCGAACTAAATGAATAACTCACACCTTACAGTCAGGTTATTTTGGGAACCTGGCTTCAAACTTTGAAGGTTGGTGTGTGTGGGGGGGGGAGGCGGGTGGGGAGTACGTCTGTGTGCCGAGTGTTGAGTTGAGTATTGCTGATATGTGTATTTATTCAAATGTCAGCATTTGTATCCAGCTGGACATAATTCAATCTGCAGACATTAGGAAAGTCACAGAAAAGAGCAATGCTTGTGATTGGAAAATATCAAAAGTAATCCCTTTCTCTCGGGACGAGCGACAGCAGCAAATACAGCGCAAGGTGAGGAAAGCAAATCTTTAAAATGCCTGCAGCTGATACTGTCCCTTACATATCCAGAGTGGGTATGTTGTATTTGTGTGGGCGTGCACAGCTGTACTTGTGAAGGACGTGATTCCAAACGTCAAACGACGCCTGAGGTTTAAAATACATTCGATATCGCGAAAACATTGAAACAAACACAAGGGGTGAATAATATTGTTTTAGCTCCTACTTCTACTGCTGGCGCCTCTCTTGCTGAATGGGCAGTGGTGGTGCAGTTCGGACCGATCAAGAATCCGAACCGAAGACACAGGAGCGTTCATCTGTGTCGTAAGCGCAATGCGAGAAGACAGATCTGATATCTGAATGCTCGAAAAAGGGTAAAAACGTGTTTCTATCACTAACCTCTTCTTAAATCCTTTGTCATGTAATTAAATAAATTACCTGCACCTCCACAGCGAACATTCAGAGCAAAGCACACCAAACAATGATTCCTCTAAGTAATCTCCAAAACAGCATAGTGCCACTCTGTCGCTGTCTTCTCATGGCGAGAAAACAAACTTTGTCATCCCATTTTTGAAACACTGGGGAGACATTTACCATTCATGATTTCACTGTACAAAGATCATCCAATACGCAGCCGCCCACCTAAAACCTGCAATAGAAATGGTTTTAGGCCCGCCCCTTGCACATTGTGGCAGCGTCTGCAGAAACGCTATAGCTAGTGAGCCACTTTTGCATCCTGGGGATTGTAATTCGCACTCGAAGTATAACGTGTTGTTGCTTGTGAACCACAAGTCACACAATTTTCTGGGAAGGCAGTTTAGAGACTAGTTGGGAGGAACAGAAACCGAACTGGTCACGTGACCTAGTCAACCGCCTCCATAGTTCCTTCAGATCTCCAGTCTGTCGTCACTGCTTTTTCATTTGCAGTGGAGATTGTTGTCTGGTACCGGGATCTGAGGGAAGACTCCCGGAGAAGCCTTATGTCTGTGCATAAGTAAAAAAAGTTGCACGGCCATGCTGTATGTGCAAAATAAAGCATCTGCAAAAGAGGGCCCACGCGGAAGTCACACAATTTTCTGGGAAGGCAGTTTAGAGACTAGTTGGGAGGAATAGAAACCGAACTGGTCACGTGACCTAGTCAACCGCCTCCATAGTTCCTTCAGATCTCCAGTCTGTCGTCACTGCTTTTTCATTTGCTGTGGAGATTGTTGTCTGGTACCGGGATCTGAGGGAAGACTCCCGGAGAAGCCTTATGTCTGTGCATAAATAAAAAAAGTTGCACGGCATGCTGTATGTGCAAAATAAAGCATCTGCAAAAGAGGGCCCACGCGGAAGTCACACAATTTTCTGGGAAGGCAGTTTAGAGACTAGTTGGGAGGAATAGAAACCGAACTGGTCACGTGACCTAGTCAACCGCCTCCATAGTTCCTTCAGATCTCCAGTCTGTCGTCACTGCTTTTTCATTTGCTGTGGAGATTGTTGTCTGGTACCGGGATCTGAGGGAAGACTCCCGGAGAAGCCTTACGTCTGTGCATAAATAAAAAAAGTTGCACGGCCATGCTGTATGTGCAAACTAAAGCATCTGCAAAAGAGGGTCCACGCGTTCCGGTAGGGTGAAATTTTAAAGTGAAAGCTGTGCCCTGCATAAATAACAAAAGCATCTGCCCATGCTTTGTGATGAAGCGTGACGGGGCAGCTCTGTATGTGCAAATAAAGCATCCACGATAGCAAACGGGGGCCCATGCATTCCGTCGGGGCTGAAATGTAAAGTGAAAGTACCCATGCTGTGTAATGAAGCGCTGCTAAATAAAGCGTAACAAACCAAAGCAAATGGAACCAGGATGGGTTGCAGAGGCGGTAGAGCGTGTCCTGCCTGCAACAGCAACCACACACGTGTATTTTCCCCACCAGATTTCTGAAACTCACCGTAGACTCACACTTAACGTTGAGCCTCTCTCAACAGATGAGCCCGACCGCATCCAAGACGGCTACCAAGCACACCACCGCCTTCCTCCTTGGTCAGCCAGAAATGCCTCGGAGAAAGGCAGCGGCGTTTCCGGATTCGGGGGCGTGTTTTTCTGTTATCTCCTCTTGCCATTGGCTGGAGGAGATAATTAGACTTCTTGAAAAAAACAAGCCCCCGAATCCGAAAAGGACGGGGCCTAATCGGAATGACGGACCTCTTCTCCAATGGCTGGCCAGCATTCAAGAGGCCAGCCAATGGAGAACAGGGGAGAAGAGGGGCGGGTTCAAGCCCCTCTTCTCCAAGTCATTAAATCTCGGATCGAGACTGCGCAAGCGCAGCCTTCGAGCCGAGACCTAAAAAGTATGGGAACTGTTGCTCTGCGCAGTGAGGCTGGATGAGTGAACGTGGGGGCGTGGATTAAAAGCGTGGTTACTTTTCGGTCTTTCACCTTCAGGTAACTACATATATAATAACACACACCTAGGTTACATGAAATTAAATGCAAGTTACGTCAATCGGTGCCCTATCAAACAATATGAAACTTCTATTAGTTAATACAGTATTGAATTCTGTTTGGGGCAGCGGGGAATAGTGACTTGTGTATGTTTAGTGCTCCAAGGTCGCAGTCTGGTCTGTGGCAGCAAGCACTGTGAACGTGAAGTTCATTATTTTAAACTTGCATTACTCACAATATAGACTAGGCTGCTACAAAATGCACAAAAGGGTTTAAGATAGAAATGTGCTTTCAACATATAGATCTTAGTAATACCCAGACTGTACATAGTGCAGCGTTTTTCTAGAACCTCACAGCTCAGCTGATCGCACCTTTACAATACCCTTGAAAAAGAATACATGAGCGCCATCAGGAAGCTTGAAGTGAATCCATCAATTAAAGCCAATACCAGTTTAGGGCGCCCTTTCCATTTCCAGATGGACCAGTTGTGCACATTTACATGTCCTTCAGGCAGCGGGCTCCGGCCTCTCCCCCGGTTTCACAGCACAGGAGACGCCCTGAAGGATTTCAAGCGTCAGAATTACCTGTTGGGGGCGGTCATCTTTTCACACAAAGTGGGGGAACTCAACTGTTTATCTAAAATTAAAAAGGTATGGACATTTCGTGCCCCTCAAACCCTCCCCCCACTTCGACCACTGAATGAAAAGTGCACCCAGTCCCGAGCATCTAAATTGCTGCTGGAAAACAGGCCAGGGTCACAGGTGGCGCCAGGGGTGACATTTTGGTGCACTACTGCGTTTACCAGATGACTCCGAGTCAGTGGGAGCGCCGTGTTCCAGGCCTGGACTTTCTTTTTTCAAATCACTGTTTTGAAGATTTACCAGAAATACAATTCCCAGAATGCAATTTTTGTTAAAGGGCAGTCCGGTTCATGGGTCATTCCGAGGCATGTACAATAAATTGCACTTCAGCAAATAACTAAAGGGGAAAATAAATACTGAAGAATGCATTTATTTTATTCCGCAATCACGAAGGGCCAGAAAATATAAAACATGCGACCCCCCTCTCCCCCGGGCCACTGTTGGCTGAACCGCTGCTGCCTCCCTGCTGGGCCAATACACAAAGTTCGCTGACACGCGACACAGCGCATCACTGGTGGGAATTGAGAGAGCGTCCCTGAGAGGTGTGTCATTTCCTGTCGAGCTGGAAGCCATTTGCCAGGCCACTGCTGTTTATTAACGCCTCCCTAAGCCTTCATTAGGGTTTAGGGCCTTGCTGCAAACAGAAAGGCTTTAATCTGGAGAGGTGTCAGCAGGCGCACCAGAGGGTACCAGAAGCGCATAAAGGAGGGACGGGCCTCCCCTCCGGTGTTTGAAGAGTCTGAGCAGATCTGAGCTCTGCCGAGGGTGGCCTTCTCCTCAAGTGCATGCAGTCTACGTTTCCTATGATTGTTTCTGTGGTCTCCAAAGCCAGCCCCTCGCCCCCTTTTAAGCCACCGTTCAAGGCTGGCTATTTCCATTTGGCCTCAGACTGAGGGCGTTTTTCTCGCTCGTCTGTCTCCAAACACTCCTGGAGCCAGCCCTCCCCCCCTCTTAAACCGGACATTGAAGCTGCCCACAGATCAGTTGCTTTAGCCTGGCCCGTCGGAGTGGGATAGTGTGGAGCTGTCTCTCTTAGTGTGGGGCTGTCTCTCTTAGTGTGGGGCTGTCTCTCTTAGTGCGGGGCTGTTTCTCTTAGTGTGGGGCTGTTTCTCTTAGTGTGGGGCTGTTTCTCTTAGTGTGGGGCTGTTTCTCTTAGTGTGGGGCTGTCTCTCTTAGTGTGGGGCTGTTTCTCTTAGTGTGGGGCTGTTTCTCTTAGTGTGGGGCTGTTTCTCTTAGTGTGGGGCTGTTTCTCTTAGTGTGGGGCTGTTTCTCTTAGTGTGGGGCTGTCTCTCTTAGTGTGGGGCTGTCTCTCTTAGTGTGGGGCTGTCTCTCTTAGTGTGGGGCTGTTTCTCTTAGTGTGGGGCTGTTTCTCTTAGTGTGGGGCGGTTTCTCTTTGCTTGCTTGCAGGTTTGGGTCTGCAGTTCAATTTTTAGGCCAAATCTCAGCTTTGGGGTACCTCGAGTAATAGCTCATCTCCTTCTCTGGTGATCTTTTAAAGCTAACCCTCTCTTAAATTGGGGTCTGACTCGGTATTGTAGGCCAGGCGTGAGCTTTTGAGTGCACAGAGTAGGGGTATGTCCTTCTGACTGAGGCCCAGGTCTCCTGAACCAGGCTTAGCTGCTTAGTCCTGCTCTGGTCCAGAGGATGTTCCTTGTTCTGTCCTGGCTGGTCGCCCTCTGGCTCCTGGTGGCCCCTTCTGGTGGTGTTCCCAACCTCAAACTTCAGGAGAGCCTCTTCTTGAGGTCTTTAGGTTTGTCATCGCGCCCCAACCCAGTGTCCCCAGCGCCGGTGCCATCCGTCCTCTGGAAGATCTTCAAGAACAAGGCCAACCTCCCCCCGGAGAAGCGTCGAGCTGCGCTTTGCCGCGTGGAGGAACTGGATGTGGACGGCAACATCATCCGCGTCTTCCCAGACCAAGGTACTGCACATGCGCTCTGCGTCCCATGCCTGGTGCCGCGAACAGGAGGGCCCTGCCCAAAGTGGGGAACATTCTTTGTTGACAATTGAGTAAATTAATTGGCAACAAAGAACTATAATGTCTATATACATATTTGGGGTGTATAGAAATGCATGATATCTTTCGAAGAACAGCCTGGTGCCCCTCACTAGACATTTTAATGGACCTTGTGTTTAGTCCTGGGCTTTCATGCGACAACCTAGTGCATTCTGGTTCTCGTAGTTTTAGTTGATTTGATTGAACCAATATATAAAAATCTATAGTAACACACATGATGTCAACTGTTTGTATAAAGAAATACTTGGCGTGAAAAGATTGTTTGTGAAGGCGTGGAGGGAAGCAGCTGCCCCAACTGGCTCATGTCATGCGGGTAACTTACGTACTACCCCATTTAAAAAAAATATTTTTAAGCCAACAGCAATGAGAACAATCACGTTTGGCCCTACAAATATGCTTTGTACTGCTGGCAGAAAAATACGGATTGGCTGGAAATCGCCCTGAAGATGTTGGCCCAGTTGATGTTGACTGTTGTGCCCCGAAGAAAAAATAATCTATATTACCAAAAACGGGAAGAAATGGGTACACAGACTGAAACTGGCAGACATAATAATTATTCAGCTGAAAATCTTCCCCCAGCTCTACTAATATTTCTTAAGGCTCGTTTCCAAAACTTAGGTGACGTGTCGTGATTCTGACCCAGCCATGGTAATTTAAAAATAAATAGTATTACATTTGTATTTTTTCAAATGTAATCTTAAATTTATATTCTTACCGGAAATAGTCTAAAAACAAAGCCACTTTATTAAATTAAAATACGATTTGATAAATTACCCGTGAGTCCCAGCAGTGCTGTTGTGTAGAGAGTACTTAAAGGGGGTGTGTCCCTACATTAGGCAGACCGGTCAAAGTATAAATACCTTGTCTCTGCCTCAGTGAAGCCCAGTGTCTATTTGTCATAAAGTTCTTGTCTGTCTTTTTATATTTCTGTATGTTTAGTGACTTGTATCTGAGAAAATAATGGTGATTTTCATTGGATAACTTCGCTGATGTTCTGACCTTGAATAAAGCAAGTTTATAAACATAAATTCTAAGCAGGCCCGGACCCCACACGCTTTCAGTTATATTTTTTTATTTTCTTTTTATATTGGCAATATGATGAACCATCGCAAGTTGGGATGTTAAGGTGACATCTAAACATGTAACTGCAGGTCCCGGTATTGCAACTTGCGGCTGGCTACAAAACCCAAGACTGGCTCATGGTGTTTCATATGACAGTGTTGCTTCGTATCTATGCCAAACTCAGCATAGAAATGAGTGAGGTCCAAAATGGCACCACAGGGTTCCTGAAACTCACTTTCAAAATGTAGGCAGCCTATGCGATTTCAAGTCACAGATGTAACTAGTTGATCCATTATTCCCTCTCACTGATTCAAGAACAGGTTCCCTTGCAGCCCAACTTGTGATTTGCTTTTTGAAAACTAGTTAAAGCATTTTTATTTTTCCATGTATTTTACTTGGTGTAGTGCCCCACTGTGTCACCACGGACTCTGTTTTCTGTACCCGTCTTTTATTTGATAGACGGATGCATTATGGGTACTGTGGTCTTGTTTTGCATCCATTGAACGAATTACACCAGCACACTTGATGGCAATTATTTGGAGTTACAAGACTAGGGCTGAAAACTGCGTCCTTCATGACATGGAGTGAGATCACTCGCGTTTAAATGCTTCTTTATGTAATTGAAATCGAATTTTAACGTAATATTTTGTCTCCCCTATATCTGTGTGCCTCACCTCTACTTTCTCCCTCTCTCACACTGGTGTTAGGTTTGCTTCTCCAACCATGTCATGTCCGCAGGACAGCACTTTACCTGTCCTCAATGTTCCTTCAACTCACAAATGCCTTCTGGGAGTTTTTGTCTTTTCCAGTTAATTGAATAAATGCACCAAGTGGCAGTATTTTGTTAAATGAAAGCAGAAGACTGGGGAAAGTAGTGTCCTGCTAACAAGAAGTGTTATTGCTGTCCTCACAATCGCACATTTTCTCTTTTTCTTTACAATGACAGAAGAAGTTATATATTTTAATTTATTGTTTAAAGATAAAGTAATGTTTATTTCCAGGGCCTATTTAACGGCGACAGCTGACACAAAACGTTCTCTACAGACTGTGATTTAATGTTTTTGGTGTAAGTTATGTTGTCCCATGTCCATTACCCGCATTGCAATCAATCCTGCTTTCAACTACTTGTGGTTTTACTATTTTTGGGTTAAAAAACAGAGGACTGCAAGTACCAGAACGCAATGGGCACAAGCATTTGTCAAGACCAGCACGTGGCTTGCCTGCAGTAGCTAAAGTAGGCACCAGGTGGTGCCATTGTTCCATCAATCTTAAGCTGTAAAAAAAAAAAGAACTCTCGCAGCTTCTCTTGGGACATAGGTGCATATAAACTTCCACGATAAGCTGTGGCAGGTTAGGCCGGTGGGGCTGGGACTGAGACAGACATGCCATTGACCGTCGTTATGGTAGAAATTCTGGAGTGCTACAGTGCCCCCTAGGGGTATCACAGTGCTAGGCGGGAACTAATGGGCTAAAAGCATTTCTTCAATGGGTCAGTACGATAGCATGGCAGCGGCCTATTGCAAATTAGCCCCATTTCTCTACAGGCCGGGTGCTCTTAGCACCAAGACTGACACTTTTGTTGACTCTTTCTTCCCATCTCTCTTTCAGGGCGCTTTGTTCCCAATGAGGAGTTGAAGAAGCCCCTTTGCCTGGACAAGCGTCTATACTTCAATTTCACCGCTATGGAGGAGGAGGAAGAGTTGACGCTGGCCCGCCTGGAGGTCAAATTCAGCCACAACTCCTATAGCGGGCAGGTGTTTGACCTGCGGCTCTACCGGACTCTGCGGATGAGCCTGAAGGGCATGTCGGCCCACAAGGAGACCCGACGGCTCCTGGTCGAGCAGTCCTTTCGGCTGCTCCGCAAGTCTCTCTCATTTGACCTAACGGCAGTGGCTCAGGACTGGAGGAACCCCGCCAAAAACTTGGGCCTGATCTTGGAAATTTCTACACTCGACGATGAAGACCTAAACCAGGCCTCGGCGTGGAGCCACTGCCCTGGGATCCATTCTTTCCTCTACACCTCCATGCTGGCTGTCTCCCTCCACCCTGCTCAGTGCAAGGTGTCCAGGAGGACCAAGAGGAGCACTTCCCACCCGCTTGTTACGCCAAGCAACATCTGCAAGCGCCGGCGCCTCTACATCGACTTCCGCGATGTTGGCTGGCAAAACTGGATCATTGCCCCGCAGGGTTACATGGCAAACTATTGCCACGGCGAGTGTCCATACCCACTGACGGAGATTCTGAATGGCACCAACCACGCAATCCTGCAGACCCTAGTTCACTCCATGGAGCCGGAGGACACCCCACAGCCCTGCTGTGTCCCCGTCCGCCTCTCCCCCATTTCCATGCTTTACTACGACAACCACGACAATGTGGTGCTGAGACACTACGAAGACATGGTGGTGGATGAGTGCGGATGCAGGTGATCGCTGCACGTTTGCTGCATTTAATTTCTTTTAACGTTAACTCTTTTCTGAGATGCATTTAATATTTTTGATAATTTGAGCATTGTACATGAAATAATTTTGATAGCAATAAAGGCTTTTTTTTGGGGGGCAACTGTGATCAGTTGGATTTCTTTGTAATTTGCATTTTGGGGTTCCAAAAACAAAGTGGCTGCAAGAAAGGACATGTGATCAGTTACTTTTTAACAGAGGACAAGCACATAACTAGGGCATGTACAGTTAGTACACGAGGCTGAGATAAGAGAGGGGTCTTCATGGACCAAAGACGTACACTAGTGTCCCGGGATGGGCCCATCGAACATTCGTGTGTGTAGTACACGCCTGATGCCATTTGCACAGCTACTAGAGTTGTCCTTCTCAACCAGAAGACTGACTGAATGATCATGTTGATCACCGGAACTAGTAGATGCCAAAGGATGTGCACACCTAGGTACCTATAACACGAAATATTTGTGGGTTTAGCCCCATGTTGGTGAATTGACACAGCCCAATATTAGTCGGCCATTAGTTTGGCCTGACTTCTAAGAGCTAAAACACCAGTCTCGTCATCAAAGGTTTTAGCATGTAAATAGCAGGAAACCTCATGTAAAAATATGATACTATTTCAAACTGTTTTTTTTATTTTTTATAAATGCTTTTGTTTTACATTCGTTTGTCCCCCCTGCATTAGCACATATTAAAATATAGCGTTTTTAACATGGACCCCCATGCCCTGACATTATGCTTTGAGTGAGCCAAGATATGTCAGCTTTTCATGTACACTATACATAAGCCATTGTTGTGCTAAGTGGAGCAAACTTGTGGTCTAGTAAATGATATACACAAGTGCATTTTTTATTTAGAGCACATCCCGAACTGAATTTCTTCAAGGCGCTCTTCAATCTAACAATCAGTCAAAATGATGCTCCGTGCATTAAAGTGCTTTGCGTAGGATCCCAGGATTTGGTCAAGTGGGGAGATTGCAAACCCACTTTTCTTACTTGCACGTTGTGTAATACAGTGTAAGTGAGTAGGTGTGCACTCGCTAAGGTGCACCCACGTTATTACCGGACCGTCAACTTACGGTTTAACTCGTACTCATTAAGTTTCTCTAAGAAAAAAACAATTGCGTGAGATTCAGTACATTTCAGGTATGTTTACACAGTAATCTCATACAACAGCGTGACAGAGTGAGCAATATTGATCCACACTTTGTTACGCTGTGTTTTTACTCACAGAAACTCAATGAGTACAAGTTAAACCGTAAGTTGACGGTCGGGTATGAACGTGGGTGCACCTTAGCGAGTGCACACCTACTCACTTACACTGGTCCTGAAGAAAGCCTTGCGATTTTGAGCATAAAGGCTGAAACATGTAGACCCTGTCACTTATATATCACGGATGTCTAAGGTCAATCTAACCTTATAGAACATCCACCTTCGTTTTTAGTCTTGTCCTATGACCCCACCATTAAATTCCTTGGGTGCTTAGAGATAATTTTAAAATCCCCACTCACTATTCACGTTGCACAAACAAACCAGCTTGCTGTCATCGGGCGTTGTAGCACACCCGAGAGGTACTCTGCCCTTTGGGTGGGATCCCTATGATGAAGCATGTCACCAACTAGGTTGGTGAGTGAGGGTTCTTTTAAAAAAGGAATTTCCTTTCCTTGTTTCAGTTATGTCACAGCAGTAATCCTTTCTGAATCTGCTCCTTTTGTGGTGTTGATAATTTTTGGTGACAGTCATACAAGTGGGGTTAGTTGGCTAGTAGCAGCATATTTCTTTAGAAGGGCCTTTGCTACAAGTGTGGATTTGCAAAAGGTGCTGTACCAGTGGTATTAAGGTGGCTAGTGAGGCTGAGCATGGGGTGTGAGAACGCAGGTATCGAAGTCTGGGGTGATCTATATACCCAAATGTGTGTCTTGGGATTGAACCTATGTAGCGCGAGAGCAGGGAACCAAAACAAAATGCGAGTCAGAATCTTGTGTTCAATGACATCCAGGGTTGAGGCATAAATCCAGGACACTAGGACTCTTGTTTGTGATGTTGCGTTGAATCGTCTTTTCATTAACTGACATCATCTCCTGTACCCTTCCTTCAATAGGTTTGAAGATCCACCCACCATACTGAACACCTTGGTTGCACTGTCTCTTTATAGAGATGGAGGGTGGAGTAAGCAGATTAGAAGCTCTTCTAGTCCAGGGTAGGTGACCTGAACGTCCTCAGAAGTCGGTTGTCTTGTATGGTGTGCCAGTGAGTGTTACCCAACAAGAAGGTCTCTCGGAAACCCTGGCCTTTCAAGAAATGTCTCTATTGAGAGAGAGAGAGCGAGCGAGAGAGAGATATGCGACACAACCTCTCACGCTAAAGTGGTTTCAAAGCCTCATATGGTGGTGTCTGGTAGAACCTTCAACACTGGAGGAGGAACTAAGTGGACTGGGTTGTGTCCTTCCACTGGCATACGTTTTGTGATCTTGGGCAAATCCCTCTTCTTTCTCTGTTTTCAAGAATGATGGAAATGATTCTGAGGAAGAAGCTTGTGCAGCAATCCAGCCCTACGGAAGCAAAAGGTGTAGCATTCTCAAATGCTTTGTCTGTGGCCTGGTGGCAGCATTGTGCCTGTTCTGTTTTGTCTTTTTTTTTTAACACCATCCATCCTTTGATACATAGATACTTGGACTTTTAATTTCTAAGACTGACTCTACTTCAACACTTCCGGCAGTGGACATCCTCTAGCTATCAACATATCGCTACGAGCCTCTGCTTGGTAGTGTCAGTCATTGTATTTCTCGCTGCCATTTTCCAAAGGGCGGTGGTTCTGTCATGGAGTATCCCAAGCAAGAGGAATGTGCACTAGGAGACCAAGCACTCGGTGGCACTGGCTTCACTAGACCTTTGGTGGCTTTCAGTATAGTTTTACTCAATGTTTTATTTATTAGAGTGCCTCCACCACGGTGGCATCCAAGGACCATGTCTTACCTGGATTTCCTTGTATAACCAAGGCTGACCCAGGGCAGTTCACTACCCCCTTTAAAAAAAAAATAATAATTCTAGGTTGCACAAACTCGCACATTGCGTCCCGCAAGGCACATCCTTGAACCTCACTCTTTTCATTGCATATGTTTGTCCTCTCGCACAACTTATACTCTCTTTCAGGCTGTCACTGACGAGACATGGTGCTGACCCCTTTTGCGCTCTTAATGACCACTCTCTCAATTCGGGCTCTATTTTTCAAAACTGCCTCATCGAGGAGGTATTTGGAGTTCGCAGTAACTTCCTGACAACTAATACTGACACAACTGAAATTCCTATGATTTGGAAACAGACACCACAGTTGTTCACAGACTTCTGACCGTGGAATGAAGGTGTTCTCCATCATACCCCATTATCTGAAGCTCTGAATCTAGGGTTTTGGTTCAGTAATCATCCTTCCTTAGCCAAAAAAGTGAGTAACATTTCTTTAATCAATCCATCAGGGAATTGTAAGCGCGCTACTCGCCCGGAGGGGGGGGGGGGGGGGGGGTACGCAGATCCATTCAGCCGAAGAGCCAGGTTTTGAGGGTCTTCCTGAAAGTGTTCAGGGAGGGGGAGTGTCTGATGTCTGCTGGTAGCTCATTCCAGGTCTTGACTGCAATGTGGGAGAATGATCTACCACCGGCTCAGGCTCGGAGGATGCGCAGGGTTTCGGCCAGTGCGAAGTTGGCAGATCGGAGGGTTCTTTTGGGTATGTGGAAGTTTATTCTGTCGTTGACGTATTTGGGTCTGTTGTTGTGTAAGCATTTGTTGGCGTGAGTGAGGATTTTGAAGGTGACTCTTTTTTACGGGAAGCCAGTGGAGTCTCTGCAGGTGTTGGCTGATGTGTTCGTGCCGAGGACGAGTCTGGCCGCGATGTTCTGCATTGTCTGGCGTTTGCGGAGTAGGTACTTGTTGATGCTGGTGTAGAGCGTTTCTATAGTCCAGTCTGCTGGTGATGAGTGCGTGAGTGACTGTCTTCCATGACTCAGAGGGGATCCATTTGAAGGTCTTGCGAAGGATGCAGAGGGTGTTCAAGCAGCAGGAGGTTTCCTCCTCTTTCTATCGCTCACTTCCCTTATAATAAAATGTATTGGTTTCCTTGCTGCCACTTCCAGTCAAATAATGATTGTAGGAAACTAGGATCTGCTTTCACGGTCACCCCCACTTTCTGCTGCTGTCATTAGGTTTTACTGACTAGTCTGATTGGGATCCTGCTAATCAGGACACAGTCTCTGTGCTGCTTCCCTAAATTGGACATGGTGAGTACTTTGGTACACTCCAGATTGGCTACTGGTGTACCCTTGTAAGTCTCTAATATATGGTACTAGGGTACCCAGGGCATAGTTAGACCAGGGGTCTCCCATGGGCTGAAGCATGCATTATGCCACCCCTGAGAAACCACCTAAATTGTGACTACATGCCTGCCATTGCAGCCTGTGTACGCTGATGCTAGCACCACTTATGACAGATATGTTTCCTTATATACGAGGTCACTACACTTAAAACCTATAAGTCCCCCTTAAGGCAGGCCTTTCAATCCTGAAGGCCGGGTGCTCGGTTCTAAGTGTGAGGGTGCCCGTGCATGAGCAGGACACCCCTACAACCCTCTAAGTCCAGGTTGTAAGTGCATCAGCCATTACGATACAGAGTGGCAGTGCGTCATTACGTGATGGCTATCTCTAAACTGGCTGGAACTAACCCGGTCACGTTTGGTATCAAACATGTTGGAACATACCCCCACACTATAAACTGTGTGGGAGGTATGATTCCAAGCACCTTAAAGCTCCTACGAGAGGCCCTCAGTTCTCCTGGTACCAGTCTTCTAGACCCGGACAGCAAACTATTGCTGCTGCCAACCAGAGACACGATTCCGCCCTCCTGCTGCTAAGCCAAGCTTGAGCAGGGGGAAGGCAGAACAATTGGAATCCTGTCACTGGGAGGTGTGACCACCTCCCAGACAGGACTTAATGTATTGGGACAGGGTGGGGTCACTTGCTAGCGCCACTAGACTGCTTTGAAGGGCACATTTGGTGACCTCCTTGCTTACTCTAGTTGTAACCAGTTCAGTGAGCTGTTGGCTCCTGCTCTGGCGCAAAACTGGACAAAGGTCCTGGGAGTATCCTTTCCACTCTCCAGCCTCTCCTGTGGGAGGGACCCCTGACTCGTCCAACCCTTTCCTTATGGTACTTAAGGGCTTACCTGTGAGTGGGTCCCTAGATTCATCATGGGAAAAGCTTTGGATCCGAAACCACTTTTACTTCAACCGCCTGGGCACTCTGGACTTCACTTTGGGAACCGAAACTGCAACTGGGACGACTCCTGTTGCTCCTGGTCTCCTCCTCCTCCTACAAGTCTTCTGCAATGTCTGTGCCTGGGCTCCATACAGGTTCTTCACAAGGCCCGCGAATGTCTAGAACACCTGAAGGAATCTCCCTTGGATTGATGGAGTCACTCCCCTGCATCTGCAGGCACCGCAACAAAACTGACCGGTCTGCTGCTCCTGAGCTCCTACAGACTCCGAAAGGTTCAGCAACACAGGTGGGGTTCTGCAACTCCCTCGAGGCCTGCACTGTCTTCATAGCAAATTTGAAGCCAGTATGCCACGTCAGAACCACTGGAGCAGTACCCCCTATGCACCGTGTTGACTTGCTGTTGCCAAGGCTTGTTGACGCTCTCCAGAGATCTTCAGGCTCCAAGAAGCTCCAGCCTCAAGCATCACCTGCAGCCAAGATCTTGACCTGCACTGCGTCCTTTGCACCGCTGGCCTTCATCCTTTGGTGATCTGCTCAAAGTCCTCTTGCGACTCTTGTGCCTTCGGCCTGTGGGTCCTCTTGAGGGTCTTCTTTGGCTCCAGTGGGCTCCCCTGCTTGCTCGGGCCTGCTCCGACTTACCTGCTCGTGGAGAGTCACTTGGACCTTGCTGGTCCCAACACTGCACCTTTTTCAACGACTACGTTGTTTGCCACTGCTAAGGCTTGTTTGTGCCCCTGCCAGACACTGACCCCTTGGCACTTGACATTCAACATGGAACAGCTCATGAACGGCTCCTGGTCTTCTTCAGCATCGCCTGGTCTGTACTGCTGCAACTTCAAGGGCACCGTCAACTCTCCTGCATCCCGACATCAATGGACATTCGTCTTCTGTGCTTCTGGTCACTCCACAGTGGCATAGACTCTGTCCCCTCTGCTTGCAGGTACCTCTAATCTTGAATCCACATTTGGGTTCCACCGGACACTTTCACATTCTTCGCCAGCAGCATCTTTTCTGTAGTCCTCGATTGTGGTTTACAGCTGTTTCCAACGTCACTTCACCCATATGCACCCGGCTTCCCTGGTGTGGGTATCCTGGTTACGGGGGTGTCCACGGGTGTGGTGACCCTCCAACCTTCCTTCTTCCACTGGTTTTCTTCAGTGTTCCGCTGAGAAGGGTCCTTATTCTTTTAAAACTGCAACCGTGACTTACCCATTGACTTACATTAAGCACTTGGTCGTGTTCCTTCTCTGTACACGACCCCGTGGGGTTCCTAGATGCTTTACCTTGAGTGGTTCCTTGGGTCCCTGACTCCTCTACGTCTTCTGGGTCCAGTCTCGACTTAAGTTGTGGTTCGCATTCCACTATTTTAGTATATGGTTTGGTCTACCCTTGGAGACCACTGTGTATTTGTGCTGCTTACGTATTCTAGTGACAAAGTATTGTGAGTATTTTCTTTCTATCTCCGGGTAGCAGATATTGCAATGCGTTGGTGAGTGTTAATAATAAATGCATACTTTTTAAAACTACACTGTGGTTCTTTTTCACTTAACCTATACCATAAAATGAAGTACTGGTAAAACAAGCTGCTTTACGCTCCTTCTGGACTAAGCCTGAAGGCTGCTCTCCACAGCTACCACTTGGAGAGCTTTCTAAGGTTGTCTAAGACAACTAAAATCAAGATAAGGGTTGTCTGGATTAGTGCAGGGTGCTACAGTTGCCTAAGTGAGCACTATATACTAAGCCAGTCTCCTACAATGATAAAGGCCACAGTTTTGCCCAGGCTTGACCACTGTAAATCCTCATACCTGGGACTTCCTGCCTGCCTTCTCTGTTGACTGCAACAAATTCTAAATGCTGCAGTGTGCCTCCTATTCAAACGATCATATCATTTGTTTGTATCCTCGTCCATGGTAGGCGTTCATTGGCTTGCCATCTCAAAACAATCTGTTTAGGCCTCTTTGCCTGGGCCATCGGTCCTACCACAATCGAGAACCCGTTCATCTTTGCTCTAAACTTGTTCATTACTCTTATGTGCATCCTCTGCATGCTCTCCATTCCCATAACCTGCGCATGACAGAGGGCCTTTCTGGCCTACAATGCCTCCCATGCTGCACAAATGGCAAAGCCACTTGGCTTTCTGCAAAGCTATTAAAACCAAGCTCTTCTAGACGTCTAGTAACCTCTTCAGGTGCGTTGGTCCAATTAAATTGAACCAGGACTACGTTACCCAGAATTAATTAGGAGGTTAAACAAAGCTTCGGGAGTGAGACATGGAGCCAGTTGGTCAATGTATACTTTAAAGTCCTTTTTAGTAAGCCTTCTTGCTCACTAATTATTGTCAAGATGATGCCACCCTGCTATGTTTCCCAGGTCCGAGCATTATGTGCATCGAAGCCTCAGCGTGACCATAATTCTTAACTTAACAAATGTCCCACCTTTCTGCTGTATTCCCATCAAACGCATCCAAATATCATTCACCTCTTTCCTCCCAAGAAAACCCATTTAATCCTGATCCACCAAAAGTATAACTTGAGTTACGTTTTCAATAGTGAACTCCAGCGATACGTGTCGTGAGAACACAAAGCCAGATTACAATGTCTCGCCCTGCCACACTCCGGTGCCTCATCCCAGCACTTGCTACTTCAAACCGATGCGGCGCTGGCTCTTCGGCCACAGCTTAAACGATTCGGGGGGAGGGGGCGTGGGGGTGTTCTGGAAGCAATGCAGTGCAATATTAGGCATGCGTGCATTCCAGGAATAAACGCAGAAACCCAGCCTCTGGGGGCAATTAACAGGATAACAGGATAAAGAGAGGGCAGAATCCAGGTCAGTCCCTAAAGAAGATAAATAAACAAGCATTGGCATAGCCAAATAGGTCTCGCCTGTGGGACCTTATAAGTGTTTAGCCATGCAACAGTTGATGTTGTTGCACCAAGGATATTGTGCTGCATAACAAAATATTTATAAGGTCCCAAAGGTGAGACCTATTGGCTATGCCAATGCTTGTTTGAATAAAGTCGTTGATAGTACCTGGAGGTGGCATACTCCGGAATTATTAATGGAGGAACAGGACGTCCCTCACTAGTTATTGGTAGAGAGACCGAAAGTTAAAAGAATAGGCCCTTTCACTAGTCTAATTACAGACCTTAGGTTATGTATGATTTACAAAACCAAACTCCACCATGAAGATAGAATGGATAAAGAAACGGGAGACAATTGAAGGGTCATTTCAGACTGCCTCACTGATATTCTACACATTTCCAAGTACTACGAAAACTTAGTAAATATAGAAGCAGAGATGCCAACATTTGGCGACAGTTAAGAGGGAGAATTAAAAGACAAACTGGGGGAATGTATTTTCTACAATGATCTACATTTAACTTTGTGATTCTTTAAGCAGGAGAAATCTACAAAAGTATTTTTAGGTTGAGCCTAACAGGCAGGGTAAACTGTCTGGTTGCAAAAGAAACTGTGGGCTTACCAAGAACATACAGGTGTTGGGTCCTTCCCCTTGCTTAACACTAGTTGGCTTTTCTGTCACTCTTAGTTGGCTGCTCCTTATTCGATAGCTTTTTTGTCAGTGCTGTGTTTGTCCCTCCCATGCAGCATTTTCTCTTTACCAATCTCTTTGATTTGAGTGCATGTGTTTTCAGCTGTCTCTCGCCAGTATACTTCTTTCCCTCAACCCAAGTTTGTGTTGCTCTCTCTTGCCGGTGAGTTTCTGCCTGCCTGTGTTCCACATTGCTCTCTTTCGCCTGGGTTTTCTCCCTCTTGTTCCTTCTCCCTCTGCCCACTATATTGCCTCTACCTCACTCCCAGTTTTTTAATGCTACGCTTCAAAACAGCACTTTTGTGCTGCCTTTTTTTATTATTAATTAATGCACCTCGAATCAGTTAATACCAAAAAGGTGCTCCACAAAACATTTGCGCCTTCTATTTTTCAAGCCATGCTGCACAATAGCCGCGATGCTGTAGAGCATAGCTAAAAAAACATTAGCAGAGAAAATAGATCTTATAGGCGAGACCTATCGGCTGTGCCAATGCTTGTTTGTTCTGGTGTTAACCTAGATAAAGTTCTTACCTGTAGGGGCTTTCAAAAAGCCCTGTTCATCCACCAATCTGTTTAAATGACATTCGCATTTTGCTTCTGCCTTCCAACGAACTTGGTTAATTGGTGCCCACTTGAGCCATTGAATGGTTCCTTACCCGATGAGTGGTGGCATCTATGTAATAGCAACTTTTCACACATGAGGTCACGGCTGTGCAGCGTTGTGGCCCTCTCAAAAGGGAATTAGGCCGAGCCGTTTTCTGATTATTCCTGCAGTGGGATTATCGATTAGCAGCTGACACAGAAGCAACAAAATGTTGCACATCTCAGGCGTTTTAGGAAAAATAAATTCCAAGTGTCAGTCGACCTCCACTCACTACTGTCGGTCACTCTAAATGTATTTACACTACCAAAGCTCTTGTTTGAGAGGAAGAGGTTTGCTATTCTCAGTGCTGTTTGAACAATGTAGGGACTAAGGTGGTGACATCATGTACTTGTGAATTGTCCTTAGATGCCCACAGCCGGGGAAGCATGCGTGGCGTCTTTAAACAATTTTGCCTTGCGACAGCCAATCAGCTGTTAGCACCCTCTAGATTTTCAAAGCACAAGTGTGAAGTAAAGATCGCACTATTCAATGAGAACTGACTCTCCGGGAAGGATGGTGGGTGCATGTGAATCTATGAATTATACCAATACTGGATAACTGTAGTTACAGGTATTGGGGTATCTTTCATAGATTCACATTCCTGAATCAGAATGGCAAGCAGTACCCTAAAACTGTACTGTCGTTAGCAGACGGTGGGAGAAATGAAACTTTAAACTCCCAATGTTATAGAGCTATACCGGAAACATTTCTAATAATCATTTAAAATCTCGCATGAAATGCATGAGTCAAATCTTTGATACAGTAAAGTAAAGAAAGAGCTCCTCTTATGTGAAACAAAAGAGGCTGACCTTAATTGAAGAGATGTCGCAGTACCGCTTGTCCAGCTGCTGCATCTTCTCGTTGCGTAGATTGCAGATAGTAATGCTTTGTAAACGTGTGGACATTCTTCCATGTCGCAGCACGGAATATTTTGTCTAATGTCAATCCAACAAACCAAGCTGCAGATGCAGAAATTGTTCTTGTGGAGTGTGCTTTAGCTCTTGCTGTCGGGGTGCTTGTTAGCCTTTTCATGACAAAACTGAATCGCGTATGAGACCCATCTGGCGATTGTAGCCTTTGTTACAGCTGTTCCTTGTTTTCCTTGTCCGTAAGCGACCAGGAGCTGATCTTTTTTTTCTTATCTCTTTCGTCTTGGGTTGGTAGAATTTCAAGCATCCCTTGATATCCACTGTATGCAATGTCAGTTCTCCTGGGATAGATGAATTTGGAAAGAAAGATTGTAATATCGGAGGCTCATTGAGGTGAAATTGTGTTGGTGTGAAATTGTGTTGGTACCTTTGGTATAAATGCCGGGTTTGTCCGTAAAGCTACATAGTTGTCAGTGAAATTTAGAAAAGGTTCCTTGATTGTAAAGGCTTGTATTTTACTCACCCTCCTTGCAGAAGTAATAGATAGTAAGAGGGATATCTTTCATGTGAGAAACTTAAGCTCTGCTTTGTGAATTGGTTCAAACGGTTGTCTCATTAACTGCGCCAGGACTACATTGAGGCGCGCGCACAGGGGAAATGCACTGAAAAGGCCTCTCATGAACTGCTTTACAAAACTAGATGCACAGAGAGAAAGAGCTTGAGGAAATTTGCTACAACTGGAAATTGCAGCCAGATGAACCTTTACTGACAAAGTGAGACCTGATTTAGCTAGTGAGAGGAGGTTCGGCAAGATCTGTTGAGCAGGGGCTTGCAGCGGGTGAACATTATTTCTTTGGCACCAGAAACAGAATCTTCTCCATTTCAAACTATATGTTTTGATAGTGCTTTCAGCACGGGATTTAGCAATGATTTCTCTACACTCTTGCGTTATATTTACATCCCTAAGCTCCAGGAATTCAGGAGCCATGCATGCAAATGAAGAGTGTGGATCTGGATGTTTACTTGGCCCTTTTTCCTCGATAACATCGAGGATGGCTGAAGGCCATTGGGCTTCGACTCTGACAGCAGAAGCAGTTCTGGGAACCAGTTTTGCATCGGCCAACAAAAAGCTATCAGACCACAGCCTTAGATTTCATCTTGTTTAGTACCCTGGGAATTAACGGGATGGGGGGAAAGCGTAGACATATATCCCTGACCATCAGATTAAAAGGGCATTGCCCCTTGACCCTGGTAGAGGGAATCTGCTGGCATAGTACTGACATTTGGTGTTCTCCTTTGTTGCGAAGAGGTCCAAAGTGAGTTTCCCCCATTCTCAAAATACCTTGTCCAGCTGGGATTGTTCTAGCTCCCACTCATGGCAACTGGACTGAGACCTGCTCAACGTGTCTGCAAGGGTATTGTGTAGACTCCTGACATGCTCGGTCTTCAACGAGATCCCATCATGTGTTGTCTATTTCCATAATTCTTGTGCCTCTTGAGAGAGCGTAATTTATCTTGTTCCTCCTTGCTTGTTGACATAGTACATGCTGATGGTATTGTCCGTATGCACCAACACCGAGGAGCCTGCTATTCTCAGCAGGAAAGCTTAGAGAGCTAGGAATATGGCTTTTCGCTCTAAGCTGTTGATGCACTGTTTTCTCTGCGCCGAAGACCATTTGCCTTGAATTTGCAAATCCTGTAGATGACCTCCCCAGCCCTCCATGGAGGCGTCCATTGTTAAAATGAAATCTGGGGTGCTCCGTAGGAAAGTAAGGCCTTGAATGAGATTTGCCGCCTGAAACCACCACTGCAATGCTTTCACCATCCGTTTTGTGATTCGAACTACATCTTCGAAGGATCCAAAAGCCTTTTGCCACTGTTTCTATAGCTCCTCCTGAATAGGCCTCATTTTCAGTCTAGCTAGAGGTACCAGATTTATCGCATCAGAACACATCCCCAGGAGCGATTTGTACATTCACACAGAAACTGACCCTTTTTTTGATACTGTCCTTGCAAGCCTTTGCAGGTGTATCTGCATCTGCCTCTCCTGAGACAAGACAGCTTTGCACTGAATGGTGTCTAAGGATGCTCCCAGCAAAGATATTACTTGAGTTGGAAGCAGAACCATGTTTGCTCTGTTTAGGGTAAGTCCCAACGCTTCGAACAAACTGAGGCAAGTTTTCGTTGCTCGATAGGCCTCCTGCACAGTTGCTGCTTTGTGCAGCCAATCATTGATGTCCGGAAATACTTGAAACCCCTCAGACCGCAGGGTCACCGCTACTGGTGCAAGGAAGTTGGTGAAGATCCGTGGTGCTGATTTGAGTCCAAATGGGAGCACTTTGAATTGATAGTGGGTACCAGCCACTGTGAATCTGAGGAACTTTTGGTGCTTTGGGTGGATTGGGATATGGAAATAAGCGTCTTCCATGTCGAGGGAAGTCATGAAATCACCTTTGTTTAAGCAACCCAGGATGTCGAAGAGCATTACCATCCTGAACGTCTGCTTCTTGAGAAACTTGTTGAGATTTCTTAGGGCCAGAAATGGTCTCCATTCTCTGATTTCTTTTTTTTATTAGGAAAAAAAGGGAATGAAAACCTGTCCCTTTCTGAGCGAGTGGTGCCTCCTCTATTGCTTCCTTGAGAAGCATGGTCAAGTAAGTGAAGACAAGGGGGAGGGGGACCCCTGGGTGGGGTGGTTGCTAAAGAAACTCTAGAGTGTGACCATTGGTGACCAGGAACAAAACCTAGCGATCTGATGTTATCTCGTGCCACCGTTGCATGTAACTCAAAATGTTTGCACCCACGGGTAGGGATGGAAGATGGACTGGTACCCTGACATGCTCATCGCTTTCTGCATGAGTCACGGCTTTGTTGCGGTGCTCGCTTGTGGCCACCCTGGCGAGAGGAACCAGCCATCGAAGATTGACGATACGATGAAGGGTTATAAGATTGTCGATATTGGGATTGGTATGGTTGATATTGCTGAGCTCTCTGGTATCCTCCTATATAAGTGGTTAATCCTCGCCCTTTAGCACCTCTGGAAGGTACTCTTCGGTACTGCAGAGCTCCCAAAGACTTTGCGGTGTCCGTATCATTCTTGATTGCTAATAGAGCCTCATCAATGTGTTTTCCGAAGAGTGAGTCACAGTCCAAAGCCATATCAAAATCTTTGCTTGTACCTTAGGTCTAAAAGATGTTGCTTTTAGCCATCCCTGACGTCGAAGTACAGCCGCTACTGCTAATTGCCTAAAACCCATATTTGCCATGTCAAGTGCACAGTCCATTGTCTCTGAGGCTGCACGCTCACCCTCCAGCAGAATTTTGCTTGCATCCTGCCTGCTTTCCTCCGGGATGAGGTCTACTAGTCCTGCCATATCGGACCACATTTGGCAGTCATAGTGGCGGATGATGGCTGAGCATTTGCTGCTCTGATTATCACAGCTGCCATTGAAGAGAACCTTTTTCTAAGGATGTCATTCTACTCCCTTTCTTATCGGGGGGGGGGGGGGGAGTAATCTGGGTAGCTGGATTCTTAGACTGCCTTTGTGCAGCCTGAGAGATGACTGAATCTAGCTTCGGATGTCCAATAAGGCAAGATAGAGAGTCATCCGGAGCCCTATATTTCTTTTCCACACGAGGCAGCACCGGTGGTATGGACGCTGGCGTTTTCATAATTCTGAAGGCCTCCTGCCAAATATGATCGATGATAGGTGTGGAGCGCACTACTTTTCTTGTGTCCTCTTTGAAATCGTAACGGAAACATTCCGTCTGCTTTACTGTCATAGGTAAATGGAACCTGCTGGCTGCCCTTTGCATCAAGTTGTGAAACCCTCCGATATCCTCTGGAGGAGAGTCTGAAGGAAGTTGCGGAGGAGTAGATGGTGTCGGAATCACGTAATCCTCCCAAGGGTCAGGAGCAGATGCTGGATCTGGCAGTTCACCTTCCTGTACGTCTTCATCTGAGGAGGAAGTGTTTTGTGCTCCTGGGTCGATTGTCCCTGAGCCTGATATAATCCCATGTGTGCTTGGTAACTGAGGACCTGGTGTATCTGTAGATACTTCCGCCTGAGGAACTTGGTTTACAGATTGATTTTGCTGAGGAGGGAAACTTTGCCTATAATCTGCCACCATGGCTTGAAGGTCCTCGATTTAAAAAAGGCGGTAGATTGGCCACAACCCTGGGGCGCGTTTTTGATGGAAGTCAAACTGATAGCTATGACGTGGAGCCATAAAGCTCTGCTGGTAATAATGCGCCTCGTCTTGATATTTGTCATCCTCCTCGTCATGCTCCTGGAACTTCACATGGAGCTCAGATGGACTGTGAGCTACCCATAGAGGCCGTCATCATCACCATCATCATCCTCTTCCTCAACACACCCTTCCAACAGATGTGATGGAAGCAAAGGCGACACCTTGCTATAATCCTGCATAGATGGGTGTAAAAATGTCTTTGTTACTCTGGTGACTTGAGTAATCCTCGTCGACGGTGCAGAAATCATAGGTATTGCTACCGACGGTGTCATCGTCGACAGTGTCTTTGTCGTTGACGGTGTCTTCGTCGTCGACCCTTTCTTCGTCCACGGAGGGTCGTCGACAGTCTCACTTGTTGATAGAGCTCTCGTCGTCGAGATGGAGTCTCTGATAGAGAGAAAAGGAGACTGGATTGTTGTCGTTGTAACTGTTGCTGTCGACGATGGCGTCAACAATGTCACACAAATTGTCATCAACGAGAGCAAGATTGTCGTCGACTATGACTTTTTCACGGATTTTATACTTACAGGACAGGAAGATGAAGGGCTAGGGCTAGCTCTATCCTTCCTGACGGGTGTAGAGGCCCAGATAACACCGGTTCAGAAGAATGTTTGGCAGCCTTCTCCTTACTTGAAGCCCTTTCTTGGGAAGGTTTAAAATGTTTTCTCCCCTCACCTGAGGATCTGTCCTGAGATCTAGCCCTCTTGTAGGATGTTGAAGCTCTGTCGTCTTCTTCATCAGAAGAACGAGAATGCTGTTTTGTGGTTTGGAGCCACAACAACAATCTTCCCTCTCAGTCCTTGAGGGTCTTGTTACGAGAAGGTGCAACAGACCTTACGGTCTTTAACCTCATGCCTGGGATCCTCCACATGTACCCTTTTCCTCCCACAGGTCTTACAAGGGTGGAAAAGGCATTTCTTGTCTGACATGATGTCTAGAATTTGTTGAGAAGAAAGAACTGAGAAGCCCTCAGGGAGACTTCCTTCCACACGACATGCGGTGAAAATCTGAGGAGAACTGGTCTCTGCTGGGAGTATTCTAGAGGGTGCTATCAGCTGTATACTAACATTTTGATTCTTTTTTTTTTTTTTTTTTTTTTTTTTTTAAGAACATGGATAGGCTACTGATTAGATGGCCTTGGGCCATTATAGCCTATTAAGGTTTTAAGGCACTGCTTGAATATTTTACCGTGGGGATCCCATCTCGACGACGGGGAATGATTCAGGCATGTGAATCTCTGAAAGATACCCCAATACTGGATAACGTTTTGATGGCGCTAAAAAAGAGAACTGAAGTCAGCACGCCAACAAGCTCTTCTTATTGCTCCAATGACATCATGTGGAGTCGCATGCGGAGCTGTTTCATTGTGACGTCCTTGTCGACGTAGGAGAGATATGGAGAACAGATTCAGTGGAATGCTGCGCATGGGGTAATTCAAAAGGTGAGGAATCTACAGGCAGATGTATCCATCAGAAGGGTCCGTGGGATATGAGGGGCATTGTCACTGTTTTAAAATGTCTACTGAACAGCAGATGTTTTATAACTTTATGAAGTCTTCAACAGATGGGGACAGTTTGATCTCTGGTGTGATCATGTTCTGTCTCTTGGGAGCAGACCATGAAGACATTTACTGAAATGTTTTGTGTTTTCTAAATGTATATTTATTTATTTTACTTCCTTCTGCGCTTTCGGACTCTTGAGTTTTTTGTACCAAGTATGCAGTGAGTGGGTTGCTGTGTAAGCTCCTCTAGGTAATACACAATTGTTCTCAAACTGTACTGTCTTTCACTTTGCAGCATGGTTCTTTTCTAAGCTCAGGGAAATGAAGAAGAGCTGTTGGAGGCTAAAGAAAATCTGGCAGAGTAATTACTCTACCGACGAAAGAGCGAGGTATAAGCAAATTATTCACGAATACAAACCTATGATTAAAAGGAGGAAAAACTAACTACTTCACAGAAAAAAACACACCAGCAAAAAACTCTTCCAGAGCGCTCTTTAAGACAGTGCAGGCGCTCTCCTGCCCATCCATGGCCAACACCTTCATTCCCAGCCAGACGATATGTAATCACTTAGCAGATTTTTAAAAAACGTTTAAAAAGAAGGTGGAGGCAGTTTATAGGGAATTTTATGCCAGCTATATCACTAACCAACCCATTTTAAGGAATGATTTTTTTAGACCCTAACCACCAGGATTTTCACAATTTTCTGTCCCTTAGTACGAACCGAGTGTCAGATTTATAGTAGGGCTAACGAAGTCAGGAGCCCCATCTGACCCATACCGGCCAAAGTCCCCCAGGAGACAGCAGGCACAGTGGTAACTCCTCTTGCTACCTTACTGAACAGCATTACAAATCAGGGTATATCCCCATTGATTGGAAAAAGGCCTCTACCCTCCCTTTGCGCAAGAAATCTTCACTAAAGAACTATGGTCCCATTGTGTGCCGTCCCATGTCAGCTAAAATGTTAAGAGAAGCCCCTGAATATTGACCTCTCCAGATATTTAGGTCAAAATCAGATTCTGGAAGCAGCACAGTTTGGCTTTGGATAAGCCCATAGCACAGAAATGGCACTGGTAGTGGCCACAGAAGAGTTATGTCTTATTATGGACAATGGAGGCAAGGACCTATCTGCAGTCTTTAACACCGTGAGTCGTTCTGTCTTGAAGCAACGTCTAGTGGAGATGGGGGTCTGTGGTTCTGCCCAGATCTTCTATGTTCTTTTCTCACAAGCGAAGAGCAATTGATTACATCTGTAGAGTCTATCTCGGATACGCTCTCCTTGCCATGTGGGGTCCTGCAAGGGTCTTCACTGAGCCTACGTACGTTATTTAATATTCATGTGGCCCCACTAGCAAAGCTAATAAGATCCTTTTGGTTTTTCAACTATTTCCTATGCTGACGACACTCAAATTGTAGTGTCAATCACAGGTAGTATGGCGGAAGCGGCACTTTGTTTAAACAATTGCATGCTAGCCATGGTTATTTGGATGAACCGTCAGATTGTTTACTGCTTTTTCTTGAGGCACAGGTGGCCTGATCGTATTAATCTATTGTTTTAGAAGAAGCTATCAATTGGGAATACTTTTTATGAGGCATAACATGTACCAATCTGTATGTCTCGACTATTCATTATACAAAACTACCTAATGCCTCAGACAAAATGAATGATACTTGTATTAGCCATGTAGCCGTATGTAAGAATTCTATAACTTTGTCCCCTTCTTGAACAACGCTTTGTTTCTATCCTTTACACTCTAATTTCATGGGCATATTTTGTAGTTTTGAAAATAGTATTTATTTTCTTTGAACATACGAACAACGGTATGCATGGGTTGTGTCTGCTTGTCAAAGAAATGTAAGAAATAAAGAATCTTTCTATGTACACAAGGACTCTGTGAAAGAAGTATTATTGAACATTGAAGCATCCCATATAATTTGTATTGCCTCATCTTTCTGTCTAAACTGTATTTAATTCATGACCATGTGGCAGCTGGCCATTTGAGGTGGGCAATGCGTGTGCTGTAATACAGGAGTGACGAGACCGGGCGGTCCAGTGTTTTTGAGCCTGGCTGCCATTCTCTGCTTGAACATTGGTTAAAGGGTTGACAAGCACACTCAATGCACTGTTACTTTCTCTGTGAACCTGAGTTTTGACGACAACAGAGAGGAACTAGCCAAAGACCTCTTTAAACCTAACAAGCGAAATCAGACCAGCTGTTTCCAGCGTAGGAAACAAAGAGAGGGGTCTGAAGTCTAAATTTCAATGGTTGGAACTGCTCAAAAAGAGTGAGTTATCAAAGTGGGGGGAGGGGGTAACCCTGAAGTGCTACCTAGATAACAAAAAAAAGTCCCTAGAGGTTTAAGGATTCTTACCTTTCCCAATTTCGATGACCTTGACCCTGATTTATTATCGGATTGGGAGGATCATTTACATAATTGGTCATTTACGCTGATGAGAATACTGGTCCCGCTGCGGAAAAAAATTGCTCAAATTGTAGAACTGAAATTAAGGCCTTAGAGAAGGAGATTAGCTCATTGGACCTGAAAGAGGCTACTGCCAAAAACTATGCCATCCTAAAAGAACAAATTATAGCCCACCTAGCATTAGCAAAGGATAGAAAACTGAACAAAATAATGAGGGATGATAAGGATTATGACAATGGGAGTTTTTTTCACATTCACTAGACGCTTTGATGACATACAGGTCCCAAAGGGCAATATACAATCAGTATCTAATGCAGGTAGTTTATCCAGTATTCGTGCAAGTTCAGAGGCATCATCTGTGGACGAGCAACACTTAGGGAGCGGCAGTGACACAGGAGTGCAGGGGGCTTGTTCTTCAACTTTTTTTAGAGGAGGTACTAAGGTTCTGGATTGGAAACAGAAAACCAAGGGAAAACATGAAACCAGGAGAGGGGGGAGGAGGAAAAATCGAAAACAAAGACATGGTCCTGACCAGGAATCAGAGAAAGCAAATGTAAAAACAATGACAGAATTAACAAATGTTGCAATGAATTTTACATCTGACTCAGTTAAAATTGATGACCTTGTGGTAAATTTGTCTAACCATATTCTGACGGTACATGGGAAAACCGTGTTGAATAAAGTACTTGGCTCCTGTCCAGTATCCCGCGGTGTATTTTCAGATTTGCATATTGATTTATACAAATTTGTGCGGAATGTGAAACAAAAAATTAACTTGGCTGTCAATGATTACAGTCAAAAGGGGGAAAGACAAACTAATACACTCGCAGATCTTACAGTCTCACATATTAGGGATGTGTCCACTCTCTTGTCCCTTGATTCAGAAAGTGAATCATCAGTAGACCATATACTGGAAAGCCTGAACATAACACAGGATTACACATGTGACAGTGGCCTGCTCACACGCAGCAAGTTCACACCAAAGGGCTCTCACCTCAACAGCATTGAGGTCTTCCATAGTCTGCACCGTCTAGAGGACGAACCCTTGCAATCGCACAGAAGATATGTTAAAAACAATTTATTATCAGACGAGAGAAAAGCACCAGGTAACCTACAGGCCAATGACTCACTGTTAATAAGGGAGGCAGACATGAGTGGTATTGTGGGCTTCATGAACAGATCTGACTATGAGGGTGAAGTGTACAGACAACTGAGTAACACCACACATTACACTAGATTACACTGTAATCCATGCACACAGGCCTCAACTGCTATTAATGCGAAACTAACACATTGGAAGGAAATTGGCCTCCTCTCGGATGCTGAGCTTAACTTTCTCTGGGTTAACAATCCTAGATTCCCTTGCATATATCTGCTGCCCAAGATGCACAAGCGTGAACGATTCCCACCAGGTCACCCCATTATCTCTGGGATCGGCTCAATGACAGAGTAGCTTTCCCAATTTGTGGATTCGTGTCTTCAGCCCTTGGTTGGAAATCTCCAATCGTACATCAGGAGCACCATGGATATCCTGGATGAATTTGAAAACTTAGAATGGGAGGATTCGATGTGGCTGGCTACACTCGATGTTGAATATCTTTATACCTGCATCAAATTAAATCTAGAGAGGATGGCTGTGGAATTCTTCTTATCCACTAGAAGGGCCAACTTACTGGACCACAATGAGATGTTACTGGACATGGTTGATCTGATTCTTGAATACAACTGCTTCCTCTTTGACAAGACCTGGCTTAAACATCAAGGGACTGCGATGGGTTTGGAATTTGCAGTGTTGTACGCCAACTTCTTCATGGGATGGGTGGAGCATACATATGCTTGGTCCATGGCGGCTGCCGAATGGACTAAACATATACAATTCTGGGGTTGTTACATTAACGATATTATTATCATCTGGACAGGTACTGAGGTACTATTGAATGAATACTTTGGCTTCCTTAACACCAATGTCCTGAATGCCACATTCACACTGAATATGTGCCACACAAAAATACAATTCCTTTATCTGGAACTCTACATCACCAACCACAGGGTACAGAGCACAGTATACAGAAAAGGGACTGCGGTAAATAGCATACTGCATTATGAGAGTGCGCATCCCCCTTCCACGAACAAAGCTATCCCTTTTGGAGAGCTACTATGTATCCATTGGAACTGCAGCGATGAGGCTAATTTTGAGTTTCAAGCCAAAATGGCAACCAACAGACTAGCAAGAAGGGGTTATGATCAACAGGTTCTACAACTAGCTGAACAACGAGCCGAAAATGTGACTCGCACGGATACTTTGGTTACAAACAAAAAAAGAGGAAAGGAAAGGGGGAATCCACGACTGTCCTTAATAATTACTCATTCTGCACTAAATCACAATGTTTTAAAAGTTCTAAACAAACATTCCACTCTATTGAAGGGGATACTGGATGTTGGCAACTTGACCTCTGCCAATAAGAGGAGTAAAACCATCAAAGATACACTAGGCCCCAGTCACACATTCCTGAGAACCCTCACACACTAAATTGGCTTAAGAAACCATTGGGCTTCCATATCTGTGGGGACTGCAACATTTGCAACGAAGGTTATAACAGAAAACAGTGCTTTAGCTACAATACCGGGAAACAACACACCATTCGACATTTCATTAACTGTCTTACCAGCCATGTGGTTTATGTATTGATCTGTGTGTGAAATAAAATCTATGTTGCTAGTGCAACACGTCAACGCAAGACACGTGTCCAGGAGCATTGCAGGGCATGCCTCAACTGGGATACTGCGTATCCCCTAGTGTCCCATGAATGAGAAGGGGGCATTGACACGTCCAAATTTCAGTTTCATAGTATAGACGTAGCATTGCCTAACAAAAGAGGGGGTGATAGGGAGAATTCCCTGAGACAACTGGAGGCTAGGTGGATTTGCAATCTACGGTCTGTAAAAAAGGGTCTAAATGTGGACAATGAAATGCACCACTTTCTGTAGGGTATGTGTCTCAATTCTGTAGTCACTTAGTACGATGTACCTTCATAATTACAAATGTCTGTGGCTGGACAATTCAGATTCACTGGCCCTTTGGGTGTCTCAGTATATTTTTAAACGTTACTATGTCATGCCTCTCCAGCCAGATCTGACTAATAAACGCTCACTGTGTATACTGATCTCTTTTTTGTAATTCGCTGTGTAACTTTAACTAACAAATAGTGAATAATTATTAATTGATCATACTAGTGTGGTTCTCCAGTCAATGTACGACGGATGGGCCCTGTATTCAAAAAGCCCAACACTCATCTATGTATACCGCCTGTAAATATACTGTACGGTATTGAACATTGTTTACTGCTTTTTCTTAAGGCACAGGAATTGGGTGGCCTGATCGTAATAATCTATTGTTTTAGAAGAAGATATTAATTGTGAATAGTTTTTATGAGGAATAACATGTAACAATCTGTGTCTTGGCTATTCATTATACAAAACTACCTAATGCCTCAAACAAAATGTATTAGCTTCTTGAACAACGCTTTCTCTTTCTGTCCTTTACATTCTAATTTCATGGGCATATTTTGTAGTTTTGAAAATAGTGTTTCTTTTCTTTGAACATACGAACAACGGAATGCATGGGCTGTGCCTACTTGTCAAAGAAATTTTAAACATAAAGAATCTTTCTACGTACAGAAGAACTCTGTGAAATAACTATTATTGAACATTGAAGCATCTTGTATAGTTTGTATTGCCTCTTATCTTTCTGTATAAACTGTATTTAATTCATGACCATGTGGCAGCTGGTCATTTTAGGTAGGCAATATGTGTGCTGTAATACATAAGTGACTAGACCGGGTGGTGCAGTGTTTTTGAACCTTGCCGCCATTCTCTGGCTGAGCCGTCGCTGCCTTAAATTAAATTCAGAAAAAACAGAGGTGCTCTATTTTGGGAAGGACACCTCGTTTAGGAACCTTTCCTGGTGGTCACAGACCCTGACCCCCACCTAATACCAGTACCCAAAGTGAGAAGTGTGGGGGGGGGGGGGGAAATTCACAGGCTCCAAATGCCAGGTATGGGCCATTCTTACACTACAGCTTAGAGGACTTGGAGCCCAAGCTGACACACCCGCAAGGTTTACTCTGAAAAAGAGTATGGCATGTTTCTAACCCTCAGATGAGACAGGAGCCATATTCTAGTCTTTTCTTTTTTTTTTTTACAGAGTCCTGTTCTGTGGGGAGACAGTATTTAAAGTACTGATGCAGCCAACGGCAGATAGCCACAATTTATAACACTACTGCATTGATTTCTGAATATGTACTTTTGGGTTCTTTTGGGTAGTTTGACCTGGAAAAAATGTGGTATTAATGACTGTTGCAATATGAGCTAAAGTATGAGAGCCATAGCCCAAAGGACTTCCAGGTTTAATACTTTGGATTTTGTGGCAAGAGTTTGGGCAAAGAGGTGTGTTGGTGGGGGTGGGAGGGGAGCTAGTGAGTTATTTGCTTTAGGAGCTGTTGAGGGCTCTGGATGAGGGCTTCAGTTTTCACCCATTATGTTTGAGACAGTTGATGTCCATCTGATTTCAATGACTCCTAGTCCATATGATATGACGGTAAATGGTAGGGGCTTCCAGATACCTCTAGGTAGACTTACATCATCTGGAGTTTGGTGAGGCCCATGGCAGGTTTGATGAAGTAGTTTATAATGGGGATGGTGGGCGCCCCCACAGTTGACTGGGCTGGTTGGCGAAGAGGTGTCTCCAAGCCTCACTCACTGTTTGCAGCCGATTAGAAGTGTGCTAAACCATCTGCGTAGGAGGATTTCGTGATCTGCGGTGTCAAATGTGATCGACAAGTCCAGGGATGATACGCATACTTTGGCATTCTGATCTACTACTTTTAGGATGTTGTTTAAGATGGTCATGGAGCTATCGCAGAACCATGTTTTGGACAGAACCCCATTAGGTGGCAGTCCAAACGTCTGTTGTATTCTCTGTGGCCGTTTAGTTGATCTGTTACCCCCTGAGAAGGGTATTAAGTATGTGAACCATACCTCTAACATGCCTGCAGCATCCCTCATTTCTCGCCAAACTATCCAACTTAGCTATCAGTACAAAAGCCCAAATGCGAGGGGACAAAGGCTGAGTTAAAACCACATCTGGGTTTAGAAGGCCAACCGTATGGAGCCCAACGAGTCACCGGTCCCTTTGGCTGAGTGTGCTGTGTTTTGTGCTGGTCGGTACCACCCTGGTCTGATTCCAAGACTTCCCAATGCATTGTCTGTTGCATCGGAAAAAGCCAATGAGTACATGGCAGTCATGTTGCTCACACAAAAGCTCCAGGCCTTTCTCCAAATTTTGTTTAATTTCTAGTAACAAAGCTGACTGCCCATGGCTCGACTCAAGGAAGGCCCTATGGTGATTATCTCTTGCCCAGGGGTAACCCGGGGAAGCTGGGCCTGCTTCAGTCTTCCCCCTGGACTTTAAGGTAGTTGGGTGCAGCCCAGTGACTGCTCTGTCCTGTGATTGGCTGGGGTCGCCCAGTGTATGATGTTTTTGCTTTGTTTGTTACACGAGGGGTCCTTCCTTTCTACCCATTCCTGCATGACTGGGTGTTGTCTTTCTCACCTCCCTCCCACATTTCTTTAAATGGGATGTTATGGAAATTATAATGAGTTGTTTGGATATTTTTAGGGACTGTTTTTGGGCAGTAGGTGTTTTCCATCTTTATATAAATGTCATATATTGTCACTGATGTCAGCAGGGTGTCATTGAGGGCATTTAGGGGTTTGTAGAGTTGTTGTTTTATTCAGGTAGTACAGCAGGATTGGCCTTGGTTCCTCGTTGGGACGACTGGTTATCAGCTGGTAGTTAAGGAGCTACCAATGCACAGGAGGGCAGACTGTTACAAAGGGATTGATTGTGCATTATGGTGGGTAGGTGGACATCCCTTTTTAGGTTTCGCTTGTGCTGTGCTTGCAAATTCTCTTGTAAACGAAAATAAATCTTAAAACGTGTTTAGAACCTGCCCTTCACTTACCATTGGTTTACTTCCATGTCACCTCTGTTTCCTTCCTTCTGATTGGTCAGCACTACCTGTTTCGTTCTGCTTCCTCCAAGCATTCCAGTGCCGGTCTCTGCCATGGAGCACGGACCTAGAATGGCTTCCAGTCTGCGGCCAGTGTCCTTCCAGTCAATTTTGTCCATGTAGTAGCGCTCTTTTCCCACTACTTTAAACCATGTTGCACAGCAGCCCATGCTGCTGTGCAGCCCATGCTGCTGTGTCATGGCTTAAAGTTAAGAAAACAAATACTATGATGCAGTCAATGCTGGCCACATCATAGCGCTTTTATTCATTCACTTAAAGTCATGTTGCACAGGAACTCGCGCTGCTTAACATGTAACATGGAGAAGTGTGGCTCACTGGTTAGAGCGGCAGACCCTGATGCTGAGGTCTGGTCTGGAATCAGGGTTCAATTCCCGCCTCGGCGGCTCTTGGACTTAAATTCCCCGGACCTGTTAATTCTCGCCTCGGTGCCTATTCTAATCATGGGTCCCACTCTGCAACTCTGGGCAATAGCTTGCTTAATCTCCAAAATGGCCCCCACAGTGCAAAGGATGCCTGGCTTTCACCTTGGGGTGCCCAGGAGTGGACATCTCATAGGAAAAACCAGGAAGGGTTACACAGCGGTATGAGTACAAGCGCCGGGATGCCTCCGGGTAGCTGCGTGCTATACAAATACTTCACATTTACATGTCTAAAAAACATTGACAAAGCCAATAGATCTTGCATAGACAAAACCTTTTGTTAAGTAAGAGAACAACCATAAAATATAACTTTGATTTCTCCCTAAATATCTTAGTTGTTAGTTAATTATTTAGTTCCTCTACAGAGCACTAGAGGGCGCAAGTCGACTACCTAATACATCTTAAAACTCTTTACTGAGATGTAGTTTTGCCTTTTTTTTTTTTCTCTCAGATTTATATAGCGCGAACTCGACCCGAAGGTATTGGAACGCTTTACACGAGCACCGTATTTACAGTACACATTCAGGCACGGGGAGATGAAGTGATTTGCCCAGAATCAGAGGATGTGGACGCGACCCCGAGGCTCGAACACTGGTTTCCAGCAACAAAGTCGGCAGCGCAGCCGACGGACCAAATCCTCTTGCTATGTTCGGGTTCTTTCTTTCCGAAAGTCCTAGTATTTGTTGCGAAGTTACCGCTTTATTTTTCTTATATCTTAGGTAGATGTGCACAAACAAAATGCAGTAAGGAGTGAGAAGATTTGTGAATCTGGAAAGTTGTAACAAACGGGTGAAAGGGCTGAATTCTGAGGACAAATAAAGGCCTTGCCCTCCCCTCAAATTAAAGTAGTTGGAAGGTGAAAGGCTAAGTTCGTCTGTTGGAACTAATCTGCAGAGGATACCTGCTTAACTCACTATGTCATCTCACTAAAACAGAGATGCAGCTCGGGTGCAAGGACCCAGGCAAAATGACATCTTGCTGTTTGGGAGCTCAATTTCCCCAATGCCTTATTCTGCAACATGGTGCCCTCTTGTGGTATCCTGTGGTAGTGCAGCGAGGCAGCTGACAACAATACCCTTAATATAACCCCCTTGGCTGAAATTGGTACGGGCAGAGAAAAATTAGGGCGACAACAGGAAAAGATGGGTAGGAGTTAAAGGCAGGTAGAGACAGGGTGCGAGGGCAGCGAGTTGCAAGAGATTACAAAATATCTAGTTGAGCCAGAGAGAGAAGAAGAGGACAGAGAGGGTTATATGCAGGGCCACTGGAAATATGATGCAGGGGAGGACCAAAATGTACAGCAGGATTTACTAAATTATGCAGCAAGAAAAGGCAAATTAACTGGCATAATATAGTTTGTGCTAGTATTAACTTATTACTTTGTAAATTTTACACATGTTAAAACTATCTGGGCAAAGCTTTCATCTCATTGGTACCAGCTGGATACCCAAATACACCGATAAGGGACAGGAAGATGAGCAGTCAATCTTAGAAGGGCTGCTAGCAGGAGCTATGCCCATGAGACTTGTTTATCATGAATTTGGAATTTCATGTAAGCCCCAATTAATGGGTTACCTCCTGATGCCTAACTTCTGTTCTTCTTCCGATGCTATTTTTCACTCACAAAAAACTTGGTTCTACCAGCAAATTATTTACGGAAACGGTGTAACTCAATGTCTGCTGGAGCTGGCTTCACTAGCAAGGTTCACATGTGACTTTAGAAACTGCATGGACAATTCAATGAGCTGGTATCTGGCATGCCTTTCTATGAACTAATTTGACAGTGCAGTTGTTGCCAGACAGTAATGTGAGCGTCGCCAGAGAGTGGCTTTGGCTACGCCCACATGTTGGGAAACAGAAGTACATGTTTTGATTGGGCAGAAGTTGTGTGCTTCTACAAAAAAAGGTGCTGGCCATTTTCACAGTTGTGATCATTTGGTTCATTAATCCAGCTGCCTGAGCTTGAACTTTCAGGGGTGCACGCATGACACTGCAATGCTGTTAATGTGTCTAGCATAAATCATGATGTTTTTGTCTGGCTGCAGCACAGATGGGAGGAGGGCAGTCATTGACCTACATGGATGTTTAGGTCTGGCTTGACAGTGCAACTGTCCTCTAACCTTTTTAAACCTACATCCATATTATTCTACTGTTTTTTGCTTCCACACGAATACATATGTATTTCCGTGCTATCTACTTGTAATGCTTCACATTACCATACAATATTCCTTTAAAACCAGATCTGTTGGCATGTCCAATGCTTCTTAGGCAAGGGATACATCCTGTTCAGTTTCTACACGGATACCTGTGTATGTCCAATATACGAAATATCTGTAATTCTCATGACAATTGGGAGTATCAAGTGAGGGAATAAAATACAAAATGTGGCCCACTCCTAGGGCCTGCAGCAACTTTCTCGACTACCTACAGGAGCTAAATAGGTACCTGTGTGAGCTTGGTATGGTGCCTGCAGCAGCTCCGTGTCTGCAAGAGCATAGTCTTTACCTGCAGTAGCTCATTGTCTTGCAGGCAGCAACTCAGTGGGTATACCTGCAGGAACAAGGGTACCCGGGGGAGCCTGATATAGAGCCCACAGGAACTCCGTGTTTGCAGGAGTACGTTCGGAACCTGCAGCAGATTGGTTCACTGTAGAAGCTCAGTGGAAAAATGCAGAAGTCTGGTTTAGTTTATACAAGATCTCAATGTGGTGCCTGAAGAAGCTCAGTGGATGTCTAGAGAAGGTCAGTGGGTGGCTTGAGGAGCTTAGTGTTTGCAGTAAATCCGTGAAATGCCTGGAGCAGTTCAGGGGAATGACTTTAGTAACTCAGTGGGTTTCTGCAGGAGCTCAGAGGTGGCAGGAGCACAATGGAATACTTGCTGGGGCTGAGTGGCTTGCCTGATTGCCAGTAGGAGCTCAGTGTGTGCCAGTAGGCGTTCAAAGTCTGCAGGAACTCAGTGGGATGCCCGCAGGAGCTCAGTTGAATGGGATGAGTCTTGCATGGCTCCACTGACGTCGTGACCGTAGTCAACGTCATCGTGGAGCCGTACGATGCCGTTCCCTGGCACGCAGAGGTACTGCTGACAAATTTCCAGATCCAGACTGGCGCCTGGGGAGAGTTCAGAAGTTAAAGAATCTGTGGCTAGAGGTCTCTATCACATAAATAGAATTACAATCAAGCACATGGCGGGCGCCTCATGCCCTGTGTCATGCCTCGCATCAGTCTCTAAGACAGACAGTGGCTCAGTTTACCATTGCAGACAAAACCTGGTGCTTTTTAGGTCTCGCCTAGCGTTGCAGCACGCATGCGCTGCTCACTCGGCGAGACAATTTGGTAATGAGGAGATTTCAGAAGGGGACTTGAAGCCTGCCCCTCTTTTTCATTGGCTGGCATCACTGTTTATGGTAAATGGTGGCCTGCCATTGGAAATGAGTTTTTTTTGTTGCCCCCCTTTCCCCTTTCCGTCCGGCCCATCCAGATTGGATCGTCTGCTTTGCGGCTGTCGCAAAGCAATTTCTTATCTTTAGGGGAATAGGGGGCTATCTGTTTTCACTCAGCCACGAGTTTATTTTTGCATCGAGCTTTCACTTAAAGTGAAAGAGAAAGCGCAATGCAAATATAAACAAGCGGCTGCCTTCCCGCAATGGCGAGCACTTGTTCTCTCTGTCTGCATCTCCTTCTATTGCCCGTTGTTATTGATTTTTTACTCTCGGTTCCCTTTTTTTTTTTTTAATCCTGCTGCACTCTTTGCCAATCTTTCTCTTTCTCAGACTTTGTACTTTTTTGTGTGTCTCTTTCTTACTTTGGGACCACATACTGATGAGGAAAAGTACGTCCTGGTCAGCACGGGAAAAATGAATCACCTATTGATATCCTGAAATCGCCAGTGTTGGGCACGGAACCGCCGTGTAGGTCCCGTGAGTCCTTGTGAAAAATATACTGCGCGCTTCTTACCACAGAGAATCACAGTTACAAGTAATTCCAAAGCGTATTATTATGAGCCAAACGGAAAAATAAGGCTTGCATGAAAGTGTCGAGCGCCTTGAGGCCAGTTTGTAACATGTGAAGGCTATGTGGGTGTACCCTCCAACTCCTTGAAGACAACACGTGCTCACATGACCAAACTCCGACATGATCCTGAACCCAAGTGCTTTAACAGAGACAAGCCATATGAGTTTCATTTTCGGAACAATTAATATTAAAATATTAATATTAAAATAAGGGCAAAGGACTCCTTTCAGGCCCTCCGGGACCGATGGTAAGCGGACCTGGGGTTACTAGACTATGAGGATTGGCAGACGGCACTAATGTCCCCTCAGGAGACGGCCATACACCACCGCTTATGCCTTATACAACTGAAAATACTCCATAGCTCCTACATCTCGGGAGTACTCCTGGCCAAGACAGGCAGCCGAGCTGACGCTTTATGCCTCCGGGGATGCGGCCTTGATAGAACTTTCTACCATATCCTGTGGGAATGTCCCCTCATACACCCTTTATGGGATAAGACTACAAAGAAAATGATCGACACATTAGGTAAACACATCCAGTTAACACCGCGAATGGGGATTTTAAACATATGGGACCCTACTGACTTGTCAGAGGTGGAACAACAATGGGTAGCACTAGGATATTTATTGGTAAAAGGATCATTGCGATACATTGGGGATCCAATCGATTGCCGCTAATAATAGGGTGGGTAGCTGAGATGGACAGATGTATGATCGCGGAGAAGGAGGTTTACAAACACAGGGGCTGCCCTAAGAAGTGGGATAAAAAATGGGGAGGTTGGAATGCCTACAGAGGGGAAATTTGTACCTCTCCTACCGCAGATATGGCCATGAGACGAGCTGACTGTGGTGACCCCTTGCATCCTTAATAACTGTAGTAACAACAGACAAAATGATGTACTGTATAACATTTGATTTACAATGTGATAATGTAACGTTGATTCTGTGCTTTATGTTTAAAATTTTTTTTATTTAAAATAAGGGCAACAAACTAACAAATACATTTACTATTTTAATTTCAATTTTTCAATTCAAAAAGATTGTTTATTTAGACCAAACAAGAACAAACATACCAACATAGCTATCTTCGATTTAAAAACTAGCTTGAGTTAAAAACTTTATACATTTACTATAGTGTGTGCACTATTGACAGCACAAACTCTGGCATGTTTTGTTGTACGTGAGTATAAAACAGACAACTGTTTGGGAAAATAAGTACTTAAAATATTTCAACAGCAACATATGTTTTCATATATTTCAATATGTTCCCACCCGGATTGCTCTTTTCAAATATTTCAGCTCCAAAATTGTCTCGAAGTGGTTGGCAGTGTGACTGGGACTTCACTGACTGTCTGAGCAGAATAATCGGCTGCACATATGTGGGCCAACAACAATTACACACATGCGTTAAAGACGTGACAGGTGGACGTCAACTACGAAATTCTGTCTGTTTGCCGAATTCCTGAGTCACCCCTTCACCCCTTTAATTACCCCTAACTCCTAGTCACTGGTGCTTTCACACCTACATTGCGTGGTGTGCTGCACCAGAGGGCGTATGACAATTTATTTTTTTGCCCCCCAAAAAAACATGTGAATTTATCAAACAAGTGACAACGAAAAAATCAGGCAAATATTTGTTTAGGTTCCGTTTTTTGCATATCACGCCGTGTACACAGACGCTCGTCTCAGGGTCTGGTACCGCCGTGGACGCCATGCATTCACCTTCGGGTGCGCGCTTAACCCGGCTGTCACGGGTTCGAACCCCGGCGGGCCCAGCGATCCTCGGCTCACTCCAGCCAGTACAGTTGACACCTCGGCTCACTCAGTGTCAACCAGTACAGGTGGGTGGAACACACCGGGGGTGGGCGGGGTCTGTCACCACCGCTGGCACCAGCTGCAATGGGATGGTTTGACATAACTATATCCAAACAACTAACCCCCGCCTTTCCAGGCACACGGCCTGCCTGGGCCATTTTTTTGCGTGGAGGTTGCAAACGTCTCTGTTTGAAGCGTTCAAAGTAAAATTAAAAGTAATTCCATCAAAATAAAACTGCTGGGATGGATGGAAATTCAAATCTGGCAGTTAAAACATTCTGTAACCATTTTGGCAATTTTTATTTCCCACGATTGCTGAGTAAAATCGAACACTCGAGTCACCGACAAAAAAAACGTGTTTCAAGTGATTTCCAAGCGAGCCCTGGATTCAGTCTGGCTTGAAACCCACCGCATTGGTAGATAGTGGGTGTTGATACTGAGCGAAAAATTTGAACTTTTTGGAGAATTACTTTGTTGCTGAAGAAAGCGCACTGAAACCCTCTGGGTGGCGCTATAGAGGTATATCAGGGCATAGAGTGGATCGATCAGACATGGGGCTTAATGCAGGGCCCATCCGCACAGTTGGTCCTCTCCCTACAAGATCAGCCCGAGATCAATGAGACATGGAGTGGGGGTGCATCACATTCTGCAGGGGCTGGCATCGTTTTGGTTACGTCACTGGACCAGGTGCTTCCTTTTGGGTTCCCGAGTCCCCCTCGTTCACATCTACAAACTCAGGAAGCGTGTTATCAACATGGAAGGGATGGCAGGGCATGGACAGTGTCAGCCACATAGAGGCTGACCTGTTTGGGACGGAGTCAGTCACATCTAAGAGTCGCCTTTGATGGGCCAGTGTGAGTCAGTCATGTGTCTGCCACTTTCCTAGTAGGCCACTGGAAGCGAGGAAAACTGCTGGCACGCGATTCAACACTGAGTGAGGCAGGGATTGGATAAGGTTCTTTTTTGTTCAGCTTGCAACCGAAAAACTGGCGGGGCTGCGGCACAGTCAACCGCTATGAGGCTGGTAAAGTCAGTCACAAGACAGGACAGTAGACTGACTGGTGCAGGGTCGCTCGCTAAATCCCTAAAAGTGAGGGAAAGTCAGCCAAGTGCCTGTCTCAACTGTAACAGCGTGACTGAGTTCGGGTTGTGTAATCCTTCCTCCTATCAACCTTCAGAATGATGGTCGGATGGGGAGGGAATCTGTCAGGCTTCAGCCAGGTTTGAACGGGGCTATTCAGACCCAAAGCTTCAGTGTGCCTGCGACTGTGTGCCTGCGTGTGTGATCACCTGCTTCGGTGCACCCGTGAACCTGTGTGCCTCTATGTATTAGTGTGTCTGTCTCACGAGGTGCGTGTGTTTCTCAGCGTGTGCATACATGTGTGCCCATTTGTAGTGCGGTTTCTATGTATGGCTGTATGCGGGGGTCAACAGGGGTAAAAGACATTGTCATTTACAACACCATTAATTGATTAATGCTTCACGAAGTGGAAAAAAAAAACAATCACATTTTCAATGCCAATAGCTCGAAACAATGTAATTGCGAGACCTATTGCATTGTAAATGCTTGTTTTAACAAACGATCTTGGTGGAGCTGAGACGCCCCAGGTGACGCGCATCTTCCCCAACATGTGAGCCTGGTCTCCTTCCCTCTCTCTCCACGCAACAAGCTCAAGCTACCCGGCCACCGAGGAGATGGGAAGGCGGCTGCCACATAACGCGGCGGGCACCATTCCCTTGTACTTGAAAAGCTGCATCCTCAGTTCGCACTCTGCAAAACCCTCTTAGAACCAATGGGAGCAAGAGACGCCACGCGCCCTGTCCCGAGCAAACCCGCGTTTCCAAGTCACACATGGAGTCTGCCAAGTAAGACATCTTCCCGCCAAGAGCGCGTGTTCTCTCATGTCTTCCATTACAAAAAGCAAATGACACCGCGTCATCCCACACTGTCGATTCTGTACTTTCAGCCAATATCCGGCATTAGCACGCAAGTGAGCGCAGTTGTTCACCGCGTACTGCCCCAGAAGCGTGGGTTCCGCTCAGACGCACCTGTTACTTGAAGTTATCGCGCTCCACTCGGAGTAGGAATGGGATGTGTTAGCTGCTGACATTTCCAGTGTCGCTCAGACCACTGTTACTTGGAAAAAGGACATATGCCCAGTTCTCAAAAACCTAGTAGATGTGCAAGCAGAATGTGTCGCCCTTGCTCGGGTGTAGATTGCTGTATTTTGGGAGTTCATATTCTGCCCGCAGGAGTGGACAGTGGCAGGTTTCAAGACCTGCTCATTGCAGAGCCTCGGCGGATTTACAGTTGCATCATTGATCTGTCATTCCTGCATGCGCAGCACATGGATGACCCATCGCATGTTTCCACATGGACAGACAGCCTCCTCTGCACACCTACCGGTTCGGAGGGGTCCTGTTCCGTTTTGCACCTCAGCAAGGGATTTACTCCGGCCCTTAACATGGGCAAATCTCTGTTCTTTTCCAGGGTTGTAATGGGGGGGGGGGGGGGGGGAGTTCGTGAATACCAGTAAACCAGACATTACCTGGCTGTGCCCAAACGTTGAGCATCTCCCGCCCACCACCCCTGGAGCTGGGGGGTGGGGTGAATACTGCACATAAGTTAAATAATGTATGGGGCTTGGTCCCCTTTAGTGAATACCCTGCACTTATAAATTGCGCCATTTGCACGGGTATGACCTGCTTCCACAACTGCCTCTGTTAATGGGGCCACGTGCAGCCATTTCCATTGTAACAACATGCATTTTAAACAAGCACAAGCCAATATAACTATGCATTATCAGGGTGCTCGAGCCCTCAGACAGTAAAATATACATTTTCAGAATGATCAGTAAATATGGATGTCGTAAACCCTGGATATTAACAGCTGACGACTCGACGAGCCCAGGCCTGCCATGAAGGCACCAAGAAGCCTGCAGCGACCAGACCTTTAAAACACGGATTTTGTGAATAGAAATATCCCAAAAAAAATCGTGTCACAAAGCAGACCACCCCTTCTGTGTGCTGGCAACAGCAGAAACATTACCCAGGGAACTCCAAGACACACGGGCTCAGGCGCAAGTCAATGAGCATCAAATAGAGCAATCAGTAAGGTTTTGAGGTTTTTCTCACGAATGTATATATAGGGTAAATTTAAATTCGATGAATTTCCATGGGGATTATTACTATTCTGAATATCCAGCTGGACGCTGCTATTTATTGGGGGAGCTGACGGCCCCGGCCCTAGAGGCAGGAGGCATCCTGTGCTCTCAGAGATTGCACCGCCGGTGTCTGGCCGCATCGGTGTAGGGACCGCTACCAAGAAAGACCAAGAAAGTGTACACCAGATGAGTTGGATTGCAGCTCTATGGACAAGAAATGCTGCCCCACTCGGGAGATCTCACACACTAAGACAGCATAGCAAAAAACTGATGCTGCCCTAGTCTCGGCCATGGGTAGCCACGCGGCCACATTCCATTCTTTTCTAAGCCCATCCGTGCCATTAGGCTCCACAAGGCAGAGCCCTCTCTGGGATTGCTGGTCTTCCTGTGGAACATGGACAGTGTGCCTACTGGAGCAGTCCCGAGACTGAATGCCATATGGTTGGTCCCTGTCTGTAGTGGAGCAGTGGCCAAAAAATGACGAACTGGAAGGCGACCAGAGTAATTACCAGTAGCTGAAATTAATATAAGCATTCCACTCCTCTCTTTTTTGATTTTTTTACTCTTGGAAATGCACTACTTTTAGGAGAGTCTGTGATAAAAGGTATGAGAAGTGATGTGTGGTTTAACGCTGACCCACAGCAGGGAGGTTTTTGGTTGGGAAGGCCTTGGTGAAGGCGCTAGTTCACACCAGACTTCTCCAGTCTCGGCCGGCATGGCTCGTGGGGTGCGGGGCACGTGGGGGTGGGGTACATTTAATAATAAAAATTAATAAATAAACGTACCCTTTCACCATCTGGGTCCTGCATATTCTCTGCTCCTGCTCTCCTGCCTCCAGCAGGAACAGGAAGTCAGGCTCCCACACATAAGCCAGTCAGCGTTGTGATTGGTTGGGACGCCGCCCAGCCAGGGGCTTATGGGGAGGCCATGTTCTCCATGCAGGCAGGGGGGCGACCAAACAGTCTTTGCACACTCAGGAGTGGGCAGGCACATCACTCCTCCTCAGTTAGCAGAGCAGCCCCGCCCGCAACCAAACATAAAATGATAATAACTGTATGTTATGCGAGAAAGCAGTGGGGTGACGCTCCTCCGCCCTAGTGGAAAAGCGGCCCCTGGTTCACTTCTCTGACCTCGATCGAAAGCTGATCAAATAATCCTCAGGCCTATGTTCGTCTTTGAGGAGTTGCCACTGGTGCAATCCCTGTAAATCGCAGCGGTCTGGGCAGAGCAGTAACGCAAACGGATGTGACTCCCTGCAGAAGGTAGTGAGGACACTCCTAAGAAACTCCTGTCTTATAACTGTCAACAGGCATCAACCGGGAGGACTGAAGGACGTGGGTCCCCCTGTGAAGAAGGTCTGTGTTACATCCCTGGTCCTGGGCGGAGGATATGGACAGCTTCAGCTTAGCTTGTGAGGAAAGAGCCTTCGGAGACCGGGCCTTGCTGGTTACCTCTCCCTTTCATGGATCTACCCATGCATCTTTGAAATAACTTATCCTTACGTAAATAATTTCATTTTTCCCACTTGCACCATCCAATGTCGGTTGATGACGGCATTTGCTCAGTCTTGTCTACATATTGTGCGGGGCCTCTAGCCGAGGGCTCCTTTCAATGGCTTTCTTTGCGGTTACGTTCCCGGCAGTGCTCGGCTACATGGCTCGTGGGTGCATGGAAATAGGAGAGCTTCTCATCTGAGCCATTGTCGAACACTGGCCTGTAAAAGAGCCTTCTTCAAGTCCATTGTAACCCTTCAGAGAGAGGTCTATGTCCAAATTCTAGGCTACCTGGTGCTAGGTGTATGGGGAATCAGCTGACCTCTGCCCCTGGATCCGGTCACCTCTGTCGGAGTACCTGATACCTGATTGAACTTCAGAACGGCTACAACAGGAGGAAGGACATCTAAAGTGTCTACTTCTCAATTTTGGAACATGCTACGCCTCTTCCTCAAAATATGACACACCTCTAGAAGTTTTGCAATGGTTATAAAAATGGCTGTTCACGCCTTAACCCCCATTAAATTCTTGCTTCACACACAAAACTGTAATATCACAGTGCCAAAAAAACTTTGGTAAACACTGTGCTCTGTCAATAAATGTAACATAAAATAACATATATATCTGTGACATCCTGGTGCTTAGGGCCAAAAGGCCCATTTATTATGGTCTGGCTTGACCACGCAGCTGTTTCCAGACAATTAAACGAGCATTAATAGAGAGGGGCTTTGGCTCCGCCCACATGTTGGGACCCAGGAGTACATGTTTTGATTGGTTAGAAGTGTGTGCTTCTACAAAAACAAAATTGCCCTTTACATAGCTGTGATCATTTTGTTTATTTATACAGCTGCCTGAGCTTGACCTTTCAGGTGCACACACAACATCGTAATGCTGTAAAAGTGCTTTGGATAACTAGACATTTGTTGGTGTTTTTTTCTGGCAGCAGCATAGATGCGAGTAGGGCCGTCTTTAACCTACCTGGATGTTTAGCTCTGGCTTGACAGTGCAACCGTCGCCTGACCTTTTAACCTCCACCAATATTATTCTACAGTTTTATTCATTCACATAAATACATATCAATTGCCATGCTATTTACTTGTAATCCTTCACATTACCATACAACATGCCTTTCAAGCCCAACCTATTGGAATTACCACTGCTTGTTGAATGTCTGTGCCCTTAAGAAATGTTTATAATATCCGATCACAAAGCCGCTGGGGATTGGCCTTTGACAAACAGGCATCTGAGTTTTGGGTTCTATGATATTAGCTTCTCCAGAAAGGCAACTTTTGGTTAATTTATTATGTGTCTTAAGTGAATGGGGGTTGTTTGTTTGAAGACTTGCCGGCGAGGGCTGCAGGTTTTCACAGCCTTATGATATTGTACTTCCAGAAGAAAGGTCCATCAAAAAAGAAACCTGGGTTCCTTTGTCTACATCTCGCTTGTGCGTTCAAACTCGTGCTGATTGCAAGTGTATCTGATTTTGGATTTCTTTCGGTTTGAGAAGTCTTGACTCATTAGGCTGTCAAGTGTTTACTTATTTTTGCGACAGTCCTTGCAGTGGTATGGGGAGATGCGGTGGTGTCGCGCTCTCCAAGGAGACATATGATGTAAACTTTGTAGGAGACTGTGGGTGCAGCATCCCCTTGAGGACTGCCGATGAGACATGAGGTTGGTTCCACCTGCTGGCTGAACTTCTCTTCAGCACCCCCCCAAAAAAGTGTTGCTCTCTACTGAAGAAGGACAATTATCCTGAAACACGTGTCTAGAGATACACAGCACTGCCTGCATCAACAAGGGTGAAAAACTAAAGCCTGACACCGAACAAAGTGTTACCATGCACTGCATTTATCATGATGCATCGGGGCAAACTGAGTGCTGGAGTGTGAGGCAGTGTGCGCCCACCCCCCTCCTGTCTGAACTTCTCTTGTTGAGTATTGTTATTCAGATACAACCAACCAATATAAAAAGAAGGAACCGTGGGGTTTAGGAATGAATACAGGTAGTCAATTAGAGTCTAGTTGTCTACTATGTGCATGACACTAACAGCTCAACCAATTTGGACCACAAAGATGTCCTCTCATACATTTTCTAGAGCATTGGCCAATCCGTCAGTGTGACTGGTTTTCATGTGTTGACGAATCCTGGATGAAGTTGAGTTGATGACAGTGCAGTCATGTTGATCGCGTTGGCCATGGAGAGGTTAGCCATAGCTCAGCGTTTTTCACTTAAGGCTGGGTTTTCACTTGGATCCTGAGAACCCCCTTATGTGGATGTGAGACTGACTGAATCCATTACTGTCTGGTGGAAGGGAGTGCACTTGGAAAGGCGTGCGATCTACTGTGACCAACAATGTTTACGATGGTATTGGACTAACCCGGGAAGAACTAGTGAGCACGATTGATTCTCTCACATTTTGGCCAAATTCTTGAGGTAAAAGTGAATGGTACACATTGACCTAGAGGAAGCTTTGACTAAGGCGAGCTAAGAAATGAATTTAGTATCTTAAGACAGCAAGATGGTGTCCAGCGCAGAGCATAACAGCCTGTTCTAAGCAAGGAACACATGCCCCCGAAATGTAGTCTGTCCTCAAAAAAGAATTTTTGTTTACTCTGAAAACCGTAATCTTTTGTCCAGGCTAAGGCTCGGGCACTCCTCAAAAACGGGCAGATTCCAGAAATATATTGAATGTCTTTATTGCTCTTGATGCCTTTTGATGAACTTGTGCTTTCACCGGTGAGCCTGACATGTTGTTGACACTGTCCCAACCCTGCCAGCCTTTTAGAAGCAAGGGTTATTCTATTCTCAAACTCTGTGATTTCACCATGTAGGCCTCTCCTTCCACACCTTATATAGCACCACGGACCCAAGACCAGACCTGCACGTATTTGTCATTGCGCCAAGAATCTTGTTTTTATAAACTTGCTTTTACCGGCACAGCGGACCTGTCCCTCATTTGTTCTCATTATCCTGAATAAAAGTAAAATAAGCGCGAAAAGAGTGGAAAAACTATAAAACTCTGTTGCGTGACTCGGTTTTGCTCTCTCAGGCATTTGGCAGCAAAGGCGCGAAAGGCCTTTTCTCTCACGCCTGTTAGAGAACTTTTATCGAAACCATATTTCGTAGCAGAAAGGCCAGTTTTCAAAGTTGAAGCATTTTCCTGCACATGATAAGTTATTGTGATTGGCCACATAGTACTGGGTCGGTCCACTTCTGATATAAATGTGGGCAGAATTAAAGAATAGGCAACTGTTAAATGGGTTCGTCAATGAGGGGGTAGAATCTGCTGTAGGTGATGCAGGCAACTCCTCTGTCTTTTCTATAAGAAAGTTTGCTACTTTAGCTGATGGATAATGAGGGCATGATAGACGTTGGTATCTGAGGAGTGGAAGTGAAGTCTTTCTTCTTGCAATTGAGCCAACTGATTAGTAGCAATGAAGTCTTTCTTCCTGCATCAGTTTTATCTGAGGAGTGGAAGTGAAGTCTTTCTTCTTGCAATTGAGCCATCTGATTAGTAGTAATGAAGTCTTTCTTCCTGCATCGTTTTATCTGCGGAGTGGAAGTGAAGTCTTTCTTCTTGCAATTGAGCCAACTGATGAGTAGCAATGAAGTCTTTCTTCCTGCATAAGTTTTATCTGAGGTGTGGAAGTGAAGTCTTTCTTCTTGCAATGGAGCCATCTGATGAGTAGCACTGAAGTCTTTCTTCCTGCATCAGTTTTATCTGAGGAGTGGAAGTGAAGCCTTTCTTCTTATAAAGGAGCCATCTGTTGACTGGAAGTTAAGCCTTTCTTCATGCATTAGTACTTTCTGAGGAGTGGAAGTGAAGTCTTTCTTACTGCATTGGTACCCTCTGATGAGTGGAACTGAATTTTATCTTCTGTGCTAATGCCATTTGATGATTGTCACTGAAGAATTTCTTCCTGTCTTCACGCTGTCTGATAAGAGCAAGTAAATTCTTTCTTTTAGTATCAGTGCTAGGCCATCTGATGAGTGGAAGTGATATCTTTCTTGTTATGCTATTAGAGCCAAATGGCAGAAGAAAATCAAGGTTTTTTTCCGTTCATTCTTTTATCAGTGACGTCTAGTGAGAGGACATGAGAAAATGAAGAATTTTTTCCATCACAGTCTGAAGAGACTAGAAAATACATAGCTATTCCACATTGGCACACTCTTCGGAAAGGGAATGTATCATCTGTTTTAAGTCTTCCTTCCTGCTTTGGTGTCACCTGATAAGAGAAATATGGTGCTCATCTCTGGAATATTTCTTTCTTTATTAGTGCTACTTTAGAGCTGAGATAAATGTAAGTAGATATTTAAACTTCGATATTATGATAGAATATCCGCTGTGTTTCTAACTCTGGGAATATCTGTTACAAGTCTTAGTTATCAGGTGCGTCCCTGATTTTGGTTCAATTAGCCATGGCCTGTGCAGGTAAGAGCGGTGGGCTGGGTGAGGGGGGATTTCAATAGACCAATATTAATTTTCCCTCATCTGGTGACTAAATCCCCCCCCCCACCCCCACCCCACCCTGCCCCACGGCTCTTACCTGCTCAGGCCACTGCTGGGTTCAATGGAAGTGAAGACTACAACTACCAGAATCCATTAGGTTGTGAAATCTAACCCAGAAACCTGCTTCCGGACGTGCACCACCTGGTCCCTGGACTCCCCAACTGGTGGTTTTGGCGTACGTACCATATGGCTATTATGCCGGGACAAATGATGTGAACTTTCCATACCTAAAGTGGTTGCGCGTTGAACATACTGAACAGCCAATTCACTGGTTTAGTATTAAACCATTATTTTTCGCACGTTTTATCATGTTTTTTCACGTTCTACACCTATTTATTGCAGTAGCTGATCTATTGACCCTGAAGAAGGCCGTGACACTAGTTTAGGTCCTTTGGCCAAAACATGTTGGTCTTGCACTAACACAGAGGCCTCTAATGATGGCACCTGCGTTACCAGCTATTTTCTGTTTTTAATCCTGACACCGTGTAGCTGAATAAATTTGCAGCATAGCTAACCCCGTAGCCGGTTTTAACCACTCACATTATAGCACTGCACCTTTTCTAACACACCAGGCTCACATAGGGTTTTAGTACACCCGCCTCCTTCCAATAAAAACATCCCTGAGCTCCTCCCTCCCAGCGAGGGCGTTGTAGCCCGAGTGGAGACTAGGTCTCTCACGCGAGAAGGCACCTCTATGATGAAGCATGACACCTCTGGTGTGTGGAGGGAACCGTCCTTCAAAGGGAATCCCCCTTTGTGTGTTAGAGTACACCCAGTCATTTGTCTGTCCTCCCATTCACTTCGGACCTGTGGCCTTTTTTGTGATATGATACTGATGACACAGGGGGAGGCATCCCTAGACGAACAAAAACGCCCGGCAATGGGACAAAGGCCCCCATATGGAGACTGTGATATGGGGGTGGTACTGCCACCTATGCAGTGAATGTTACTGTACTGATGAGAAACACATTCCCTTCTTGTGGGTCATCTAGCCAGTCTGACATCCACCCCCTTACAATGTCCCCAATATAGTTGGGCTAAGTGCCGGCACCCGCGGTGAGGATCAGCAGATATTCACAATATCTGAAAAAGAAAAGGTTACAAAGATCCTTTAAACACGCCAGAGGAAACCATCCACCTAAATGTCTGAAAAGTATTTTCTGGCAGCAGTGGCACCTGCTCGATGGATTGATACCCTTTACGTTTTACTGGAAAATATTTCCACCCCACGTTTGTGCGTGCTTGGCCAGGACAGGAAAGGGCATTCATGAAATTCGCAAACCCTTCTTTCCAGCTAATAATTTGTGTGACATTTTATATGTTTCACGAGGACACCGGTCTTCACATTAATGTATAAATTGCGCATTTTATGAGACCACGTGGACTGAATGGTTTGTCATTTAAATTTTAGCTCCAGGGTGAATGCCGGCTCCAATGGCCGAGTTTACTAAAAATATTTTGGCAGCTTATAAGATTAAATTAGTGGCTGTCCAGTGCAGAGAAAACCCTATTTATTTTTACCTGTCCTGCATCTCTAACAATCACCAAAAATATGGATTCTAGAGTGTTTGTTTTTTTGGATGATGTTATCTAGGGTTTTGAGATCTATTGTGTGATTTTCACAGGATGGCTCCATTAAGACCTTCTTTAAAAGTGGCCCTTAATTTAAAAAAAGTTTTTCTCTGATTTTAACATTGTCTTGATATAGCCTTAATATTGTCATATTCTATTTAAGTCAATTTCAAGATTGTCTTAAGAAAAGGAAATACTTTGCTGATCAAGCCTGCATTTCCAAGTTTGAAACGGCCACAGGACAGTCTCAGCTGAGAGGCCGCGCGATCCGCCAGCACAGCATCAACACTCCCGCCAGGGCAGATATGCTGCGAATTACATTTCGATAGTCATAGAGGTAAAGGGTCTGGGATGGTGTGAATTACTCGTGCCCATATAGGCCACGGTATGGGAGTTGAGCCTTGAGTGTGGTATGAGGGATGCTGGGAACGATACCCCTGAGTGGGATGATGTAGGGTGTGAATGATGAGAGTGGGGGCGAGGCTGGCACGAGTACTACAGATGTGCACTGTGAGGTTGAATCCTGAGCAGTAAGTGTAGGGCGAGTGCAATGCTAGCGCTCAGACGCGTCTTGAGTGTGAATCTCTGCATTGGTGAGTACGGCTTGCTCTGCCCGCACCTGTCTCAATGCTGAATAACTCTAGTGGTAAGTGTGGTAGGGTGCTTGCCCTCTCATTGCCCTCATGCGTTTTGATTTTGAGTACTGAGTGAGAAGCAGCTCAAGTACTGCTATGATGGCTCAGACAGTAGAGCGCACACTGCTGAAGTCTGTGTGCAACCCCCGCTCTGCAAGCCTGGGCCCCAGCAGTGCTCACTCAGTATGCCGTTGTTGGTGGGTCGATAATTGATAATAGTTGCACTTTTGCACCACCATATATATTATAACTTGTAAAGTATATAACCATTTTTGTTATCATCATTTTTAGTCCTATTAATCTCATTGTCAAAAATATTATTTTTATCATAATTTTATTATTTATTCCCATTATTAACATTGGCGTAACTGACAATACCAATATTAGTGATTAATTAGGTTTTTCATTGTATTTCACGTTGTTCAATTTTAGACTTTAAAAATAGATACTGAAAACAATTCAACTCCTTATAGCCAGGATATGAATATTACAAATTTACTGATAATTACAATAAAATACAATACAATTCAAAAATACGCAAACAAAAACATTGCATAGTTAATCCCTGTGTGCCATAGTTATGAATGTTACTACTGCAACGATTTTTATAATCATTCATTCTACTATAGAATAATTACCAGTGTTATAATTATCATTACTGTTTTTGTAATTATTATTATAACGGTTAATGTCACTGGCAATATTAATATTGGAATTATGACTGCCTTCGGTGTCATTAATATTATGACCGTGTCCCTTGCCTGCTCGAAGCACCGGCCTCCGTGAACTCTAGAAGCCGAGGCCGGGGCAGTCCCTCCGGGCCAAAGACAACACGCGTGCGAGGCCTTGTCCCAGGCGCGCTATCGACAGGAAACACCTTGCACCGGCCGGAAGTGTGACACGGCCATTGGCCCCGGCAGAGATGATGACACTGCGCTCCCAGCCAATGGGTGGCCAGATATTTCGGGAGCGCGTATATAAGCCGACAGAAGACGCAAGGCCTCTTAGTCAGGAGCTGTGAGCTCAGGGCATCTTTAGTGCTGCATGAGTACATGGCTATTTTTGGGCCTCCTCGAAGACAGCGCGCCTATTCTTCAGCCTTGTGCTCGGCCTGTTCACCACATTTATATCCTGGCGTGTTCCGGGAGGTGGGGGGTGGGGGTGATCTCACGGTGTGAGGACTGCGTACCCGCACCAGGGAGAGCTTGCATGACCCTGTTCCCACAGTGAGTGTCGCCTTCCTCAGGCCCGTCATTCACTGTGGAAAACGTGACATGTCACTGAAATGAGGCCAGTGTTGGCTGCAAGCTCATACCCAGGCTTTTGGGCAGCAAAAAGCAGCCAGTGTCTCAAAAGGCAATGCAGTTGCTGGCAGCAGTGGTAAATGGAAAATGTATCTGGGCCCCAGGTGCTGCAACAGGTGAATAAATATGAAACATAGCTGGAAGCACCTGCCTGGCGCTCAACCTGCTGCGTTTCTTTATGTTTCCACTGTCTTACAGTGCACTGAAGTAGTCAAAAGACAACCTGTTTTACGCCCTGTGAGTTTCAAAATAAAGTAAGATGCAACACTGTTTACAGATTTCCCAGATCTGTGGATGGCGGAATATAAAATCCGGAGTTGAACACTGGAGGAAGGACTGACATCATGCCACACTCAGTGAGTGATAGGTGAAAATAAATTGCCCTAATTGGAACTGGTGGGAATACATGCAAAATGATGAATTGGGTAATGGGGCAGGGCATAGTCTCAGACTTTGGAAATGAGACTCCTTATATATAGTGCCAAAGTGCACCCTGTCTAGAATGTGATAAAATTCCAAGTGACATAATATTTTAAGCAAAGTACCACAATTCTTCCTAGGATCCCCCAACATTCGTCCATGAAAGTATGACACTACCTCACAAAAGTTGTGGAGTTATTTCTGGAAAGGGCCATTATTTAAAGTGGAACACATCAAAAACCTCTGAGAACTAGTTGCCAACACTCTGTCACGAAATTCTCACTCGAAAGTGCCACTATATTTCCTAGGAAATGCCAACGTCCTCAGGAAAGACCAAGTATTTCCTGGAAAAGTACTGGTATTCCCTTAGGAGAGTTTTGACATTCTTTTCAGAAAGTGCCAACATTCACCCTGGAAAGTGGTTTTATTTTTCCTGGAAAGTGCTTATGTGCACACAGGAATTTGCCAACATTTCCTCTGGAAACTGGCAAGAAAAGACATTAAAATATATATATAATAAACTATAAGCTTAATTCTACCCGTAATGTTTTCATTCAGCCTCTCAATTCTTGCTCTGTTTGTCTGTGTACTTCTTGAAAAAAATCTGGTGCACTGAAGCTGGCTTTGATGCAGTGAGTGCTATGGAAGTCAGGGTGGCTTATTTTGTTGGTGGTAGATCAGTGGAGATTACTCGTGTGATAAATGTCACTAGAGTGGGTTGAGACATGGCTGCAAAACATCGGTTTTTATGATCATAATAGTAAATAGCAGTTTTTATGTTCATATAAGAGATATTAGTGCGGGTCATCTCCTGGTGACTTCTTTTTTTTTCCAAAACAGATTTTATTCTTTTTCCAAGGTACAAGATGGGCAATGGCCAAAGCAAACATTGCGAAAACAGATTTATGTAGAAACTACCATATTTTTTATAACATCTCCTGGTGACTTCTGACCCCAAAACTACCATCCCTTGTTTATATAACCTGAGTGTTAAGTCGCACTGAATTCCAGTGTAGAAGAAATGGTGCTCAACTTTAGAATGAGGATGAGCTGAACACGGGCAATAAAATCACCTTTCATCCTTCCGACTTATTAAAATTGTTAGTCATCTGAGAGGTACTTATTTTATTACAAGCTTCCCAAAGCGCCTAGAAACGAAGAATGAACCATTATGCACCATGGCACACAACAACTAATAACACCAGAAAAATGAGGAAGGAGCCTCTGAAAGGGCCAAAGGGGAGGGTGATTAACGAATATATCAGGAGGGCTTGAATATATGAAACACAACAAGATGATGGACTAAGGGCTGAAACTTTTCAATCACTCACCCCCAGTCTCAAATCTGGGTTTAATCTATCATTGTTCTTTTACTCACTATGCCACCCCAGTTTAGACCCAAAAATAAACAAATCAATCTTGACCCTGTTCCTCATGGGAAAAGTCCAGCCTGAGCAACCATGCCAGGCCCTCCCCAGACTGGAAACAAGCATCCTGGGACCTGTTTCATAGTATCAACCAGACTAGCCTGAATCCAGTGGCACCCTTACAGAGAACCCCCTCACAACTCCAGAGGCCTAAATAATGACAACCTGATGAGAGTGAACATCACACAGTCTCCTCCCCCTCCTACACCAGTGCATCTTAAATGCAAACTCAACTGCAGGTCAGCCACCAAACACGCCTCTGCCATATTCAACGTCATCCAACACAATGAGATAAACATCATCATCCTCTCTGAAACTTGGCTCAATCCCGCTTCCACTCCCTTCCTAGACCTCCAGGCGCCTCCTACTCACAACATAATCCGTCTAGACAGAGCTTTGAAGCCGGGTGGTGGCCTAGCCTGTATACATCGGAGCACACTATCGGTCTCCCACTCGAAGTCCTTTACGCCATCGTCATGCGAATATCTTTGTCTCAATATCTTTAGTCACAACCTTCCGGTGTGCAAACTACACACATTTTATCACCCCCCTGGGGACAACCTCCCCTTCATCGAGCAGTTAATGGAAATCATCTCTGGCAATGTTGACTCTACCATGGCCCAAATCTTCCTCGGTGATTTCAACCTTCACTGGTCCAACCTCAATGACCAAGCTGTAACATGCCTCAAATCCTTTCTAATTGATCACCATCTGATTCAACATTGTGACCAGCGAACCCATAATAAAGGAGACATTCTGGACCTCATCACCACCAAAGATCACACCATCACATTGGACACCATTACCCTGTGTGATTGGACCGATCATCACTGCATCTTCTTTTTTATCAACATGGAAGTCGCCCAGAGAAAGTCTCAACCAACGAAATCAAAGATTTGGAAAAGGGACCTCAGAAATATCAACACAGCAGATCTAGCAACCCACTGTATATCTGCCCTCTCTCCACAAGTGGACATGACTGAGGTACACGCACTCACTAACTTCTACAACTCTGCTATCGCTAGCATCATGGATTCCATTGCTCCATTACAACAAAAAAATAACCCAACTAAAATTTACAAACCGCGGTTCAACGACAACTTAAACACGGAGTAATCGAACATTCCTGGAAATCAAATCCATCTTCGGACCAACTAATAATCCTTAGAACGGTAAGGAGTTCCTATAACAAACAAATCAAGATCGCGAAGGCCGACTACTTCACGTCCCAACTCAATCAAGCCGCTAATCGCCCCAAGAAACTTTTTGAGCTGGTGAAACAACAAACCGATCGGTCTCTGGAGTCAGCCCACCTTCATGCGATGAACTGGCTGCCTTCTTTGCTGAGAAATCCAGACTCATCAATATAGATCTTGACTCCAGGAAGACACTATTGCTATCCGGAAGGTCTGCACCTACCCCGGCCCTGAGAAAATCAAACCGACTAGCCGGAACACCAAGAACAATGCCTCCCGGAGCACCTTCACTTCCCTCAGTGAAAGAGACACTAACAAGATTCTTCAGAGCATCAACCCATCTAATCATTTTAGTGACCCATTACCACTGTCCATCTTCAAAGAACTGAAGGAGGTCATCACCCCCATCTGGACAAAGATTGTCAATGCGTCTCTATCACAAGGTACGATCCCGGATTCCCTAAAAGCTGCTCAATTAACACCTATCCTAAAAAAAAACTACAGCAGACAGTACGGACCATAACAACTTCTGCCCTATCTCTAACATCCCCACCCTGGCCAAACTCCTAGAAAAATGTGTCCAATCTCAACTCTGTGCCCACATTGAGAATTTCCACCTCCTGGACCAACACCAATCTGGCTTCCGGAGTGGGCACAGCACCGAATCGGCTCTCACTCACGTTATGGATGACATTTTTAAAATGCTCGACCAAAATGAATCCTGCCTCCTTATCCTCCTTGACCTTTCCTCAGCGTTTGACACTGTTAATCACGACAACCTCCTATCCATTTTGAAGCACAGGATGGGCCTTTCTGTTGCGGTGCTGCAATGGTTCTCGTCCTTCCTCAACCACAGATCCCAAAGAATTAGGGCGAACCACTCTCTCTCCCAGCCATCATCAGTATCCATGGGGGTCCCCCAAGGTTCTGCCCTATCCCCCATACTCTTCAATCTGTTCTTGGAACCCTTAGCGAATGCACTAAATTCCGCGGACATTCTCTTCCATATGTATGCGGATGATACGCAACTCTATCTGAAAATCTCCTCCCCGAATAACCTCATATCACTCAACTCTACCCTAATAAATACTCAAAACTGGTTAACTGAGAACCAGCTTTTGCTGTACACCTCCAAAACAGAATTCCTTCTCATTTCCCCCCGACTCACATCCCCAAAATAGACCTTTGAATGAACCACCTCACTGCCTTCAACTGCTCCCCCCTCATTGTTGACTCAGCCAAATCTCTCGGACTCACCCTAGACAAGCTCCTGAACATGAAAAATCATATCAGCAATGTGTGCAAGGGAGCTAATCACCTAACAAGGATACTCAGGAATCTAAAACCTTTCCTCCCACAAGCGGACTCCAAGCAAGTGGTCCAAGCGCTTGTTTTGCCGAGGCTAGACTATGGCAGTGCTACGCTCTGTGGCCTCACCAAATATACCTTGGCTCCACTAAGGGCTTCTCTGAATGCGGCGGCCAGATTGGTCATGGGTACCAAAAGAAACAAGCACATCTCCCCAGTCTTAAAATCCCTAAATTGGTTGCCCTATGAAGCAAGAATTCAGCTAAAGATTGCCTGTCTGTCTCACAAAGCCCTCCATTTCAAAACCCCCAGTTATCTAGCGCAAAAGCTAGAATTATCTGGAGGGGGTAGACCTTCTAGGAGTGCTAACTCTCTCCTCCTGATACCACAGATCTTTCGCAAAAAGAGAACGTGTCAACGAGCTTTCTCCGGCTCTGCGCCGAAGATCTGGAACTCTCTCCCAACGGAAATATGCAGAATCTCCTCCAAGGTTGCCTTCAAATTGGAAGTAAAAAGGTTCCTCATGAACAAGTACCTACCTTAAAAGTGTCTTGGATCGTCTGCTCTAATGCTCTGGACTTACACCCTAAATCCTGCCTTTGGTATTATTCTGCTTTACTAGTCACTTGCTTTCCTCCCAGTCGTCTATGGTCCAATTATTATATTTCCCTTTGTTGTCCCTTTTGTTCATAACCTTTTGTTTGATACGCATATTAGATTTGATGGGTTGGTATTACTTTTGATGACTGTACTGCAACTATTACCTTCCTCTCCCTCAAATTGTAAAGCGCTCTGATATCCTTCGGGATCATGTTCGCGCTATATAGAACTTTATAAGTAAATAAATAAAGGACCTACATCTGGGCATACCCTTGGCCACTTACAGCAAATGCAGCAAAAACAATAGGATGATGGACAGAGTGCTAAAACTTTTCAACCACTCACAGATTTAGGTTTAATACATCATTCTTTGGCTCACTGTGCCATTCCAGTTTGGACCCAGCCACATGCAAATTAGCCTTGACCCTGTTCCTCTTGGGAACAGTCCAGCTTGAACAGCCAGAATGCTTGTTTCCCGTCTAGGGAAGAACTGGCTTGGCATTTCGGGCTGCACTGTTCCCTTAAAGAACAGGGTCAAGGCTGATTTGCATATGGCTGGGTCTGAACTGGGGTGGTGAAGTGAGCAAATAACAATGATAGATTTAACCCAAATCTAATAGTGACTGGGGGTGAGTCTGAAAAGTTTCAGTGCTCCGTCCCTTATATTATTGTATTTGCTTTCTTCGTTCTAAGTTGGCAGGGTATGCCCAGACATGGGTCCCTTGCTCACTTTGCCACTGGATTCAAGCACGCCTAGCTGATGAGGGGTGTTACCCTTAAATTGGTTCCATGATGCTTGTTTTGGGTCCAGGGAAGACCTGGTTTGGCAGTTTGAACTGGACTGTTCCCATGAGGAACAGGGTCAAGACTGAGTTGCATATGGCTGGCTCTGACCTGGGGTGGTAAAGTGAACACAAGAACGATGATGTATTCATCCCAGATCTAATAGTGATTGGAGGTGAGTCTGAAAAGTTTCAGCACTCTGTCCATCATCTTATCGTGTTTGCTTTGTTCGCCCTAAGTTGGCAGGGTATGTCCAGATGTGGGTCCCTTGCTCACTTTGCCTCTGGATTCAAGCCAGCCTGGCTAATGAGGTCCGCTAAACTGGTCCCAGGATGCTTGTTTCCGGTCCAGGGAAGATCTGGCTTGGCAGTTCGAACTGGGCTGTTCCCATGAGGCACAGGATCAAGACTGATTTGCATATGGCTGTGTCTGAACTAGGGTGGCGAAGTGAGCAAAAGAACGATGATGGATTCAATCTAGATCTAATAGTGACTGGGGGTGAGTCTGAAATGTTTCAGCGCTCCAACCATCATCTTATTGTGTTTGATTTGTTCGGATCTGGGTATATGTCAGACTCTTCCCCAACCTTACCAGATTTTAAAGGGGCCTGTAAATGTAAATGTGCAGGAATTTATATAGCGCAAATCACCAAGCGGTCTCTAAGCGCTTGCTTAAGGAACCCGTCCTGGTATTCCCCTGTGAGATAACCCGGCAGGGCATCCACAAGGTGAAAGCCAGGAGATTTCCTCAGTATGTCTCTGTGCTTTAGCCTGGCAGTGTTTTCCTTTTAGAAATTCAGGAGTCATTTTTAAGTCTGGAATAAGCCTCCACTGCCAACAGAAAAAGCTCAGTGAATGAGGCCTGGAAATTCAGAAATATTGCACGTAAAATCATAGCAAGGCACAGCTGTTCACAGAAGAAGCTTTGTCAATCAAGCCATATCTTACTCGCATCGCTGGTTTCCGGTGGTGAAAGATGGACTCGAGAAGTCTGGAACTTTCACCTAAGCAGTGCCACAAAAATCTTGATTTCTTAAAAACCTCTAGAAAGCTCGAAAAATGGAGAAGAGAAAGTAGCTCAGATGCAAATGAGGAGAAAATTATCAGTGAACGTGAGGAGGAACATCTGTAAATGACAATTTTAAAATAGAACCGAAGAATGCATTTTGCATGTAGACCTATTGCTAAAATGCACATTCTTGAATTCTCTTCAACACATAATGAAATAATTTGTTTCATACAAGTTTGTTTTTCCTAGCCAAATACTTCAGGAGTAAGAAAAAAAAATGGCTGTTGTGTGCTTTTTTCTGTGATTCGTCGGGTGATATCTGTCTCAGTCACTTTAGTGTTTCAACATTTTTTTACTTATGTTACATGTTTATTTTTATAGCACAGTGTCTGCCAATTTCTTGGCACTTGAGATGAATTAACAATCTGCTGCCTGCGATTGTGAACTTTCCCTGATGCCGTATATCTATGGGAGGGGTTAAACATCCTCATATATGTCTGGCTAAAGAGGTGCTCCGGATTAGGTACCCTAAATTGGTTTTAGTCAGTAAAGGAGGCACTACCACCTCCCCAGGAGTGGTACTGATCAGCATAAATGGGAAAAGACGGTAGGTTGTGGAAGTGGTGCAGTCCACGGCACAGACTCTGGCACCCCACAGTGGGTGCTGAGGGCAGCATTAGGCATTTCACTGGCATGATATGGCCATACCACCAGAAGAGGGAAGCTCTGCCATCGCACCCAGCAGACGGCAAAACCAGAATCACATTTATTCACGTCAAGCTTTGCATTAATGCGGTCTTGATAAGCCCAATCAAATGTTGTGCCCTGCCTATGACACAGGCATCGCCAACAGTGACACCTTGGCGCTGAAAGGCAAACTGCAGGACATTCTAGTATCTAAGGCAAAACTATACTCGGACACGTCACTAGGTGTCACTGCTGAAACAGTGTTTCATACTCTGACTAATCAATAGTTATGGATGGTACATCAGTGTTTTTGCTCTCTCTGTGACTGCAGACAGGTCCATACTGTGACAGGTCACTGGGCAGCACTGGTGCATCAGTGTCTCTACTCTCCCTAGCAAAGCAGATGATAGGGCTGCATCCTGTTCCATCAGTGGGAGTCAATGCCGCGTCAGTGTGTCTGCTCTCCCGAGGGTTGCAAATAGGGATATATTCCGTTCATTCAGTGGGGGTCACTGTCGCGTTAGTACGTCTTCTCTCCCTATGGCTGCAGAGAGGGCTATATTCTGTTCGAAAAGTGGGTGTCAGTGCCTCGTCAGTGTCTCTGCTCTCCCTAGGGCTGCAGATAGGGCCATATTCTCTGAGTCACTGCCGCGTCGGTGTCTCTCCTCTCCCTAAGACTGCAGATAGGTCTATACTCTGACTGGTTACTAGGTAGCACTGGTGCAGTGAGTGTCACTGCCGCATCAGTGTATATGATGTCCCTAGGGCTGCAGATAGGGCTATATTCAGTTCGATCAGTGAGTGTCACTGCCACGTCAGTGTGTCTGGTTTCTCTAGGGCTGCAGATAGGGCCATATTCTGTTTGATCAGTGAGTATCAGTGCCACGTCAGTGTGGCTGCTCTCCCTAGAGCTTCAGATAGGGCTATATTCCGTTCGATCAGTGAATGTCGCTGCCACGTCAGTGTCTCTGCTCTCTCTAGGGCTGCAGACAGTGCAATATTTGAACTAGTTATTCAGAGTTACTGTTGCATCAGCATTTGCTCACTTCATTAAGGGCCGCTGCACCATAATATAGACTCCTTGCCATGACTGTGGGATTTCTGATGCAGCTGTCAATGGCTCCAGTGACTTCCTCTGTGGTTCTGTGGTAAATAATTTAATTACCGGAACTTAATTTGATGCGGAAAATCTATAACAATAGCTCAGTAAAATAAGAGGCAGAATCCGTGGTATTAGAGGTTCGGAACGGGCTTTATTCCAGAATCAATTTAAATTGAGGAGCTCCATATTCCATCACCACGAAGGTTCAGGAAGTGAAGAACGTACTTTATTGATAAGTAATCACTTTTATACAATAGGCATTACAGTGAAGCAAATGCAGGAGGCGTAACAATTGATAGTAAAGATAAAACATACATGCGTAGCAAAAGTGGGTGTAACTGGGTGTAACTAAGGAACGTCATCAGGTATGATGTCATAATAGGGTGGTTCCATGAAAGAATTTCGCAATGTCAGCAGAAATACTTGGCAGAAATGCGCGCGCAGCAGCATGACGTGTGATTGACGTGCAACTAGGGGGTGAAGGGGACTTGACATTTAGCTCTACATGTGGCGACAGAAGTCTGGAGGGTCAAGTCAACCTAATCCCAAATCATATCTAACATCCTATGTTTAGAGAACTATGTTATCCAAAAGAGAGGTCTCTTAGAGTAGAATCTTATTCTATACTGACTATACTGACTGTTAGTGCGTGTACAAGCATCTAAGTGTCTATACTAGATGCGGGGGCAGAAATCTTCCATAGAACAGGGCTATGAATTACTTGCATAAAGACAGAGAAGCCGGGCCTTTGCTCGGTAGCTGGAAGAATGTTTACTTAAACTACTAGACAGGAATGCATTGGGTAGGGAGCGGAGCAGATAATCTCGAAGGTGAAATACAGTTTTTGGCAGGCAACAGGCTGATGTCAGGCACCGTTAGCCGCGCAGAGAATGAGGACAAAGTTCATGGATACAGATGCGAGCTCAGACTGAAGCTTTCAGAGGCAGAAGGCAGGAAAAGCTTGATGGCAGAATCAGGGCCTACTTGCCTGGACTGTAAAATGTCATAAGTGAACCATATAAAGCCGGTGGCCTTTCATACTTAGGAATGGAATTTCCAGCCCATTCATGGCGGATCTGAAAGAGGACATGTTGGCGGTGGACGCACATGTGTTTGCGTCTTCATAACTGGAACTGGAGGGAACATACATGTACTTGTGATTTATACATGAAACCGTTGGGGTCCAAGATAGGGGACATAACTGACCAGAAAAATCCATATTTCCACATTCCCTCCTTGTCCCCTACTTGCCCGTCAAGAGATATCAATCTTCATTAATCCATCGATCTGTTCATATAGCATCATTTGTTCTTCTTTCTTCTTCCGTGATGAATGAAATCTTGGTGGTGGAATACACGATGTGGCACACAGACCACAGATCGCTGGTCCACATTGTAGACATAGACAGCAACTGAATAATATGAGGAAGCCAATACCTAGGAAGGATAGGACCTTCCATCCAAAGGTAGATAATACACTCCAAAACCAACCGGACCAAGTCCAGGTGCCTGGATTCTGGTGTATCTGGCTTACAATCTTATGAAGGCGAGTTATGGCTTTATATACAGATGGCGAATTTTCTGGTATGAAAATGCAACAACTTGATCCGATGACCCTACAAGCTCCGCCCCTATCGGCCAGGATGACGTCAAGGACAAGACGATTTTGAAGCACAACAATCCGCATAGCAGACTGCTCTTCTGTTAAATTGCCTAAGGCGGAAATAGTTTCGTTCACTACTGCTTCAAGGGTTCTAGTTAATCTACGTATCAGCTTACTATTGGTAACTGTACCTATATAGGGAAAGAGACCTTTATTGAAATCTGTGTATTTTTCCCAGGCTGTCTCAGTGTAATCGACTATTGGGAGATCTCTCCTTTCTCTATTATGTACTAAATGAGTATTTCTGTGATAATCAGGAGGAGCTAGGAAAACAGGTGGCAAAAGGAATCCGATGTAGCAGGTACCATCCCAATCTAGTGGCAAACGTATGTATGCCGTCTGACCACATATGAAGTAGGAATGGCGGGAAGCTCTAAATGTAGACTTGCCTTGATCACTAAATTCTATTACAGTGGTGCATCTACTATGGCCCATATGTATGGAACCATTCTTTCTTACACATAATTCACCTTTAACTGGAAATACTGACATGGCGGGCAAAATTGGAGTAGCTTCGGATTCGACATTCAGGATCATGAGATTAAGCGTAAAATTACCTAATCCATATACTTCATTTTCTAGATCAGTTCCTGTTCTTTTGGGAAGTCCCTCCTTGTTGGGGTGACAGACTTTGAGTAAAACTAAGTTCAGATTTCCCCATACCCAGTTTTTCTGGTAAACTGCAGAATTCGAATCTAGGGAATTAATTAAACTAAACCATGCTCCACAGGAGCCGTTGTGTGTGAACGGGTATGGAAAGAGAGGTAGAATTCCTTTATAGTTCTGATAGGGAGGGAGTCGACCACATATCCAACAATTTGTAGCATTGCTAACCTGATGGGAATGATGTAACATACTAATAAAAGTGTTATTGCGCAGCGCAAATCTATAAGACAATTCATGCGGAGGTAATTCACTAAAAGAATGTTCAGCAGTAATATTGTAAACATGTCTAGAAATAGGATAATATGTGTGCAACAATATACTTGCAGTAATTACTAAAAGACTTAAGAAAAACAAAATTAATAACGTCACTGTGCAATGACTACGCAGTGATTTACAGTACGCATGTCGTTTCAACTTTATCCTTCTGTTTCTTTCTCTATACAGGTCTAAGGGATACATGTCAGAGACAAATTCGACCGCTTCACCTTGGAGAGGACTTAAACAATCAAATTGCCTGACTGGTTAGACCTAAGTTTTAGTTTGTATTGTTCATGGCTATTCAGTTCAACCAAAGGAAGTTTAGAGTCACTCGGGGAAGACACGCAAGGTGTGTCGTTTACGTCTGACGGTAGTCCATGAAATTTTTTGATATGACTTGAATGTATCCAGCCTTTTCGTCCTTCGATCTTTACGGCTGTCCTCGTCGTTAGCAATACGAGTTGAGGCGACTTCCACCTAGGATCCAGCTGAGACTTCCGATCAAAGTTCCTTACTAAAACCAAATCTCCTGGAATTACGTCATGGGGTTTCACCTCTGTGTTGTCGGGAAAGGCTGCAGCTACCTGTGAACGACAAGATTGTAGTGCAGACATCAAGGAAGCCAAGTAATCTGTCAGCATATTACAGTCAATATCAGTTATTTTGCGTGGTATAGGCGTCCCCCACATATTTGGTGGTCTACCGAAGATCACTTCATACGGGGATAGCCCTGTTCGAGAGTGTGCTACCATTCTCATGTAAAAGAGTGCAACGGGTAAGGCTACTACCCAGTCGACACCTTTCTCTCTGCATATTTTGGACAATCTAATTTTCAGGGTCTGGTTATGTCTTTCCACGAGACCTGCTGCCTCGGGGTGTCGGACACAGTGAAATTTCCACTGATAGCCTAACAAAAGTGAAACGTGTTTCATTAATTCGGATGCGAACGGCTGGCCGTTATCTGAGTAGACAACACGTGGTAAACCGTACCGTGGGAAGAATTCTCGTACTAACTGTTTGGCAGTAGTCGGGGCAGTGTAATCTGAAACCGGGTATGCCTCTGTCCAACGGGAAAGAGCACAGACAACTACGAGAACATATTTGAATCCTCGACATCGTTCCATCTGGATATAATCCATCTGGAGGACTTCAAAAGGGTGATCAGGAGGCTGAAATCCACCCTGTTCTACGGGAATGCTTTTACCTGGGTTAAACTGACAACAGATCATACAGGTACGAACTTTTTGTTTAGCTGCTGCTCGTAAATGTTTGTTGAACCAAATGTGTTGAATGCTGTCTAGCATAGCTTTTTCTCCTAGATGTGCTGGACTATGTACAGTGTTAATAACGACTTGGACCATTGAATCAGGAAGGAACCACACAGGTTTTTCCTTCGTCATCCATCCTTGATCCGTTTGGATCCCTCCTAACTCAGTCCATTTCTTTATTTCGTCTGGTGTAGCATGTGTCTGTATGTCGATTACGTCAAGAGCGGGATCCTTAACCGTCATGCAATGTGTTGGTGTCGGGACTATTGTCTTTGTCATGTCGGATGTTTGAGTTTGAGCAGTCTGTTTAGCTGTTCTGTCAGCTAGATCATTGCCTTGAGAAATGATATCAGTAACTTTCGTATGAGCTTTACATTTCATAATTGATATTGCAGTGGGTAGATGTATTGCATCTAATAAGGCATGAATAAGGGGTCCGTGCTGAATGTGGGCACCGTGAGAAGTTAAATAACCTCTCTCTCGCCACAGCACGCCGAAGTCATGTACAACTCCGAATGCATAACGTGAATCAGTGTATATGTTGACTTTTTTATTTGTGGCTTGAATACAGGCTTGTGTCAGAGCGATGAGCTCTGCTGCTTGAGCGGACAAGGTATTTATGCAATTTGTTTCAATGATTTCAGTGTCTGTTGTGACTGCGTAAGCGGCCACTAGCTCTCCTGTACCTGTTCTCATACATGAACCATCTACATACAACGTCAGGTCTGGGTCTGACAATGGGACGTCTGTCAAATCTTGTCTGGGTTTCGTCGTGATAGTGATAACTTCAATACAATCATGTGCAAGTGGGTCTGTTCCATTTATAGGTAACAGTGTGGCAGGATTCAATGTACTACAACGTCTGATTTCTATATGTGGCTGAAACAATGTTAATTCGTAACCAGTAAGTCGTGCTATAGTCAAGTGTTGTGTTTGTGTGCGGTTCAAGAGAACCTCTACTGCATGTGGTACTTGTACTGTCAATGGATGTCCTAATACTATGGCATCGCTTTGTCTGATTGCTAAAGCTGTTGCTGCCACTGATTTCAGGCACGCAGGCAAAGCCTGAGCTACGGGATCTAATGTACTAGAAAAATAAGCACATGGTTTGTGTGATCCTGCTTGTTCCTGTGTGAGTACTGACAAGGCAGTACCTTCGCGTTCTGTAACGAAGAGTGTAAACTGTTTATTGTAACATGGTGTTGCTAAAACAGGTGCTTGGCATAAGGCTTTCTTTAGGCTTTCAAAAGCTTGTGTATGTTCCTGAGTCCAAGGGAGAACAGTCGATGTGGCTGCCTCCTGTGTTGTCAATTGAATGAGGGGTTTTGCTAGAAATGCATACTGAGGGATCCACTGCCTACAATATGAAGTGAGGCCTATGAAAGCCCGCACCTCCTTTTGTGTCTTGGGTATTGGCATATTTGCAATTAGCTGGATGCGATCTGGTGTAAGCTGCCTTCCCTCCTTGGACAGCGAGTGACCGAGGTAAACAACTCGCTGGACACAGAATTGCAGCTTAGAAGGGGACACCTTGTGCCCCTTTTCGGCCAAAAATTGTAATACCGTCAGTGAGGCTTTCTCACATTCTGGTTCGCTTCTAGCGGTGATCAGCAGATCATCGACATATTGAAGCAGGGCAGTGTTGACTGGCATGTGGATACTGTCGAGTTCTCGTTTCAGTGCTTGGCTATAAATGCTGGGGCTTTCTGTAAATCCTTGAGGTGCGCGTGTGAATTTAAAGCTTCGTCCATTTAAACTAAATCCGAACAAGTATTGGCTTTCCGGATCTATTGGGACGCTGAAGAAGGCATTCTTGAGATCAATTACAGTAAAGAATGTTGCTTCGGAATCAATGGCTGTCAGTAATGAAGAAATGTCTGGGACTACGGGGTATTGTGGTACTATGCATTTATTTAATTCGCGCAGATCAATAACCAATCGATATACTGGCGGGGCTGTTGGATCGGTTCGTTTAAGAATCGGAATTATCGGGGAATTACATACATTGGAGTCAGTTTCCACAACCACTCCTTGGGTAATAAGCTCGTCAATGATTTGTAGTAAAGCCACTACAGCATCTGGTGGTAACTTGTATTGTCGCATTCGTGGAAGTACCACTCCTGCCTTTAGTGTGACTCGATATGGTGTAATGTTCATGCAACCAACATCTGTAGGGCCTTGTGCCCATAAATGTGTCGGTAAAGTCTGTAGTCGGTGATCCATGTCTCGGGACACGTAGTGCCCTTTGAAATCACGTAAAAATAATCTTACTCCTTCTGGAGAACAACATATAATAGCTCCTAGAGCTTTCAAAGTTTTTATGCCTAACAAGTTTTCTGGACATGATTTAGTAAGTAATAAATCTGTAGTTCGTGTCAAGGGACCGATCGTAAGTGGAAGAGGCTGTGTTACTTCGTTAATGATAGGTTTTCCTGAAAAACCAAGGGAAATATTCTGTGTGCCTGAGAGGGGTGCCCCTGGAACTTCACTACGTTTTATTGTTGTTCGGCTTGCCCCTGTATCAAGTAAGAATTTTCTGTCTTGACCTAATAGTTCACTGTGTACATAAGGTCCTTCTTGATCTACAGGGACCTCAATAAGGGGTAAGCCAACTTCCCTCTCTAGGCTGTTTCATGAGTATCGTTGGTAATCAGGATAGTCATACTGTGCGGTCTGATACATCTGTCGGGTCGTTGTTTGTGTGGCAGCAATAGGCTGCGGTGGTGGAGCTGGCATAGACTGTTGCGGAGCTGGCATGGCCTGTGCATGCTGCGGAGCTCCTGGTTGGTTCTGATCCTGTCTAAGTGGTCGTGGTCTTTCTTTTGCGTTACCTATGGCAATATTATGTTTTAAAACTGGACAATCGTGTACATAATGACCTGGCTGTTTACAATAGTTGCACGTCCCTTTTACAGGACCTGCTGAAACACTGGACTGTGTTATACCCTTCTTATGACCGTCAACTGGCACTGTCTGGGAAACTAGCATTTTCATTTTCGTGTCTTTCATGCGTCTATATTCATGTTCTTGTTCTTCTCTAATTCTATTGTGATGGTACTGTAGCATTTGTAACATTTGTGACGGAGTGTTACCTTGCCAGGTACTCTCGAACTTCAATACTCTATTCTTAACTTGGGGCAAGGCATTTTCAACCAATTTTGTCACAAACAGATGTGGATACGACTCGCTACTTGCTTTTATTCCACTATTTATACCAAAACATTTCTCAAATCGGGAATAGAAATCACTAGTGTCTTCATCTGATTTTTGTTTACAGGCTGAGATTGCACCCCAGTCTTCCTTTTTCGTAGTTAATAAACGTGGCAGTACCTGTACTAGTAGACCTGGTAGTGCTTTGATCTTGTCCCCGAGCCCTGAACCTGGACCTCGAGCTTTTTCTTCGTTTTCTAATGCTGTCCAATCTATCTTCTGGTCTCCCACCTCCCAATCCTTTTCCTTGAGTTTTTCGTAAATGCCCGCAGGCATTAATACCTTCAATATTGTCATAATGTCGGGGTAGGTATATTCTCCCATGAGTAACATATCCTTAATTTCACGGTGGAAACCCGCTGGGTCTTTGTCATGACTGGGTACCACTTTCTTCATTTCTAATAGTTCTATTTTAGATATGGGTGTGTATACAAACACACGTTTAAACTCATTGTCATCACCCTTTATCGGGTGCACTTCGCGTAAGGGATTCTGTCTATCCATGTAATGCGTCGTTCTTTCCTTGATGGGCAGTGAGACATGTTCAGGACATACAAAAAGGATGTACTGCTTTCTGGATTCTAGTATTTCTCTAATTAACTTAGTACCGGAACCTCTCCATTTATTCGTGAGTAATTCAGTCAATATATCAGGTAAGGGACCAGGATCGGAGTGTTGGCTTTTATATAATATAAGGAGTTGTTGAATCATATAGATACCAGCTAAACGCTGTTCATCTGGGGCGAGGTTCAAAAACGTATGTACTAGTGTATCATCACCATATTTTCCAGGACTGTCAACCCAGTGAACGGCTGACCTGGCTAATTCTTGTTCGTCCATAGAATCGAGTATATGATAACCCCTTCGTTCTCGGAGTAATTTGTCAGCGGCTTGGAATGAATGTTCGGGGGACCTTATATTTATTATAGGAGTTTGGAATTTTCTGTTATTATCTGGACGTATCGGACATATCGGATCAGTAAAGCATCTAGTATTATTGCAAGATCTTCCTCTACCTACATAGGCCATGGTTTCTAACTGTCCTGTGGGCAGTTCTAATTCTTCCTCGTCCTCAGTTTGTTCTGGTTCGTCTACTGCTAATCTTTCTTCGTGTATTCGTTCTATTTCTTTGCGGATCTTTCGGCTCATAGCTACTATACATGATCGTTTATCGTGTCTCCCCTCTGATATATTCTTACCCCATGTGGTAAGAATCTGCATTTCTTCCGGATTTACCCCTGGTTGATCTTGATTTCTGATCACACAGTTTATGAGGAAACGTAACAGTTCCCCCTGTATTTCCACCTTTTGGTACTCCATGGCTCTGTTAATACTCTCAGGGTCTCGCCCTGACTGAACAAAGTGATATATATTTTCTAAATGTGCAGTCATTCCTGGTAGCTTCCCTAAATATATTGCAGCTCGTCGGATACGTAATGATGCCAGCATCATTTCGTCCCCTTTTCCGGGCACAGGGTCATATCTACAATCTATTAGAAGTTCCTTGAGCGTGTTGGGAGTTACTAGTTTGGGCGTACGTTGGTGGGCTAATTCTTGAAAGGAAAGTTTATTTGTTCTGGGTGGCGTAGAAAAAATGCTTGATGTACCTCCGGTAGCACCACCTGGGGTGCTGGATGTGAAAGGATTTGTTGAACGGGATATAGCAACCATAGGTGTGGATGCGGATGTAGAAACAGATGTGCTTGCCGGAACTTGTGTCGGGGTTTGCTGTTGTAGAGGTACAGACGAAGGAGGGTCTTGGCGTTGAACCCCCTCGGCAGACGGTCTATGTGGCGCAGCATTAGCATACTCAGGAGCTGCGTCGTCTAAATAAGAGGAAAGAAAAACATCTTCTGCGGTTCTGGGATGCCCTTTGGGATGTGCTTTTATCGGAAACAATGGGGGTGGCAAGTCTCTTGGTATCTCCGGGGTAGCCTTAGGTAGTCCTTCGGCCAGAAGAGGATACATACCATTCACAAGGGCATTTCTTTGTCTGTCTGTTTGTTCTGACTTTACTCGAGTACCTTCTTCAATTAATACACTTTCTCGAACTTTATTTGACTTCTCCTTACTTTTCTCTTCCTGTCTGAGCGCTTTTTCTGTACGTCTATATGATTCTTTACGCCATAATTCAATGGCATCTTTCTGTGACTGTCTAGCTTTCCTTTTCCACAATTCTTCTTCTACTTTCATAATGCAATCTGCATCCCAGGTCCCAGCTGCGGGCCACCTCTGACTTTCTGGTAATTCCTTGGTGTAGTCTACCCATAGATCAAGAAATAATATGGCGTCTAGGCCATGTTTATGATACATGAAGTACCCTGGAGTGTCCCTAGGAGGAATGGGAACAGCTTCTTCGAGTACCCCTTTTCTGGTTTTGATCTGTCTTAATTTCGAAAAGAGCGGCATATTGAGAACTGATCTGATACCTAATTTTGAACACGTTTAATACCATAAAACACAATAATGAACAGTCATTCACACCACAATATACAGAACGTATTTTAAAACATTTTAACATTTAACATTTAAATAAAATAGACAATGATGGCCATTTAGGGAACTAGTCACTAAGCATAATACTCGATACTAACTAGGTAATTCTGAATCATATACTAGACATACTTGATATACTGCTAAACAGTACAGATACACTGCTGAAACAGTGCAGACCGGATTTGTGTACCCAAACCCGTCTTGACCGGCACAACCTATGTGCACGTCAGAACGCCTCCCCGATAATGGTACTCACCGGGTAGCTCGGAACGGAAGGCCTCGGAACTGAACTGAACTTGAACCGGACTGGACTCGACTCGGTACTTCGGAAACTTCGGAAACTGGTGGGCCTCTGTATACCTCGGATCTTGCTCTCTCAGCTAGGCTCTGGTCGGGATACTTCGCACTTCTCACCGCCTCGTCTGGGTGTTGATCGCAGCCTCAGTTACCCCCGCTCGGCAGGAGGGAGATACAGGAAATCCTGTGGGTACGCGTTGTTGTCCGTCCAGCTGTGACAGGAGACCGGGCCTGCAACGCACCGCCGGCGCGTGAGATGAGAAAGTGTCCCTGTTCGGGCGCCATTTATGTGGTAAATAATTTAATTACCGGAACTTAATTTGATGCGGAAAATCTATAACAATAGCTCAGTAAAATAAGAGGCAGAATCCGTGGTATTAGAGGTTCGGAACGGGCTTTATTCCAGAATCAATTTAAATTGAGGAGCTCCATATTCCATCACCACGAAGGTTCAGGAAGTGAAGAACGTACTTTATTGATAAGTAATCATTTTTATACAATAGGCATTACAGTGAAGCAAATGCAGGAGGCGTAACAATTGATAGTAAAGATAAAACATACATGCGTAGCAAAAGTGGGTGTAACTGGGTGTAACTAAGGAACGTCATCAGGTATGATGTCATAATAGGGTGGTTCCATGAAAGAATTTCGCAATGTCAGCAGAAATACTTGGCAGAAATGCGCGCGCAGCAGCATGACGTGTGATTGACGTGCAACTAGGGGGTGAAGGGGACTTGACATTTAGCTCTACATGTGGCGACAGAAGTCTGGAGGGTCAAGTCAACCTAATCCCAAATCATATCTAACATCCTATGTTTAGAGAACTATGTTATCCAAAAGAGAGGTCTCTTAGAGTAGAATCTTATTCTATACTGACTATACTGACTGTTAGTGCGTGTACAAGCGTCTAAGTGTCTATACTAGATGCGGGGGCAGAAATCTTCCATAGAACAGGGCTATGAATTACTTGCATAAAGACAGAGAAGCCGGGCCTTTGCTCGGTAGCTGGAAGAATGTTTACTTAAACTACTAGACAGGAATGCATTGGGTAGGGAGCGGAGCAGATAATCTCGAAGGTGAAATACAGTTTTTGGCAGGCAACAGGCTGATGTCAGGCACCGTTAGCCGCGCAGAGAATGAGGACAAAGTTCATGGATACAGATGCGAGCTCAGACTGAAGCTTTCAGAGGCAGAAGGCAGGAAAAGCTTGATGGCAGAATCAGGGCCTACTTGCCTGGACTGTAAAATGTCATAAGTGAACCATATAAAGCCGGTGGCCTTTCATACTTAGGAATGGAATTTCCAGCCCATTCATGGCGGATCTGAAAGAGGACATGTTGGCGGTGGACGCACATGTGTTTGCGTCTTCATAACTGGAACTGGAGGGAACATACATGTACTTGTGATTTATACATGAAACCGTTGGGGTCCAAGATAGGGGACATAACTGACCAGAAAAATCCATATTTCCACAGTTCATACCCTGTTACAGCTTAAATAACTCCTGAATTCTAGTCCTAATGCGTTGTTGTCTATCGTTTCCATGAACCGGCTTTAAATCCACCTCTCAAGATGGGCGATCCATGCTCGGTCAGGTATACCTTTGTGAAACTTGTGAAGGGGTCAATCTACACAATAGTGTAAACGCACATTGTCGAATCAATGTTCAGTTCCTTCTTCCACAATGTGGACTTGAATCTCTTGTCAGAAATAAGTCTTGTTTACTACACCTGGAATCACCAACCTCTTCCGTCGCGCCCTCATACTATGTCAACTGACGGAGGGAGAGGGTTCATGATAGTCTGACTGGGTCATCTTCCCTTCTAGATACAACTGGTAAATAAAAGGGGCCTTCTGATGTGCTTGAACAGATGACTCACTCAGCATATGTTTTTTTTGTAATACTCTATTAGAGACGGAGACGTACACACGTCCATTACTAGAAAACGTGAAATGTAAAATTGTTAAGGATGTTTGCTCTACCTCGAATGTGTTTGCTCATGGATAGAGTATACGAACGTCACCCTGTTTATAGGCTGTATATGGGTTGATACAACAATGTTTTGAGGGTTCTGATAGCAGTACTGTATTTTAAATTTAATAAACCTTATTGGTAAACTGCAGGTTCATTTTAATGATGGAGTGAATACTAATGTAAAACTGAGGTAATAACGAGATGAGACTAAGATAAAAATGAGATAAGACTTAGAAAGATTGTGATCAAAATGAGCTGAGAAATTCCTTTCAAGTGAAAAGCATAAAAAGGACGCTGACTGGAGGAGCCCAGCAGATAGCCCCTATGTCTCAAGCTATGATGAAAACTCTGCCATATGGGGGTATTCACTTTCTGTATAAATTTGGTCACCCCAAGTTCTTTAAAATTGTTAGACTGAAGACCCTAATTGCAGCCTGAAGGCTCAGGGTCCCGATCACACGAATACTCGGGATACCGCCTCAAAGGTGCTTTGGTTTGGAACTTGCCTGGAACACCGGAAGGTCTGTAGGACAGTTTGGCAAGACCATTGAAAGAAGCTGGTTTAAATAAATGGGACCAGCTTATTAAGGATGGTAGTCTAGTATCCTGGGAAAATATTACTTAGATGACAGATAATAAGCTATCCAGATTCAAATATTATCAGATGACCAGTTGGGTACATGGGTTGTGTAACGATGGGGGAGGAAACTTGGAATGTAAAAAAAATTGTAAGGAAGTTTTCACAAAAAAAGAGAGGTGGCGAAGTGGTATTGGATGCTAGTGCAAGGTGTCGATGGAGCCTTTATCCTACCAGAGGAGATTTGGAGAAGGGACCTGCCGACGTTGGAATTGACATCCTTATGGCAAGTATCTATGTCTACTCTTTTGGGCACCGTAAATTGTGCACCTCTCAAGAAAAGCCATCTATTCACCTTACACAGAGCCTATTTAACCCTGAATGGCTGGCAAGTCTTGAAAGATCGAGAGACAAAGTCTCACCTTAAGTATGGTACGGAGATTGGCCAATGACGTGCACATATCTTGGCAGTGTCCCGCCATCCAACTCTTCTAACAAGAAGTTGGTGCGACTCGGTCAGAGATATAGGGCAGAGAAATGAAGGTAAGCCTTGCACTGGTGATTTTTTTAATTCTAGAGGGTTATGGGTCTACTATAAAATTACACAAGAAACAGAAATCACTTCTATTTACCTTAATTCTACTGGCAAGAAGGGAGATATGCATGAAGTGGGTTTCCAGGTCACCTCCGGGATTTAGAGAATGGGTGATTTCAGCTCTACGAGTTAACAGGCTCAATCGTAAATGAGTGTTCACCAAAAGGGCAGAAATGTGGGGACCACAGGAGGAATGGTGGTTGGGAAGGACTTATGAGGCATAAACATTTAAACAACTACAAGGGAGTGCCCCCCTGTACCCAATGACTATGACTGAAAAACCAACAAGTGATGAATACAAAGGCCACCACAGAAATCATATAAATGGTGGAAGAGGCCTCGACGAGGAGGGGACGTCCAACTTAAGATAGGGGCGCTACCTTTTGATAACATCTCACCTGGTTTCATATTTTCTGCCACAAATTAGGACACACAAAAAATGAGCTGAGAAATTACTGAGATTGATATATAGGACTGTTGTAACAGTAACATAAGAATAAGCCAATACTGAGATGAGACTGAGATAAGACTTAGAGTAGACAGACCTAATGCTGACAAATGGCGGAGAACAATACATTTTGTGAAAAATGTTATTGTTCTGTTTGTTTTTTCCTACTCATAGCATCCCTTATCGCAATATCTCTCCCACCACAACTTCTCTTCCATCCCCACCCCTGTGTCCCATGTCTTCCCACCTTGGATCTCTTTTAGACCCTCACCCCCTTTGCCCACTTCAGTCTTCAGATTTCCATTTCACCTCAACATTCTCTTCCACGACGACCCTTTGTGCTGAGCCGTGCGCCCATTTCTTTGTGATCCCTGGCTCTCTCTTCCACTCATATCCACTATACTCGGGGCACTCTCCTTCTCCCCTTTCACATCCCCTAGGGCTGATTTGTGTTTCTAGAAGTGGGTTCAAATGGCCTTGAGGTGACCTCTAAGACACATATGCGCCTCGCCTGACATACCATCACGTTTCCCATTTTCCCCTGCCTCATTTTTCCTTCATTCCTGATGCCTCTTTCACTCCCTCGCCTGTCTTCCTTCACTCGTCTGTTCTTTTTAAGCACTTTGAGGCAGCCATGGGTTGCTCAATTCACTACACAACACCCAAATTGACACCACAACAGTGGGTGCAGTCAACACTTGCTAAAAGACGCATTCAATCTAGAGGGGGCTCCGGGGGGAGGCTTCATGTCCATGATGAGGTACCTGGCCAAGTTGGCCAGTTGAGCCGGGATAATCTGGCCCCAGGTAAATGAGCTCAAACTTAAATATATATATATCTCCTAGGGCCCGAGAGTTTTTCGTTCCAAGGTGGAGGGTGGTGCTGTGAGTTGAATATTGGAGGCTGACAATTGTGGTGCTCGGAAAGTCATGAGTTTGAATCCCGGCATGCAAGACTGTTTCAAGTTGATGAATTTAGTACCATAAATTGGGTGGTGGTAAAACATGTTATTTAGAGTGCTTAGAAACAGCATGTATGTTTCACGAACTGCTGTAAAAAAAACCTTGTTCATATTTTAACCTCCGCCTCACACTTGACCAAGTGCTCCGACTCTGGGGAAGCCGTCATAGCGCTAAGGGATGCCGATTGGTTACCTGCGAAAACAGAGCGCTGCGAAAAACGATGAAATGACGAGTCAGATATGCTGGGATTGCACCTTCTGAGGTACAGATCACTCCCTGTTTGAGTGGCGAGGGCTCAATTCGCGGAGCCATCCTGTTCTAACAGCCTCATTCACACATGTGCATCGTCACTAGTAATTCATTGCCTTTTGCTCAAAACGTGCACACACGTCGGACACTTTATTGCAGGACAGTTCATTTTAACAGCAGCTAATGCCCTTTCTACAAGGCGTTAACCGCGGAGTTCTCACCCGGAGCAGCTGGGAGAAAGTGCTATAAAAAGGAAGGTTTTGATCAATGTTTCTTAGATAAAAATCGCAATAGTGACAGTAAAGCGCAGGTGCGTGGCCCGGGTGCAGCCAAACGTGCTCCTCGGGGCGCTGCACTGTGCTCCTCAGCCGCCCTCCCGCTGCCTCGGCAGCTGCGCCGCGTCATGGACCCCCCAAGAGCGCGGCGAGGGGGGCCAACAACCTGCCGGCTCCGATACGCACCAGAGCTCGGCGTAAAAACACAAAGGCCGGAAATGAGCCTCTCCGCAGAGATCAGAGGCCCGTCCGCCCGGAAGTGCAATCACTGCAGCGTGTACTGTGGAGGGAAGAGCCGGGCCGTCCTTGCCAGGCCCCCCAGCGGCCCTGGGGGAGACGGTATTGCTGGACACGACCCCTGTGATGGGACAGGGCAAGACTTGTGAAATCCCGTGTCCAAACGAGACTCTTGGACCCTCAAAAACAGGCTCACTCTGCCACTGGCTTTAATGAGACAAACCAGCATTAATAATGCAACATGTTTCACGCTGTAGCGAAAGGAGTTCTCTTTTTCACTTCCACAAAGTTCGAGCTCGTTTGCTCATGTTCGCAAGTTATTATGAAATATTTGAATTTTTTTTCCAGTGCCTGTGTGAAAAACATGAAATATGATTGTGGTGGAAGTGGTGGCTAGGTCCTCAGAATAACTCTGAGGTTTCTCAATAGGTCAGTGCCTTGGTAAAGGCAGTAGGGCAGGTCAGAGTCAGTCGCATGTGGGGTGGCTGACTGTCCCTACCACGCCTGTCTTGCAGAGGTGCCTCCTAGTCAAGACCTTTCCCAGATTCCCAAAACCTTTGGGAACAGCTGCTTTAGTACCCCCCAGCAGCAGGTCGGGAGGGCAGGTGACAGAGGCACTGTCCGTGGGACCTCCGTCTTGGGAGATTGCCTTTATCTTAACTCCACACCATAAGAGTAAGGGGTAGATCGTCAACAGAAAAAGAGGCTAACTCTGGTTCCCTCCCAAGACTTCCTGGATTAGATTCAATGTGGCCAAAAGTAACTGCTGCTAGAAACACTGTCACTGGATCGGGCGGCCTGGACACCGACCTGGCAGGTGGGTACCAAAAGCCCTCCAGAGGCTGTGCTCCACCCCACCCACTGTGATGTGGAATCTGGGATGCATGGGAGCAGCCAGCCCCTCTTTGAGATGCCAGAACTCAGCTCTCTCAAAGAGCGGCTTCTTCCATCTGAGGAACCTCAAGCACATTCGGCCATCTTTGTATCACCCGCATCGACTTGCTGCGGTAAATGCTTTTACCGCCTATCCACTTAATTATGGAATTACTGGTGATGATTTATGAATTATTGACTTTGTAATTGACAGGTGTTCATAACTCGGCATCCAGAACTTTTGTGATCCCTGAGAAAGTTTGACGATGAATCCTCAGCACTACTTGCCATTCACTGGTCACCCCAGTCTTTAAGACTCTGTACACAGTGCATCGGATTTCAATAAAAGGGATCTAATAATTTTAAGAAGAGATGTATGAAATATCTTTCTGGTCGTATTGTCCCCTCCTCCTTTCAGACTCCACTACAGATTGCTTACTTAATAAGTAACAATTTGATGAAAGATCATTGGAGACCAAGCAGCTCATCATTTTTTTTATAGAAACATTTTTGTTGATATGATCCGTAACAAGAAAAATACACAATTGCTCTTGTCAAGTATAGGGCAAATACACCGTATCCCTCCCTTCTGTGGGGTCCTACACCCCATCTTACAATATTGGCCGTGCCGCGATTCAGGTTAGCATTTACACTTTTTATTATCCCTCCAAACCCTGATGTAACCACCATTTCCTCCAAATTCTTTCATGTTTGCAGGGGCAGCCCCTAGCTTCATAAATTATCTTCCAACTTTCCACACCAGTCCGGGCCTTTCATCCAGGCTGTCACCGACAGAGTTGTGGGGGAAGTCCACTGCCTGACTATCTCTCTTTCGGCTATCACCATTCCCAAGCCCTTCAGCGCCCGTCCCCTTGGAGTCCTCCCACATCATCCAATACGCTTAACAGAGCTATCCTAGCTGGACCTTTATATGAATCCCTACTACGTCAGACAGGGTGGACATGACCGAGGTCCAGTAATTTTGTACCACCAGGCATCCCCACACCATATGATAGAAGTCCCCTTTAGGTTCCTGGCACCAGTAACATGCTGGGAAGTTCAGGATACTAGCTTTCCTCGGGCGGGGGGTATCAGGTAGGCCTGGTGGAGATACCTAAATTGCACTAGGCGACGTCTTGAAGAGATCGACAGTATGCGGGGTGCCATGCATGCGCCCCTCTAGTCTGCCTCATCCAATGCGCCAGCCCATCCCTCCCACTTCTCCCTCAAGGGGCCCAGTAATTCGGGCAAGTTCATCACAAGGTTTATGTAGATCTGTGTGACCCCGCCCTCTCCTAGGCGGCCCATAAGCAGTCTGCCCTCTAGTGGGCTGTACTCTGGGATATTGTCAAGTCCTCTTGGGAGGCAGCAAGGGCATGATGGAGTGGAAAATACTGGAAGAACTGAGAGGGTGGCCTATGGAAGTCTGTGCTCAGTTCCTGGAAGACCTGCATATGGTTTCATTCCCAGATATCACCCACTTTCGAAATACTTATGTTGTTCCATCCCAAGCAGCACATCTCAATAGAAGATCATCGGAGACCAAGCAGCTCATCTTAATAGAAGATCATCGAAGACCAAACAGCTCATCTTAATAGAGGATCATCGGAGACCAAGCAGCTAATCTTAATAGAAGATCATCGGAGACCAAGCAGCTCATCTTAATAGAAGACCATCGAAGACCAAGCAGCTCATCTTCATAGAAGACCATCAGAGACCAAGCAGATCATCTTAATAGAAGACCATCGGAGACCAAACAGCTCATCTTCATAGAAGACCATCGGAGACCAAGCAGCTCATCTTAATAGAAGATCATCGGAGACCAAGCAGCTCATCTTAATAGAAGACCATCGGAGACCAAGCAGCTCATCTTCATAGAAGACCATCGGAGACCAAGCAGCTCATCTTAATAGAAGATCATCGGAGACCAAGCAGCTCATCTTAATAGAAAACCATCGGAGACCAAGCAGCTCATCTTAATAGAAGATCATCGGAGACCAAGCAGCTCATCTTAATAGAAGATCATCGGAGACCAAGCAGCTCATCTTCATAGAAGACCATCGGAGACCAAGCAGCTCATCTTAATAGAAGATCATCGGAGACCAAGCAGCTCATCTTAATAGAAGATCATCGGAGACCAAGCAGCTCATCTTAATAGAAGATCATCGGAGACCAAGCAGCTCATCTTAATAGAAGATCATCGAGCCCAAGCAGCTCATCTTAATAGAAGATCATCTTAATGGAAAATTATAGGGACAAGCAGCTCAGCTCTGGAACTCACTATCAATCAGTCAGGTAAACGAGCCACGCCACTTTCCACCTGCAAGAGTCTTGAAACCTGGCTCTTCAGCTCCTAGGAGTCCAGGAAATTTCCAAATTGTTGCATAAAGGCCAGTATTGCAGTTGTCTCTCACCCCCTCCACATGTCGCCATGATACCCTCCGGCTTATGCACGCTGTACCAGATTTTTTATTATGACGTACCACAGCATAGCACCACTCAACACAAGAAAAAATGAGCATTTCATCCAGACACATTCATGCTCTTACTGAACAGGGTCAAAGCGGGCTATCCCTGTCCTGCGGCCTTCCTTTATTCTTTTCCACCATTACCTCCAATTGGATTCAGTAGCTTTAACTTTGCTACTGAGTAATACATTTACCAAACTTCAAAGTTACCCCCTCTGGTGGATGCGTAACATGGTATGCGTATACCACAACATAGTAGCATGTTTATACAGGGCAATAATAATTAATGGCTGATACATGATGAAAATGCTCTGCATGTAAGAAACACACGTTTAGTGGAAACTTGTAGGACACTACCAAAAAGTCGGCAACTGGGAGCTGCAGAAGTTAAGGGAAGTAGAATCTCTGGAAGGTATGGAGATATTAAAACATAGAATGCAATGAAAACAAACGAAAGCCTAGCGATAACACAGACCCTTGAAGGAATGCAATGAAAATAAATGTAAGAATAGCTACAACACAGACACTTGAATGGAATACAATAAAAACAAAAGAAAGACTTTTAACAACACAGACATATGTTCAGTAGGACGTAGACTTCCTACTACTTCCCATCAAAAACATATGGCTGCAGTCCTTCACTGCCTTATGTGAACAGTGCACTATTTTATATTGGCACCTGCTATCAGTCATCCAACGGATGGCTGCTATGATATTGCCATAGTAACAAGTCTTTATATTATTGATTTTGTTGTTATTTGGCATTTAAATAATGCACAATCCTTACAGTTTGTATAAACTTTCCAAAATTCCAACCGAGTTTGAAACAGGCTCAGCCAAATGAACTTAAATGGCTAACTAATTTTCTAGCGCGAAGGGACTTTTAAGTCCAGGAGGACATCTCTCTCCCTACAACCTGCACATTGAAATGCAGAGTACCTCAGGGATCTTTCACACTTTTCAACCTCTACATACGCCCGCTGGCAGAAATAGTACAAACCTATGGGCTTGCTCTTGTCTCTGCGCAGACAACACACGGTTTGTCGTTTCGCTCTCCACGGGCACAAAACACACCTCCCACCAACTAAATGCAAGCCTCAAGCATGTCACAAACTGGATGTCAGACAGCTATCTAAAATTGAATGGAGACAAAACAGAGGTCCGGGTCGTAGGAAATAAGCCATCCCTCTAGAGAAAACTCAAACTGGCCAGTCTGTCTAGGACCACTCCCCACACCTGCCTCGCCAGACAAGAGCTTAGGGTTTTGGATAGATGACAGGCTATCCATGGAAACCCAGGCCAAGAAGTTGGATCCATGCTGCTCCGGACTTCTTCGCTTCCTAAGAAGCTGGCTCCTAGTCCATCTCCGTAGAGTGATAGTACAGGGTCTAATTAATTCTCGGCTGGACTATGGCAACTCTCTCTACCTAGGCAGCCCCAAACATGTAACTAACCGACCACAGGTAATTCAGAATGCAGCAGCACGCACACTTTTCAAAAATCCTCGGCAACACCTGCCTTGGCAGCACTTCACTGGCTGCCAATCCACAAGAGAATACAGTTTAAATCCCTCTGTTTGGTCCATTGCGCCATGCACAAAAAAGGCCCTCCACCTAATTGAGCGACTGGTAACCCCCTATACGTCAAAACGAACTCTAGGATCCGAGGGTCAGAACTCACTTCTTGTCCCAAGGGTCAAGAAAATGAGAGGTGGCAGAAACTCCTTTACATTCTTAGCTCCCAAATTTTGGAACGTGCACCCCGTTCACATCAGACAGGAGAGATCCGAAAACTAGCTTTAGGAAGCATTGAAAACCTGCCTATTCTATTCAGGCCGGCACTCACCTTAGGACGGAGGTTCTTATCAGGCCGGCACTCATCTTAGGACGGAGGTTCTTACCAGCACTGGGAGGCCTGTAGGGCAGCGATGCACTATACAAATTCCGAAGAATAGAGCAGAACGTTAATATATGATATCGCTTTCGGCCTAGCCTTCCGTGTGTCTATTTCATATCATGGCATACCAGCGCTTGTCGCTGTGTGTTTCCTCATCACAATGCCCCAGTGAATCAAATAAATAAGGTTTTCATTTTTTAACGAAGGACAGCAAACTCTGTTTCGATTTAAGATTCTGTTTTAAGTTATTCCCAAAACCTGCGCTTGTTACTTCAAGCAATCTTCCATTCCAGGTAGATCTTTCAAATCTTGATCGCACCGGCAGGACTTTAGGTACAGACACTGGCTCATGAGCAGGCCCCGTAGATACAAAGGACTTGTGAACAGAAGAGTCTATGGGTCCGACCCAGTGCAAACTTGAAAAGGTGGGAGAGATATGACGTGTCTATGGTACATGCTTCTACACTTCCTATCTCTTTATCTCATTCTTGTGGGTCCTTTGTCATCACCACTTTCTCCATTTGTGGCTGTTTTTCCGATTTTTTTTCTCACTTTTCTGCCTTTTTAGGTCTCGCCTGACCCAGTGCTTGTGCTGGTCTGGCGAGACTTTAAGTAAGGGCTTCAAAAAATGCTACCGCCTGCCTACAGCTTGCGTGCATGTGCGCGGGCGCGTGCTTATGAGCAGAGGTGCCATATGGCATTCCTCATGCTCAATAAGCGCATCGCTCGCCGCGCGCTTGATCGCGATCACTTTCACTTTTGCACCACTCCCTTTATACTCTCCCTTGTTTTTTTGTTTCAGCGCGTGCGCAAACACAACACCCGGGCTTGCACACCCCCCTCACTATTACTTTTGTCGACTTGTTTTGACTTGCTCACACCACTACAGGTGTCTTGATTCTTGTCTTACGCGAGGCGCCATTAACATGTGGGGCAACAAACGGCTGACAGAGAGGTAACATAGCATGTTTTGTCCTACTCGTTGAAGCTGTCTGCCATCTGGCATTCTCCTAGTTTCATTTGTCTTCTGCTTGCGGGTGGTGGCGTTGTACTGGGAGATTCACACAACACCCGGGCTTGCACACCCCCCTCACTTTTACTTTTGTCAACTTGTTTTGACTCGCTCACACAACTACAGCAGTCTTGATTCTTGTCTTACGCGAGGCGCCATTAACATAAGGGGCAACAAACGACTGACGGAGAGGTAACATAGCATGTTTTGTCCTACTCGTTGAAGCTGTATGCCATCTGGCATTCTCCTAGTTTCATTTGACTTCTGCTTGCGGGTGGTGGCGTTGTACCTGGGGATTATCTATGGGTGTGCTCCTAGTACTGTCCCTCACACTGAGTTTTGAGAAAGGATGGCAGCATCGTTCACTCTCTAGATTAACCCCTTCGCTGCGGCGCGAATTCCGCCGCAGCGCTGGGGGGGTTTGACGGCGCCGCTGTGCACATGACGGATTCACGCCGTCATGAGTCACGGGTGAGCTGTGCTCATGACGGTGTGGTTCCGTCATGACTCCACCCACTGCGCTAATCGCCCGCACAGGCGGGGAATTAGTGCCGCGTGGGAGGAGCGGCCGCCAATGGCCGCAGCATGACGGAACCACTCCGTCATGAGCACAGCGCACCCGTGGCAAATGACGGAGTGGTTCCGTCATAAGCGGGGAACGGGTTAAAAGACTGACGCGTTAGGACGTTCTTAGCTGACCCTGCCACCAGTTGCTTCTTTCAGGAGGATCAAATCCACATGTTCGCCTTCAAGAAATAAGAGCAGCCAAATGAGTCAAACCAAGAATTGAGGTTTATTCACTTCCCCTTATTCTATCCCTGCATCCAACACCAGTGATCCAAATCATGCGAATCATTTCTCTCCCAGCTGCAGCCTGTAATGCTTTATATATATATTTGAGTGCTAGGCCAAGTCGCTCTCACTCTACCTCTCTCTCTCTACCGCTCTACCTCTCTACCTCTCTCTACCGCTCTCTCTCTCTACCGCTCTCTCTCTCTACCGCTCTCTCTCTCTACCGCTCTCTTTCTACCTCTATCCATCTACCTCTCTCCCTCTACCTCTCTCCCTCTCTCCCTCTACCTCTCTCTCCCTCTCCCTCTACCTCTCTCCCTCTACCTTTACCTCGCTCTCTCTACCTCTCCCTCTCTCTACCTCTACCTCTCTCTACCTCTCTCTCTACTGCTCTACCTCTCTCTCTACCGCTCTACCACTCTCTACTGCTCTCTCTCTACCAATCTACCTCTCTCTACCTTTCTCTCTCTACTGCTCTACCTCTCTCTACGTCTCTCTCTACCTCTCTCTCTCTACCTCTCTCTCTCTACCTCTACCTCTCTCTACCGCTCTACCTCTCTCTCTCTACCGCTCTACCTCTCTCTCTCTACCGCTCTACCTCTACCTCTCTCTACTGCTCTCTCTCTACCTGTCTACACCTCTCTCTCTCTCTCTACACACCTCTCTCTCTCGCTCTACACACTTCTCTCTTTCTACACACCTCTTTCTCTCTACCTCGAAGTGTCAGGCGGAGCCTGATAGCACTGCTTGTCTTTGGGGCATTATAAGTGTTTAACCATGCAACAGTTAATGTTGTTGCACCAAGGATATTGTGATGCAGAACTAAATACTTATATGGTGCCAATGCTTGTTTTAACTTGCTTTAGGTCAAAATCTGATAAAGAGCCCCAAAATTGAACGCCAGTACCCACCAGCACTCATTAAGCACTGAGCACGCTCAGCCCAGACCGCAGGTGTTCATCAATGATCCTGTCACAGGGTTAATTCAGAGTTCTTGCTTCCTGCCTGTGGTTTGTAGGTGACCCAAAGTACAGCTGTGTCTCATCAGTACAGATGATTTAATCTATCTCTGGCAATCATTAATATTTTGTTTTGACATTTGCATCTGGATTCGTCTATATTCCTTGTTTAGTCACCTTAGCAATAGGTATCAACATTTACTTTCTGTCCTGTGAAAGTTGCATGTGGGATATTGACAGATATGTTTAACCAATACAACTGGGTTTCTGTTGAGGTAACTCTGCCCCCACCAAGCACCAAAAGTATCACAGCAATAAGTGCAAGTTATTTGTACATCTGCAAGCGGCCATTGTTATTAGAAAATGCTCTCCTTCATTACCCTGCACACTGTCAATACATGTTTCAATCCCATTTATAATGTGTGTGTCCTCTCTCTAACCTCCTGTTCATCGCACTTCTAGGCAGGGCGATGGGCCTGAGGTCAATGGCAGCTAGTGGGCCCCCCCCCCCTAAAATGGATGACATGGCTTGGGCCGGCTGCCCCGCAGCAGCACAGCCTGGCAGGCCACTGCAGCCTTAGTGCAGCTACATTACAGTGGACCGCCGTAGCACACACAGCGTGTGGGGCTTCCATCCCCAGGCTCTTTCCAGGTGTGACAGAGACCACGGGGGGGGGCAGCTGCTTGGACACACTAGCATTCACCTGAGGGGGCAAGTGAGGACAGGTGGGGGATCAGTCAGTAAGTGCTCATTAGGTCTCGCCTGACCCAGCGCATGCGCTGGTCTGGCGAGACTTATTGAGAGGGCTCCAAAAAGTGCTACCAGGCCAGCCTAGAGCTACAGTGCATGTGCGCGGGCGCGCCGCGCTTAACCGCGATTACTTTAACTTTCACGGCCGCTGTGATGTTTGATCGCGATCACTTTCACTTTCGCATATCCAATAGGTCTCGCTTTTGGGACCTTATAAGTATTTAGTTATACAACTGTTGCTTGGCTAAACACTTATAAGGTCCCAAAGGAAGGCGAGACCTATTGGCTATGCCAATGCTTGTTTTTATTTTGTCCTTCCACCCACCACCCTGAGTAGCCGAGGTTTGTTTAGAGCAATGGTAAAGCACTCCCCTCGTGGGAGGAGGGGGCGATACAGCGAGTTGATGTATCTTGTCTCCCGTGGCTCAGTTTGCGTGCACAGGACATTGGCTGAATATCAGGAAGTCATTCCTCTTGCTCTAGCCCACACTTCACTCTGGACCTAGGGGTTTGTGTATTACACGCTGAGCCTCTTCCGGGGTCACTACCTTCTGGCACTGTAGTTTGGAGACGCATAATTAAGTCTTCTGAAGTTTTCTTAATCAACCTGGCTCTTTCTGCAGTTCTTCAATAATTTTCATCTAAAAACACTTTTTTTTAAAAATAGAACAACGTTTTCAGAGGAACATATCCAAATTCTTCAAAAGGCAAGGAGCCGTAAAGTTACTTTACAACAATAAGGATCCGTGAATTAATAAACTTTAATTCAGTTGCTTTTTGAATGAAGCATGGTGAAAATGCTGAAAAATGTCTGCAAAATGCAAGAGTCAAGTGTTGTTTTGGGCCCCCGCATCCTGAAATTAAGTTATAGTGGACGCTGTTAGAAGCCTGAGTAGATTGGAAATCATTTTCCACGGTCACTTTGAAATGTGATCTGGCACCCATGGTAGGAGACCATCTTTGGTGTTGTCACCTACAAGAAACACTGAACGGCGAGGATGCCCACTCCAAGCAGCCACACCAGAGAAAGCTGTTGTTGCTTTTGATTGGCGGTGGAGGGTCTAGCACAAAGTGCTGGAGCTGCAGTTTAATCACTCAAGGATGACTAAAAATATAACAGAATGATTATGAATGAAAAGTAATTAAAAAAAGTTAAGTATTGGCCCACCAGCCTTGACACTGAAGGGCACCTTTTTTTGGGCAGCAGTGCGCACATCTGTGGTCAAAATGCAGTCACCCACCATGCAAGAGAACTAGTAGATGAGGTGAGTTGCCCCACTGCCTGCTGCTGCGGTGAAGAGGGCGGATCCAAAGCCTTCTGTGCATGTACCTATGTATGTAGTTTTTATTTATGATTTGTTTTATTACAAAGGAAGTTAAGATGGCTGACGCTACCTTTAGAATATATGAGCGAGTGGGGAACGCACACTAGCTTGTGATGAAACTACAAGTTTTTTTGGTATGCGTGCAGCGTTGCTTTTATGCCTGCAAAGCATGTGTAATTGACCTAGTGAGTGGCCTAGTACTAGAAAGATTACTAGGACTGCAATCTGCACTGCTGATAGATAATTCTAACATTTAATGCAAAGTTTCAAAAATTTCAAAACAGAAACAATTCGCAAATATAATCTACATTCTTTGCGATACATGCTTTCAGCTTTTTACATATTTTTAAATGAACAATTCAATTGACATGGTTACATGTAGGTTCAACAGAATAATGAAATTAACATAAAACACCCAATGCATTTCGAGACATGATGTCCCTTCGTCAGGGGTATGCTGTGGAAAGAAGGAGAAAATTTCAGAGTCCGCACTTTGTCGGATCAATTTTATAACAATTGTACTCATTAATATGTGTGTAGTGCTCCCCTCACCAAAGTGGTTTAAGTGTGGTTCCAATAATTAAGGGTACCTGGTAGATTCGATATCAGTACTTTGAAGTTCTGAAGGTTAAACCACTAAAAGAGAGAACACTAGGATGAAAAAATATATATGACTATGCCATGTTCTAACTGATTTCAGCTCTCGAATCCGCTATTAGTACCTGTGTCTTTAAGTGTGTTCCGAAACGCTGTCCTGTCAGTGTTCTTGTAAGTGCCTGAAAAAACAAATGTACGCTACCTTTAGGCCATGCTAAAAAAGAACAAACTGAGCATAAAACTCTGGTAAGTGTGTCAATGTAGCCCAGAGCAAGTGCATATATCAGAAAAAGAAGGTTGTAAGCATTTTCAGAAAGTCAAATGACCTGACATCACCTAAAGATGTTCCAATACTTGGGGCCCAATGAACCTAAATGCTTTGCAAATACAATGGTGACTCCTAAAAAGAGGATCTCGGGTAAAAAGTTGAATGTTCCAAAAGGGGGATCACCTAAGTCTATATGGTGGGAGACAAGAGAAGCACTCTTTGGAAAAAGGGGGCCACATTTGAATAAGCCTCTGGGGCAGAGAGCCTTGATAAAAATGTTCTTGGTGCACAAGGAGCTAGGGCAGAGCTCTTAGACTGACAGTGACAGGACCAACATTTCTCATCAGAGAACCTAGCTGCACTGTGTAATTCTAAAAATGCTTAAACTTGCCAAGAGTCTAACATGTTACTAGCAGGCACACGGCAGTGCACCAATACAGCCATGAGAAGATACAATCGGCCAGAAGAACAAGTTACTTACCTTCAGTAACACTTTTTCTGATGGATACAGTATCTGCCTGTGGATTCCTCACCTTGTGACTATCCCCTGCGCCAGCAACATTCGGAAACTTTTGTAGCACTCCACGCCTATGAGATCAAAGACGATGTCACAGAGGCACAGCTCCGCTTGCGACACCACTGACGTCACTGGATCCATAAGAAGACCTCGTCGGCGTGATGACGTCGGTTCCGCCCTTTTTTCCGTGCCTTCGAGGCACACGGACGGACTGACAGCAATATATATACAGTATACACAGTACATAATATACAAAGCAACACACACAGTGTGGAGATAATAAAGGAAGGCAAAAGAAATAACACACTGCCTTTGACAGTAACAAATACATTTTGAAACACCATCATAAGAATTGTAGGTATACAAGGGTGGACAACGGGGAGGCGGGTGGGTCAGTGAGGAATCCACAGGCAGATACTGTATCCACCAGAAAAAGCGTTCCCGAAGGTAAGTAACTTGTTCTTCTGATGGATACATTTGCCAGTGGATTACTCACCTTGTGAAAAGATTCCCACAGCAGTCCCACTCCCAGAGCAAAGTGTCCGTCCCTCCTCACCTCGGAATCCAAGCAGTAATGCTTCGCGAAAGTGTGGAGGGAGGCCCAAGTTGCCGCCCTACAAATGTCCTCCACAGGAACACCCCTAGACAAGGCAGAAGTAGAAGACTTAGCCCTAGTAGAATGAGCCCTTATACCCTCTGGAGGTTCCTTACTGGCCAAAGAGTAGCATATCTTGATGCACAAGGTTATCCATCTGGAAAGGGTGCGCTTGTGCACCGCTCTGCCTTTCCTGCAGCCAACAAAGCCCACGAAGAGCTGGTCGTCCACTCGAAAGTCCTTAGTCCTATCAAGGTAGAAGCTCACCGCCCTCTTAGGGTCCAAGCGGTGAAGCCGCTCCTCCTCCTTGGAAGGGTGAGGGGGAGGATAGAAGGTAGGAAGGGTAATGGGTTGACCCAGATGGAAAGGAGTTACCATCTTAGGCAGAAAAGCAGCCCTGGTCCTGAGTACCATTCTTTCAGCATGAATGGTCAAGAACGGGGGTTTTGAACTCAGAGCTTGAAGCTCACTAACCCTCCTTGCCGAGGTAATAGCAATGAGAAAGTCTGTTTTGAAAGACAACAGCCTCAAGGGACACTTGTGCAAGGGCTCGAAGGGAGAACCCATCAAGTAATTTAAGACAAGATTTAAGTCCCATTGAGGCACAATAAAAGGAGTAGGCGGAAACTTGTTTGTAAGGCCCTTAAGGAATCGTAATACAATAGGTGACTTAAACAGGGAAGGCTGATCCAGCAAACAAAGGAAAGCCGACAAAGCCAATAGATATCCCTTCACAGTGGCTACAGCAAAGCCTTGCTGAGCAAGAGAAAGAGCAAACTGAAGAATGTTACATAAACAAGCCCTCAAAGGGTCAATAGATTTCTCTCCGCACCAAAAAACAAATTTAGACCACCTATAGGAATAGATAGATTTGGTGGAATGACGTGGTAGATGTAATATTGTCTGCCAGACGTCAGGCGAGAGAGAAAAAGAATTCAGGTTGCCCCGTTCAATCTCCAGGTATGAAGGTGTAAGCTCTGGAGGTGGGGGTGTAGAACCTGCTCCTCCGACTGCGAATGGAGGTCTGCCCTGAGAGAGAGATGGAGCGGAGGGCACGAGGAGAGGTGGAGAAGATCTGTATACACACCCTTCTTTGCCAATCCGGGGCGATCATTATGACTTGGGCCCGGTCTTGGCGAATCTTCCTCAGAACCAGAGGAATCAAGGGTATGGGAGGAAACGCTTAAAGGAGTTGTGAGCCCCAACTCAACTGAAACGCGTTCCCCAAAGCTCCCTGCATCGGATACTGGAGACTGCAGAATGTCGGGCAGTGAGCGTTCTCGTGAGTGGCAAACAGGCCCACCCAAGGAGTTCCCCACGTCCGAAAGATGTGATGAACCACCTCCGGATGGAGCCTCCACTTGTGGTCAGCGGAGACCTGCCGCCTGAGACTGTCTGCACGTACGTTCAGAACTCCGGCCAGATAATTTGCCATCAGACAAATCTGATGATCCTGAGCCCAGGACCAGAGACGCAGAGCCTCTCTGCAGAGGCAATGCGACCTCACTCCTCCCTGCTTGTTGAAATACCACATTGCGGTAGTGTTGTCTGTCAGGACTTGAACCGACTGACCGCGAAGGGAAGGTAGGAAGGCCTTGAGCGCCAAACGTATCGCCTGCAATTCCAGAAGGTTGATGTGAAGCAACCTCTCCTCTGGAGACCAAGGACCCTTGATCTCCAGATCCCCCAGATGCGCACCCCACCCTAAAGTGGATGTATCTGTTATCACTGTGGCCACCGATGGAGGTAGATGGAAGGGCTTTTCTTGAGATAGATTGCCCTCCACGCTCCACCAAGACAGATCTGCCGCAGCTTCTTTGGAGATCCTCACAGACTCCCTGAGATCTCCCTTGTGCTGATACCACTGCATCATATGCCAGCGTGCATGGATGACCAACAGAATGCAGGAAGCAAACAGACCAAGCAGACGTAGGACCTTCAGGACTGGAACGACCGCTCCATTGTAAAACAAGGGAATCATGTCCTGTATTTCAAGAATCCTTTGTGGAGGTGGGAATGCTCGACACACAGTAGTGTCCAGTACTGCCCCTATGAACAGGATGCGCTGAGAGGGCACCAGGTGAGACTTGGGCACGTTTATCGAGAAACCCAATTTGTACAACAGCCGAGTTGTAACCTGCAGATGATGAAGTACCTTCTCTGGCGACTCCGCTTTGATGAGCCAGTCGTCCAGATAGGGGAAAACTGGAATCCCCGACCTTCTGAGATGGGCTGCCACCACTGCCATCACCTTGGTGAAGACTCGAGGTGCAGTAGTAAGACCAAACGGAAGGACCGCAAACTGATAATGTTGCGACCCTACCGTAAAACGGAGATACTTCCTGTGCGACTTCAGGATGGGGATGTGTAAATACGCATCCTGCAAATCGATGGACACCATCCAGTCCTCCTGTTGCAGCGCTTGAAGAACCTGCACAAGATTGAGCATCTTGAACTTCTCTTGCTTCAGAAAAAGATTCAAGATCCTGAGGTCCAGGATTGGACGCAGCCTGCCATCCTTCTTTGGAATCAGGAAATACCAGGAGTAGCATCCCTGACACCTTTCCTGCTCTGGAACCACCTCTATTGCACCTTTTATTAACAACGTTAGGACCTCCTCCTGGAGGAGAAGAAGATGGTCCTCCGAGCAAGCATTTTGGCAAGGAGAGTAACTTGGAGGAAATTCCCGAAAGGGAAGGGCGTACCCATTTTCTACAAGATCTAGAACCCAAAGGTCTGTAGTAACCGATTCCCAATCTTTTAGAAAATGGGTAAACCGGCCCCCCACAGGACCAGCATGATCCAGAATGGCGGATCTAGGGCTGCTTTGCAGTGGTGGGAGGGGCTGAGGAGGAGGAAGAGGAAGAGGAAGAGGAGGAGGAGAGCTGTCGACCTCGAGAACGACCTCGGATCCTGCCCCTGTAGCTCTTATACAGGTGTTCTGTTGCTGTTGTTGCTGCTGGGGCTGGGGCTGTCTGTAAGTATGAAAGGACGATCTTCCAAATCCCCTGTACCTCCTAAACGAACCCCTAGGTTGAGTCTGCAGACGCAGAGATTTGGCCGTGGCTTTGCTTTCTTTAAATCTTTCCAGTGCAGCATCAGCCTTTTTACCAAAAAGCCCAGACCCGTCAAAAGGCAAGTCCAGAAGAGTTGCCTGCACATCAGGGGAATGACTTCAGCCACGCACTCCTCCTTGTGGCAAGAGAAGAGCCCATGATTCTAGCGACAGAGTCCGCAGTATCCAGGCCGCTCTGGATTACTTGACGCGCAGCCGCCTGAGTGTCTGATAGCACCTCATTAAAGTTCTGTCTATCCTCCTCTGACAATTTAGGGGCTGGTTGTTTCGCTGAATCCATTAGAGCATGGATATATCGGCCCAAAAGACAGGTTGCATTAGTCGATTTTAAAGCCATACTGGCAGAGGAGAAGATTTTCTTGGCTGATTGGTCTAGTATTTTAGCAACCCTGTCACTAGGGACTTGGGGAAAGGCACCTGAAGATCTTTTAGAACAAGCAACCTGAACCACCAGACTCTCCAGAGAAGGATGGGAAGTCAGAAAGTCTGGGTCCCCTGGAGCCGCCCTATATCTTCTTGCAGCAGTTTTAGAGACCGCAGGAGCAGAGAAGGGCTTATGCCATACTTCCATGACCCATTCAATAATGGTGTCATTGAATGGAAGCAAGGGTTCCGATACAGAGGAGGGAGAATGTAAAGCCTCTGTGAGGATGTTCGGCTTAAACTCAGCAGATGGTAACTGCAGATCCAAAAGCTCAGCCGCTTTTTAAGTGGTAGGGAGCCACATCTTTTGAAGGAGTATCAGCCGGAGGAGTAATCTCCCACTCAGGTGACAAATCCAGGCCACTAGCCTCTTTCAACTCCTCAAACAGATCATCAGACTCCATGAGCTAACCTTCTTCCATCTCCTCAACCTGGTACCTCTGTTCTTCTAGTACCCTTTGAGCTTCTCTCCTGGATCTGATTCTCACAACAGGCGTCGGTGACGCCGTGACCGACTCCGGCGCTGGAGCCGGCGTCGAACCCGGATCCAGAGGAGCAGCCGGAGTCGAACGAAGTCGAGCCGGAGCCGGTGAAGATGGAAGCGGCATCGATGTCCTCGGCGCCGGGAAATGCCAAGACGGCATCGCCGGGAAAAATGGCATAAAAGGAGCTCGAGGAACTCCCAAGTTGAAAGCCATTGGACCCATGGGACCCGAAGGCGCTCCAGAGGGGTACAAAGCTCTAGAAAAGACCCCATACATCGCATTTAAATAATGCGTTGGATCTTGACCGCGGCCTGGAAAGGGAGGATATGGCTCAGGCTGAGGCATAACCGGACTCGGGCCGATCGGCATCGACGGTGGAGCCAGCGAAGTGGAAGACTCGTCCGGAGCCGGAACTTCCTCAACTGGAGCCGGAGAAGGAGCTGGCGTCGGAGATGGAGCCAGAGTCGGAGAATGCTCCGGTGAAGCCGCAGGCGAAGTCAGGCCAACAGGAGAAGCAGGAACAGAGACAGGAGAAGGAGACATAAAATCCTTACGACGTCGAGAAGGTGAGGTCGATCTCGGAGACGCATCCCTGTCCGAACGATGTCGAGAAACATGCCTCTTCTTTTTCTTGTGCTTCTTGGACTTCGAAGCATGCCCCGATGTCGACTTTGACGCCGACCTCGACCTCGCTCTTGATCTTCTTCGACCTCTCTTCTCCTTTTTCATTCTGGCAATGAATAACTTGGCCTCTCTTTCCTTCAGAGCCTTTGTACTTATCTTGCGGCAGCAAGAACATCCCTCGACATCATGATCCGATGAAAGGCACCAGACACAGTCCTCGTGCGGATCCGTGATCGACATGTGCTTACCGCACTCCCTGCAAGGCTTGAACCCGGACTTCTTAGTCGACATTTTCTAACTGCAAATAAGAAGAAAGAGAGATACCAGCAGGAAAACAAAGTAACCAGCCAAAGTTACAGAGAGAGTCCCCGAAAACCGTTAGCGTCGACGGCGCGGGAAAAAGGGAACTGACGTCATCACGCCGATGAGGTCTTCTTATGGATCCAGTGACGTCAGTGGAGTCATGAGCGGAGCCGTGCCTCTGTGACGTCGTCTTCGACCTCATCAGCGTGGAGTGCTACAAAAGTTTCTGAATGTTGCTGGCGCAGGGGATATTCACAAGGTGAGGAATCCACTGGCAGATGTATCCATCAGAAGTGCAGTGTGTTCTTCGTTCAGCAGGAAGAGTGAGTTCTTCTAAATGGGGCTGAGTGCCAATTCTGTCACTCTTTCATTTTCCTGGTGAGTTGAAGGCTAGGTGGCTGAAAGCCCACATGCGTCCGTTCTTGTAGCCGATTCCTCCAGTGTGGAGCTGGTTTGACTAATTTTGACTGGGGTGACTTTGGCTTCCTGGCAGACCCTGCTTCATAATAACTGAGTGACAAACCTTGTCGTTCAGTGTGGGTTTGTGAATGGGGAACCTTTCAGTGCTCAATATGTAGAAAGAGTTTTGACCGGGGACAAAGTTTTGCTTAGTGGTTTGCCGCTGGTCTGGCTGAAGGCTGAGGTGGCTAGTTACCAACGATGCATATGCCTGAATCCACTTCATGCCTCGTCCGCTATTTTCCACTTCCTGCCTCTTTATCTCACTCTTACATGTACCTTTTCATTCCTGCCTTTTCCCCCTGTCACTGTTTTCCTATCTTTCTCTGCCTTAGTCTTGTTTCCTTTTCTGCCTTTCTTTCTCTCGACCTTGAGCAAATTCTGATGATGAAAAAATAAGTCCCGGTGCCCACCACCGCCATCCACTGGCACAAGTTATGTACCTGGTGCTGACAAGAGCCGTACAGATAAGAGAGGGTTAGCAGGAGTCTCAAGGAACTGAGTTTGTGGAGCAGCCAAAGGGATTTAAATAGAGAAGGCAGCTACTGGGAACCAAAGTCTGAGTGGGACGCTTTGGAACATTGCGGAAGGGGTGAAGCTTTGGAGATCTGGGGTTGCACAGGAGCCCGAGACCCTTAGGAAAAGTAGGGCACCAGTAGAATTGGGGGGTAATCAGGACATTTCTGGAGACTCGTGACAATGGTGAACACTATCCTTACAGACGTGATGGCGCCCAGGATCTTTCCGGTAAGAGTGCACAAGAGCTGCAGGGCCTAAGGTTGAGCAAACATAACCGGAGACTTAACGGCGAGAATGATTCGAATGTCATTTGAAAGTGAACAGGAGCCTGGGGGACCTCAGGGTGGAAATGCCCTTACTAACCCTGAGGGTAGTTTGGGGACCAACTGCTGAGGAGTGGAACTCTCGGGTCTGATTATGAGCAAGGCTCCTGGGTTTCTGAGGATGAACGAACATCTCCAGACCTAAGGGTCAGCACGATCTTTGGCATTCTGTCGGTCAGTGGAAAATGAGGCTACCCACGGATGATTGTGATAGGGACATTCGTGGTTCTCAGGGGCAATCGGGGCTGAGGGACCTACGGGTGAGCATAAGATTTAGGGACTTAATGGTGAGATGGAGATTTAAAACCTGAAGCTGAACATCATGTGACCTGTGGGTGGGTTTCAGTGTGATAATGGAATGTTCAGTCTCCCAAAATGGGTCCACTCCTAGACGCAATGTTTGCACGAAGCCACCGTCTGCAAATGTGGACCACTTTTATGGGAGTGACCGGGCCGATCTTTGGTTCCAATCCGACTCTGCTTTTAGGCGCTGCACCCCAAGATAAGATAAAAGTACCTCTTGTCATTCATGTGCGACACCAAACAGCTTCCCCCGCAGGCTCACAACAAATAAAAGACTCTGCCAACCGCACACTCCCTTAGGACGCAGCATGCCACCTGTCGGACAATGCGCTTTGGTGGCCCAAATGGGGTTTTAAAGCGCTATATAAAAACTACAATAACATTTTCCTTGCAGTTGGCCTGGCAGTTATTGCTGATAACATTGAGATTAGATCAAAAAACCTACCTCTCCTTGCTTCCATTGATAAAAATAAACACAGACAGGCAAACATGCAAAGAAGGGAAGTGGCAAACTTTCTTTTCTGTACTTTATATGTGAAGTATAGTGAAAACGGAAAACTGCGAACCTTAATATACGAAGAAGTGAAGGGAAACATTATTTTCTGTTTTTATATGTGGAGTTTAGTCAAAACGGAAAACTGTGAACCTTAATATACGAATAAGAGAAGCGCGTGAGCGCCTTTCCTCCTCTAGGCAGGCCAAATAATTGAAACCACCAGGGCCGGTTCGCGTCCTTCTGCTGAGTGGACAGGTCTCCGCTGGATTCCTGCCGGCTCTCAGCAGACCTAGCACAAAGTCCATGTGTGCAGGCCCGCGGAGGAGAGGAATGCAGACCTCAAGACATGAGAGCGAATTAAACACCCCATGAAAGCCCCGCGGATGAAAGCCTCCCCCCCCCCCCCCCCCCCCGCCGCTCTGGCAGCACAGGCCGGTTATTGACGCTTTTCTGCAGGTAGCGCTCGCGCACGGAGCGCAGATCCGATGTACATGCTTCTGGTACCAAAGACAAACCTTGTTTTCTTGACTTGAAAAAACAGATTTATTTTGGCCGTGAGTGCCTCAGAAGGATGAAAAGCAGAAGCCGCAGCGCAGCTTCGGTGTCGGAGAAGCAAACCGCACAGTGGAGCTGCTCCGCGCACATCCGCGGGGGAACTTGCACGTGGTTACACACTCTCTCCGACTTCCGAGAAGAGGCGTCCAAGCCACTGTTGAGGCACTTGTCAGAATTGGACCACGTTTAACTACTGGGAGCAGAGAGGGCGACACATGCACTGCTGGGCCACTTCCGCCGACGAGGGGCACTCGGGATCCTAGCTCAGGCACCACCCCCCCACACCCCTCACACATGGGCCCTACCACCCCACACCCCTCACACATGGGCCCTGTTCACAAAAGCAAAGGCGGTTCCACATCTAACTTCGACAGAATTCACCCACGAGAAAGGGATGAAAAGGAGTCAGATGAATACTACAGACAATTAGTAGGAACCATAACAGCCCAGATGTTACATATGGACCTTAGCATGGCTATCACATGTAACTAGCATTGCAGGAGATGGCATCTTCAGTGGACTAACTTAAAGCATCTTTCAGCTAATGTGTGCTGTTTAGGCTTCGAGTCCCACAGATGTCCTTCAGTAACAGCCTCAAATGCAGGGAGCGGCTTTTCATATACACAGATACATTGAGCAGGGTTTAAAAACAGACCAAGGCCTTCAAGCACAATAACGCACATTGTAGATGCTGCCCGCAGATGAAGCCATACTTCGGAAGCTTTTATACTCTGCACCTTAAGTCAGGAACTTGCTTCAAGTAAGTCAGACCCCAGCAGTCCTGAGTTTAGCTTTCTTAGGCTGGAACACATTGCAGACTTCAATGGGGCAGGCAGGGGTGTAGTTTAGTCAGTGAGATGCGGTGGAGGGGGGAGGGGGGATTTCCCAACTAAAAAGCAGTGGGCTGCAGGGTGGAGGGGTGAGACCACCAAGGTTCGGGATGGACTGTTTCCATGAGGGTCAGTCCTGATTTGCATTCGGTGCACCACTGTTTAGAGTGGCACACTGGGTAAAAAAAACGATGGATTGGAATGCTACCCTGAGCGACTGCCACTGGTTAGATTATTTGCAAGCCTTCGTCCCATCACCCTTTTGGGTGTTTGGTTGCCAGTAGTATGCCTGTGTCTGGCGCAGCTTTCCAAGCCCACTACTGCCGATGATTGTGAATTTCAAAAAGTAGAACATTGCACGCATTCAAGGGGCACTATACGTGCCGGATTCACGGAGGTAACACACACTTTTCAGTAATTTCCACCTTTGAGTACGTTTACTACTTTTTGACTATTCACAAAATCCGAGTGTAAATTTAATCCGAAAGTGTAACTTGCTCATCTCTACCAAAGTGAAGGGCCTGGGGGCTATTCACCAACATCCCCTTGCAGTACTACAAATGTACAGTAACATGCTGTTCACCAACTGCAACTTCTAAACTACTACTGAAAAAAAGTAGTCCTCTACAAGTGCAGTTTGTGAAAAACATTTTGTCATATGTTTGTACTGTAATCGTAGCAGTACACAATGCACTACAAAATGCGGTTGTGAATGACCCCATATCTCGTCATGTAAACCCTAAAGTAGTCATGTAAGCCCTAAACGTGTCCTGGATTCCTATAATAGATGAAGCAACATTTTAGTCTATTAAATCAATCGCAAGAGGTGCTTGGTTCAGCGCACATCCTGAACTCAAGAATTTAAATGTAATCTCATAAATGTTAATAAAGTAAAAGCAGGCTCTGAAATGTAATGTCTGCCTAGGATCACACCATTACGACAAGCCGGGAAGCCGGTATTGATTCCAGGTTATGTGGCCACCAGATTATCTCCCTTTCTTGTCATACAGCAAAGGTCACTGTTTCATACAGTATTCTCAGCCCACTGACACAACCATAGCAGATCCGACTCAGGGGCTCCTGACCCAACTGCCAGGCTAAGAAAGCATTTATTTGGTAGGCGTTGCACCTAAACACACCCCGTGAAGCTATACCCCTGGGGGCAGGAGCATTTTCTTAGATCAAAAGTTAGCATAGCTCTCCATGGGGGTTGGGGGGGGGGGGGCAAAACGAGGCCCCTCTAACCCGAACATGGCCGCCAAGAACCAACATTTTCTGATGAACTCTAGACAGGGGACAACAATAACTAATTGTATCTGTTTTCAATAGTAAATATTTTTTTACTCTAATAAAGTGCCAATAACTGGGTCTTTGTATTTTGATAATGAACAAGTATGGAAGTATGTTAAGTATCTATTAACATGCAACAAAGTCATATTCAATAGTGGAATAGGAACATGTTCATGCAGAGTATGCACCAGAGCCTCCTCCCAACACGACTGGTAAATGGCTATGAGCTAATCACGTATGCTTATTAAGTCACTGCAACAAATTAACTGCAGATCATTGACAGGTTTGCGGAATTGCAAAAGTAATCTTAGAAGAAAATTGCTGGATAGATGTATTCCAACAAAGTAACCACAGGAGAACATTTCCAAAGTAACATTCGAAGAAAACTGCTGGATAGATGTATTTCAACAAAGAAACCACAGGAGAACATTGAAAAAAAAGCATACATTGTAACAGTTTAACTATAGAAGTTACACTGTAACCATAGAAGTAATCATAGACCAGCGACAAAGTAACCATGGAAGAACAAAGACAGAGCCCTGTATGTAAGAAAGTAACAGCGGAAGGCGTTTGATAGGTCCACGTATGCAACAAGGTAATGGGAGAAGTATATTGACAGGACCATATACTGCAACAAAGAAACCACATACATACATACATTGACACAGTAACCACAAAAGAACAGATCCATGTATAGCAACAAAATAACCGTAAAGCACATTGCCAGATCCATGCAGACTGTGCACCTCTATTTTTTTCTACTATAGCCCCGCAGACATTATTTATATTATAGGTTAATCCTGATTTTGCTGCAAATTAATAATCTGCAAGAGTCATAAATACAAAGGCTGCTGCAGTCTAAGGAACCTGTTAAGCTAGTATTTATCCCCAACTCGAGGTCCCCTTGAACAAGCCTCTGGTTACTGGCTCACTAGAGAAAGCACACAACACCAGATTCAGGCATGCAAAAACAAACATAAGCAAAGACAACAGATAGAGCTTGTAGAAAAGTACACCACATGGTCAGTTTGAGTTACAGCCATACATTATGGTGAAAGGTGACTTTTTAAATTATAAATATTTGTTGAATTTATTGATGTCCCTTATATGTAAAACACCTATGGTCATGTCAGTTTCTGGATTGCTGACAGTATTCAAAGTAAAACTGCCATGCCAGTATTCGCATTGCTTCAAATATGAAAAGCACCACTGTGGTCCACGTTGCCCCAAGTATGCAAAGTATCATTGCTAAGCCAGTGTTCACATTGTTTCATATATGAAAAACACCACTGCAGTCCACGTTGCCCCCACATTGCCATGTCAGTGCCCATATTTTCACCATCCATATCCAGCAAGTAGCCTTATTGTTCCTTAGTACGCAAAGCCCCATTGCCACGTGAGCATCCACATTGACTCCATCGCAGACTACCATTGCCGTGCCAGTGCTCACATTGCCCCATTAGGCAAGGTACGATTGCCAGACAATATTCTCTTTGACTGTAATATGCAGGATGCCTTTGTCATGCACTTGTCCACATCACCTCAGTTTGTAAATCACCACTGACAGACAATAGACAAATTGCCCATTTCAATACAAAGTACCAATTGCATGCCGTAATATGCATTGCCATTAAGGCTCTGATTACAAGCGGGTTAGTGAATTCTGACCCACGTGCAAACCCCTGCTTTACACAGAGATCGGAATTCTGAATACTATGGTCCCTGCAGCATCCGCAAGGCAAATCTAAAAGAAAAGATAAAAAGTAAAGTATGACACACACAGAAAATAGTGCTGAAAACATTGATTTAAAATTCCACAAGTAATTCCTCATTTTCTTGAAGAAAGTTCTGAAGAATTGGTTACTTACTTGTAGTCCTGGTTCAGTATCGTAGGAATCCTAAAGGAAGTCATGAACGCTAGAATAATTACGCGCCGCCTGCGTGGATCCCGGGGCACTTCTTTATATATGTACAATCCATTTTAAATCTCCACAGGGTGTTGGTGTCGATCTGATGTCACAATGACGCACACCTTATGATACCCTTTCAGAGACTCAATTTCTTTTTCTGGGAGAATACAATGACTCGAATCTTCGTTGGTAGGAACAAAAGCTAGAACGGAAGAGCACGCGTATCCAAGCCTTTGAACGCAGCCGTTGGGCAGCAGCAAGAGAATTATTTTTCCACAATTATTTCCTGACTGAAGGAGCAAAATTAAGTGGTTAAAACAGAAAATGAAATGTTCTATTTAAAAGATTCCTTAGGGTTTTGTGACCCATGTTTGCACCTGCTTGTGCGTCAGAGTCTAAGCAATAATATTTAGTGAATGTGTGAAATGACTTCCAAGTAGCTGCTTTACATATGTCAGCTAGAGGTACGTTTCTGAGCCAAGCTTTTCCTCCGGCAGAGTGTGGTCAAGCTTTACCTGGTAATGGTGTGTTTGCTAACGGTGGCATAGTGTGATACAAGAAACTAACCAGCTAGCTATAGACTGTTTAGATGGAATGTATGAAGATACATCGCATACATTCTCAAAGCATGGCTTTACAATGCGGTTGTTACAATGACTGCGTTGTTACAATGCGTGCCATTACATCGCAAGTCGTTTCAAGGACTTGCTGTAGGGGGCGCGCTGGACTTAAGAATAGTATTAATTACTATTCCTACTCCAGTTTGCGCAACAGCAGGGACGGTGTTGGATTTAAAATCCAACACATTCCCTGGTGTTGCACGCCCCCTACAGCAAGTCGTTGATACGACTTGCGATGTAATGGCATGCTTGGTAACAACGCAGTCGTTGTAACAACCGCTTTCAAAAAGCCATTGCGTTGTGGAAACAGCGTTGTACACGCTGTTTCCCGTTTAGATGTGGCCATACCTTGTCTCATTGTCCCCTAATAAACAAAGAGCTGAAATGTTTTCCTCAAATCCTTCCTTTTGTCTAGGTAGAAATGAATAGTGATGTGAGTAATAGTCTGATCTATATAAAAATCTGAAACTACCTTCGGTAGGAATGTGGGATGGGAACGCTGTTAGAGTGGAAAATAGTAAATGGTTCCAGATAATATTTGTAGTTCCTTACTGTCCAAGCTGAAGTAATAGCTATTACGGAAGCTATTTTCCATGACAAATGCGGTAATGTAGATTTGTGTATAGGTAGGAAAAGTGAAACCCCTTAGCTTCGAAAGCCCTGTTTTTAACTCCCACGGGGGAGAGGAATGTCTAATCATAAGAAATCCTTTTTACTGCCCTTTCAAAAAATCTTTGATGACTGCAACTTTTAAAAATGATAATTGGCTTGGAGACTTTCTGCATGCCGTGGTGGAAGCCAGAAGAAATTTTATTGATAAAAACGGTAATCGTTGATTGAGCCAAGTGTAACAAATAAGGGAGAATCACATCTTCTTAACATGTTATTGGGTTGTATTCTTATTACTGCTGACACGAAATACAGAAACCTATCCACCTTAGGGCGTAATATATCCTTCCTTGTTGAGAGACGTTTTACCTCCTTCAAGATCTCCACACAAGCTGGTGAAAAATGTAGGTGTCTGTATTGTCTGACCTCAGCGGCCAAATACATTGCTGCAAGGGCTGTGTGTCAGATTTGATCGTGGAGTCTCCACTAAGAAGGGGGACCCCTGAGATAGGATGCGGGCAGGTAAACCTGTCGAATGAGTGCTAGTATGATTGTGTTGTTTTGAAGGAGCTTTGTGGGACTGTTGGCAATTTCATGTATAGGAACTGTGTTCTTTTGATATTCACTTTTGGTTCTTGATGTTAACCAACACATTTATATATATATATATATAAACAAAATTACGATATTTATATCAACAAAAATGATATAAAATTAAAAAAAAAACTTAAAAGATCTATAAATCTATCTGTATCTTCTCTTGTTTTTTCTTTGTCCTGGTTTGCCCATTGGCTATGGTTATTAACTGCTTGGACCCTGTTTAGGGCCTTGTCCTTTTTATCAATTCGTGGCTGGTATTTTCTTCTCTTTTTGATTGTGGAGTCTCGCCAGCAGGTCCGATCTGAGCGACAGCCTCTCGGGTGGTTTTATGGACATTTGTAATAAATCCAGGTACACCAGTGCCTACATCAAACTGGAGCAATCAGTAGCATTTTCAGTGGTAATCTTCAAAGTACCGCTGGTATTAATGGGATCGTGGAAAAGGTCAGAGTAAGAGTCTTGACCATTCGATCAAAAGGGCATTCCCTGTCCAAAAATTCTGAATGCGAAATCTCAGCATTTTTTGTTTTCTACTGTTGCAAAGAGGTCTGAAGAAGGAGATGATGTTGCTCTGTTGATCAGCAGACCTAATTTGTTCAGCAATAACACTGTTAACAGGTAGTTTGATACTTTCTCTTGACTGTGAGCTTTCTCCAGCCTGTCCTCTAAGGACACATAAATATTCTTTTTCTCCTTGGGTGAGCCGCTACTACAGCCATGCGTTTTGAACACCTATGAGTAGCAGATTGAAGCTGCAAGGAAGGTCACTGTACTGGCAATGTATGTTTCCTAGCAGACAACAAAAACAATTTCTGTGGGGGCAGGCAATAGGACTGTAGAAAAATGCTCTTGTAGATATAGTGCCTTCGTGTATTCTTTTTCCTTTAGATGTGGGTAAATTTGAAGAAAGGCTAGCATTCAAAATGTGTCTATTTGATCAATTTTGTTTGCGTATCTGAGATCTGGCATGGGCCTAAACCCTGTTTCTGGTAAACTCCTAGACTTTTTTGGCCCAATAGAATCTATAGCTCCTTTCTGTAACAGGGTAGAAGTTTCTTTCCTGAGTGCAGGTAGTTGCTGCTTTGCAGTTGGTTTTGGTGAGAGTTGAGGAGGAAGGGTTTTGAAGCAGAAAATATCCACATTATTTAACACCAGTTTGTCTTTCGCAATTGAAGTCCAGTCTGCCACATGCAAGGACACCACGCCCCACACTGGAGTGGGCAAAAGGGAGAGGGGGAGGGGGTATTACGTTGTCACTGTCTTTTGCTGAGAGATTATATTCCTCTAGAACATGTCGATCTTGTCTGAGTTCTTGATAGGGGCTCGGCATTGGTATGAGTGCCTTCCTCTGAGGATACTTACAGACCCAGGCACCCGCTCAATCCTCATCTCCACCCCTTTCAACTGAGGGACGGAGCCCATTTCATGGAAATGCATAAACTGCCGAAAGTGTAACTTAATAAACGTCAGTTTTGCCTCGGTAACCATGGCAGCGCTAAAGCACCGACCAGTTGCTGCTGTCCTTCTGTAAAGCATGCGGACTCCCCCTGGGGTGTACTGTGCTACAGAGAGATCTAAAAGCATAAACCCACCCAAGTGTTTATTGGTGAAAGAGCTCGGTCCCCGCCACTGCCCTCTAGGCGGCCCCAGCCCGCCCGGAGTAACCCGGTTTCCCCGCAGAGCACCCCGCCTTCAGGCTGCTGGGCTCCCCACAGACCCCTCGCCGCCGCCGCTGCTTATAGTAACCCCAAAACAACAACAGCCGCCGAGCCGCGCGAAGCACAGCTGTGCATCTGGCGTGTGGTTTGTCAAAACACCAGGGAGACCTCACCTGCATGCAAAATCACAGCCTTCGCGGCACCTTCCCCCAGCCCCGGCTTTCAAACATTCACCCTGTTGGCCAGGAGGACCCTGGAACCTCTCCGTCCAGCGCGCTGTGGCGCCGACCCCCGTCCCAGGGCGCCATGTTTACTCGCTCGCGCCCAGGGCTGCGCAGGGCACACCTGCAGGAGCAGAGCTTTAAAAGAAACAGGCCCGCAATGCAAACGCGCACTCTTAACTTTCATTTAAACTGTTATTTGAACATATCTGCCTGTTATACTGTTAGACCACGCGATAAAACATTAATACATGTTCCAAACACTGTCGACTGAAGGGTTTAATTATACAGGCCAAGCCACAAGCTGAGCACAGGCCATCAGATGAGAGCCGGCATCAACCGAGCCCCCAGCACTCGGGTAACAATGACCTACGAGGGAACAACTGGCGCTGCCATGCAACAGAACTGTCATCAAGAGAACCATCAGCTCAAAAAGACAGACAGCGCTCATGGGCTGCACAGTGCACTACACTAACAAGAAACCCAAGGCAGACCCATAGGACCTCAAAAACTTCCGAGCCATCTCCCTGCTCCCGTTCCCAGCGAAAGTCATTGAGAAGACCGCAAACAGACAACTGACCCACTTCCTTGAAGAGAACAACATCCTGGACTCCACCCAATCCGGCTTCCGAAGCAACCACAGCACCGAAACCGTCCTCCTCGCCGCCACCGACGACATAAGGGCCCTGCTGGACAACGGCGAAACCGTGGCCCTCGTCCTCCTTGACCTCTCGTCCACCTTCGACACCGTATGCCACCACACCCTGCGAACACGCCTCCATGACGCAGGGATCTGCAACAAAACCCTGAACTGGCTCAACCACTTCCTCACCGGCAGAACCCAGAGAGTCCGCCTTCCCCATTCAGATCCGAAGCCACCACGATCACCTGCGGCGTACCCCAAGACCCTCCCTCAGTCCGACTCTTTTCAACATCTACATGGCACCTTTCACAGACATTGTCCGAGCGCACCACCTCAACATCATCTCGTACGCTGACGACACCCAGCTGATCCTCTCCCTCACCAAGTACCCGGCCACCGCCAAATCCAAACTTAACGAGGGAATGAAGGCCGTCGCAGAGTGGATGAAGACCAGCCGCCTGAAACTGAACTCTGGCAAGATGGAGGTCCTCATCCTTGGCTCCACCCCCTCCGCATAGGACAACTCTTGGTGGCCAACCCCCCTGGGAGCTGTACCGACACACACCAACCACGCACGCAACCTGGGGTTCATCCTGGACTCATCGCTCTCAATGACACAGCAAGTCAACGCCGTCTCCTCCTCCTGCTTCAACACCCTTCGCATGCTCTGCAAGATCTACAGCTGGATCCCCACCGGAAACAGAAGGACGGTCACCCAAGCCCTCGTCAGCAGCCGGATGGACTACGGCAACGCCCTCTACACAGGAACCACAGCCAAACTCCAGAAAAGACTACAACGCATACAAAACGCCGCCGCGCGCCTCATCCTCGGAATCCCCCGCCCCAACCACATCACCACCCACCTGAGAGTCCTGCACTGGCTTCCAGTCAACAAGAGGATCACCTTCAAGCTCCTCACCCATGCACACAAAGCACTCCACAACACCGGACCAGCATACCTCAACGAACGACTCAATTTCTACACCGTTGACCTCGCCCTCGCCACTGTCCCACGCATCCGCCGAACGACCACCGGCGGCAGATCATTCTCCCACCCACCTGCGACAGACCTGCTGACCTTTAGGAGACTGCTCAAGACCTGGCTGTTCGACCAGTAACTGCTTCCTCTTCCTCCTCCCCTCTAGCGCCTTGAGACCCTAACGGGTGAGTATTGCGCTTTACAAATGCTTGAATGATTGATTGATTGAGCCCTTCATCCCAAACTATCTCAACTGAACTGCCAACCCTCCTATTGACCAACAGGCAACAAGACATAATCTGCAACCAACACACCGACGCAGATCAACATACATCAGCTGGATAACCAACACCTTTGTATAGACCAGAATCCATCAGCTGAACATCAAATATTCCCATACAACTGTCATCAACCGAACATCTACAACTCCAATCCAGACTACTGCCCATCAAATGAACAGCTAACACACCCAACAGAGCTGCTATCAGCTGAACTTCCAAAACACGTAAATCAATGCTCTATTACCCTAGCAAAAGACATGCAAATGATAGACGGAATGCAGAACAAATCAAACATTCACCCCCGGTCAAGATATCTGGGTTAAAAGCATCATTTTCTTGTTCACCATGCCACACCAGTTTGGACCCAGCCATTTGCAAATCATCTTGACCCTGCTCCTCATGGACACAGTCCAGCACAAACTCCCAAGCCAGATCCTCCCTGGACCAGAAACAAGCATCCTAGGACTGGTTTCAGAATATCACCCCTCAACAGCCAAGATAGCTTCAATCCAGTGGTACAGTGAGCCCGGGACACACGTCTAGGCATACCCGGCTCACTTAGAGTGAGAAAGCAAAAGACACACAAATGATGGATGGAATGAGGTACAAATCAAACATTCACCCCGCAGGCAAGACATCTGGGCTAATCCACTGATTTGCATAAGGCTGGGTCGAAACTGGTTTGGTGAGGTGAACAAAAAAAAAAGATGGATTTAGGCCGAGATCTCTGACTGGGGTTCAGTGTTTCAAATTTTTCAGCATTCTGTCCATCAATTACTTTTTTTTATTGGTTACTCTGAATGGGACAGAGATGCCTAGACATGTGTCCAGTGCTCACCATGCCACTGGATTCAAGCTATCCTGGCTGATGACGTGTGATACCCTGAAACTGGTCCTAGACTGCTTGTTTCTGGTCCAGGAAGGAACTGGCCTGGGAGTTTGGGTTGGACTGTTCCCAAGGGGAGCCCGGTGAAGATTGATTTGCATAAGGCTGAGTCCAAACTGGTTTGGTGTGGCTTGAAAAAAAGGGTGGACTCAGGCCCTGATCTCTGACTGGGGGTGAGTGTTTGACATTGTTCAGTATTCCGTCCATCGATTGGTGTTTTTGCATTTGTCATCATGACTGGGACGGGGATGAGTCCCATGCTTTACAACAAACAAATGATGGACGGAATGCTGACAATGCAGACATTCTCCCCCAGTCAAGAGATCTGGGTTAAATCCATCGTTCTTTAGCCCACTCTGCCACCCCAGTTCAGACATGGCCATATGCAAATCAGTCTTGACCCTGTGCCTCATGGGAACAGTCCAGCCCGAACTGCCAAGCCATGTCTTCCCTGGACCGGAATCAAGCATCCTAGGACCGGTTTCTGGCTATCAGCCGTCATCAGCCAGGATAGCTTGACTCCAGTGGCGTAGTGAGCACGGGTCCCACGTCTGGGAATACCCATCCCACTTAGGGCGAAAAGCGTTACAACAAACAAATGATGGACGGAATGCTGACAATGCAGACATTCTCCCCCAGTCAAGAGATCTGGGTTAAATCCATCGTTCTTTTGCCCACTATGCCACCCCAGTTCAGACATGGCCATATGCAAATCAGTCTTGACCCTGTGCCTCATGGGAACAGTCCAGCCCGAACTGCCAAGCCATGTCTTCCCTGGACCAGAATCAAGCATCCTAGGACCGGTTTCTGGCTATCAGCCGTCATCAGCCAGGATAGCTTGACTCCAGTGGCGTAGTGAGCACGGGTCCCACGTCTGGGAATACCCATTCCACTTAGGGCGAAAAGCGTTACAACAAACAATTGATGGACGGAATGCTGACAATGCAGACATTCTCCCCCAGTCAAGAGATCTGGGTTAAATCCATCGTTCTTTTGCCCACTACGCCACCCCAGTTTAGACATGGCCATATGCAAATCAGTCTTGACCCTGTGCCTCATGGGAACAGTCCAGCCCGAACTGCCAAGCCATGTCTTCCCTGGACCGGAATCAAGCATCCTAGGACCGGTTTCTGGCTATCAGCCGTCATCAGCCAGGATAGCTTGACTCCAGTGGCGTAGTGAGCACGGGTCCCACGTCTGGGAATACCCATCCCACTTAGGGCGAAAAGCGTTACAACAAACAATTGATGGACGGAATGCTGACAATGCAGACATTCTCCCCCAGTCAAGAGATCTGGGTTAAATCCATCGTTCTTTTGCCCACTACGCCACCCCAGATGGGTGCCCAGACGTGGGACCCGTGCTCACTACTATGGTGAAAGAGTGTCTGTGTTGATGCTAAGCTAAGTGTAGCGCCAGCGCAGGGGGAAACGCAGGACTGCACCATATTCTTGTAAATATAGTGCAGCCCTGTGTTTCTGAAGTGCCGGAGTGAGGCGTTAAGCCAGGAGGGCTAACGCCTCACTCCGCCACTTCCCTTGTAAATATCCTCCCTGGCCTAAACATGGCGAAAAGAGGAGAAATGCTTAATTTCTCCTCGTTTTTGCTGCTTCTATGGGCATATTTACAGTAAAGTGACGAAGCGTGTCGTTAAGCCAAGAAGGCTAAAGACACGTTTCATCACTTTAGAAACGCAGAGCTGTACCATATTTACTAGAATATGGTGCAGCCCTGCTTTTCCCCCTGCGTTAGCGCTAACTTAAACTGCCTAGCGCCAACGCAGGCACCCTTGCACCATAGTGCAAGGGTGCCTGTGTTGAGGGGAAGATTGTTTATGTGCAGGGAGGTCCTCCTTATTGAATTGAATTGAATTGTGGGTTTATATAGCGCTAGAATCGACTCCCGGAGGAGTATCTCCGCGCTTCGACCATTGGGGAACCCGTCCTGGCTCACCCTGAGAGATGGTCCCTAATGGGTATCTCTAAGGTGCGACCAAGCATCCCCGGCGGTCTGGGGGGGCCGTTGTGAAGATGAGGCAAGCTAATGCCCAGAGTTGCCGAGTGTGGTCCCTGACTGGAGTAGGCACCGAGGTGAGAATTATCGAGCCCGCTGACCCTGGTCCACGACCCTGCCGCGTCGGGAATCGAACTCTGGTCCCGGGCCGTCCTCTGCTTACGGGTCTGCCGACTCTAACCAGTGAGCCACACCTCTCCGCTTTCCCAAAAACAATCTTTAAATGCTGTTTTGCAACTTCTATGTGTGCTGCTTAATGCAGCACACATAGAAGTTGCAAAACAGCATTTTTTTTTCAAATGATTGTTTATGTGCAGGAAGGGGGACCTTCCTGTTCATGAGCAATCATAGGCAATTTGCTGTTTCTATGTGTGCTGCAGAAGGCAGCACACATGGAAACAGCAAAAACGGGGAAAAATAAAGCATTTCTCCTTGTTTCGCCTGTTTAAGACCAGGTTTTCCCTTGTCTTAACTTTGGCGCTGCCTCCTATTTACGCTACCCTTGTAAATAGGGGGTAGTGTCAAAATCAGTGGGTGTTGCGGTGGAACGCCCACCGCAACACCCATTACCCTCCCCTTTCACTCTAAATACAGCGTGAAAGGGTGCCTTACTTACAAGGCAGCATTAAGCCACGGTAAGTGGCTTAACGCTGCCTTGTAAATAAGGCGAGGCCCTATCTCCATCACAACGTCACTGAAAGTGACATTGTGGTGGTGTTATGGGCTTGTAAATATGCCTCTATGTATGCTGCATTGTGCAGCAAAAATAGAAACAGCAAATCAACATGGTACACCTTCCTGCACATAAACAATCATTATAAAATAACGATTTGCAACTTCAATGTGTGCTGCACAGGAGTTGCAAATCAGCATTCTGGATTGTTTATGTGCAGGAAGGGGAATCTTCCTGCACATGAACACTCATATCAGCCCCCCAATGCAGACACCCTTGCACTATGTTGCAAGGATGCCGGTGTTGGTGCTAGTCAGCTAGGTTTAGCGCCAGTGCTGGGGGAAATGCAGGGGTGCACCGCATTCTTGTGAATACAGCACATTCCTGCGTTTTCAGAATGGCGGAGCATGGCATTAGCAATTTTTGCTTAATGCCACGCTTCGCCATTCTGTTGCAAAATATGCCCCTATGTGTTTACCTCAGAACCGAACGTGATTTCCTGGAAGCTGAGGGTTCGGGCTACACGTCCAGGTGTTGAAAGGCTCCTTTTTCTACACTTTCGAAAGAGAGAAACCGTTCTGTCGTTTTTCACTTCCTCTGCGGCGCAGAGCACACCTCCTCTGGCAACTGCAGAAAAACACCTTTTTGGGTGCAGTAAGACCGAGAGCCATAAGCACCACTGGCCTCAGAGACCACCAACAATAAAAACTGTATACACCGCATTGCAGAGATGGCATTTTAGAACAGTCAGCAGTACTACCCAAAAGAATAAAAAGACTGCTAGTTTGTTGAAACTTTTCATTTTTCTTCCGATCTTAGGCAGGTAGCTCTTTAAACTCTCCCAAAACTGACTTACTCTAAAGTTTGTTTTGTTCGAGGAATTATAGCGGTGCAGCTTTCAATTTTTACACAAACCAAATGTTTGCAAAGCCTCTTGTCCCATCAGTTAGGTAAATGTCAAAAAAGGAACATCGATCTAAGTTTGGATTACTTTGATTTAAAAGAATACTCAAAACTATTGTCAATGGTTTGAACACTCAGGGGCATATTTACAAGCCCCTTGCAGCCCCGGAACGTCACTTTTTTGATGCACTGGTGGCGCAGTGTGCTGCCCAATTTTTACAAGGCTATGCCAATCCACCCTGCGTCGCTTTTCATGGCCTTGTAAATACAGACCCTTTCAATGCAGCACTTTGCGTAAAAGGGGCGTGCCATGGGTGTTGCTGTGGGTGTTCCCACGCAACACCCACAGATCCTACTGCATTCTCAGATTTACAATATTTCGTAAACCTGAAAATGCATCAGAATCTTATGCCTCCCTAAGGGAGGAGTAAGGAGGCGCAATGAGAAGTACAGCATGTGCAGCCTTCCTTACACTCCACAGTCTGTGGTGTGTATGTGGCACCTTACCGCCACTGCTGCACAACCATGCCTCTCGACGCAGAGCATGAGCAGCCTTTCTTACTCTCCTGGTGTACAGGTGCACCTGGCCATCACTTCCACACAGACATGCCCCTTGGCGCAGAGCATGTGCAGCCTTCCTCACACTTCACAGTTCATGGTGTGTATTTGCGCCTTGCCCGCAGTCCTACAAAACCATGCCCCTCTGAGCAGGTCATGCTCGGCTTTCCTCACATTCCACAGGGCGTAGGGCCTAATTTACAAAGCGACTGCACCACATCACTTTTTTTGATGCACCGGACGCGCAGTGTGCCTGCCCATATTTACAAGTCCACGTAAAGTCACCCTGTGTGACTTTTCATGGCCTTGTAAACAAGGGCCCTTTGACACATTAGTCTGCGTGAAAGGGGCAATCAATGGGTGTTGCTGCGGGTGTTCCAACGCAGCATCCATGGAACCTGATCGCGATCACTTTCGCGCTTCGCTGTTCTCAGTGTGGCCGCGCGCGCACACAACACCCGCTTCTCCCCCACCACATATTGCGTGTCGCGGCCAATGCTTGTTTGCGAAGACTCAGGGACATCAAAGCGGATCCCTTCCTCAGCGTGTGCATTTTTTTTTTTTTTTTTTTTTTTTTTAAAACCTTTATTTGTGCATATGAAAAGGACAAATACGGGCCTACAACCATCAGGCCGGCCACAAAACGGTTAAGCACTGAGACACACATTACAACCCCTGTGCGTCAATGGTCAAGATTAGCAACGATTCAGGAGTTATACACTGGAGAGATCCTTGACACCAGGGGAAGGAGAAGTAAAGGTTAATTTTAAGGTTTTCAAAATAATTTTATCGAGGAAAAAGTCAGTAGAGGATAGAACCAAGGAGATTCGATTCCGCAAGATGGCTTCATCACACGGGAGAGCAGCAGCATCATTAAAACGGCCATAGAAAATCTCAGACAGTGAGGCGATGCAGTTATATAACAGGATAGTCACATGAGTAAATACGCACCCCTCCAACGCCGCCCCCACTCAATCCACCCCACACCCGGACCCCGAATCGGAAACAAGTATAGCGCAGAGACATAGAAGAAAGAGGCCCATAGAACTAAAAAGAAAAGGTAAATTACCCCCCCACCCTACACCAATGCGGAGGCTATGGCCTGCCCCCCCCCCGGCATAGTGCCTGTCGCCCAATGAACCCGAAATATAGACAAGAGAGAAAGTAGGAATAGAGTAAAGAAAATAAGAAAACAAAGAAGAAAGCGGGGAGGAGCCCACGTAACCTCGGAGCGCCCGAAACCACCGGCCAACTACGTCTCCACACACTGAGAACCCACTACACCCAAAGGCGGTCGTGTGAAGATAACATGTCACAACAATATAAATGAAGGCAGACAAATCGCGACGAGTGCGCACAACATATGCAGACAGTTCCAGTCCCAGTCCAGCCCATCCGTGACACCATGGTGATAGAAATCAATCTAGCCCTGGCCCGATCGCGGGCGTAAGATTAGACTAGCCCCCACATGAAGGCCCCGCGGCCCGTGCAGACAAAGACAATATGGCCGCTTGGGAGAAGATGGAGAAGTAGAGTCACAAAATGGCCGCCGATCATCTATTGAGGTCCCCTTGTGCACCATATAAAATCCAGACCTGGCCTGTAAAGTACAGGAGTTCCACATAAAAGAAGCCGTAGGCCACCGTGAACGGGTCCTCGAGGACGTCAGGTGTCGCTCAGCTGGATACTCTTGCGGACGCGGTGAGGCAGGCAACAACAAAGCAAACAGCAATGAACGGGGAAACAAAGTGTCCACAATTGAGCAGGAGATCGATTGATCCTGGGTGCCGGGAAAGCCAGATGCAGACACCAGTGTAGCACGGTTATACACAGTCGTTGCGTCCCCGCAAGAGGACAGAATCACTGGCAGACCCACGTCTTGTTGAGAACAAACGGGGCGCTCACGACCCGCAGCCGACAGTATGGAGTCGAACCGCTCACTCAGCGTTTGCAAGCCGACACACAATTGCAGACGAAGGTCCCGCAGGGCAGTCAGAACGGAGCCGCATGTCAGCGGAAGCTGCGCCCCCACATCGGCAGCAATCCGGGACGGCACTGTGGAGCTGGAGTCTGGTAGAGGGAGGGCGAAGCGGGCAGCGGGCGAGACCGGAGCATCGCCCCCCAGCAGCGAGCAGGCAATCAACGCCATGTTTTACCGCTGAACGGTACAGACGCCAGGGGGGGGGTCGTAACAAGGAGGCAATTCCACGCAGATCTGCGCCGCAACAGGTGAAAGCCAACAGTCGCTTCCCCTCCCTCGGACTCTCTTTGCAGCCGACCAGGCAATAGAAGAAGGGGGTCCGCAGCCTTCCACAGCGCGGGCCACAGAGCGAAGCAGGAGACCCGCCACACCGGGGCTTACCCTATAGCTCCAGCCCGTCAGGCGAAAGGTGAAGGAGGTGTCCGGGCGTCTCTCCCCCGGCTCATCTGGCGACAATCCGTGGTGTGAGGCGGGATCGGGGCCGCGGGGCTCAGATTTGCGCCGGGGGTCCAGTGACTGCGGAGCTTCCAGGGGGCCGGCCAAGGCCACAATAGAGCAGGGGTCCAGCGCGGAGAACAAAGGCACCAAGAACTCCGGCATCCGGGCGGGCTCAGACTCCGGGAAAGCGGCGGCGCGGTCAGCGCGTCGTCGCGCACGTTGCACCTCGAAAATCGGCAAGGATAGGAATCAGGATGATAGTCCGAGGCCAAAGGCCGGCGGAGCCGGGCGCTCAAGCGTCTGCTCCGGTCGCCATCTTGGCTCCTCCCCCCCAGCGTGTGCATTTTTTAATCACCTCAAGGCGCTGGTGCTCAACTGACTTGCGCTCCTGCTCCCCACATCGGAAGATTTATTTTCTGCAAAAGCACGTCGATGAGCGGGCATTCAACTGACTGGTGCCTGTGCTCTCCTTTACAGCGTGTGGACACCGGCTTTCTGATCCCCTTGAAGAGCAGGCGCTTAGCTGACTCGTGCCCCTGCTCCTCCTTACAGCTTGTGGACACCGGATTTCTGATTCCCTCAAGGAGAGGGTGCCTTACAGAGACCCGCTCCGAACCTCAGCGTGGCGCTAGGAGAGGTGCCTCCTCCCTAAAGGAGCGTGCGCCAGTGCAGCACTGCGGCTACCAGCAAGGGCTTGGACTCCGGTCCCAGCACTGCCGTATTGGAGGAAATGTCAGCACACCCTACCGCCGGGCATCCGTATCACACCTCACGACCATCCTCCAGGATAGTGCGGCATAGAGAGAGAGCCTGCGCCGCATCAGTTCACTGTACTCCACATCTACTGTCCTTTATTTTCTAAAAGCGGGCTTCAGAGGACTATTCCTTGATCACTACAGGTTGAGGGATGCAACATAAGGTTAACAAATTGGCAAAGCCACTAGCTATAGCTAAACACTTAAAAGGTCCCAAAGGCTATGCCAATGCTTGTTTCTCTTTCTATGAGTGCAAGAAAGAGGAAAATGCCATTAATGATTGTTTTTGTGCCGGAAGGTGTCCCTTCCTGCACAAAGAGAATAATACCCGTAACGCAGGCACCCTTGTGGGTTTGAGCAATAGGGGAATAATTATATACTTACCTTGCCACCAGGTCGCACACCTCTACTCCTTGCTCATGCTCGCCACGTGGGACAGGAAGCCAAGAAGAACAGCCAGGTTCCCCTGACCAATCACAACACTGCAATGCAGCATTGTGACTGGTTTTGAGTGTCCTGGTTCAACGCTCAACCAGGTCTGGGCCTGTTCTCCACGCAGGCTGTAAAGCAGCTTGCATGGAGAATGGGGAAAGTGCGCATGACTGGTTTGGGCGGCCCAACAAAACAGTTGTTGCGCACATAGGAGTGGGCAAACCACTCCTCCCCTGCCCTGCCCCGTGAGCAGAGCAGCCCCGCCCGCCCAGGAGAAACATAAAATGATAATAACTCAACATTATTATCATTTTATATTTCCTTTCCTTTGCACTGCTCAAAAGCAGTGGGGCGACGCTCCTCTGCCATAGTGGAGGAGCCGCCACTGGACAGTGCTAACAATAAAAAAATGCTAAATAAACAGGTACGCATTTATAGAAAGGTTAAGTGGTGTTAAAGAAAGGAAGTAACTAGTGAGTCCTGCACCACTTAACTTTAGGAGCACCTTTACATTCAAAGCTATCCTGCAGACAAACTGTAAAAATAGTGAACTAAAGAGGGAAGTTGGTTGTTATGTGCACTCTTTGAGTGACCTCGGTTCCTATTATACAAGTAAAACATTATAGTTTATTAAACAAAACACAAACGGTTTTGTACAGTGTGCATCCTGAAGTCATGTATTTCGAGATCCTTGTATATGTGATAATGAAGAAGATCGAGGGAATGTGAAACAAAAGAACAAAAGTTACTTACCTGTAAACTGTGGTTCTCCAGTATTGGTGTCTTTCATACAATCACATGCTTGAATATTCCCCGTCGTCGAAGTGGGAGTCCCACCGTACATAACATAGCAATGTAGTAATAACATAAGCCTAATAGGCATAAAAGAAAGTAAAACCATAGCGTTTTTATGGATAGACAACTTGTCACATCTATAACATATTACTGTCATTATGTTTTAGTCCAAAATCCTGCCAATCGGGCGTCCGCACCCACTAGAACCTTCTCCCCAGAGGCTCAGGCCCTCAGATTTTCGTAGCACAAGAGTGACATAATAGTCAAATAAATGATGGGGGCCTCTGAGGGGAGGTGGGTGGGTCGCATGTGAATCTATGAAAGACACCAATACTGGAGAACCACAGTTTACAGGTAAGTTACTTTTGTTCTTCTCCAGGATTGGGGTGTCTTTCATAGATTCACATGCTTGAATAAGAGTAGTGAGCTGTGATATCAGAATAATAATAATGCAAGGTACATAAGAATCAAAGCAATAGCAATACCCAGCCCAAAAGACTATAGGCATATAAAATATAATATATACATAAATACATAATAAATGTACCTTGTATACAGGAGGAGGGAAGCATCAGAGGCTCATCTTATTTAAAAAGATTACGAAGGACTGCCTGTCCCACAGCCGTGTCCGTGTTGTCTACAGCATCCAGACAGTAGTGTGTCGTAAAGGTGTGTCTGCTGGACCATGCTGCAGCTCTGCAGATGTATTGAAGAGGCACCCCAGCAAATAGCACAGTAGAAGAAGAAACCTTCCTGGTGGAATGCGCTAGAATGTTTGATGTACGTGGTTTTCCCGCTTGTTGATGGCAAAAGGCAATAGTAGAAGATATCCAGCATGCTATGGTTTGTTTGGTGACCGGATGACCCTTTTGCATCCGTCCGTAAGCCACAAAGAGTTGGTCATTCTTACGAATAGTAGCTGTTCTCTGAAGGTAAAATTTGAGACATCTCTTGACATCCAAAGAATGAAGCGTTTTGTCTGCCGGAGTTTGAGGATTTGGATTTTTTTTTTTTAAAACAACCGGCTCATTGAGGTGGAAATCGGATGGCACGTTGGGGATAAAGGCCGGTTTGGTGCGAAGCAGGACAGAGTCTTTAGTAAATTGAAGAAAAGGTGGTTTATTAGTAAACGCCTGCAAGTCACTAACCCGGCGGGAGGATGTAAGAGCCAGGAGTAGAGAAACCTTCCAAGTAACATATTTGATACTGACCTTATGGACTGGCTCAAATGGTGGTTTCATGAGCTGTGCCAATACAATGTTTAGATGCCAAGGTGGAGGTGGCCGACGTATCTGAGGAAACATTCGAAAAAGACCCTTAAAAAATTGTTGAATTACTCTTGACGAGTAAAGTGAGTTAGAGCCATTTTGTCGGAATCGTGAGATTGCTGCTAAGAAAACGTTAAGGGTAGAGTATGAGAGGCCTGATTTCGCTAGGTGCAAAAAGAAAGGCAAAAGTTGTTCTGGCTTGGAATGTAAAGGATGTACTTGAGCTTCATTGCACCATAGACAGAATCTTTTCCATTTGAGTTTATATGTTTTCACCGTTGAAGGTGCTCTAGCCTTAGCCAAGACTTCTCTGCAATCTAAAGGAATGTCCAAATTTACAAATTCATAGTGCTCAGGTTCCAAGCTGCTAAACGTAGAGATGCAGGATCGGGATGACAAATTTGGCCGTGTTCCATGGTCAAAAGATTTGGAAGAGGTCGAAGAATGATCGGGTCGCACAGAGACAGGAGCAGTAGTTCCGTGAACCAGATTTTTCGAGGCCACCGGGGGACTATCAGAATAATGTGACAGGGTTCTTTCCTCATTTTCCGCAGAACCTTGGGGACTAGAGGTATTGGTGGAAAAGCGTAAGCATATATTTTTGACCAGTTCATCAAAAAAGCATTCCGGCATGACCTTGGTTGGGGAAGCCAACTTGCGTAGAACAGGCATTTGCGGTTCAGATGTGTTGCGAACAGATCCAGATTTGGGGGACCCCATAGTTGAAAAATGTGATCCAGAATGGGTTGGTGTAATTCCCATTCGTGACTGGTCGTGGACGATCTGCTTAGGGAATCCGCAAGATTGTTCGACGCTCCCGGAACATGAACTGCTGTGAGGACGATGTGATGTTGAATTGCCCAATTCCAAATTTGTTGAGCCTGAAGGGACAACAAGACGGACCTTGTTACTCCCTGTTTGTTGATGTAGTGCATGCATGTTGTGTTGTCCGCACGGATCAACACCGTGCTTCCTTGAATGATGGTTCGGAAGGCTGTCAGAGCCAGAAAAATGGCCAGTAACTCTAAAAGGTTGATGTGTCTTGTCTTTTGTTTTTCGGACCACTTGCCTTTCACAGTCAGTCCTTGTAAGTGGGGGCCCCAACTCTTGAGAGATGCATCGGTCGTGAGGGTGAATAGTGGAGTGTCCGTCAGAAACGGACGTCCTGAGGAGATATTTTCTTCGTGAGTCCACCATAAAAGAGCTCTTTTTAGTCGATGTGTGACTCTGATTAAGTCGTTGAAAGTTCCTGAGGCTTGAGCCCATTGTTTGTCCAATTCCTCCTGGACAGGTCTCATTTTCAGGCGGCAGTGAGGGACTAGAGGAATGCACGAGGACAACATCCCTAGGAAAGATTTCAACTGTCGGACAGAAACAAACTCTTTTAGATGGATAGAAGTCGCTAGATTGCGAAGACGTTGACGTCTTTCGTGCGACATAAAAGCTTTCCCTTGCTTGGTATCTAGAATGGCTCCAAAGAACAGTCTGTTTTGAGCTGGGAGAAACTGAGATTTTCCCATATTTAATGTGAGGCCCAGAGATTGGAAGAGGGACCTGCATAAAAGAGTTTGTTTGGATGCCAGTTCGAACGACTTTGCCTTCAGAAGGCAGTCGTCTAAGTATGGAAAGATTTGCACTCCTTGTAGACGAAGGTAAGCTGCCACCGGTGCAAGGACCTTTGTAAACACTCGGGGAGCGGAACGAAGGCCGAATGGCAGAACCTTGAATTGGAAATCCTTTCCGGCCACTCTGAATCTGAGAAAGTTTCTGTGCCTTGGCAGTATGGGAAGATGAAAATAAGCATCTTGAAGATCTAAAGTTGTCATAAACTTTCCTTGGGATAGAAAAGGGAGTACTTCTTGAAGGGACAACATGCGAAAAGTTTGTGTCTTGATGTATTTGTTCAGAGCAAATAGATCCAAAATGGGACGCCATTCTCCCGACTTTTTCTGTATGAGGAAGAACCTTGAATAGAACCCCTTGCCCTTCTGTAGTTTTGGCACCACTTCGATCGCGCCCTTTCTTAATAACATTTTCAGCTGATTCAAGAGTTCTGTCAGGTGGGCAGGAGGGGGACCTCTTGGTGGAGTATTGGGTGGAATCTTTACGAATTCCAATGCGTGTCCCCTGTGCACAATATCTAGAACCCATTGATCGGTAGTAATTTGTGACCATTTGGAGTAGACATGGGAGATTCGACCTCCAAGTTTTGAAAAAGCGGGAGGATTTTGCGACGGTGTGTGGTGAGAGTCATTGTTTCTTGGAGGAATCCTTTCCTCTATAAGAGGATTTTCCTCTGTATTGCCTGTAGGTGGAAGAATGCTGTTGCCTATATGACTGTTGATTCTGGGAGGAGTAGTGGTCTTGAGTTTGTCTGTACGGATTCGAAATTCCTCGAATGGAAGAAGAGGATCCACGACCTCTTGCGCCTCGAAAAGGCTGCTTTTTGAACTGTAAAGACCCAAGAGCACGAGCAGTGTCAGTGTCCTTTTTAATTGTTTGAAGGGCATCGTCTATATGCTGGCCAAACAATGATTCACCGTCGTAAGGCATGTCCAGTATTTTTGTCTGTACCTCCTGACGGAAAGACGTGGCCTGTAACCAGCCCTGACGCCTGAGGACTGCTGCACCAGCCAAAAGACGGAAGCCAGTAGAGGATACATCAATAGCGCAATCAATAATTTCCTAGGAAATTCTTTCCGCCTCTTGGAGAATTTTTAATGCCTCTGGCCTAGATGTTTCAGGGATAAGGTCTATAAGGGATGAAAAGTCTGTCCGCATTTGGCGGTCGTAACGGCCAAGGATCGCTAAAGAATTGACCGCACGTACTGTAGTCGCAGCCATAGTTGAAATTTTCTTTCCTATACCATCCAGACATCGACCTTCCCGATCTGGTGGTGCAGACAAAGGAGACGATGGGTTTCTGGATCGACGCTGAGCTGCCTGAGTAATGATGGAATCAGGCTTTGTTTGCGAAATTAGACAAGCAGGAGAATTTGGAGGGGCTTTGTATTTTTTATCTATCCTAGGAAGGATAGCTGGAATGGAGTTAGGAGTTTGCATCAGCTTGAGGCCTTCTTGCCAGATAAAAACGATAATTGGAATGCAACAGACCTGTTTTTGAGGTTGATCCTTAAAATCATATAGGAAACAATCCTCCCTGGTGGTCATAGGAAGGTGGAATCTTTTAGCTGCTCTTTCCATAAGCAAATGAAAACCACCAATGTCGACCGGTGGAGAATCTAAAGGAGCTGGATCAGCAGGAGATGGCGTTTGTATTTGATAGTTGTCCCATTCAGAAAGAAGGGAAGCATCATCCAGCTCACCTTTTTCTTTGTCACCCTCATCATCCTGCTCGTCGACAACGTCTTCCTCTATGATTTGAGGAACTGCAAGATGTTGAACTCTTGTCGCCGACGTAGGTGTGATCACTGTTTCCTTATTTGAAAAAGGCTGTGGAGGTATCTGCGGCGTTGGAGAAGTCTGCACAGAACGTGGAAAACGGCGGTTGTAATCATCCAACATATATTGAAGGTTGGAAATAAGACTTAACGGCAGGTATAATGTATGCAGGGGGCATTCCTACGCAAGAAAGCATCATAGAAGTGACGCCGTGAAATCTAAACGAATTTACTGCGCCACTAGGATGCAAATGCATTAATATTGTACGCCTGCTTAGTGGCAGGCGTAAGACTGACGCAGGCACATTTCGCATGGGACTTGCCCATGTGTAATGAGCCATTGCTGGAGTTGCGTCACTTTTGTGACACACTCCAGCAATGCATTATTTTTGCACCTACAGATAAGTCTGAAATACTGACGTATCTGTAACTCCTTGCGACATGATGCGTCATACTGTAAATATGACGCATCTGTGGTGTCGCAAGGAGGGCGCGATGAAAAGTGACGCATCGCTGTCTTCTGGCAGTGATGCGTACCTTTTCACAAATGAGGCCCAATATCTTTATTTCTCCTCGTTTTTCTTTTTCTATGTGTGCTGCACACAAAGAAAGAAGAAAAAGCCTCTTGTGGGAAACCATCCTGCACAAAAATAAACAATCCTGCAACACAGGCACTCTTGCACCATGGTGTAAAGGTGCCTGAGTTGGCGCACTGCCGCCCATTGTGCACCAGCGCAGTGGACAAGGACAGGAATGTGTCGTATCTGATCGATACAGCGCATTCCTGCCGTTTTCTCTTGCCGTAGGGCTATGCGGCAGGCCTTCCTGGAGCGCTGCCCTACGGCAACAGACTCGTAAATGAGGCCCTTGATGTATACGCTTTGCTTCCCCTACACCCACCTTACTGCCAATGCCACTCCAAGACCCTACCCTACAGCCCAACCGCGACCCACTGGCATCGATGCGGCCCTCGGTCAATTCACAGACCCCATGGTGTAAGGCAATACAGTGCAATCCTTTGCGTTGCCTAACACTGTGTCAGGTGGCGTTCCAAAGGCATTTTTTTCCTACGCAACACCCATGGGCTTTGACAAGGATCTGTAAACCTGGGAATGTGTCAACACTGCACGCCCCCCCAAGGGAGGCATATTGAGGGGAAATCTCTTTATTTCGCCGTGCTTTCTTTTCTTTCTATGTGTGGTGCATTCTGCAGCACACACAGAGAGGAAAACGCCTCCATGTATTGCTTTTGTGCAGGAAGGTCTCCCTTCCCTGCAAGGGTACCTGCGTTGGCGCCATCTTGTAAATACGCGGCATTCTTGCTCTTTCGAAATGGCGAAAGGCAGCGCTGCACAATGATTGTAAATGAGGCCGAGGCATTAGTGTAGGAGACCTGAGTCAGATACAGTCCCAGGCTGCTCCAGCGCCCTTCCAATCCATCCGTGTCTCTCTTGTCATTGATAGTGCGCGTCACTGTCATCGGCGTCTCTCCTGCGCGCCCCCAGCATGCACTGGTCGCCACTGGAGCTACCCGTCCCAGTTACAAGTCTGTGCATGAGCCAGCGGAGCATGGACGGGTGCACAGTGATCCACTGACTATACCTGGCACTGCTGGCACATGCATTGCGTGGGCAGATTTGAAGGAGCTCGAGAGAAACGCTCGTGGCCAGGCAGGCAGCCGGGCCTGTGTGTTTTGAGTAGTATCCCTTACACTGCCGCCACTCGCGCCGCCGCAAGGCAGGGTTTCAATGAACATGGCGCGTGCAGAATACTTTCTGGTCCACTGACACTAGAGAGTGAGATGCATGGGATGTGCACAGGACCAGGCCTGAGCGGCAGCTCTGACTAAGTAAAATGTTTGCATATTAGAGACATCCCATCCTTGCCGCTAGGGTAAGGGAGCCACAGACCTTCCGAGGCTGGTGCAGTGTCAGCCACTGTGCTTCTGAGAGGCCAGTCAGGCTGGTGCAGTGTCAGCCACTGTGCTTCTGAGAGGCCAGTCAGGCTGGTGCAGTGTCAGCCACTGTGCTTCCGAGAGGCCAGTCAGGCTGGTGCAGTGTCAGCCACTGTGCTTCTGAGAGGCCAGTCAGGCTGGTGCAGTGTCAGCCACTGTGCTTCCAAGAGGCCAGTCAGGCTGGTGCAGTGTAAGCCACTGTGCTTCTGAGAGGCCAGTCAGGCTGGTGCAGTGTCAGCCACTGTGCTTTTGAGAGGCCAGTCAGGCTGGTGCAGTGTCAGCCACTGTGCTTCCTGGAGGCCAGTCAGGCTGGTGCAGTGTCAGCCACTGTGCTTCCGAGAGGCCAGTCAAACTAGTGCAGTGTCAGTCACTGTGCTTTTGAGAGGCCAGTCAGGCTGGTGCAGTGTCAGTCACTGTGCTTTTGAGAGGCCAGTCAGGCTGGTGCAGTGTCAGCCACTGTGCTTCCTGGAGGCCAGTCAGGCTGGTGCAGTGTCAGCCACTGTGCTTCCGAGAGGCCAGTCAAACTAGTGCAGTGTCAGTCACTGTGCTTTTGAGAGGCCAGTCAGGCTGGTGCAGTGTCAGTCACTGTGCTTTTGAGAGGCCAGTCAGGCTGGTGCAGTGTCAACCACTGTGCTTCCTGGAGGCCAGTCAGACTGGTGCAGTGTCAGCCACTGTGCTTCCTGGAGGCCAGTCAGGCTGGTGCAGTGTCAACCACTGTGCTTCTGAGAGGCCAGTCAGGCTGGTGCAGTGCCAGCCACTGTACTTCCAAGAGGCCAGTCAGGCTGGTGCAGTGTCAGCCACTGTGCTTTTGAGAGGCCAGTCAGGTCAGCCACTGTGCTTCCTGGAGGCCAGTCAGGCTGGTGCAGTGTCGTGCTTCTGAGAGGCCAGTCGGGCTGGTGCAGCGTCAGCCACTGTGCTTCCAGAGGCCAGTCAGGCTGGTGCAGTGTAAGCCACTGTGCTTCTGAGAGGCCAGTCAGGCTGGTGCAGTGCCAGCCGCTGTGCTTCCAAGAGGCCAGTCAGGCTGGTACAGTGTCAGCCACTGTGCTTCCGAGAGGCCAGTGAGGCTGGTGCAGTGCCAGCCATTGTGCTTCCAAGAGGCCAGTCAGGCTGGTGCAGTGTCAGCCACTGTGCTGCTGAGAGGCCAGTCAGGCTGGTGCAGTGTCAGCCATAGAGCTTCCGAGAAGTCAGTCAGGCTAGTGCAGTGTCAGCCACTGTGCTGCTGAGAGGCCAGTCAGACTGGTGCAGTGTCAGCCACTGTGCTTCCGAGAGGCCAGTCAGGCCGGTGCAGTGTCAGCTATAGAGCTTCTGAGAGGTCAGTCAGGCTGATGCAATGTCACCCACGGTGCGTCTCAGAGGTGAGTCAGGCTAGTGTAGTGTCAGCCACCGTGCTTCTGAGAGGCCAGTCAGGCTGGTGCAGTGTCAGCCACTGTGCTTTCGAGAAGTCAGTCAGGCTAGTGCAGTGTCAGCCACTGTGCTTCCGAGAGGCCAGTCAGACTGGTGCAGTGTCAGCCACTGTGCTTCCAAGAGGCCAGTCAGACTGGCGCAGGGTCAGCCACTGTGCTTACGAAAGGCCAGTCAGACTGGTGCAGAGTCAGCCACTGTGCTTTTGAGAGGCCAATCACACTGGTGCAGTGTCAGCCACTGTGCTTTTGAGAGGCCAGTCACACTACTGCAGTGTTAGATAGTGAAGAATTCCATAATATGTCTGAGTAGTGTCACTAAAAGGAAGGTAGGGCTGGAAAGTGTCAGTCACGGTTCACTCAGAGCCTTTGAAAGGTGGTAAGGCTGGAGCTACTGTCAGTAAAACGCCTGGCCAGCGTCGCTGAAAGGAACGTGTGGCTTGGAAGAGTCAGTCATGTCACACACTACTTTTGAAAGGTCCTTGAGGCTTGGCTTAGACTAGTCAGTAGTATATAAAGCCAGTTGGTTCTGTTGGAGTGAAGAAAACTATGTATCGACAATTGTTTAGTAACTGGATACATAAGGTATGAATCTATTTCACAGTAGAACATAAAATGACAAAACCCTCATGGGTCTGTTTGCCATTGTTTGGTATATTCAAACAGTTTTAAATTAGAGTCACATGAAATACTGATGAAAGCTGCTTCGAAGATGCAAAGTGAAGGCGCCACACAGAGCGCCCGGCGACGAAATGTGATAAATACAAAAGACTAATACAATGAGCCTGTCTGGGGAAATCTGGTTTGTAAATCTCTAGTGCACAGGGTTTATTTCCGCAGTTATTGCCCCACAGCAGAGGCAAGTAATGTCATGATATTAGCCCCACTGCACGGATGTTTGACCACACTTGAAACTGAATTAAGGTTGCTCTTACCCATATCCAAAGTGTCAGTGAGTTAGGGCGGTATTCAAATACAGAAATGCTAGCCAGGGCCGGCTTTAGCAGTGGTGGCGCCCTGTGCGACAATGTTTGTTGGCGCACCCCCCCACCCCAATGACCACCTCTGCCACAGATTCCCTCACTACCACCATTTGACAGTGCCCCTCAAGTCTCCATACCCACTGTCTATTAGATTAATGTAGTTTTATAGCGCCACTCATACAAGTTTAAGGTGTCAGAACACTTTATATCACACACACATTGCACAGAGACAATCATACATGTGTAAATGAGTGCATTGGAAATGTTACATAAGACAGAGGCCTACAAGGTGTCGGAGTCACATGTCATCCATTCTGGTAGGCACTCTGAGTCCCTGGTCTGGAAAAACGCAAATTCAGAATTCAAAATGGAACACAATTGGTAGGGGTTTTCTTTAATAGTAATAATTGATTTCTACACAAATAAACCCTTTTTGCAATATTAGGATAACGAAAGACTGGGTAAAAAACACAGTTCTAATACATTCCTTGCAGCTCTTTGACAGTTAATATGTAAGATTTTAACTTATAAACTGCAAGTAACAAACGGATCTCTCTGAGAAAAGTGAGTGGGAACCCATTGACCAATTTATATTATGTGCACTTTGTGATCTGAATGGGACATGTTCTTTGCAGCAGGCATGTTAACCCTCTGCACTACGAGTCAACATTTCTTAGACAAAGCTCCGGTTTCTCCCCAGGAAGAACATTAATCAAATGAGTTCTCTTGACATTTTTATTGCTGGGACTAGGAACGCGGCATAAGGTACTTTTAGAAAAATAAACATGGCACCCCCACCCCAAGTCTGCGCCCGGTGCGATGGCACCGATCACACCGCCCTAGAGCAGGCCCTGATGCTAGAATATGGGGTCAAGATGGGGCCCGGTCTCGACCAGACTCGGACGGGTGCAGGCGGGCCCACTATTCGTACAGGCATGTACCCAGGCGCGTCCTGCATGTAACTGGTACTGGTTCAGAACGCGCTGCACCTCCTCCAGCGGTCAGTGGCTTATGGGGGTTGTTTTCCTGCCCCCCTGGAATCTCCATAGACGTCGGCACCCTTTCACCTGGGCATCCCACACCGCAGGTAACTGGTGTTGATTAAGAACACACTGCACCTACTCCAGTGGTCAGCGGCTTATGGGGGTTGGTTTCCTGCCTCCCTGGAATCACTGTAGACACCAGCAGCCTTCCACCTGTGCGTCCTGTGCCACCGGTAACTGGGGCTGGAAAATGTGGGGGCACCTCCCCCTCCCTGCACAGTCTGCTTTCTGCACAGACCACACTCTGTACTTTAAGGGTAGGCCTTGTGCATATCCCTGGCTCACTCCTGCACAACCTATCTGCACATCACCTTTCTGCACATTTCTTTATCTACTCTCTTCCTTCTGTGTAAAATCATAGTGCCAAGTAGGCACTTGGACACCTAGCTTGGCACTTGCCTGTGGCCTCCAGTTCTTGCTTTTTCCAGACTTATCCAGTGATACTGCAGCTACCCGGGTTTTCCCGCTGGGGTTTTCCCGACTGAGTTTTTCCACTCAGCGTTCCTTCCACCAATGGAAGCTCTGCGCAATCCAGGACCTAGTTAATGCAGGCCGCATGATGAGTTTGGCTGCCGTGTTCTGTATTGTCTGGAGTCTTCTGAGGAGTTGAGTGAAGATACCAGTGTAGAGCTTGTTACTGTAGTTGAGGCGGCTGGTGACGAGGGCTTGTGTGACTATTTTGCTTGTGTTTACTGGGATCCATCTGAACATTTTGTGGCGCATGCGGAGTGTGTGGAAGCAGGAAGAGGCGACTGCATTGACTTGTTGTTTTATGGTCAGTTGGCTGTCCAGGATTATGTCGAGGATGTGAGCATGGTCAGTCGGTGTGGATGTGGGTCTGAGTTCTTCCGCCCACTATCTGTGGTCCCAGGTGAAGGTGTTCTTTCTAAAGATCAGTTCCTCAGTTTTGTAAGAAATCAGTTTGAGGCAGCTGTTTCTCATCCAGTCAGCTACTTCGGTCATGGGGTTGCAGAGGTTGATTCTGGTGTAAGAACGGTCCTTGGTGAGCGAGAGGATGAGCTGAGTGTCTCCGGCGTAGGAGATGATGTTGAGTCCCTTGAATCTGATGATGTCTTCGAGGGGGGTCATGAAGATGTTGTACAGAGAGGGGCAGAGGGATGATCCTTGGGGCACTCTGCATATGATGTCCTTGGGAGTGGAGGTGAAAGGAGGTAGACGGATGCTCTGGGTGCGCCCTGAGAGGAATTAAATTATCCACTTGAGAGAATGTTATTGAATGCATACATTGTGGAGTCTGTCGATGAGGATGTGGTGGGCGATGGGGTTGAATACTGCTGACAGGTCAAGGGGGATCAAAGCCACTGTTTCTCATTGGTCGAGGAGGGCTCTGATGTTGTCAGCTGTGGCAATGAGTCTGGACTTGGTGCTAGGGTTGGCCCGGAAACCTGACTGTGATGTGTCAAGTAGGTTTTTTTTTCTAGGCAGTCAGTGAGCTGTCGGTTGATGGCCTTTTTGAGTACTTTGGCTAGGTATGGAAGAAGGGAGATCGGCTGGTAGTTTTTGATGTCGCTGGGATCGTCTGAGGGCTTCTTTAGAAGGGGTCTGGTGTCTGCATGCTTCCATCTGTCTGGGAAGGATGCTGTGGAGATGGAAGCGTTGAGGAGGTTGGTAAGTTCAGGGCTGATTATGAATGAAGGTTGAAGAGATGGTGGGGGCAGGGGGTCAGTGGGTGCCCCGGAGTGGATGGAGGACATGATAATCATGCTGGTCTGGACGTCGAGTGGGGACCAAGTACTTATGGCTGGGCTGGGGTTTGCTGGTTCGATGAGGTTTTTGAGGCTGAGTGAGGTGGTTTGGGGATTAAAGTTGTTGTAGATGTTGGCAATCTTGCTGTGGAAGTAGTCGGCTAGTGAGTCACAGAGTTGTTGGGAGGGCTGTACTGTGTTTTCTGTGACAGGCGGGTTGGAGAATTCCTTGATGATTTTGAAAAGTTCCATGGTGTGGTTGGCTGCGGCGTCAATGCAGCCCCTGATGCCTGCTCTTTTGAACTCCTTGATGTGCCAGTGGTAGTCGTTAAGTACTGTTTTATGTGCGGCTCTGTTGGAGGGTTACTTTGTTATGCACCATCATTGCTCGAGTATAAGCCAGCTGTGCTTGGTGGTTCTGAGCTCCAGGGTGTACCAGCCAAACAATGGATTTAGGCCCAGATCTCTGTACTGGGGTGAATGTATGACATTGTTCTGCATTCTGTCCATCAACTGTTGTTTTTGCATGTACCAGCTGGCTTGCCTTGGCAATCTGTAGGTTTTTGCTGGCTTCAGGGGGTCGACTTTGTCTGCACATTTGCTGATCCAGTCTGAGAAGTTGTGGACAGCCTGGTTGAGGTTGGCTTTTGTGTCAGGTGGTGTGGTGCTGAGAGTCTGGGTCCATTGGCTCTCTGTTACTTTTCCCCAGCTGTGGTGGGTGGCGGTTTGGTGCTTGGTAGTGGTGCGCTGGTCCTTCGAGATAGTAAAATGGAAGATTTTGGGCCTTCAACACCGTATTCCACTACACACTGATCGAACGACTCCACCACATCAGCATCCAAGGGGATACACTCAGATAGATCATCTCCTTCCTCACCGAAGAACCCAGAGGATCCACCTTTCACCTCTGAATCCAAGGAGATCACCTGCTGTGTCCCCCAGGGCTCATCCCTCAACCCCATACTCTTAAACGCATATATGACCCCGCTGGCCAGCATCATCCGATACCACGGTCTCAACATAATTTCATACACAGACGACCCCCAACTCATCCTCTCACTCACTGATGAGTCCACCACCACCACCAGAACCAATTTTCACAGATGCATGACAAACATCGCTGACTGGATGAAGAACAACTGCCTGCAGCTGAACACAGACAAGACGGAAGTACTGATCTTTGGCAACAGCAGCAATACATGGAACAACTCCTGGTGGCCATCAGACCCAGGACCCGCACCCACTCCCTCCGACCAGACCAGAAACCTTGGAATCATCATTGGCAACAAGCCACCATTAAATCACAGATCAACTCAGTCTCCTCCACCTGCTTCCTCACTCTGCAAAAGCTGCATTAGTTCTTCAAGTGGCTGTCTCTGTTAAATGGTAGCGGCAGTCGTAGTCGATAACCTTTCAAGTTTTGCCCGGTGGTAATCGCCTCTTATACCATTCGATGCTAAACCAATAAAGAGGTAGGCGCCGGAGACTGGAAGGCAGGAAACAAAGTTTTATTCCGTCGGAGTGGAACACATCAGATCAGACAGCGAGGTATCGTCACGAGGTGCTCTAACTGCATCTCTGAGGCCTGGCCTCTTATACACAGGTTTATGACTTTATTGCAGGTTTATCATACATGGCACATTCTTGAGATCGCTTTGATACATGAAAAGAACATCCTCAGAATCCCCACTTCAAGCTCGTTCCCACACATATTTACAGTGGAAGTCCCCACCCCACCCACAGTAGGAGATGGCTATCACACAGCTGGACATTCCGCCAATTCCCGGGGGTGTGTGCGACCGGTCGGGTCTCAGGGGGTGGGGGGCCTTGATCTACTGTAATCCCTTTGATGTGGGGTGTTTCCCTTACAGTAGGGGCAATAAACTGCATCCGCAGGGCTAGGTGATGGCCTGGGATCGGTTCGGACAATGGGGCGCAGAGGAAGTGGGTTATCAAAGAGATGCATGACCATGTATGGGATGTCGGTCAGGCGTGGGATGTGGTTCCATGGCAGGGTCGCGCAGAAGGAGAGGGTTTATGGCCCGTGTATGAGAGAGCGGGGGGTGGCCGGCGCGCGGGGGAATGCTCGCAGCACCAGGGGGACGCGTTGGCGATCGGCAATGAGCAGGGAGAGACCAGGGTGCCTAAAATGGCTGCCGTGCGCTTTCCTGTGTGTCGCGCTGGGGAGAGACAAGATGGCGCAGATAATGTTCAGTTCGCAAGCTAAATTTCCACAGTCCTCCCTTTTAACATATCTCGCCAGCTTGTTTAGTTCGGATCTATCCCCATAATACTACGAACTTCCACCTCATACAAAGCTTTCATTCGCTCCGCTTCAAAGTTCAAAGTCTTAGGGCAGATGCAGTTCATAAAAAGCGAACATAATGGTGGCAGACACTGAATCCCCAAGCAACATCCACATAGTATCACAATCGGTATTAGGATAAATGAAAACAGCCTCCATCCCCAACTCCTAATAGTGTCCCAAAACCAACTTCCCAGTGACCATTCTTCTTGCTCCTGATGAACCTCTGCGGAAAGTCTGTGGAGGTGTTCAATTGCTTTGTAGACTGAGGGTGAGTTGTCCGGTACGTAGGTACAACAGCTGGACCCAATGATGCGGCATGCTCCTCCACGATCAGCTAGAACCACATCTAGAACGAGGCGGTTCTGAAGAGCCACCAGGCGGACGGCCTGAAGCTCGGCGGTGTTGTTGGCGAGGATACCAGCCGTAATGTTCATCGCCGTTTCGACTGCCTGAGTTAAGTGGCGGATGGCACGGCTGTTTGCCATTGGACCCCAGAGTGGAACAAGTCCTTTTATTGCGTCCATGAACTGTGCTCCGGTGGAGTCGGCTTGCACAATGTCTTTGGCACGTTTCTGTCGGTGATGGTTTGCTGGAGCCACATATGTCGGAGGAAGGACAAAAGCGATGTAGCAGGTGCCTCCCCAACCTTTCGGAAGCCAGGTGTAGGCTTTAGTACCACAGACGAAGTACATATTTGGGGAGGCAACAAAGGAGGGTGGATCAACTGAGTCCAATGTTCGGGTGATGAGGCAGGAGCTGTGGCCCACTAGCTGCGCCCCCAGGCCTTCGAGGCACACAAGTCCAGTGATGTTGATGACGGATAGGGCCACTGTTAGGGTGGTGGCCGTTCGTTTCCGGAGGTAAGAGAAGGTGGGTCTGGCTGGGTTGTTAAACACCTGCATTTCAACTCGTTCTTTGGCAGGGATGTTCATGTGAAAGGAAGTGTTTGATCTCAGAGGACAGAAGGGGGCAGGAGTTTTTCCCGTTTTGTTCAGCCAGAACCCATGGTAGAAGTGTGACACAGTTTTGCCGGAAGTGGCATTGTCCTTGTAGCTTTCCTGCAGGAGGATTAGCCAGGCGAGGCAGGAACCATGGACTGAAAAAGGTGAAGGGATGAAAGGGATAGAGTGTCCAGTGGCATGTGGTAGCAATCCACAGATCCAGCAATTAGTGGCATTGGAGGCAAGATTGTGTTGGTGGAGCAACTGCACAAAAGAGTTATTCCAGAACTCCTTATGCCTTTCTCGGAGTTGGGGTGAAAGTGAGATCAGATGGGGTTCTTTCATGGTGGTAGGTGGAACGGTGGTCAGCAATGTCTTATGGGCGGGTGCGCTCTCCTCCATGATTGTACTGCTCGATTTTCCCGGCCCTATTGTGTTGACGGGTGATTAGGGTGACTTCAGTCTCTTACCATTCAAGCCTAAGGGTTAGAGTAGTGAATGAAGCCTATTTACTAGGCACTTCGACATGATCCTATGTTCTTCCCCATAGATTAGGGCTTGCACACATATCCTAGGGGATAGATTTGTTAGTATTAGGGATAACCTGCCCTGTAGTGAGGGTATTTCATGGAGCCGTGCTGAATTCAGGCCTGGTAGGCCTCAAACGGGAGAGACTCCATCTTTCTTCCTGCTCCGGCAGCTTGAGATGCTTCTAGGTTAAGGGGGATGTTTTAGTTATGAGGTGTTATTCGCTTGGAGAGAACCGGTTCAGACCGGCCCTTATCGAAGGATTGTATTTTTCTTCATGCCGAAGACACTACATCAGGCCGGCCGGCTGGGAAAGTGTCCTTGGTACGGGGAGGTACAAGAATTTGGTGGGCGGCAGGTTACGGGCCGGAATTTTCCATGAGGAAATGCACCTCTATATTAGTGAAAGTCTGAGGCAGTTACGGGGCACTTACTTCAGTCCGTAGGCGGCATCTAGCCGTTAGCAGTAAAGCTACTACTTATTCCAGGGAAGACAGATGACAAACTTGAAGGCGGAGAAAAACCGAGAGACAGATACTCTTCTAGCAGAATTGCCAGAGAGGAGAGAGTAGCCGATGAGGAAGAGGTCCCAGTGACTCGGAGAAGGGAGAAGGGAACAGATCCGTGACTGCGGAGGTGTGACTTCCAGGCGAGCCGAGGCACAGACGAGAAGGGAACCTAGATGACCATTGAGTGCAGGCTACACACGACTAAGGTGATGTCGACCCCTTTCTTATTAGAGTGTACAACCTAATCTTTCACTTTTCTTTGCAGGTTATGTGTTACACAGTAATGTTATGTGATTGCGTATATAATGAATAATAAAGTATCCAGTTTGTAGTGAATCAACATGTGCTGCGTGTTCTTGTATAAGAGGGTAGCCTATTCTTCTAGTCAGCTGTGACTTGACATGAACGGATGTTAACCCTGATCAGGTAAGTGGTAACTGAATAAGGGAGAGAGGAGCCCCTCGAACCAGAGAACAGGTTGTGCTCAAACTGGCAGTTCTTGTGTGATCTGATAAATAGTAAAACTGATTCCCTTGTTGTATGTTATGGTAATCATAGGATGAACTTGTACTGAGGCTGCCGTCTGGGTAGGAAGTCCTGGGTCCGTCTGGGACCGCGAGGCTGAGGCTGCCGTCTGGGTAGGAAGTCCTGGGTCCGTCTGGGACCGCGAGGCTGAGGCTGCCGTCTGGGTAGGAAGTCCTGGGTCCGTCTGGGACCGCGAGGCTGAGGCTGCCGTCTGGGTAGGAAGTCCTGGGTCCGTCTGGGACCGCGAGGCTGAGGCTGCCGTCTGGGTAGGAAGTCCTGGGTCCGTCTGGGACCGCGAGGCTGAGGCTGCCGTCCGGGTAGGAAGTCCTGGGTCCGTCTGGGACCGCGAGGCTGAGGCTGCCGTCTGGGTAGGAAGTCCTGGGTCCGTCTGGGACCGCGAGGCTGAGGCTGCCGTCTGGGTAGGAAGTCCTGGGTCCGTCTGGGACCGCGAGGCTGAGGCTGCCGTCTGGGTAGGAAGTCCTGGGTCCGTCTGGGACTGCGAGGCTGAGGCTGCCGTCTGGGTAGGAAGTCCTGGGTCCGTCTGGGATCGCGAGGCCGCCACTTGTATTATAAGAGGTCTAGATATATATATATAGTAGGAATTCCCTGTCCTTAGGTGGTATATATCGGTGGTTACTTGTTGTGAATAGGCCCTAGGGAGAGGGTAACGTTCTGGCTGGGTTAGAGAGGCTCTGATGAGCGGGTTCTATCTGATCCGAAAACCCAAGCAGAACATTTGGCGTCACGAACCGTTTTCGAAACCTGTGTGCGTCGTGTTGTCTCGTGTTTGCTTTCGGCGTGTGCGTGGTTTTGTTTGTATATTATTTGTGGTATACTTGTGTGTATAGTTTTTCTTCTTCTTTCTTTTCTTTTTCTTTCTTTTCTTCTTTCTTTTTCACGATGTTTTCTAGAAAGTCAAAATCTACTTTTAAGTTGCCCGTTGATATTCCCGGATGGGATTCAACGCCTTATGAAGCCTTAGCCCGTGAGTGGGCTGATTCTACTGGTTTGAGTGAGAATTGGAATTCTTCTTTGGAGCTGGCGGAGCCGGCTAATATGATTACTTGTTTACAGAAGGCACCCATCTCGAAGGGTGAGGAGATTCCCATTTTGGGGCGCAGAGGTTGGATTGTTCTGTCTGCGTACAGGATTCTGCATGAGAGGTTGTTGAAGCTACAGATATCTCTTAAGGATGTGGAAGCGCACTTTGTTGAGATTCAGAATTCTCATACTTTGTTGCGGTGTCAAAATAAGTTGCTTGCTGACAAACTTGAGACTTATCAAACTATTGCCGAGAGGGCGGCTGTGCGAATTGCTCGTTATAAACACAAGAATCGGCGCGGTCGGGTTTCGACGCGAAAGGTGCGTCTGGTCGTGGCGAAAGCCGGACTGGATTGGAATCCTGATGAATGGGATGGTAATATCTGGAATTCGAGTGATTCTTGTTCCTCGGGTGAGGAATCTGTCAAGCGCGAGTCCTCTCGCTCCGGCCGTGCTTGTAAATCTGCTTCTTGCGCCTCTGATGGTGCACCCCGTGATTGCGCTCGTCCTTCGAGCGGGGTTGATGCTTCTTCCACTGATTGTTCCTCTACGTGTACTGGTCGAGCTCCTTGTGATGCTCATCCCGCGGTCTCGGCGCATCCAGTTTTTCGTCGGAAGTTGCAGCAGTCTCCCGCTGCTCCGCAGGGTGTTTCTTTAGACTCTTTAGAGGACTTTACTCAACAGGAAATTAGTGATATTTTGCAGCGATTTCGGCAGCGGGCTGGTGAGACCTTGCTCACATGGATGGTGCGCCTTTATGAACTGGGCGCTGCTGGCATTATGTTAGATAATGGCGATTGTTTGAAGTTTTGTTCCTTGAGTTTGGATTCTACTGTACAGGATCATTTTCGTAACTATAATGGTGGTGGTCAAATTTCTTTACTTCAATTGGCGACTGAGGGTTGTAATCAAAAGTATCCTACTGAGTCTGATTGGCCTGTGAATGACAAACCGTGGTATACTTTGCGCGACGCTGCACAACGTCTCAAAGAGGAGGTGATGAAAACGGCAATTTTTCTGGGTACTGCTGACAGGTTGCTTGATGGTTTGTTGACATCTTCTGTGCGGAATCGTATTATTCGTTCTTCCCCTGTTGCCTACAAGCAGGTTATGATGACTTTATTGATTAATCAGACTGGTAACGTGTTATCTACGGTACTGGAATCGGTACGCCAACTCGGTGAGTTGGTTGAGTGGTTTAAACCTGAACGTCAGTCCCGGCCTGACACTCGTACTCCTGGTGACAATAAACTTACTAGACGTGATATCTTTTCTGGTCTTCTGGCCGATGGTGTGCGGAGGGAGGACATTGACGGTGAGACTACTGCTCGTTTGTGGGAGTTGTTTCGCAAACGTGGCTTGGATCGGAAGGAGGGTGCCCGGCGTGTTCGGACGACTGAGTGTGATCGTGGTGGTTCTGACGGTAGCGGTGATGACGACCGCCGTGGGCGCTCTGTTCGTCGTGATGATCGACGTTATGTACGTGATATGTCCCCCCGTCGTGAGAGAGACAGAGAGAGAGAAGAGGAAAGAGAGAGGGGAAAAAATGATTATGTTTACAGCAGACGTAGAGATGATAGGGATCAATCCCCTGAGTTGAGGAGGAGAGAGGATCGTCATAGTTTGGCCGATCGAAACCAGCAGTGCAATGCAGAAGACACGGATCCATTTCGTACTGGGAATGGATATGAACAGGAGGTACCGATACCTAAGAAACGTGAGAGTCTTTATCCTGATTTATCCTGGTACACAGAATGCAGTAAGCATGACTAGGAAATAGGTCAAGCTCCAGTACACAGATGGGCTCACAGAGATAATAGACCCTATGTAGATATTGAAATTTATTGGAGACATCGTAATATCCAAAGGGCCCGAGCATTGGTAGATACAGGAGCGGAGGCCACTCTTATTCATGGAAAATCGAAGAAGTTTAAAGGTCAGCCTTTTACAATTACCGGATTAGGTGGAAAGGAAACTCCTGCCGTTCAAACTTTACTTGAAATGAGAATAGGTAGAATCCCTAGAAAAGAATACTCTGTACTAGTGGTGCCACTCTTGGAATTCATAATTGGAATTGATATTTTGAAAGGAATGACTTTGCATTTAGATGATGGATGTTACCAATTTGGAACTACGCATTATATATCGTCCAGGCCTATACGGGTTGGTCGTTTACGAATGCCCCCCTTAAAAGTTCCTCAGGCGACAAAAGTGGTTTGTCAGAAGCAGTATCGTATTCCAGGTGGTCATGAGGAGATTAGTACCACTATTCAGGAGTTGGTGGATGCAGGTGTTATAGCCCCAGTTACTTCTGCTTGGAATAATCCTGTTTGGCCTGTACGTAAGAGTGATAATTCTTGGCGTATGACTGTTGATTATCGAGAATTGAACAAACACACACCCTCTTTGACCGTTGCAGTACCGGATGTCATTACTCTAATTGAAAGAATCCAAAAACATCCAGGTACATGGTATGCGTCCATTGATATTGCTAATGCTTTCTTTTCGATTCCGATTGCCCCTGAGTGTCAGGAACAGTTCAGTTTTACGTGGAATGGGCGTCAGATGACGTTTAGAAGTCTTCCTCAGGGCTATGTGCATAGTCCTACGATATGTCACCGGCTGGTGGCAGAGCATTTGGCTGAGGTACCGGTTCATCCACAAATTCAGATGTGTCATTATATTGATGATGTTTTGATCCAAGGCGAAACACAAGAGGAAGTTCAGACCCAATTGGACAGAGTTGTTGAGTGCCTGCGTGAGAAAGGTTGGGAAATCAATCCGGATAAATTACAAGGCCTGTCCCAGGCTGTAAAATTTTTGGGTATTAATTGGCATGAAGGACACCGTGAAGTGATCCCTCAGGTTAAACAGAAAATTCTTGATTTTGCAGTTCCGAGGAATAGGAAAGAAGCCCAAAGCTTCATTGGTTTATTTGGTTTTTGGCGTCAGCATATTCCTCATTTGAGTCAAATATTGGCCCCCTTGTACCGTGTCACTCGTAAAAAGAATGCATTTGAATGGGATAAACCACAGCAAGATGCGTTCAACCTAGCAAAAGAGGCAATTCAACATGCTTTGGATTTATGGCCCGTACGTGATGGTGAGGTGGATTTGAATGTGTCTGTACAGGGCCTTTATGCGAATTGGAGTTTGTGGCAGAAGCAAGGCAGGAGTAGAGTGCCGTTGGGTTTCTGGACCAAAAAGTTACCTGATGCTGGTGAGCGTTATACACCTTTTGAGAAACAGTTACTTGCATGTTATTGGGCTCTGGTGGATACCGAGCAACTGACTTTGGGACATGATATAGTTTTGCGACCTGAAATTCCTATCATGCAGTGGGTTATGAGTTCGCCGAAAACTCACCGAATTGGACATGCTCAAGAGGCGAGTGTGATTAAATGGAAATGGTATATACAAGACAGGGCACGTGTGGGACAGAAAGGAGTTGCATCTTTACATGAGCAGGTGGCGCGAGCGCCATCGACTGAGACTGAGAGTGAATGTTCCGTACCTTTAGTACAGGAGTCCCCTGTCAAGTGGGGTAGACCTTTTGATGATTTGTCCGCAGAGGACAGAAACCATGTCTGGTTTACGGATGGTTCAGCAAGGTTCATAGGGACGAAACGGCACTGGAAAGCGGTGTCCTATAATCCGATCACACAAAAACTGCTGAGCACAACTGGTGAAGGTAAGAGCAGTCAATTTGCTGAACTTTATGCTGTTTATCAAGTTCTGAAACAAGAGTTACCTGGCACATGTCATATTTTCACCGATTCTTGGTCTACTGCCAATGGACTGGCAGTTTGGTTACCGACTTGGCATTCCCATAATTGGGAATTGCATTCAAAAGAATTGTGGGGAAAAGAATTATGGCAGGAGATTTGGGAGATGCTCCCACAGAGTACTGTTACAATCTTCCATGTGGATGCTCACACCCCGATAGATTCTCTTGACAAATTTTTTCATAACATTGCAGATGAGAAATCTAAAATTGCTGAGGCAGTGGTGGACAGGCAAGATTCTGATATTGCGGGATTGGCGAAATGGGCCCACCAGAAGGCAGGACATTTTGGAGAGAAAGCCACTAGCAGGTGGGCTGCTGATCGAGGAATTTATATTCCCCTAGATTTGATCAAGAATGTTATTTTACATTGTCCCATTTGTCAGCATATCCGACAGCGCAAAGTGCCCCAAATTGTTAAAGGTCATTTACATCGCGGGAAACTGCCCGCTCAAATTTGGCAGATTGATTACATCGGTCCACTTCCCATGAGTAGGAATTGTCAATATGTTTGCACTATTGTTGATACATACAGTGGCCTGTTGGTAGCCCTTCCCTGTAAGCAAGCTACCCAATTGAATACCATTAAAACATTGGAATTGATTATGATGTATTATGGTGTGCCATTCCAAATTCAATCTGATAATGCATCCCATTTTCGTGGAAGATTGGTACAGGAATTCTGTGTGGAAAACAATATTGACTGGGTATTTCATATCCCATACTATCCGCAGGCCTCGGGTCTTGTGGAGAGATTGAATGGTCTGCTGAAGGAGCAGCTGCGTAAATTGACAGATGACAAATATAAGAATTGGCGAGACTTTTTGCCCCAAGCGCTATTAATTTTGAATAATCGTCCTTTTCTAAATGCTGAATCTCCACTTATGCGTTTGTTTCCTCCGAATGTTAATGCTCAGCCAAATGAAATCAGAGAGACTGTGATGTACTGGGAAATTACTCCCGGGGCTTTGGCTCCATGTAGAGCGACCCCAGGGTCGGCAGGTTTAGACTTGCATGCCATGGATGACACCGTTATAAAAGGTAAAGATCGGGTCATCATCGCGACCGGTGTTGGTGTTCATATACCACCCGGGAATTTTGGATTAATCGCCCCTAGATCGGGGCTGGCTGTAAAAGGCATTCAGGGGCTTGGAGGGGTCATTGACAGTGATTATCAGGGAGAGATTAAGGTGCTCCTGCTGAATAGCAGTGAGGCTGACTTGCTGATCCATCAAACTGACCGAGTGGCTCAATTACTCATAATGCCTGTCTTCAGTGGTGGGATGGTAAAAGGCACTGCCCCAACTTTGCTAACTGTACGAGGCCAGAAAGGTTTTGGCTCCACAGATAACCCTGGGGCCAGGGTTTGGGTGCAGTCGCCTAAGAATCCCCCTGAACAAGCAGAGGTCATCGCCACCGGTCATGACAACACCATTTTAGTTATGAGACCAGGGAAAGATAGCTGGGAAGCGGTCCCGGCTGACAAATGTTACTTACGAGAATGAATAATGCCTGTATTTGATTCTCTTTCAGATCATTCTTTGGACTGTTGCTGCAGGATGTCTCGTCGTCGGACTATTTTCGGGTTGGTTCGACGAGAGAGGAGGGATCCCGTCAACCCGGGATGAGCTACACACCCGAGTGTCGCGTTCCCTCGCTGCGTGGGATTCGTCATCGAACTTTTGGACCTTACTGGCGAAAAGGGTGACTGATGCCCCTCACATTTGTTTGACGCCGATGAGATCTGTACACGACATCTTGGCGACCTGTCTGGTTGCTGTCCCTGCTTCGCTGGAAACTTTGACTCATATTTTCAACATTTCAAAGGCTCGCCCCAATGTTCTTCTGGGCGATTTTGCCACCCATGCGTATTGCCCCTTATGTACTGAACTACCAGACCAGATACCCCCCGTCCAGTCCCAAATAGTTACCTATAATATCACACAAGGAGATATGTGTTTTTTCCTTACGTGTAATCCTAGTGCAATTTCTGAATGTCTGCGTCTAAAATTGAAAGGTGCTACTTCCTTTACCCTTCATGAGCGAACTTTGTGCTTTCAAAGGACACCGAAAACATGTGCTTCAGTCCAGAACAATATGACTTGCAAGAGTTTGGTAGTTACCCCTAGTCATTATCGCACGATGTTACTACCTGCCGGATGGCTTTTCTCATGTGGTAATACTTCCTGGCCATATGTCCCCGCAAATATTTCTGGAGGCCCTTGTGCCATTACGAGGCTCAGTTTACTGATGTTCTCGTCACATCCGAATGCCAATTCTCGTGTGATTCGAGATACAGTGATGTTACAGGAGGATTGTGACTCGTCTTTGCATTTATATTCCAAGTCTGAATACCTTAGCCTGGCTATTTCAATTATTGGTGTTCCTGCATTGGCGGTTTATAATGCTAAATCTATTGAGTAAATGGCCTGCTGGATGGTAAAATCCATTAATCATACTTCTACAGTCCTGTCTGACATGCTGTTAGACGCCCAGGGTGAACGTAGAGCCATCTTGCAAAATCGAGCGGCCATTGATTATCTTTTGCTTAAACATGGACACGATTGTTCTGATTTTGAGGGTCTTTGTTGTTTTAACTTGTCTGATCATACACAATCCATTCGCGCTCACATTGACAAGCTACATGACTTGACGGAGTAAGTTAGAAAACACATTGACCAGGGCTGGTTTGACTGGCTCTTTAATTGGTTACCTGATTTGTATCTGTTACGTCAAATATTAGGAGGTATTCTGATTACCATCGCTGTTTTGATTTCTATCTGTTGCTTTATTCAGTGTATTCCTTCACTACTTCAATTCTGCACATTTGGTACTAGACATAGATCAGTTAGCTTTGTTTCATATTATTCTTCCACAGATGTTAGTTCTGTTTAATGAATGTATAATAGACTGAAGTCAAGGGTGAAATGTACTGCTCGATTTTCCCGGCCCTATTGTGTTGACGGGTGATTAGGGTGACTTCAGTCTCTTACCATTCAAGCCTAAGGGTTAGAGTAGTGAATGAAGCCTATTTACTAGGCACTTCGACATGATCCTATGTTCTTCCCCATAGATTAGGGCTTGCACACATATCCTAGGGGATAGATTCGTTAGTATTAGGGATAACCTGCCCTGTAGTGAGGGTATTTCATGGAGCCGTGCTGAATTCAGGCCTGGTAGGCCTCAAACGGGAGAGACTCCATCTTTCTTCCTGCTCCGGCAGCTTGAGATGCTTCTAGGTTAAGGGGGATGTTTTAGTTATGAGGTGTTATTCGCTTGGAGAGAACCGGTTCAGACCGGCCCTTATCGAAGGATTGTATTTTTCTTCATGCCGAAGACACTACATCAGGCCGGCCGGCTGGGAAAGTGTCCTTGGTACGGGGAGGTACAAGAATTTGGTGGGCGGCAGGTTACGGGCCGGAATTTTCCATGAGGAAATGCACCTCTATATTAGTGAAAGTCTGAGGCAGTTACGGGGCACTTACTTCAGTCCGTAGGCGGCATCTAGCCGTTAGCAGTAAAGCTACTACTTATTCCAGGGAAGACAGATGACAAACTTGAAGGCGGAGAAAAACCGAGAGACAGATACTCTTCTAGCAGAATTGCCAGAGAGGAGAGAGTAGCCGATGAGGAAGAGGTCCCAGTGACTCGGAGAAGGGAGAAGGGAACAGATCCGTGACTGCGGAGGTGTGACTTCCAGGCGAGCCGAGGCACAGACGAGAAGGGAACCTAGATGACCATTGAGTGCAGGCTACACACGACTAAGGTGATGTCGACCCCTTTCTTATTAGAGTGTACAACCTAATCTTTCACTTTTCTTTGCAGGTTATGTGTTACACAGTAATGTTATGTGATTGCGTATATAATGAATAATAAAGTATCCAGTTTGTAGTGAATCAACATGTGCTGCGTGTTCTTGTATAAGAGGGTAGCCTATTCTTCTAGTCAGCTGTGACTTGACAAGAACGGATGTTAACCCTGATCAGGTAAGTGGTAACTGAATAAGGGAGAGAGGAGCCCCTCGAACCAGAGAACAGGTTGTGCTCAAACTGGCAGTTCTTGTGTGATCTGATAAATAGTAAAACTGATTCCCTTGTTGTATGTTATGGTAATCATAGGATGAACTTGTACTGAGGCTGCCGTCTGGGTAGGAAGTCCTGGGTCCGTCTGGGACCGCGAGGCTGAGGCTGCCGTCTGGGTAGGAAGTCCTGGGTCCGTCTGGGACCGCGAGGCTGAGGCTGCCGTCTGGGTAGGAAGTCCTGGGTCCGTCTGGGACCGCGAGGCTGAGGCTGCCGTCTGGGTAGGAAGTCCTGGGTCCGTCTGGGACCGCGAGGCTGAGGCTGCCGTCTGGGTAGGAAGTCCTGGGTCCGTCTGGGACCGCGAGGCTGAGGCTGCCGTCCGGGTAGGAAGTCCTGGGTCCGTCTGGGACCGCGAGGCTGAGGCTGCCGTCTGGGTAGGAAGTCCTGGGTCCGTCTGGGACCGCGAGGCTGAGGCTGCCGTCTGGGTAGGAAGTCCTGGGTCCGTCTGGGACCGCGAGGCTGAGGCTGCCGTCTGGGTAGGAAGTCCTGGGTCCGTCTGGGACCGCGAGGCTGAGGCTGCCGTCTGGGTAGGAAGTCCTGGGTCCGTCTGGGATCGCGAGGCCGCCACTTGTATTATAAGACGTCTAGATATATATATATAGTAGGAATTCCCTGTCCTTAGGTGGTATATATCGGTGGTTACTTGTTGTGAATAGGCCCTAGGGAGAGGGTAATGTTCTGGCTGGGTTAGAGAGGCTCTGATGAGCGGGTTCTATCTGATCCGAAAACCCAAGCAGAACAATGATCCAGAAGGTGACCATGAGGAGAAGGCAAAAGAGAAGGGTAATGAAAAGTGCAATAGTCTTTAAGCTGTGCATTCGGTCAGTCTTTGGGATTTTGTAGTGGATCTTTGGGCGTCCGGTTGCTTCCATCATCTTCATGTCGGATGCTTCCATCACCTTCAAGGGACTCGGTAGCGGGCAGAACCACAGACTTTGTTTAGTTTCTCTCCTGGTGGCCTTTGAGGTGGCTAGGCAACCGCTCTGAGATTTCAACTTAGTTTGTGGTCTGCTTAGCCGAAGTTCCCTCCTTTCGTCGTAGGTTATACCCTTCTTTGGATGGCACAGTGGGATCGGGATATTTCGTTAATTCAAGTGTCTCTGTATCCGGGCAGTGGCTCAGGGATGGTCGGTCTTTGTCCAGAAGTTCCTCTTGGGCGGTGATGTTGTCCGTGGTCATCAGGGTCGATGATACCTTCTTGCAGTGGTGTGCATGCAGCCAATTGCGCTTCCCCTCCACTCGAAGAGCTGTTCGGGTGGTGATCAGGACTTGCAGGGGGCCCATCCACCGGGGCTCCAGACTCTTGGTGCGCTGGAAGTTACGCACTAAGACAAAGTCACCCGGTTGGATGTCGTGCCCAGGGCCCCTGGAAACGTCGGGAATGGCTTGCAGCACCTGCTGATGGATAACAGACAACGTTTTAGTTAGGTTGTACAAATAGTCAGACATGAGGACGTCCGGGACGTCGTGGATGGATGTTGGTTTCGGTGCAGTCCAAAGGTTCATGGGCCGCCTGAAGACGACCTCGTAGGGGGTCAAGTGGTGTTTGGTGGGGGTGGAACGCATTGATAGCAATGCTAGCGGGAGAGCGTCTGGCCATTTCAGTCCTGTGGTGGCAACTATTTTTGCTATCTTAAGCTTCAATGTGGCATTATGTCGCTCAACCAAGCCTGCAGATTGGGGATGGAAGACCGCATGGAACTTCTGTTTTACACCCAGCCCCTTTAAGATGAGTTGGATAACCTCGGCTACAAAGTGGGGGCCGTTGTCGCTCCACAAAATTCGACAAAGGCCGTACCGGGGGAAGAATTCTTTCAGTAGTACTTTTGCGGTAGTCATAGCGGTGTTGTCGCGGGTTGGGTAGGCTTCCACCCACTTGCTGAAGGCGCACACAACGACAAGTACGTACTTCAAACCTTGGCACCTTTCTAACTGGACGTAGTCCATTTGTAGGACTTCAAAGGGGTGATTGGGAACCCCAAACCCTCCCCGGGGTACAGCAGTTCCCTTCCCAGGGTTGTGTTGGAGGCATACCAGACATTGTTGGACCAGACGTTTGGCTGAGTCTGGGATTTTGTCGTTGTGCCAGACTTTGGAGATGAGTTCGATCATGGGAGCAGACCCTATGTGTGCGGGGGAGTGTGCCATGGTCAGCATGGGGATCAAATATGAGTCAGGTAGCAACCATTTGTTCGAGTCTTTAGTTCGCCAGCAACCGTCATCGTCCTTCAATCCCACCCGTGCCCATTCAGTTAATTTGTGTGGTGAGCTGGCTAATTGGATGTCCCTAATCGTTTCCCTAGCATCCTTCCACTTCTCAGTTTGTGACCTGGTTACGTACATACGGGTTGTGGACCTATTCTCGGCAGTGGTTCGGGCAGTAATGTCAGCTAGTGCATTTCCCTGTCCTATAATGTCTGTCACTTTCTTGTGTGCCTGGCATTTGATCACAGCTAGCCGTGTGGGGAGGAGGGCTGCTTCGGTCAGGGCAGAGACTAGATCTCCATGCAGGATGGGTGTGCCATGGGAAGTCAGGAATCCCCTCTCCTTCCAAAGGAGCCCAAAGTGGTGAACTACCCCGAAGGCGTATTGACTGTCTGTGTAAATGTTTGCGGTTGTCCCTGCTGCCAGGATGCATGCTCGTGTGAGAGCAATCAGTTCAGCCGCCTGTGCGGATCGCTGTGTGATGCGGGCTGTCTCAACAACTGTTCGGGCTGTGGTGACTGCATAGGCAGCTGAAGTGGTGCCATCGGGGAGCTTGATGCATGAGCCATCCACCCATAGTTCTCCGTCAGGGTCCGGGAAGGCAGTATCTCGAAGGTCAACCCTACTCTTGGTCTGTTCGTCAGTGAGAGTCACGCAGTCATGTATCGGGGGTGCATTGGGGTCAGTGTCAGGGAGAGGTAGTAGAGTGGCTGTATTCAGAGTGGTGCATCGTTTCAATGTGATGTGGGGTGCAAGCAGAGTCAGTTCATAGCCAGTCAGTCGTGCGCTAGTCAGGTGTTGAGTCTTGGTCTGGTTCAGGAGGGTGTCAACCGCATGGGGTACCAACACAGTGAGGGGGTTTGAGAGCACGATCCCCTCACTTTGCCGGATAGAGACAGCAGCGGCGGCTACTGCTCGAAGGCAGGCGGGCAAAGCTCTGGCTACAGGGTCAAGAGTGGCAGAGAAGTAGGCACAAGGGCGTTGTTTAGGACCTATGGACTGGGTTAGGACAGACAACGCGCATCCCTCCCTTTCGTGGGTGTAGAGGGAGAAAGGTTTAGTGTAGTCTGGGGTTCCTAGGACTGGTGCCGAGCAGAGGGCGTCTCGTAATTCTTTGAAGGAGGATTGGCATTCGGGTGTCCAGGGGAGGGGGAAGGGGACATCTTTAGCCAACAGGGAAAGCAGAGGTTTTACAATAAGACTGAAGTTTGGCAACCACTGTCGACAAAAGGAGGTGAGGCCTACTAGAGACCGCACTTGCTTCTGAGTTTTGGGAACAGGGGTTTCTAGGATGGTCTGAATTCGGTCAGGGGTAAGTTTCCTCCCGTCCTTGGATAGGAGGTGGCCTAGGTATGTCACTTGGGGTTGGCAGAACTGTAACTTCTTCCTGGAGACCTTGTGACCGTTCTCCGCGAGGAAGTGGAGGAGGTGAATGGTGGCTGTGACAGCAAGTGGGGTGGTGTCGGCCGCCAAAAGAATGTCGTCGACGTACTGTATTAACACCACTCCATCGGGTAATTGGACTGCATCTAGTTGTCTCTTGAGGGCTTGGCTATAAATGCTGGGACTCTCAGTGTAGCCTTGGGGTGCCCTACAGAATCTGTACGACCGGGCTTTTAAAGTAAAGCCGAACAGGTAGCGGCTGTCTGGGTGGATGGGGATGGAGAAGAATGCGTTCTTGAGATCAATAACAGTAAACGTGGTGGCAGTGGACGGAATCAGGGTGAGGATGGTGGTGATGTCTGAGACCACGGGGTACTGAGGTATGACTACTTTGTTAACTTCTCGTAAGTCAACAATGAAGCGGTATGCTTTCTCATCTCCCTCGCCTTGCTTCTTTACAATGGGTAGGATAGGGCTGTTGCAAACATTACTGACTACTTCTTCTACTACTCCTGCATCGACTAGGGACTGGATGATTTCCACCAATGCCTTCTCACCTTCGGGCGATATTCGATACTGTGGAAGCTTTGGTAGCACTGCGTCCGGTCGGACGGTTATGTGTACTGGGTCGATCACCATGCGCCCTACATCTGAGTCGGTTTTAGCCCATAGATGTGAGGGTAACGTGTCGAGTAGGGACAGGTCAGCATCGGTTATAGAGAGCATACGTCGTGTGCGACAAGGTCTGAACAGATCTGGGTTATCGTGCAGGATGACTCGAACCCCGTCTGGGGAACATCTGATGGTAGCTCGGAAATGTTTTAGCAAATCGAGTCCCATAATAGCATCGGGGGTGTTGGAGGAGAGCAGAAAGGTCGTGTCAGTGGCGTTATCTTCTAAGTCAAAGGAGATTGGTGCTGATAAGGGGTTAGTGGAGGGCGTTCCATCGAAGCCTATTGAGGTTACGTGTGAGCCAGACAAGGGTGCCCTAGGAATCAGTCGTTTAGATAATGCACTACGTGTTGCCCCAGTATCTACCAGGAATGGAGACTTTGTGCCCAAGACCTTAGCAGTGACGTAAGGACCTTGCTGGTCAACACGGAGTTCGACTGGATCCCTCCCTTGCCCCTGGCGGTCCTATGCGAAGTCATGGGTGCTTTCGTAGTCGGACTGCTGACACTGGTTTTGTCGGGGGCGATCAAAGGTGTTTGGTCTGCCTGGCCTGTCGTTGATGGCGTCGTTCGTGTACCCTCGTCCCTGTCCTCTATTTCTGGGGTCATATGCTATGTCTCTGGGGTCCCTATTTTTGTTCATTTTCAGAAGGACCGGGCACTGGGATTTCCAGTGTCCGAACCCTCTACAGAACGCACATTGGCTCCCATCTAAATCTCTTCGTCCGTTGTAGGGTGCAGGTGTATGGTCTCTAGGGGGTAGCTTTCTAGAGGCGGTTGGTTGGTAATTCCCTTTAGGGGGCTCCCTTCCTATGGTCACCCCTTGCAACTGTGCTATCATTACCCTCTCTTTCAGTTCCTTTTTCTTCCTCTCGGACGCCCTATCGTTCTCATTCTTTTGGTTTTCGTAGTATTGGGCCATCTGGAGGATTGCTGCGGGTTTGGAGGCTGCCCAACTACTCTCGCTGGTCTGTAGCTTCTGGGAGACTTCTTGTGACAGACCCTTCACATAATTCTGGACAAAGAGGTGATGTCCGGTTGCAGTGGTCATGTCCTGGCCACTATAATCGGAAAACACGGTCTCGAATCGAGAGAAGTATTCAGACACATCCTCCTGGGGTTTCTGGCGACAAGCCGTCACTATCGACCAGTCTACCTTTCTTTCTGGGATTAGAGTCTTCAACTTCTGTACAATCTTGTCTGGGAGCTCCAATATGGCTTTCGGGGGTTTCTGTCCCGGTTCTCGCTGTTTGTCTATGGTATCAAGTTGTACCCAAATATATCCGAACGGCTCAGCGTGGTCAACTTTCCGGATTTGCTTCCACACATCAGCCGGCAGACATAACCCGAAGAACAAGTCGATATCTGCTAAGGTCATTATTGTTGAACCTAAGCCTGTACCTAGTTCGGTGTAGAAGGCAGTCGGGTTCTTTCTTAAGTCGGGTAGGGTTTTTCTAAAGGTCAAAATGTCTTGTCGGTCCCATGGCTGGTAGACCCAATTATATACAACCCTTCCCTTCGCATCTTGGTGGTTGATGTCGTCATGTGTTCCCTGACCTCGTGGGGGGACCCAGTAGGGGGCGGCCTCTTTGATGGGCATCATGGTATCAGCCCTTCCTGCCTGGGGTTTAGTCGCTATGGGGGTTTCTGCTTTGGTTGTCTGTCTGTGCTCTTTAAGGTGCCGGTAGACCTCGAGTGTACGAGTGAAGAGGTCCGTCACATCGCCCTCTCCTTCTTCCCCAATGTCTACCTTCCTATATAGGGCCGCTAAGCCTTCGGGACCTTTATTGTGGTACCTATCCTCATATGTATTCAGGGCGTGATAACAAAGTCGTACGACAAAGTATCGTCTGCGGTTGTCGGCATACGAGTTATACACGTCTGTTATATACTCCTCACTTTCCTTTCGCTCCACTAGTGTCCTTACTATCTTGTCGATTCCTGCTCGTTCATCCTTTGTTAGTCGATTCATTCTGGTGGAATCTTTCTTTCTCATCTCAGGGTCATCTAACGTTATCGCCAACGTTGTGTTCAGTACAAGAGGCTCGGCCGGCGCGGAGGCCGTGAGGACCGAGGCCCCGGTACTGCTTTCGCTTGTGTTTGGGGGTTGTGGGTGTTGCACTACCGGTTGGGAGGGTGCATATGAAGGGGGCATGTAAATGATCGGGGGACCTAATAGCAATTCGTCATTCGTTCGTTGCTTAGAAGACAACTCAGGGTAGAGCATAGAGGGGGTCCTAACAGGGTACTGGCCTGATGTTTCAGGCTCTTGTTTTAGTTTAGCTTCCCTTCTCTCCTTTATTTCTTCCTCGAACTTTCTAGCGGCAAGGTGAGCTGCCTTTCGTAATTCCTTTTCTGCTTTTACTTCTTCCCTCTTTTTCCGTTGTGTTGCTTCTTTGCGCCACATGCCGATACTGTCAAGCATAGTAGGCGTCGTTTTATTACTACGCAGAGCTATCTCTAGCATTTCTAATTTATGGTCGTCGAAGGATCCCATCAGTGGCCACTGACTCTCGGGGTCCTTCTTTGTATATTTATGCCATAGCTTGCTATAAGCTACAGCGACTAGTCCATATTTAGTGAACATGTCCTTATTAGGGGTGCCCTCCATTGGAGCCGGGTGGTCCACCTCTAATAAGCGGTCCGGGCAGAACCAACTACCAATCAGTGGGGAGAAGATAGGCATGACGGGTTACAACGGGGACAAAAGTCAGCACTACCTATCTTTTCACTGCTTGCAAAGACTAGATAGAATATTGCTATTCCTCGTTATTTGTAAGCAGAGAATACCTCCAAAGAACCAATATCGAACAACTAGTGTTCGGACAATCAATCAATCAATGGTGAGAAAGAGATAGGCACGACGGGTTACAATGGGGACAAAAGTCTGCGTTATCTACCCTTCACTATTTGCAAAGACTAGATAGAATATTTCTATTCTACGTTATTTGCAAACAGAGAATATCTCAAAGAGCACTATCCTTCAAAACAATCAATATTCGGACAATCAATCAGTGGGGAGATAAAAATAGGCACGACGGGTTACAATGGGGACAAAAGTCTGCGTTACCTACCCTTCACTATCTGCAAAGGAAGAGAGAGTATTTCTACTCCTCCCCGTTTGTAGACAGCGAATATCTCAAAGAGAACAACCAATAAGCAAATACTAGTATTTCAATCAATCAATCAATCGTTTCGCAATTTGTCGTGTTTCACGACCTTACCCGGACCGCGTGGACAGTTTCTCGTCTTCCGCCTCCAGCGCCCGATCGTCCTCTACTCTCCGTATTTGCCGCGGCACTCCTGATGGTTCCCAGTCAGGACCGTAGATCACTCGAGAGAGGTCTGCTCGGCACCAGTGAAGTTCGGATGATCGGCTGCCAGACGAGGGTCTATCGGGCAGGAGCTCTCCCGATCATTGCAGTCGTTCACTCTGTCGTCGGGACCTCTCGCACTGGATCCACGTGTCGCTGATGGGCCCCACGCTTGGGACGCCAATTGTTAAATGGTAGCGGCAGTCGTAGTCGATAACCTTTCAAGTTTTGCCCGGCGGTAATCGCCTCTTATACCATTCGATGCTAAACCAATAAAGAGGCAGGCGCCGGAGACTGGAAGGCAGGAAACAAAGTTTTATTCCGTCGGAGTGGAACACATCAGATCAGACAGCGAGGTATCGTCACGAGGTGCTCTAACTGCATCTCTGAGGCCTGGCCTCTTATACACAGGTTTATGACTTTATTGCAGGTTTATCATACATGGCACATTCTTGAGATCGCTTTGATACATGAAAAGAACATCCTCAGAATCCCCACTTCAAGCTCGTTCCCACACATATTTACAGTGGAAGTCCCCACCCCACCCACAGTAGGAGATGGCTATCACACAGCTGGACATTCCGCCAATTCCCGGGGGTGTGTGCGACCGGTCGGGTCTCAGGGGGTGGGGGGCCTTGATCTACTGTAATCCCTTTGATGTGGGGTGTTTCCCTTACAGTAGGGGCAATAAACTGCATCCGCAGGGCTAGGTGATGGCCTGGGATCGGTTCGGACAATGGGGCGCAGAGGAAGGGGGTTATCAAAGAGATGCATGACCATGTATGGGATGTCGGTCAGGCGTGGGATGTGGTTCCATGGCAAGGTCGCGCAGAAGGAGAGGGTTTATGGCCCGTGTATGAGAGAGCGGGGGGTGGCCGGCGCGCGGGGGAATGCTCGCAGCACCAGGGGGACGCGTTGGGCGATCGGCAATGAGCAGGGAGAGACCAGGGTGTCTAAAATGGCTGCCGTGCGCTTTCCTGTGTGTCGCGCTGGGGAGAGACAAGATGGCGCAGATAATGTTCAGTTCGCAAGCTAAATTTCCACATCTCTACACACGAGGCGCACCATGACACAAGCCCTCATCACCAGCCGACTGAACTATGGCAATGTCCTCGAAGTAGGAAGCACTGCACACCTCCTACTGAGACTTCAGACCATACAGAACACCGCAGCCAGACTCATCCTTGGCCTTTCCTGATGAACCCACCTCACACCCCGCCTCACGAAACTCCACTTGCTCCACATTCAGAAGAGATGCCAATTCAAGCCGCTGACCCAAGCACACAAGGATCTACACAACCAAGGACCTGCCTACATTAACCACCACCTGAACTTCCACCAACCATTGAGAAAATTATGCTCTGCCTCCCTTTCATTTGCCCAAACTCCCTGCATCTACCAAACCAGAAGTGGAGGACACTTCTTCTCCCACATCGCAGCACAGACTCGGAACAGCCTCTCCACGTACCTTACCTCACTTAATTAATACTGAATGGCCCTCAAGACCTGGCTGTTCGAATTAGCCTCTAGGGCCTGCAAGCATCTGGATACCCTATTGGGTGATTAGCTGCGCTTTACAAATCCTGATTGATTTCTCTTCAAATTGCACTCTCTGCACTTTCCCCTCTCTGCACATGTATTTCTGTGCACACTGCACACGCTTTACATTCCCCTATCGGCATATTACCCTTCTGTGCACACTAAGGGCAGGCAATGTGCTTGTCTCTGTCTTGCGTCCTGAGTAGGATGCTGTGTGAAGACCCCCCTCTCTGCACATTGCTCACTCTGTAAATTTACCTCCTGAAACGCCTCACTACACATTCCAACCTCTGCATGTTCCTCACTCTGCACATTTACCTCCCTGCAATTCTACCTAACTACACATTTTAACCTCTGCACATTCTCCTCTCTGCACATGTATCTCCCTGCAAATGGATCCTTCTGCACAGTACACACTCTGCACTTTCACATCTCTGCATATTCCTCACTCTGCACATTACACACTCTGCACTTTCACCTCTCTGCACACTCCTCACTCTGCACCTCTCTGCACATGTATCTAAGCACCTTTATCTCTCCGCACATTCCCGCTCTCTGCACATTGAGGGCAGATCATGTGCATGTTTCTGCCCTGTCTCCTGAGTGGCATCCGGTGTGCACATTCCCCTCTGTGCACATTAAGGGGGAGTCCTTGTGACTATCTCTGCCAATCTTGCTGTATGGCTTGATGTCTGCACATCAGCTCTCTGCACATTCCTCTCTCCTACTGTCTCTTCTCAATGCATTTATCTCACTGTACATTTCACTCTCTGCATTCTCCCCTCTCAGCACATATATTTCTGTGCACATTGCCCTCTGTGCACAAAAAGGGCGTGTGCATGTCTCTGCCCTGCCTCTTGACTGGGTTGCTGTGTGAACATTCTCCTCTCTTCTCATTCCTTAGTCAGCATATTTACTGCCCTGCAAATCTCCCTCGCTGCACATTACAACTTTGGCACAATTCCCTTTCTGCACATTTATTTCAGAGCACATTCCTCCTCTCTGCACATCGAGAGCAGGCCACGTGCGCGTCTCTGACTTGCCTCTTGAGGGACCTGCTGTGTGCACATTCCTCCTCTGTGCACATCTAGGGCAGGCCACGTGTATGTCTCCGCTAGAGGTGGGCAAACCACTGACCGCTGGAGCCAGGCTTGAGCTAGACACCTGCCTCTGGCTCAGCTCGAGGTCCCCCTGGAACCTCGAGCCCAAAACGAGTCTCTGGTACAAACCCCAATCCCTGCTCAGCATCCTGTGAATCCCAAGACACAGCCACAGCATGTTTCACAGTCTGTCACCTGTGAAGAACTCTTCTCTTCTTGGGCAAGGGTTGTGCTATATAAAACTGCCCAAAATGAAAAGTGCATTCTACCTGTCACCCACGCTTTAATCTCATCCTATCTATCTATCTATCTATGAAGGACTTGAAGAGCGCATAGCTACCCGCGGGCATCCCGACTCCAAGAATTACAAACAAAGCATTACATTTTGATCCCAGAAAGAGACACCCATCTAGTGGCCGAACTGCAGTCTAAAACTGGAAAATCTGGGATCAATCCCTGCTTGACCAAACTGTGTGATCCTAGGCAAATACTTTATTTCACGGAACCACCTTTTTGCCCATTATCACAAACGAGAGAACCTTCCAATACCTGCGATCGGGATGTGTGCTGTACACAAACCTCTCGAGTTTGATTTAAGTGTCTATGATGTTGCTCCACATATACAGTAGAAGAGGTAACACGCGTGCCTCTTGGTTACTAATCGCATTGTCATCATGAGGGGCAGGAATGCTTCTCAGCGCATGTTTAAAAAACTTACCTCTAACTGGTATTCTATGGTGAAACTCTTCCGAGTGTTAAAGAAATACATTTAAAAAAATTCACTATCATATTCTAACATGCTGCTCATGGCATGACTTGCATGTCAGTTCTTTTCGTGGCTCGCCTCGTGTCCAAGCTCTAAGAGCCAGAGCCCACTCTTGGCTCGGCTCTGGCTCGGCTCGCCCCTTCTCCTCTCTGCCCTGCCTCGTGAGTGGCTCGCCTCGTGTCCAGGCTCTGAGAGCCAGAGCCCACCCTTGGCTCGGCTCTGGCTCGGCTCGCCCCTTCTCGTCTCTGCCCTGCCTCGTGAGTGGCTTGCCTGTGTACATTCCCTCTCTGCACCATTCTCCTCGGCCACAAGCATTCCTGCGGCCTCGCGCTCGGCGGTGGGACGGACGGACGGCAGGAGTTTGTTTTCTGTTCTGGCAGCAGGACGAGTGGTATTCCTCAGACGAACAAAAGCCCCTTTGAAAAGCGGCGCTAATTAATAACAGCAAAAACAGAGGCCGCCTTTAATCGGGAGCCGAGCGACGTGCGGGCCGCGGATCTACAAAGCGGCGGCCTCGGTCAAGGTGCCTCGAGGCGCGCTGGAGCCGGCGGGCGCAGACTGGCAGAGCCAGAGGTAAAACTCGGAAGTGCTGGTACTCACACACAAGCCTGCCTAGCACAGAGGGGCAAAATGGTTGTAAGAAGAAAGTCCGCGTGGGCAAAGGCAGGCCGTCACTGCAATGTCTGGGTGGGCACAGTCACCGGAGGAGCGAAGGGTGGCACTGCAGAGACAGGCCCAGCCATGACTGGCCACAGGAAAGCCTGCGTGAGCACAGATGCACCCTGTCGCCACTGTTAAGGGTGGAAAGAGGCTCAGCCACAACTTGTGGCAACAGGATGTTCTGGGTGGGCACATAAAGAGCCAGCCAAGACTGGCATTAGTGGACTCTCCAGTTGGTGGCCAGCTGTTGAGAGAAGCGTTGAGGTGGCACAGGGAGGCCGAGCTGGGACTGGAAAGAGTGGAGTTTACGTGAGACCCGAGGGCTGAGGCACCATGTGGAAGCAGGACAGCAAAGGTGGGCACAGACCCAACCAGAGCTGGTGTAGGTTGACTATGGGTGGGCACAGATGATCCCATCCAGCCAGGATTGGGAGAGGTGGACCCTGATGGGCACCCCAAGGGTACTCAATGAGGAGAGCTACAAACCCCCTGTGAGTTCCAGATAAGCCCACAATAGGCCTTCTGCAGTCAGACAGCTTCGGCTGTTTGGCAGGCGAGGCCTAAAGACGAGGGGGCTTATTTATGAGCCCTAGGTGCTGCCGTTGCGTCACTTTTTGTGATGCGGCAGTGGCGTAAAAAATGTGCCACGTTGCGCCATATTTACAAAGTGAGGCATCTAAGCAGATGCGTCACTTTGTAAAGCCCTGCGCTGCATTAAACCTGCGCCAGGTATAATGTTTGCAGGGTGGGCATTCACCCGTAACAAAGGGTCGCAGAAGTGGCGCAGTGAAATATCTGAGATTTCACTTCACCGATTCTAGGATGCCACTGTGTCAAAATCTTACGCCAGCCTCACAGCAGGCGTAGGACTGACGCAGGCGCCTTTAACATGGGTCTTGCTCATGTGTAATGACCCATTGCTGGAGTAGCATCACTTCTGCGACACACGCCAGCGATGCGTCATTACTGCGCCTACAGATACCTTAGGAATACTGACGTATCTGTAAATCCTGGCAACATGGAGCACCGTACAGTAAATACGGCGCATCCATGATGTCGCAAGGAGGGCGCACTAAAAAGTGTTGCATCGTTGTTTTCGCGCAGCGATGCAACACTTTTCATAATGAGGCCCGAATGTTCCTAAAGCACTTGGGCAACAACAGGGATCTGAACATGGTGGGGTTTGTGGAAAAAGAAGCATAAAAGGCAATTATTATAGAATACACTTATAAATAAGGAGATTTTATACGAGTGTGCTATCTATGGAAGCTGGCAAGGGCCGGGACAGACACAGTCACATGTGGGCAACAAAATAATTAAAGTCTTCCTTGTCTAGCTTGACTCTCATCCAGCCCTATCAGCTTTTCAAAGACCCTGTCTGTCTTTTCATTAATCATTAAACGATAGGTTGCTAAATTGCCAGTATTTTACTGACCAGGGCTGCATTTTGAGGAAAAAGCCGGTAAAATAATTCCCATATTTTTTTTTACGCTTTGTGACATAAAGTTAAAATAGAAATTACAATAGGAAATCATTTCACAAGTGCTTAGGAGTTGTCTAAAATACTTCTGGATCTTTGAAGTAAACGAGGGAAAATTTCCAAGCTGAAAAAGATTGCACAGAATTTTACATACATTTAATTATAGTAACCAGTAAACACCAGCGGCGTACCAGAATGACCGCACTTCACACAAAGTTCCAACAAATTATGGATTGTGCACTTCTTTTCCGGGACCTACTGTCGTTCGGTACCACTGTCCAGCAGGAATTAAATCAAATAGTGGGTGGAATGGTGCATCCGCGAATATAGTAGTCTACAGCGATCCCGGATGTATTTCAAAATGTATTTATTCTTTCTTAAATCCGTATCCATGAAAACATTTTCTCTAACAGGACAAATATGTTGCCTGGATGGACTCTATCCATGACTGTGAGGTCCATCTGATGTTATTTCTGCACATCCACCAATGGATTTTGGCGTATTGCTAGATTTACTATGAGTTGTAAAGCTGCAAATGCATCCTTATTTCTTCTCATCACTACCTTTCCCGATGTGAAATGCATTCCACATAGAAGAAGGAAAACGCCTTTAAGGATTGTTTTTGTGCAGGAAGATGCTTCTTCCTCCACAAAAATATTCCTGCTCGTGATGCAGGCACCCTGGCACCATGGCCCAAGGAGGCCTGCCTTGGTGCCGGGCAGCACACAGTGTGCCGGTGTAAGGAGGCAGCAGACAGGAACTCAACCTGCCCTTTAGACCGAGCAAATCTCATAAACAAATGCCAAATCTATGCAAGGACCTCAAACTGAAAGATGTCTGGAGGCTATTTAATCCTACAAGCATAAATCTTAATAGATGAGCATCACATCTCCAATGACTATCATGCAAGCGGCATTACAAGCATCTATTGGCATGCACATAGTTAATAGCCGTTAGGATAAGAGCAATAGTTAGAACACTAGTTCAAGCTGTTTTCTCTGTAGCCTATACCATGAGTTATTAGAATGAAAGAACAAGCTTTTAACAGAATACCCTATTTTTAGGGAAAAGATTAAGAATTAAAATATTCATGTCATAGAATTTAATAGAAACGCCTCAAATTGTATGGGGTGCCTTGAAATCCACAATCCATGGTCCTATGATTAAACTAATGTCTTGGAAAAACAACCAGGATAACTACACCTTAAATAAACCGGAACAACAAATAAAATCCATAGAGAAGGACCTTAAACTACACCCAGACAAATCAGTTCAGTTCATATAGTCTTTATTTCGATAACATTTCATCAAGAAAGACATTTTACAGTCATAAAATTTAAAATACAATATCATTAAAAACAGGAAAAAACATAAACCTTAAAACACTGAAGAGGGAGAGGGAGATCACAGCATCATACCAGACAACTGTCAAGATTTATTACGGATAATCCAAACCCAGCCAAGGAATTTAGCCACAGCGATTACAACACACTCACTAGTGTCGAATCGGAGAATGTTGAGGGCTACAAAACCCTGCCAGGTGCCCATATTCTGGCAAAGAGGTTTAAGCCATTTAGCCCGAGGTGCAACGTAAGCCGGGCAGGCAAAGAATATGTGACCGACAGAATCGACACAATCCAAGCACCACCTACAGGTATCACAAAAGCCACCCTTCCCAGACAAATCACACTTGAATCAATTTATGAAGCTGAAATACATATTTAACAAAATATTAAGCAACAAAGCAGACAACATCGTGCAAAAAACAAAGGTATCTCCTTCTGCAGACGTAACAAAGCCGGCAAAATCCTAGCCTTCTATCTTTAACAAAACTACTGTCGCTCCAGGATAACCTACATAACTAATGCAGATGGCACACCCTCCACAAAAGAAGATATACTTGATGCCTTTTAATCCTTTTACTGCAACCTTTACCCTACATCCAATTATTCTCCATACAAAACTTGCCTACAATAGCTTAACACAATCCCCAACTCGAAAAAAGAAAAATCTAAACCCCAGTTAGAAAAACCTATTACCCAAAGCGAGATCACAGGTGCAATCAAACTACTCAAAATTGGCAAAGCACAAGTGCCCAATGTCTCCCCCTTCCACAGTACCTAGGGTTCCTCCATTATCATACCCGTGGAAAACCTCTTCTCTCACGTCTCATCAACAGGAATGGTCACAGGAACCGCTGCAAAGGACACAATAATAGTGTAATAAGGTATTAGAGCGCCTCACAGCATTGGTATAGCAGCAATTACATGAGTTACAATTGGAGTGAATATAGACACAAAGTGAAAATATGTATACGCCGTGTACAGGAGACATAGGGTATATTGATGATACACTTTGAAGGCAGATAAGGTGTGTGTGTATATATATATATATATATATATATATATATATATATATATATATATATATATATAGATAGCACTTTACAGAATTAGCACAGCTGCAAATACACGGGTTACATGTGGAGTAAATGAGGATACATAATAACAAGAAATAAAGGAAACTTATGTTCCTTATAAACGACGGACAGTAGTATAGATGGATGATATAGATTCTGAGGTTTCTAAGGTAGGGTATTGTGAAGGTGGGGTGGGTATGGCACAGTCTTCCTCGAGGCTGTGATGCTCAGATTTGTTTAGAGAGTGCAGGCTGGGAACGAACAGTCCAGACTGAAGGTTTAAGGGGAGAGTATTAGGTATTTGTTGAAGAGAAGAAGTTTCAGTTTCTTCTTGAAGTGAGGGAATGATTGAATGTCATGTAAATCTTGAGGTAGTGAGTTTCATATTCTGGGGACGTTCCCCGAGAAGGAACGGGTGCAAGAATTCTCTTTCTTAAATTTTGGTGGAATCAAGAGTAGATTAATAGAGCTTTAGAGAGGTCTCTTTTGATCAACTTTTGTTAATGTGTGAGGAAGATTGGTTTTTCCATGTAGAGCGCTTTGTGGGTTATGCAAGCAGTTTTGAGTATAGCTCTTGACTCAATTGGTAGTCATTTGAGTTTCTTGAGAGTGGGAGTAATGTGGTCGAAGTGACTCTCCTTCGACAGTAGTCTAGCAGCTGCATGGAGTGTGGCTTTCAAGGGCGCTAGGTGTGTTTTTGGGGTGCCCGTGATCGTTGCGTTACCATGTTCTAACTTGGGGAGTACTAAGGATTGCATCACAGTCTTTAGGTCTTCGGTGGGGATGAAAGGTTTGACTTTTAAAAAGTGTTTTTTCATTTAATTGTCACTTTTAGTAAAGGCATTAATATGTTCTTTCATGCTCAGATGTCTGTCAGGAGGAATCCCCAGTGATTTAACATAGTTGGCAATGGCTGCTTTTCAGTGTAAAGCAGTGAGGTTGTCGAGCCAGATATCTACGGGAAAGGATTTTTCTTTGGGGTGGATTAAAAGGATTTCGGTTTTGTTGCGTTTGAGCATAAGATGGCTGCTGGTCAGCCTGGATTGAACCTTGGTGAGGGTGCTATTTAAGTGCTGGATGTCTTTGATTGACAAGATTTTCATATAGAGCAGTAGTGGCTCCAGGAGGGAGTGCTGCGGGGCGGTGGGCGGGGTGGGGGAGGGGCACGGTGGGTGTAGTAAACTTCAGCTCACGGCCGACCAGAGTAATGCAAATAAATAAAACGAATTTCATTGCGCGCACTGCATCGCCATTTGGCATTTCAGCACGCGCAATGAAATTTGTTTTATTTAGTTATTTATTTACATTACTCCGGTTGGCCATGAGCCGGAGTTCACTACAGCCCACCCTGCCCCTCCCCTGCCGCACCCCACCGCCCCGCAGCACTCCCTCCAGGAGTCGCTACCAGTGTAGAGTTGGGTGTTGTCATCATACAGATGATAGGCAATTTCTGCCTGTTTCAGGATCATTGCAAGAGGTTCTATATCGAGGTTGAATAGGGCAGGAGACAGGTTTCACCCTTGGAGGACTCCTTGTAGTACTGGTGTTTCTTTTGAGGTCTGAGTTGTTAAGTTTGATTAGCTGTGAGCGCTGGTTCAGGAAAGATGCAAATCATTTAAGGATCATTCCATTGATGCCTGCGCGCTGCAAGAGGGGGTTCAGGAGGATGCCATAGTTGACAGTGTCAAAGGAAGCTGATAGGTCCAGGAGGACTAGAAGGCGGGCTTGGGCATTATCCAGAGATCTGTGTAGGTCATCTATCATGTTCAGTATCGCAGTCTCTGTGCTGAGGCCTTTCCTGAACCCACATTGGAAGGTGTTGTTCAGGTTGTATTTTTCTATGTGGTTGATGAGTTGTGTCTCTATTAAAGTGCCCCATCGAGGACAATTTTTACACAGAATCGCCCCAGTTCAGCATGTGCTGATCAGCCCTGACCCCGTCTATAAATCATTGCATAGACCACACTTACAGTCTCAACCCCATCACTAATTTGTCATCCTTCTTAGTCCCCCAGGTTTACCCTCAGTCCTAGTGAGACCCTAGTATCCTTAATAGGGTCAAAAAGCAGTCTAAAAAAACAGAGCAATAGACCATATCCACGTGCATGCGGCGCATTGTGTATTCATCCTTTATGGCGCATGATCAGTAAAATAACTGGCTGGCTCTCCAAATAAACCATTTTTATTGTTCAAGCTCACTTAACTGGTCACTTTGCTTCCTTTTTTTGTTCTGTTTTTTCTCTTGGGGTGCTTCTTAAAACTTTTTCACCACTCACCTTATTATTAATGGTACAATAATTATTTTCAATGTGTGACTTAAAATAAATTTCGGCTTGGTTGGATTGGATTGAATTTGAAGAAATCTTACAGAACAAATGTCTGGTTTATTATAACATTTCTTAGATGGATTCAGTCTACACAGAAGTCTATGAAATCAGATTGTGGTATAAATGGTTTCCAAGGGAACACTTGTTTTCAGTTGTTAGTCTCAAGAATTTCGAAATAAGGACAAAACGAAAGTTCTACCCTTGAATGTCCACTGCAACAGGTCTATTATCGAAGGCCATGGCGTCTAATGGGCTCCAGACAAAATAAAAAACCTAGGCCTTTGGTCCAATCAAAACCTCAGAGAATTCTTTGTCCACATTGAGAAAATTACACTTTCCAACATAAAAAAAACTACTAGATAACAGGTTGACCGGATTTGTCACCTAGTGGGGTCGTATGGAAACCATCAAAATGATGATTTCGCCTCTCATCAACTTTCTAATCAGCATGTCACCTATTTATCTGTCGGACAACTTCTTCACAAGAATAGACCTTATTCTCAACAACTTTCTGTGGCAATGCAAAAGACCGAGAATAGCTCTAAAAAGACGATGCCTTCTAAGGAAACTCGGAGGCCTAAACCTCCCAGACTACATAGATTTCAAACAGCATGCTTAGTGAGACAGGGGCTTTTCTGGTTTCCCATACCCAATACCATTCCTCCAATTTGGCTTAGTATTGAGAGCAATCTAGCCCATCCACTCTCTCCCATTTCCCTTAGAACCACCAAGAAAATAAGAACGAAACCCTCTTCATGCATTCATACAGCATAGGCCCTAAAGAAAATCGACAATAAACTCCCCAACAAAATAAGCTATTCTACACTTGCATCACTATGGCACAACGATAACCTCAAATCAGAGGGCAAACTCGCTCCATGGAAAAATGGGCACACAAAGGAATACTTTTAGTAGGAGACCGGGCTGCCTCGCAGACACCATCCCCTTTTCACTCCTCAAATCCAAATTTCGACTTGAAGAAGTTGACTCCTACCAATTTGTAAAGATTAAAACTATTATCGCCAGACATTACACCCCCCCAAAAAAAACACCTGGCCTACTATACACACTGGAGAACATAGCCAAGGGAGGTCTTGTGGCTTCCAAGTTCTACTCCTTACTGACTCCCACAAATTCCTCCCTCACTAAACCACAACAAGCCAATTGGGAATCTATTCTGAGTAATTTGAATACCACCCATAACCCGATCTTAAACTGGCAGTCTATTTCGTCCAACCTAACGACCAGCAGGATCAGACCCTCACTAGCCCAATGCTGACTATGGACGCATACATGGCCCAGTGGACACCTGCCAAACTATATGAGCTAGACCTCTCAGACTCAAATACCTGTTGAAGCTGCGGTAATTCAATAGGAGACTTACCCATATGCTACTTGAATGCACTTACACTCAAAACATCTGGGCTGAACTTAAGCCTATCATATCACAGAACCTTCAGATAAATTGGGCCAGACCTCACCTCTATAGCGATGGGTATTCTCCCACCTGACAAATCACATAGCTTAGACTGTTAAGGTCCCATACTATGGGACATAGTAATATCAATCACTTGCAAAGCTATTCTGGCCGAATGGAAAGACCTATCCAAACTCTCTATCCATGCTTGGTGGGAAGTAGTCTCATCACCATGGAGACAATAACTTCTTAAACATCTTCCTAAAGCAACCTCAAAGAAAAAACTAAAATATGGTCGAAACTAGACTCACATATCTCCAGTATCTCATCACCATCATAGATACCACCCCCGTTCTCCTCCCAACCCTTCTTCCCCTGCTCCCCCTACATCCCCCATTCCAACCAACCTCCATCCTCCACCCTCCCTCCTCCACCTCCTCTCCTTTTTCTGTAACCTACCTTCCCTCTATATCTCTTCTCTCCTTTGTCTCCTTTCTTTTCCACACTCTACCTCCATACCTTAATACAACTTTGGAGTATTTTCAAACCACAATACTCTCAACAAAACCCCATAACTCTCCAATTACCTTCAGTGCCTAGGATACTATGACACTAAACTGCATGGAAATCAGACTTCTCAAGATACTATGCGTCTTTGATACCACAACTCTGTTTACAAAATGTATTGTTCCCTTTGTCACTTATCATTCCTCACTATGAAATGATTTGTTCCTTACCTTCTGTACTGTTTGCTTGGTAACAGTTCGATAAAAATTATTTTACATTTAAAAAAAATGAAATGCGACATATCTTTGTAAATATGGCACATTTCTGATATCTCCCTTTCATGAAAATACAAAAAGAAAAATTGACCGAATGCAGAACAATGTCGTACATTCAGCACAGTACAGAGATCTGGGCCTAAATCCAATGTTTTGTTTTTGCTCCCCATGCCATTCTAGTTTGAACCCAGCCATATACAAATCAGTCTTGACCCTGCCCCCAATGGGAACAGTCCAGCCGGAACTGCCAGGCCAGGTCCTCCCTGGACTGGAAACAAGCATCCTAGGACCGGTTTCGGGGTTTCACCCCTCATCAGCCAGGATAGTTTGATTCCAGTGGCATGGAGAGCACGGGACCCACGTCTGGGCATACCCGTCCCACTCAGGGTGACAAACGCAAAAAGAACAATTGATGGACAGAATGCAGAACAATGTCATACATTCACCCCAGTACAGAGATCTGGGCCTAAATCCATCATTTTTTACTCCCCATGCCATTCCAGTTTGAACCCAGCCATATGCAAATCAGTCATGAGAACATTAATATAAAATTAACAGATTATACAAGTCAGCTATCAAAAAAGCTAGGAAAAGGTACAATTCATACAGAATTCAAAATGCTAAATGTGCAAATAAAGAATTCTATAAAATACTCAATGAATTTTGTTAAACCAAATTGCCTAGAAGGAACTCATCCCATTACTCAAGATTTCACAGACAAACTGGCAAATCATTACGCGGACAAAGCAGATAAGTAGGACTTATACTAAAAAAGAGGCAAAGCACCACCACTAACCCTTTTACAAAACAATATTCCAAGAATACTCTAATCCAGCCTATCTGTTCCTTCCAACATATCTCACACAATGAATTTATGGACCTGGTCAAAGCAAGCAGGCCTGCCGGCAGTCCTTCTGACCCGTGTCCACCATAAACTTTCAAGACAATTCTTTTAACAACCTTTGCTGCCACTCCAGTAAGAAGAATAATCAACAATTCCTTATTTACCGGAATATTTCCAGAAGAACTCAAAAAGTCATATAGATGCCCTTTAGTAAAGAAAACAAACTTGGATCCGCTGAACCCTGACAACTACAGACCCATTACAAATGGACCTTTCCTGGGCAAACTAATAGAAAGAGCAGCGTTCGCCCAGATGTCACAATATATTGAAGAAAATGCCATACTTTCAGACTTCCAAACTGGATTCAGTCCGGGAAGAGGCACAGAATCTGCCCTCCTTGCCAACTGGGATGACCCAAAGAACACTGTTGGCCGCAACGGGGTTGCGGCGCTACTCCTCTTGGACCTGTCGGCTGCCTTTGACACAGTTGACCATCCCACTCAGAAACAAAGACTCTACGAAGCCGGCATAGAGGGGACTGCTCTAGACTGGATCATGTTCTACCTTCGAAACAGAACTAATGTCATCCATACCCCACCTTTCTCGTATAAACGATACTCCACAAAAGCAGGGGTCCTTCAAGGCTCTATCATCTCGCCCATGCTTTTCAACATCTACATGATGTAAGTACCGGTACTGATCAATCAATTTCACCTCACGTACTACAACTATGCAGATGACACACAAATACTCCTTCAACTGGAATGTCCCAAACACATTGGAAACTCTCCAATTTACATTTGTCTCAGAGCCGTGGATCAGTGGATGACTTGGAGTCATCTCAAATTGAATGCTTCCAAAACGGAAATACGTGTGGCGATTGGAAACATTATGACCCGCTTGCCGCCTGGACTAATGAACTGGGATCACCACCTAAAGTATCGAAGGATGTAAGAAACCTCGGAATGACCATAGACTCCAAGCTATTGATGAATGCCCAAGTGGACAAACTAGCAAGATCAAGCTTTGTCACTATAAAAACTCTGCTACAAATCTCCCCCCATTTGCGATTTTCACACAAGGTCCAAGCTACCATCTCTCTTGTTCTGTCCAAACTCGATTACGACAATAGCCTCTACCACGGATCACCTTTAACGACCATTAAAAGACTACAACGGATTTAGAACTCGGCTGCAAGACTACTCTTGCATATCAAACCACAAGACCACATCTCACCTGTCTTGAAAGCCCTGCATTGGTTACCGGTTTCCAGAAGATTCATGCTTAAGCTGCTTTGTATCGCCCGCAATGCGATACATGGAATGGGACCGCTTCTCATCAGGAATAAAATCACCAAACACATTCAACAAGGGAACCTCCGCTCTATAGTGGCACCTCGCCTCAAAATCCAGTTACAAGAAAAAGACCATAAGTCGCACATCCTTCTCTGATCAAGCAGCAAAACTATGGAACTCTTTACCCCCCCCCAACATAAGATCCACGGACAGCCACCTTATCATCAGAAAACTGTTCAAGAATTGGCTCTTCACCACATAAGCTCCATACGCAAACAGAAATATACAGCATTTCTCTTTGTATATATGCATTTATTTGTACTATAGATATGTACCTATCTTTGTGTATTGATTTGTATAAACATGGAGGATAAGTATATTGTTAAAAAATAAATAAAATACATTTGTAAGTACAACAACACTTGAAAACCAGAGCTTATCTAATGCATCTTTAATCTACATATACTTGCTTCCTTTATGCATCTATATACCTTCCTATACTTTGATCTATATATTTATAACTTTTTTCCTAAAAAAGCATATTCAATGCACTACCCTAGTTCTCATCCTATACCTCCATCAATAACTTTAATCTACATATACTTACCTCCTTTATGCATCTATTGACTTTCCAAGTACTTATGGATCTATGTATTTATTATTTTCTTCTAATTCAAGCATATCCAGTGCACTGCCCTATTTCTCACCCTATACCTCTCTCAAAATATCTTCTACCCCAACTGTCTGACTCATCTCAAACTTCTTTCTACTACTCTTTACAATGCACTACCAGGGTCGGATTGGTAACGTGGGCACTCTGGAAATGGCCGAAGGGCCGGTAGCCGAGTTCTAGCTGTGGGCTGCTTTTTTGGGCAGCCTGGGGGCTGTCTGTGCTGTTAGGATGCCACCCGTTAATGTATGCTGATTGAGCGGGGGCAGAGGCCCTGAGCAGAAGTGGTCTCACTTGCATTCATGTGTGGCTCAGCTTTGTGAAGTCATCTGTGCATTTTTTAAAAATCTAAGTGAAGTTAATAGAACATGCCCGCCACCCCCTTTCTTTTCATAAAAGTTCGCTGAAGCAGTGTTTTGCGGAAAGGCAATATGCAAATGTGGGCCACTTTTTTTGGGTGTGCCTGGGCAGATTTTTTATCCCAATCCAACCCTGTGCACTACCCTACTTCTCACCCTATACCTCTATTAATATATCCTCTACATCCACTCTCTCATTTATTCCAAACCCCATACCACTACTATGATTTCCAAAATAACCCTTTCTAGACTCTCCCCTACTCTACCCCTCCTTGCATCATCTGACACCTCTTTTACTATACCGATCCCCCAAAACAAGCCTTTCTAAACTCTTTCCTCTGACTCTTCCCCTCCACATCCCTTTTTACTTATCCCAAGCCTCCTCCTACTGCTATGACCTCCAAAACAAACAAACAAAAAAAAGTCTAAATCCTTCACTCTTCTATATCTCCACTATCCTTTTCAATCAAAATAACAGACTAACATCTCCACTTCTCAAATTTCATATTTCACTATACTAATTCCCCACGAATCCTTTATGGGTTCCAGAGTAACGTGCTACTCGCCGAAAAAGCGCTTCAACACCTCTTCAGGGGTAGCAAGCACTATATAAATGCAAACCTTTTTCCCTCTTCTATCCCTCCACTACCCTTCTCTATGCAAATAACTAAATCACATATCCACCACTCAAATTACTTTCATATTTCACTATACTAATTTTCAACGCTAATCCTTTATAGGTTCGGGGAAAAAAGCGCTTCAACACCCCATCAGGGGTAACAAGCGCTACATAAATACTAACTTTTTCCCCTCTTCTATCCCTCCCCTTCTCAATCCAAATAACTGACTAACATATCCACCACTCAAATTACTTTCATATTTCACTACACTAATTCAGCACTAATCCTTTATGGGTTCCCGAGTAATGTGCTACTCGCCAAAAAAGCGCTTCAACACCCCATCAGGGGTAGCAAGCGCTATATAAATGCAAACTTCGTTCCCTCTTCTATCCTGCCGCTGCCCTTCTCTATCCAAATAACTGAATAACAGATCCACCACTCAAATTACTTTCATATTTCACTATACTAAGTTTCAACACTAATCCTTTATGGGTTCCAGAGTAGCGTGCTACTCGCCAAAAAAGCGCTTCAACACCCCATCTGGGGTAACAAGTGCTATAGAGATGCAAACCCTTTTCCCTCTTCCATCCCTCCTCTACCCCTCTCAATCCAAATTACTGACTAACATAACCACCATTCAAATGACTTTCATATTTCACTGTGCTAATTCAACACTAATCCTTTATGGATTTCCAGAGAAGTGTGCTACTCGCCAAAAAAGCGATTCAACACCCCATCAGGAGTAGCAAGCGCTATATAAATGCAAACCTCTTTCCCTCTTCTATCCCGCCGCTACCCTTCTCTATCCAAATAACTGAATAACAGATCCACCACTCGAATTACTTTCATATTTCACTATACTAATTTTCAACACTAATCCTTTATGGGTTCCAGAGTAGAGTGCTACTCGCCAAAAAAGCGTGTCAACACCCCGTCAGGGGTAGCAAGCGTTATATAAATGAAAGCCTATTGCCCTCTTCTATCCTTCCACTATCCTTCTGAATACAAATAACTGACTAACGTATCCACCACTCAAATTACTTTCATATTTCATTTTACTAATTCAACACTAATCCTTTATGGGTTCCGGTGTAGCATGCTGCTCTCCAAAAAAGAGATTCGATGCCTCGTCAGGGGTAGTATTGAGCGCTATATAAACGCAGATACAATACAATACAAATTCAAAAAGAACAATTGATGGACAGAATGCAGATCAATGTCATACATTCACCCCAGTACAGAGATCTGGGCCTAAATCCATCGTTTTTTGCTCCCCATGCCATTCCAGTTTGAACCCAGCCATATGCAAATCAGAATTGACCCTGTGCTCAATGGGAACAGTTCAGCCCGAACTGCCAAGCCAGGTCCTCCCTGGACTGAAAACAAGCATCCTAGGACCGGTTTCGGGCATACCCGTCCCACTCGGGGTAACAAATGCAAATAGAACAATTGATGGACAGAATGCAGAACAATGTCATACATTCACCCAGTACAGAGATCTGGACCTAAATCCATCATTTTGTTTTTTTTGCAGCACTGTATTGCATGAAACGTTAGTAAATCTGCTCCTTATGTTTTTTAAACACTGCCCTAAAGAAATTGGCAACAAGAGCAAAAGTGATAGGAGATCTGTTCTGGCTTAGTTAATTAGTCCCAAACAAACCTAATTTTAAAATATCTGATGTGATAGGCACCTGCTGCACAGATCTTTGTGAACCCAGTAAATTCCAGGGTATAATAGCATAAGATGAAATTTGTGGTTAATGCACTTCATGGAGAGATCTGTGTGCAGTCATCACAGGTCTGACGCATCATTAAACAGCACAGAGGGTTAATGGGCCTTCTGCACATGCAGGTCACACACATGCATTCTATTAAGATCGCCCCGAGCTTTACTATTTTATTGCAGAAATCTGTGCGTTACACGCAGGTCACAAATGTTACAATCCTTGTAATACAGCTCAGTGATTTATAAATTGCTATCAAGAAGCTACATTGAAACTGCAAGGGGCACATTTAAAACCTTTCTGATTTTTTCCACAATCGTTCATTTTTCAAAGGTTGCTAAAAAAATTCCTTTAGGTAATAATGTACCTTTTTTTTTGTAAGAACTATACACATGGATATCAATGTTATTAGTTTATATAGAAAGATGCAACTGATGTTTTTACAGTGCAGGTGTATATCACGCATAAAGAGGTTGGAAAGCCATGCCTCCAAATCATGCGTTATCTCTTAAGCACCGCCCTCACACTCTGCAGGGTGCAACTATGAATTCAAAACACACTGCACAATGCCTACCGAGTGCAATACTTCTATAGGGAGAGTACTGCCACTTACTTCTCAGGATGGATACAATACCTCTAGTGACTCTGCCTGTCTGCACGGTCCTGTGCTGTTGTTGTTCTTCGCCACGAGGGTATCCTGGCTCATTTGACCACCTCCTCGGCCATCCTGCTGTCCCTGTCTCCCCCCGCCGCCGCTGCCTCTCCATCTCGGCACGGGCGCTGAGAAGGGGGGACTACAACTCCCAGGGTCCCCTGCGGCAGGAGCCGCAGCTGCTGATTCGCGCGCCTGGAGGCGCTTTAAAATCAAGGCCAGCCCCAGGGGAACGGGTGTGACTCTGCCTGTCTGCACGGTCCTGTGCTGTCGTTGTTCTTCGCCACGAGGGTATCCTGGCTCATTTGACCACCTCCTCGGCCATCCTGCTGTCCCTGTCTCCCCCCGCCGCCGCTGCCTCTCCATCTCGGCACGAGCGCTGAGAAGGGGGGACTACAACTCCCAGGGTCCTCTGCGGCAGGAGCCGCCGCTGCTGATTCGCCCGCCTGGAGGCGCTTTAAAATCCAGGCCAGCCCCGGGGGAGCGGGTGTGACTCTGCCTGTCTGCACGGTCCTGTGCTGTCGTTGTTCTTCGCCACGAGGGTATCCTGGCTCATTTGACCACCTCCTCGGCCATCCTGCTGTCCCTGTCTCCCCCCGCCGCCGCTGCCTCTCCATCTCGGCACGGGCGCTGAGAAGGGGGGACTACAACTCACAGGGTCCTATGCAGCAGGAGCCGCCGCTGCTGATTCGCGCGCCTGGAGGCGCTTTAAAATCAAGGCCAGCCCCGGGGGAGCGGGTGTGACTCTGCCTGTCTGCACGGTCCTGTGCTGTCGTTGTTCTCCGCCACGAGGGTATCCTGGCTCATTTGACCACCTCCTCGGCCATCCTGCTGTCCCTGTCTCCCCCCGCCGCCACTGCCTCTCCATCTCGGCACGGGCGCTGAGAAGGGGGGGACTACAACTCCCAGGGTCCTCTGTGGCAGGAGCCGCCGCTGCTGATTCGCGTGCCTGGAGGCGCTTTAAAATCAAGGCCAGCCCCCGCGTCGCGGGACGCGCGCGGGCGTCGCCGGGCTAAGCCCGGGCAAAGGGCGGGCCGTCTGTGGCCGTCAGGGGCCAGAGGAGGCCGGGCCGGGCCACCCCCATGGACTCGCAGTTCAATGCAAACCATTCCCTCAGGTGACTGTCATATACATACGGGCGGTTGCTATATTAAATCGCTGTTTATTGTTGTATCAGGGTGTGTTTAGAATTGTATAAGTATGAATAGACGTAAGGGTGCGGTGGGGACACTTGATGCATTCATGATTAGGGCAGAGAGCTTACTCACGCATGAGATCGAGCTAACTGAGCGGCGACTATCCCTAGATTTGCTAACGGCTCAAAGACGCTCTTCATTGGAAGTTCGGACTCGATCTCGCAATTCTAAAATTTCTATTGAGTTTAAACCTAAGGAACCACCGGCTAAACGCAAAAGGGGCCCCAATCTTACATCCAAATCCCACAACTGCTCTGAAGTTCTTAGTGCTGTTCCCTTAAAAATTCCAGCTGCTCCAACTACCGTGTCTGCTGGACACTACCGTGTCCTCTTCTTTACAGGAAAGACTCGCATGCATGGAGCAATTGTTAACCCGGGAGCCAGTTTCCGATCTCCCGGTTGATAACCGCAATCCCCTGGTTACAACCATTCATATGCAGGGGGTTCTGCTAACCTAGGTCTCGGGACGGCTGACGCTAACAATAGGACCCAGTGTCCACCTAGTAGCCCACAGCAACATCACTCTGCGATTGTTCCCCCCCAAACATCAGACCCTGAAGCAAGACAATCCACCATGGATTCAATGCCGCCAAAGACTTTTCCTAAAACTGAGGCTCTGAATCTTCCCCCTGCCTCCTATCCTTATGTGATAGTTTTGGCAGGAGTTCCCTGCTTGTCAGGTTCTAGGAAGGAGTCATGGGTGGACCTTCGAAACAAATGTGTGGATTGGCTGAGGAAACACAAAGGGTTCGATCCGGCCAGATTGCACGAAATCCTAATGGTGCGAAGAGTGGGATGGGTGGGCGAATCTGTTAAAAACATTACAGGTGATTGTATTGTTATTAATTTTTGTAGACCCCCACACTGTTCGGTCTCTAATGCAAACCCGTGAGTTATCGCCGGGTCTAAAGTCGAATATATGTATGTTTACCCTTGGTTATTTTTATAAACCCATTATTAACGCATGTGCGCCCACGCCCAAGGCCCTTCCTTTGGTTAATCGCTTCTCAACTTTGTCAGATTTAGATGTTCCCGACTGACAACCAAGAGTGAGTGTTGAACCCCTTGCCCTGTTACAGATTGAGGCTACTCCTGCTCTTTCCCCAGTACCAGTACTTGTTATTCAAAATAGCCTAGACAGTCACTCAGGGAGAGTTGTGTCAACAGCGGGCACCTTAAATGTTTTAAGTTGGAACGTAGCAGGCCTCCAACAGAGATTACGCGATCCCGGGTGGCTCAGCTTAATTCAGAGTCACAACATAATCATGTTACAGGAGACATGGGCCACAATGGAACTGTACGTTAACGGGTTCCACTGCTACAACACTCTGGCAACCAAATCCAGAATGGGCCGTCCCTCGGGAGGCTTATCTACCTGGGTTAATATCTCCGTCGGAGGCACTACTAGGGTTATACCAACGTATAACCAGAATTTCCAGGCCATATTATTCAACCAGAAAATAAGTTTTTTCCTGGTTAACTTTTATAATAATGATTTTAGTTCATCGCCAAATATAAACTTTCGAAATCTTTTTAACTTTATTACTACTTTGGAATCTAGGCACGACTTTGATGATACTAGCGGGCTTGTGTTGGGAGGTGATTTTAATGCAAGACTCAATGTGGCTTGTCCACCCATGGGGGAAAGTAACCTCGGCTCTGGGTGTCAAAGGGGAGTGGAATTGATTTCCTTTTTGAATTCACACAATCTGGAGAATGCAATGTACATAATGGCTAATTCTTTGTTAACAGTCCCCCTAGTGCCTACATTCAGAGGCAGAGATTGTTTATCAATTATTGATTACATTTTTATTTCTCCTGGGTTGTCTGACCGTATTAGCGAGGCTACGGTAATTCCCATGCCTCAAGGGGATCACAACCCCATTAAGGTCTGCCTAAAATCAATCCACCGCCCGGTATATAATAAGGAATGTGGAGCTAGGAACCTCTCCACATGTTCAAATAATCTTAGATTAAAATGGAGGGGCATTAATATTAAGGGGACTTTTCAGACACTGGTTAGAGATAACTTACCCCTTTTCCTCTCATGTTTGTCTAACCTAAATCCGAATCCCGAGGCAGTTGAGGATTTTGTAAAGATCTGCTCAGCTTTCCGAGCCCAACTCATGACTCCGCGGCGCATAGTCCCGGATGGTCCGAGATGGTTTGATCACGAGTGTTCTCTAGCCAACCGTGACTTGCGGCGTTTTTTATCTTCCTGCCCAAGGAACCTGACCGATGTGAAAAATGCTAGGATTCGATACAAACTGGCCATTACTAGAAGGAAGGAGGAGATCCTAGAAGAGCGCTGGGAGGTGTTAGCGCGAACTGCTGATCGCGGAAGGGGGGATATCTTTTGGGCCGCGGTCAAAGACTTGCGTTGCTCAGGCCAGCTTCTGACCCCAATGGACTGCACCATTTCTGGTGCAGCCTGGGTGGACCATTTTTCTAAGATCTATGCCGCCCCGAACTCAGTAATAGCTATACCAATATTTAACCACCCCCCGTGGGTAGAAATATCATTATCAGAGGTGGAAGAAGCTATTACTCAGAGCGCGGGGAATAAGGCCCCAGGCCCGGACGGCCTTCCTATTGATATCATTAAATCTTATCCCGACTTGTGGGGCCCTCTTTTGTTGAATGTTTTTAATAATCTAACACTCACCTCCCCACCAACAACTTGGTCATCGAGCACAATAGTGCCTATCTTCAAGAAGGGAGACCGGTCCCAACCATCCTGTTATAGGCCTATCTCCCTCATTGACAACACCCTAAAAATACTAGGCAGAGTGCTATTTAATAAAATTTTGACCTGGGCCGAGGATAATCATATCTTAGAGAGTTGCCAGCTGGGTTTTCGAAATAAGGTTGGTACGGCAGAGCAATGTCTTAACCTCAACCTTATTTTGGGTAAATATACCGTAGCTCGTAAATCCCCAATTTACCTCGCCTTCATGGACCTATCCACTGCCTTCGACCTTGTTAATAGGTCGATGCTTTGGAGGGCCTTACTGCAATATGGCCTGGATGAATCTTTGGTTCATTTACTGGCTTTCTTGCACAGAGATCTGAAGGCCTGCATTCGGATTAGCCAAGGGGGTGAGGTGACTGATGCGGTAAGAGTGCATAGAGGGGTCAGACAGGGCTGTGTCTTAGCCCCTCTTTTATTTATCATTTATATTAATGGGCTACACAAGTTCTTGGTTTCTCTAACTTGTGATGTCCCCAAAATAAAGGGCAATTACCTCCCCGCTCTGCTATATGCAGACGATGCGGTCCTTATGGGCCGCACCCCCAATGCGTTACGCACCCTAGTGAATGGTTTCGTCGACCATATGGACTCTTTGGACTTAAAGACCCATTTCAAGAAATCCTTTGTCCTGTCCTGTGGCCCGAAGAAACGACACATTGGAAGTATTGTTGTGGGGACAGAGAGATTGGGGTCTACCAGCAGTTTCCCGTATTTGGGAGTGGTCTTTGCTGCGAACAACTCCTGGAGTGGGCATATTGCCCACTCCAGGGGTAGGTTCTCAAAGGCCATTAACTCTATCCTGAGCCTCCCCCGCCCTAAAAAGACTGGCGCGTTGGCTGCCACTCTAAAAATATATAAGGCCCAATGCGTCCCGGTTGCAACGTATGGAGCTGAGGTTTGGGGAACTGCCAGATGCTCGCACATTCTTGCTGAGGAAAATAGATTTTGCAGGAAGCTCCTTTGTGCCCCCATCTCCTCTCCCCACTACATATGTCATAAAGAATTGGGGTTGCACTTTATAGGGGATTTTATTCGTGCTCCCCCTGCTCTTTTTTGGCTGGCTATTTGGAAAAACCCTGCCGCTAAATTGACTAGGGACATCATAGAGGATTGTTTATGTTGTGATAGAGGCATGTCCATTCCTTGGCTTTCTGGGGTGCAGAGCGTTCTTTGTAGCGTGAACTTTCAAAACGTCTTTTCTGGTCCTACCACTACCCAGCTCCCACCCAAGTCCGTACTTAAACAAGCTCTCTATACGTTGTTGAATGATGAAAGGGTTGTGAGAGAGTCCATGAAACCTAGTGTTACTAGATACCTAGCCCGCAATCTTTTAACTTATCCCACACCCAACTATTTAACTCTCCCAATGAGCCACTGGGAGCGAGGCCTCTTATTTCGTGGTTTTTAACTCCGTATTTTAAAAAATTGAAACCAATTAGCCTGGACCTCGCACTTTCGATGATATTGACCCTGGATGATCATGAACTTGTTTTCCGTGTGGGCTCCTTTTTAAAAACTGCGGTTCGTGCCCGTTGAACTATGTCTTAAAGTATGAACGAACTGTTGTTTTTATCCTGTAAATATTTGCATATTGTATATTTGCAACGTTTACTGTATCTTGAGCTTTTATGGATTGTTATTATCCGAATAAAGTTTTGAAACTTGAACCTCTATTGGGAAAGTACCAACACTTATCAGTCAGGATGCATTATTTCTAAAGGAAGATTACCAACACTTCTTACTGGAACGACTTTCATCTAATGGGTGATTTATTTAATTAAAGTTTTATATAGCACGAACATGACCAGAGAGGGTATCAGAGCGCTTTACAAATGATCAGGGTGAGAGAAACAAGAAAGGTCGAAAATAATAAAATGTCAGAACTTCTAAGCAGGGATGCAATACTTCTAATAGAAAAGTACTGGCACTTCTCATCCGGGGTGTTGCAGGCCATCAAACACTGTTTATTTGTCTCCATACCAGCATCCTAGGGTGCTAGGTAAGGTTACCAGAGGGCTCCATATCACCATGTTTAGCCTTTGGCATTAATTGAACAACATAAAGAATTCAGGAAGCTGTAGCTCTGATTAACCTCAAGTTGGACAAGTTGGAGACAGAAACCTGGGCTGGAATTCTGTACCCTTAATTGCACAATCATCTGGTAATCTATTGGGCAAGTGATTTGATGGTAGTGAGGCAGAACAGAAGTGGGACAAGATTTGTACAGGGAGAGTCATACTGAGGAGAAGAGGACAGAAAGAGTTTCAAGATATCCCTGTTCACAACCGATAGGGGTGGATGAGCTCCTGACTGACATTGAGGTGAACGGTAACAGCAGTGTTTGCCTGGTGATGGTCACCTGGGATTTTCTAGAGGTCGGGCCTGAGAAGCAAGGCACTGGCATTAAAACAGGACTTTAGTTCAGGTGTGTGGTAGATGAAACTGGCTCTGGAGAACTGTGGTTTGAGCAACTCTGATCTCCATAACTACTGGATTCAGGGAACATTGAAAATGGGGGGTGCTAATGGACAACTATTTGGGAAGCTACTTGCCCCTTATTTCTGGACCAGTGCAGGTTTTCACACAATCCGCCAACAGCTAAAGAGGGAACCTCTTAAGGGTCACCCTAAGTGAATCCAGGCACAACCCCCATCTCGCCCTCCATGAAGTTTTTGATCAGCGAAGTCTTCACCTACGTCAAAGATGTAGAACAGAACCTTGGCTAGGAGACGGGATTGGGCTGCATTATGCCATAAGGCACCACCTTCTCCAAACATTTTCTCACTAAGGGGCCTATTTACAAAGATTTAATGCTGCTGTAGTGCCATATTTACAAATTTCTGCAAATGCCAGTTAGCGGCCTATTTCCAGCCTTAAAGTTAATTGCTCACAGCGACACTTCTGTTAGCATGACGTATTCATTCATGGAGGCTTTATTGCGGCTATTACAGCCAAAAAAGCACATAAAAAAAACCATACATCATATAAAATTCATAATAGATATAGGATCATAAAATAGATTAAAATATAAACATTTTAGTGTGACTTATCGAAAATAAGATGCAAGGTAGGCATTCTCGCCAGTGCATAATTTGTAAACAAATAAGTGCCTGGGCTCTCGTGAAGAGGCCACCGCAGTTTGCACCACACAGTGCCCCTGCCAGCACTGCCAATGACAGACCTTACACAACCACTAACCATCACACTGCTACCAGTTTGAGAATTCAGACTGTTCGAGGCCCCCAAGCTTTAAGAATGGTTTGGGTGGCAGGTATTAGTTGTTTTAAACATGTACTGAATTAATAAATAACAGTTTTTCTGCTCCTATTTAAATAAGAAGCTATGCCAAGTGCCGGTGCCGAGCACTGGAAACCACCGGCTCAAATTAAGAACTGTTTCCTGCAAAAAAACTTGTGCAAAACACACAACGCAATATTTACAAGGATTTCCTTGTATGTCTCTAAAAGTAAAAATGACAGCTTAGTCCCATTAGCGGTAGTTTTTTACATCAGAAATGATCTGGTCTTAAAAATGATGCAAACACACTTGGGGCCTCATTTAAGAGGTTTTGGGGCAGGACAGCGCCGCAGGGAATCTTGTGGCACTGCCATGTGACAAATCAAAAGAGCAGGAATGCGCCCTGTCAATAAGATTGAGCGCATTCCTGTCTTTTTCCCCAACGCTGGCACACAATGGCAGCCATGCGCCAACTCAGGCACCCTTGTGCCATGCTGCAAAGGTGCCTGAGTTGCAGGGCTGATTATTTTAGTGCAGGAAGGGCCACCTTCCAGCACAAAAATTATCTAGAAAGGGGATTTGCCTCATCCATGTGTGCTGCAGCATGCAGCACAATTTCTTTTCCGTTTAAGTGTCTTTATTGGTATTTTTCGGAAAACATAGTTGCCATACAGGTACAAGCATCATTTCAGCTCAGGGGTGGAGGTGCATACATCACAGGTAATAATAATTCAGTCAATAGTTCAGTGCATGGCTTGGAGCAAAGGCCGCTGCGACTAACACCAATATGCGTTAAAGGGCATACAGGGATTGGACGCTGTGTCTTACGCTACTAATAGGAGCTGACGAGTATGGCACATTGAAGGGAGGGAAGAGGAACCAAGGTCTAGGGAATAACAGTATTAACTGGTGCCCAACTCAGGTCTCCGATACTACTATTCTCTCTCACACTGCCCGCACGACCCGCATAACCGTAGGATCAATGTGTACATATCTAGTCGCATCCCTAGAAGATGATGAGGGAGGTGGGTGAAAGCGGGGCAAGGCAGGGAGCCAGCGCGCCCATGGAGCATGCCTGTCTTACTTGCTACTGTTTCGCTGCTACTGCCACTACGTCCATTCATGTTACGGGGGCCTGGGGCTCGCCCTCTGACTGCCAGCTGCGCTGAAAGTCCTGCAATATACCATCCCAGTCGGATGCCATCTAAACTTTAAGTAACCCCAATGTGTCTTCGCGGAGCAAGGTGATACTTTCAGTTAGTGAGTGAGACCATGCCAGCACAGGGGGAAGCTCCAAATGCTTCAATCTCTTGGTGATTAAGCACTTAGCTGCAAGTTGTCCCAGATCTCTAAACCTGGACTCCACCCTGTGCCTAGCCAATCTATGGAAGAGCCCTAAGAGATATATGTCTTACGTACAAGTGCAGCCAGCTCAGTGTGCTGTGATGTTACGCTAGTACTCATCGAGTAAGGGGCAGGTCCCTCAAGTATAGACACCCATTCAAGGTCTGGGCACAGGTGGTTCAGGTCTGTCGAAGAGACGTTAATGGGTGTGCTGTGTGCGTGCGCAGCAAGCTAGCAAACTACTTTGTGAGATGCCTCCCATTGCCCCCACATGTATGTATTGAATTGTGAGATGCATGTCAGGCTCCCGGTACACGTCCCACCATAGGGTCCGCAGTGCTGTAAGTAACAAAGTACAAAGTAAAAACTGACCTTGCAGTGCTCCAGCATCCTCTACTATGGCTTCGAAGGGTGCCAGCAAACTATCTTGGTATAGGTCGCCCAGAGTCTGTAGGTCAACCCCCTGACAGGCAGAAAGTTCCACCCTAATTGTGGTGCAGCCACCCCTCGGCATGCCTTGCAGCGGTAATGCCTGTGCATACGGGATGGCAAAGCGTGTGAGTTGCAAACAACGGCGAAAGCATTTATTCGCCATCTCCAACATTATCTGGACAGGCACCCCACCTCTTCTCCTGGGATGAAAGAGCACCAGGACTGATGAGTGTGTCCACACTGGCGAAGGTGCAGCTGCGTGCTCAAGATTTAGTCCACTGGCCCATTTGGCCACCCACTGCAATTGTAGGTACTACAAGGCCTCCTTGACTAACTGGTAAGTATAGCTTGGACAGTGCAAGCCTGCACCGCGATCCATTCCATATGAACTCATGCAGGACGCATTTGAAGGAGCGGAAGACCGGAGGCCAAATATACACTGGCAAGTTAGTAAAGAAATACAGTAACCGGGGCGGCACCACCATTTTAAGTAGTGATATGTGACCCATGGCGGTCAGGGGCAGACTCTGCCAGAACAGCATTTGCGACTTGGCAGCTGCTATCGCCTGCGATATGTTCCCATCTACCAGGTCCATTGACTGATGATACTCGTACTCCAAGGTACAGAAAGACAGTGGGTTACCACTTCACAGGTATATTGTTAATGACCAGTGTGTGGTCGGGGCAAGCCTGGTAGAATGGGTGCAAGGAAGATTTCGCCCAATTCATTCTGAGACCAGAGAGGGACGCAAAATCACTGAGGATCTTTGCCAAGTCAAATGGCGTTCCCCTTATATCGCGGTTGTACCGGAGCAAGTTGTCTGCATAGAGGGAGATCGCATGGGTCCCATCACCAAAGGGGATACCTCATCCTGTCCTACTTCCACAAATGGCTTCCGCGAGGGGCTCTATAGCTAGCGAGAAGAGCAGAGATGACAGTGGGCACCCTTGCCTGGTACCATGACTGATGGGCACAAGGTCCGACACGAGGGCGCCCATTTTGACTCTAGCGAAAGTAGAGGTGTAGAACAGCCGTTTTAGGCATAGAAAACGAGCCAGAGTGCGTAGTGGGACAAGGAGGTGAATTGAAACTCTCATTCCGTGGTATCAAATGCCTTTTCCAAGTCAAGCACCAGACACCTGGAGTGAGGCTGAATAGCTGGCCACCCGGAAAAATCGACACAGGTTAAGGGATGTGTTCTGGGAAGGCACAAATATGTTCTGGTCAGCGTACACCAGATTGGGCACCAGGGTGACCAACCGATCCACCTGTATTTTGGCCAGGATTTTATAGTCGGTGTTTAAAAGCGCCAGTGGTTGGTAGGAGCCCAAGTGCATTGGGTCTCTATCCGGCTTAGGCAAAGAAATGGGCAGAGCTTCACGGAGAGAGCCTGAGAGGATGGAGGTTTCAACCGAATCCTCATACAGGGTGAGCAGGCAGGGGGCCAACACAGGCGGGTATGCCTTACAATAATCCGCTGGCAGCCCATCCGGCCGGGGCGTCTTGCCTGTGGCCGGAGCTCGGACGGCTGCCCCGACTTAAAATAGTGGGCAAGTGAGTGGATGCAAAGAAGCCCGCTAGATCAGCTGGAAAAATGCCTGCAGCAGACACATACAGAGCTGTGTAGTGTCTGGTGTGCTCCCTATGGATCTCCCGCTGAGTGTACAACAACTGTCCCGAAAGGATAGGGTTCTGTGCCTGCTCTTGACAGATCAGCCATGCGACCAACCGCCCTCCTCGGTCTGCGCTGCATGAGTGCGGGTGGAATGTGCAGAATAGTTCAGGCATCGTAATCGCTCCAGTAGATCCGCATGCTCATGTCCCACATCAGCCAAACGCAGTGTACCGCTTGAGTATGTCATTGAAGCAGACTCCAGCTTCAGGACGGTGCGCTCCATACGCATTGATTTGTTTGCGAACACCCCAGCTGAGTCCCATGCAGTGCCCCCTGATGGTGACTTTGACGCTTCCCAATTCACGCCTCTGGTGGCAGCAGAGCCAGCATTTGTATCAAAGAAGTCCACCGTGGCAGAGCCCAGCAATGCCCGAAAAGGAGGCTCCTCCGTCGCCGCAGGTTGGAGGCGCCAGAAATGCACCGCCTGTTTGGCATCTTCCCATTCCAGCTGGAGAAGCTGGGGGTTGTGATCCGAATGTGTGTGCCCCAGGTAGTCCACACACCGACAAACCGGAAGCAGCTCTGACGAGCTCACAAGGCGATCAAAGCGAACGTGGAGATCATGCGTCGAGGAATAAAAAGAAAAGACATGCGCATCTGGGTTTAACGCTCACCAGACGTCAGCAAAGTGCCAGTTCTGCAGCCAATCTTCTAGTGCCCGGGCTTTAGACATGGCGACTGAACAGGAAAGCAGTGGAAAAGACCTGTCTAATGCAAGATCGGTGACGGCGTTGAAATCCCTCCAATGAGCCAGGGGATGGCACTCCAGCAGGCTAGTGTACTGGAGATTGTGCGTAAAAAAGCTGTCTGGTCTGTGTTAGGTGCGTACATATTCCAGAGTAATAAACGCCTCCCATCCAACCACTCCAGTACGAATATGTAGCGGCCCTCCCATCCACCTCTGTCCCCTCCACCGCAAAGGGGATTCCCGGCCACAAGCAGATAAGCACCCACCTCGCATACGCGTAGTAATCTGTTGCAAATACCCGACTACGCCATTGGTGGTGGAGCTTGCGGGCTTCGGGCAGCGTAATATGTGTTTCCTGCCATAACACAATGTGGGCTGACCTGTGCTTAAGGTAGGAATACACAGCATAGCGGTGCCTTGGCGTATGCATGTCCCTCACATTCCAGGTGATTATGTTAATAACCGGCATGTGTGGAATGGTGCAGGCATGTGGAGGTACATGGGGAACGCAGCAGGAGGGAGGGAGCAGAGTATCCGGTCAAAAGCCTGCAAATGTGGGCAGCACCTGCAGGACAACTTTGCCTGTAATATGCGCTTGTTAAACAATAAGCTGAGGGGGAGAACAGGAGTAATGTAACATTGAACATCATAGGAGCGGAGGGACAACATGTACCCACCTAAACTGGCAATAACACCTTGTGGTAACTGCAGGCAAGTATCGCCAGCTGAACAGAGCTTAAGGCTCTAGAGGTTTGAGAGGCTAGCACACCAGTGCCCCACATGTCCACAGGAAAGAGCGCTCAGGGTCCTTTATATCAGTCTCCAGTCCAGCTGTGAGGGCAGGTGTGAGAAGTTGGCCTGGTATATGCTGTCCACTAGTTCTAGTGTGCACCTTGCACCAGTCCAAACAACCCTTATTGATGATTAGGTTAAAGACAACCTTTATTGAAAGCTAGCCTAGTGGTAGCTATGGAGATCAGCCTTCAGGCTAAGTCTCGAAGGAATGTAAAGCAGCTTGGTTTACCAGATTATAACCTCCTGAATGACCAAATGAAAGGAAGACCACACAAGGTACATATATAAAATATATGTATTTATTACTAAACACTCTCTACTAACCTCTTTATGAGATTAGAGAGCAAGGCACAAAATACTACAGTTCTAAAACGACAGTAAATAGCACAATATACAATGGGCCCCAGGGGGAGACCAAACCATATATTAAGAAAGTGGTATAAGAACCACGACTTGACTAGACACAGTGCCTAGAGCACGTAGAATCGCTGGGACCCCAAGGAACCACCCAAGGTAGTGACACAGGGGATCCACGGGGGATGTGTGCAGTGTGAGAACACAGCCGTGAGCTCCGTACAATCCTATGGGAAAGAAGCGGTTGGAATTTTAAAGATTAAGGACACTTAGGAGAGGACTTGGAGCAAACCCTTGTAGACTTAGAAGGTTCTAAGGCCAGCACACATGTGAGCACCGGAGTACTCGTGTTACCTAACCCAGGGAAGCCGGGTGCACAGGTGTCAAATGGTGTCGGGAATCTTCGCTGTTTTCAATGGTGAGTTGCTGCAAAGTGCTGCTGCCGTGGAAAGGAAAAGTATCCAGTGTGATCCAAGGCCTGGATCGAAGATGAGACGAACCTTAAAGCAGAGGGGACAGAGCCTGGGTCATTTGCCAGTGACCAGGGGCATGATAGACGAAAACTCACCGATCTCGGGTGTTTCAGGTGCAATGAGGTGAAGCTTGACTCCACTGCCACGGGGACCAGGAGACAGCGATGATGACCACAGTCCGCAGGCGAGCTGTCCCATGAAGGATGTCGAGTGCTGGAGGTCGGTGTCCTGATTGGAGACCAACAAGCCTTGGCAACGGCAACCCACGCGGTGAGACAAAAACGGCTTTGGTGTGGACCAGCAAGGTCCTGTGGACTCCCCAAGCGATGGAGAGTCAGGGCACATCTGGAGCAACTAGGTAAGCCCTTAGAAAGTACCCTTCTCAGGGACCCACAAGTCGACAGACAAGGGATCGTGAAGGGACCTAGAGAGGAATCACTAAATACCAGCCCACGGGTCACTCGAGGAGTGTAGGCCAGTAATCTTCAGTGGAATCACTGCTCGGGGTCTGCACTACAAGTAAGCCAAAGCACAGCTTCAGGGATCACCAAGAAGAATATGCTGCTGCAAATGTGCACGGTGTCGAGGGGTTCGGGTTGCACGGTCCCCACGAGGGTTTTAGATCTCAGGGTTGCTGAGAGCCCGGATCGGCCTCGGGGAAGTTTGGAAACCCACCTCCTGTGTTGCAAAGTCTTCGGAGTCCTTCAGGAGCTGTGTAGTTGCAAACCGGACATATGAGTCTTTGGTGCCTGCCTTGCAGGGGAGTAACTCCTTTACTCCAAGGGAGATTCTTCAGACATCCAACGTTGTGTAGATAGTAGAAGTTCTGGGATTCTGTAGCATAGTTTCGTCCAGGTAAATCTAAAGTCCTGTAGCCAGGGGTTCCTACTTTATACCCAAGGAAGGGGTGGGAAAAACTCTGGGGACCAACCTATGGGAGGGTCAAGACAGAGGGGTGGCTACACCAATGTCCTTTGTCCTGTTTTGCGCAAGAGCAGGGGCTGGTAGCCCTTGCAACCGGTTTGAGCACAGGGACACCAAATGTGCCCCCAGTGCAGATATCAAAGCACTCTTGGAGTGCACCCACCCAGCCCAAGTACATTAAAGCCTGTCTGGGAGGTGTTCACACCTCCATGTGACAGGAAACCAATTGTCCAGCTGTCCCCTGCCGGAATATCATCCAGCAGCAGGAGGGCAGACTCGTGTCTGTGGCTGGCAGCATCCATTTTGTGATGCCAGGGTCTGTGAAGCTGGTACCGGGTGTACCGGTGCTGTCACGTTTCTCCCTCTAGTAGGGTGAAATCATACCTCCCACACCAGTTACTGGTGTGGAGGTATGATTCCAAGGTGTTTGACACCAAACATGACATCTTTCCATTCAGCCATTCCAAAGTTAGCATTTACCGCGTGGTTATAATGCACTTAAGAGTATATGGTTTGGCTGCATCACAAACAACCCCGGAATAAAGGTTCCGAAGGCTGCAGAGGGGCTCTGCTCATGCATGGGCACCCTCTCACAAAAAAAACAACACCCTGCCTTCAGGATTGATAAGGTCTGCCATAGGGGTGACTGATAGGTGTATATGTGCAGTGATATGGATAGATATAGGGAACCTATATCTGAGTAAGGGGTGCATACACCACCTTACGCAGGCTGCTGTAGAAGACTTGTTGTGTCATTTTAAATGGTCTCCCATGGGTGGCTAATACATGCTGCAGCCCCTGAGAAGCCTCCGGGGTACCTAAGCCCTGGGTATATAGTATACCATATACTAGGGACTTATAAGGGTACACCAGAATCCAATCTGTAGTGTACCTAAAGTAAATGCAATCAATTTAGAGAGGAAGAAGCTAGGCTGGGGCCCTGGATAGTAGGGTCCCAGTCAGGCTAAAGTCGAAAAACAGTAAAACATCAGCAAAAAGTGGGGGTAACCATAAGAAGCAGATCCTACTCTCCTACACAAGGCGCTGAGCTCCCAGACTGCTTTCCATCTCTCCATCAATGACACCATGCCAGCCGGCGCACCAGAGGCCCATGCCGAATGCATCAGATATCATCACACCACATGTTCCATTTGGTAGTCAAAACCTTAAATTAGGTCATCTGCTGTCTGAGGAGTCACATACGGCCTGGATTCTGCACCGGATGGCCATGTCGCAGTGGAGCCATCGTTGCTGGGGGTATGCTCAGGGGAAGTGTTGGGATCCCATCTCTGAGTACGATCGTGCATCGTTGCCGCCACATACAGCGCCTTCCGCCTCTCTTGTGTAATCTGCACCATGTTGGTGGTGGCTTATAGTAGGGGTGTGGGATGCCTGCTCCTCCTACGCCTCCCACAATGACTGGCTCCGCGAATGACAGCGTGTTGCGCAGACCCTTCCCTCCTTGTACACAGCACCTGGCGACCATCCAGGTCCAGACCTGGTTAACGGCATCAAAAAATTACATGTTACCATCTGAGACTGCTAGCAGCCTTGCCGGGAAGAGAAGGAAGTACTTGATGCTCAACCTTCGGAGGCATCGCTTAACCACTAGAAACAACCCGATGCCTCTGCACACCAGTGGCGTAGTCAGGAAAGAAAAGTACTGTGGCTTTATCCACTTTTACCCCTCCCCCAGCTTGCGTACCTCCCTCAGGACAGTGTCACGATCCCTGTAGGAGGCAGAAGACAATGGGTCTAGGACCTGTCCCCGGTGGCAGACGGCTTGCCGGCACTTGATGGGCCCACTCCACAGAAAAGAATGGGGAGACTGCACCTGCTGGCAGTAGGCCACGCAACCATGTCTCAGTATATGCCACTGCATCAGCTCCTTCTGCTTCCTCGGACAGACTCACCACCCGCACATTGCTCCGCCGGGAGCGGCCCTCCGCATCTTCCGCTCTACATTCTAGTGACTTCACACATGCCATTCAATCAATCAATCAATCAATCAATCAGTGACACTTATAAAGCGCGCTACATACCCATAGGGTCTCAAGGCGCTGGGGGGGGGGGGGTGCCGCTACTGCTCGAACAGCCAGGTCTTCAGCTTCTTCCTGAAGGAGAGGTGGTCTTGGGTCAGGCGCAGGTCGGACGGGAGGCAGTTCCAGGTCTTGGCGGCCAGGTAGGAGAAGGACCTTCCTCCTGTAGTCGCTCTTCGGATGCGGGGGACGGCGGCGAGGGCGTGGTTGGCTGATCGGAGGTGGCGTTTGGGAGCGTAGAAGTTGACTCGGCTGTTGAGGTAGCTCGGGCCTTGGTCGTGTAGGGCTTTGTGTGCGTGGGTGAGGAGGCGGAAGGTGATTCTCTTGTTGATGGGGAGCCAGTGAAGGTCTCTCAGATGTCCGGAGATGTGGCTGGATCGTGGGATGTCGAGGATGAGTCTGGCTGAGGCGTTTTGGATCCGCTGGAGTCTCTTCTGGAGCTTGGCGGTGGTCCCGGCGTAGAGGGCGTTGCCGTAGTCCAGTCGGCTGGTGACGAGGGCCTGGGTGACGGTCTTCCTGGTCTCAGTGGGGATCCACCAGAAGATCTTCCGTAGCATGCGTAGGATGTTGAAGCACGCCGAGGAGACGCTGCTGACTTGCCTGGTCATGGAGAGGGAGGAGTCCAAGATGAAGCCCAGGTTTCGTGCATGGTCTGTCGGTTTGGGTGCGGTGCCCAGGGCGGGAGGCCACCAGGAGTCGTCCCAGGCGGAGGGAGAGGAGCCCAGGATGAGGACCTCCGTCTTGTCCGAGTTCAGTTTCAGGCGGCTGGTCGTCATCCACTCGGCTACCTCTTTCATCCCTTCGTGTAGGTTGGCTCTGGCGGCGGCGGGGTTGTTGGTCAGGGAGAGGATCAGCTGGGTGTCGTCGGCGTAGGAGATGATGCTGAGGTGGTGTTTGCGTACGATGGCCGCGAGGGGGCTCATGTAGACGTTGAAGAGGGTGGGGCTCAGGGATGATCCTTGGGGGACGCCGCAGATGACTTCGGAGGCCTCTGACTTGTACGGTGGTAGGCGGACTCGCTGTGTTCTTCCGTCGAGGAAGGAGATGATCCATTAGCTCCTGTACCATCAATGCTGCGGTCTGGGTAATAGGATGGACTTGGGTCACTTCTTACTCAATGTCTCATACCTTGCCAGTCAGCTTGCGATGATCTGCGCGCTCCAGGGTGAAGTCGACTGTGATTTTGTTGATACGGCCTTCAAGGGAAGTGCGCGTTTGTTTGAGGGAGGTACCTATTTTTTCCACAGCCACAAGTACAGAGTCTAGTTTGGAGTCCAGGGTGTCCGCTCTCACCTGCCCCGGCTGCCAGCGACCCCCATGCTGCTCAGTCCACTAACATGGAGGAGCAGGCAGGTGTGGACACCGCCCCCATGCGTAGGCGGCCCATTGTGGCGCCGCATGCCCAGGCACTATGTATAACATACAGTGCAGTGCAGTGTGGCCAGCCAGCCCCTCTCCTCCAGCCAGCTGTATGCTAGCCAGGAATCTTCATTCAGGCGGCACCAATGGAAATTCCCCATACACCCAAGAGTGCACTAACAGGGGGCGAGGAAAGGCAGCGCCACCCAGTCACCTCCTCTGATCTAACTGTGGTGAGGGGATTCCGTGTTCCCCAGTGCCCCAGTAATTAACGGCAGATCAAGCTGTGCGCCCAAGGGCCTGGGAACGAACTGACCCCTGGCACCCGCCACCACCAAGAGCCGATATCAGTGACTAGAGCCAGTTAGTGGAGTCCCCCACCAGTCTTGTTCGGTGACCTCGGTAATGTGGGTCCGCCGCAGCGCAGAGATTACTCAGGGCACGGTGTGCACCACCCACAGGCGCTAGGCCTGGGCCCGACACAACCCCTGGTCCTCCTCTGCTCCCTGTCCCACCTTCTCATCACCTGGACATCGACACCGGGGCTCAATCCACTGCGCTCTTTCCGAAGCTGTGGCTCAGCCAGCAGGAGCCTCAACCAGGCCGTATTTCACAATCCTGGGTACAGCAGTCGCCGCCGAGTCCGCTGAGGAACCTCTCGATGCAGGTGATGCCACAGGGCCCTCTTAGGTGCAAAGTTGCAGTGCTCCCGCCACATGAGTTTGGTGCTGTTTAGAAGCCTCACCCTCCACATCATCCAGGCAGCACCACCTCCTCTGGTCTGTGATGCAGAGAGGCGCGGCCCACCATCGGCAATCTCCTCTGTGCACCCCGGTGTAGTGGTGGCGTGAGTTATGCAATGCAGACTTCCCCATGTCGGTGCGCAGGAGGACTTCTACATGTTCACAGTTCCAAGGGGCGCTAGGCAGCCTTCTCACACAGGTCAGCAACGTGTCTCCATCTGACCTGCCAGACTTTGCCACCAAGTAAAGGCGATTGCCGACGCCTCAATGTCTACCGTTGCAGCCCACAGGCTCGGGCCCGACGCAGCCCGTTTATACTGTCAGGCCACAACGACTCCACAGCACTGGTGCCTACCACTCCGGTTCTCAGACACAGACCTAGCAAGGCCCCCAGGCCCCTGGGACTGTCCGCTCTTCCAGGCATCAGCCGCCATGGTGTCGCAAGGATGGCGCAATTAAAAGTGCTGCATCGCTGGTTTTTCCCAGCGTGCACCACTTTTCATAAATGAGGCCCTGATTGTGCATTTCCTCTTCCCCTGGGACTCTGGCTGGTCATCCTGGCTGTTGGGGGGTTGGGGAGGGATTGTAGACCTGTGCTGAACTTGGTCCTGGCTGCTTCATCCCGCATTCCAGTGTTTTTGTTGTTTTTTTCCTTGGAGGTGTATTTGTAAGCTCATTTTGCCTCTAGACGCTGAACAGTGACGTTGGGCTGACTAACGTGAATTTTTTTGCCGCTAATTGGCTGTCCAGCACTTTTTTAACGCTAATGTGTATTTTTCTATCACCTTGACGCTAGTGTTAGCGACCATTTTTCTATCTGCTAGCTGATCCCAACGCCATGTAGCGACGTCTTGTAAATATGTCGCAAACATAGTGTTAAGATTTGGCGATCGGCAGCTGTAAAAAAGTTGACGCTAAGCAACGTCAAAACTGCTTAGCTGCAAATTATTGTAAATATACCCCTAAGTTCCTTTCTCTTTGGAAGAGCTAGTAATAATGGCAGCCATGTTTTTCCCAGTGAAGGGGTTCTTTATAGGCCTACCAGTCTGGACTCGAAACACAGAGGCCCTATTCATGTCGCAGCATGTGATGCGCATGTATAGTGTATATAGGTTACAGTGAAAATATCAGGAGTTGTTGGGTGCCATTTTTCATAGGATGTTGTATCTGTGAAGTATCTGGGGTTTGGCTCAGATGGTATCACCAACATATCTGGTGTTCGGATGGACCCCAGGTCTTGGCTTTGTGCATGACAGTCGGTGGCGGTCATTACACCAGAAATGATGGGGAATGACTGACCGGAGAAAAGAAATGGTCCATGCTGGCGAGTCAATCCAGGTTCACCAAAGTCAGTCTCTGCACGCTGCTAACCCTAGGTTGGATGACAATGAGCCACTCCGGAAATTACTCTCGTATCCTCTGTCTGTCCAGGTTAATCTGTGCCTTAAAGTAAATTTTAAAAAAATGAGAGCGAGAATGAAGGAGAATTCAAGTTCCTGCCTAATGGGAGGAGGCTCGGCAGAAGTTAGACTTCTCCACTGCCAGGATATTATTTAGGGTAATACAAGACCCGCTGTTTGGCACCACTGGTCTCAGGGGCCATAAAGGCAGTCACATCAACAGGGAGTAGTTGCTCTGTTTGATTTCTGCAGTTCCCATTCCTTATCCCTCCATTATCCCCTCAGCAGCCAATAAAAGGGTCTTGAGACGGTGGTACAAGCGGCCAACCCAGAGACCTCCAAGAGCGTTTGATTTCTCGTACGCTACCCCCAAAACACTAAAAGAAACAGAAGGGATTTGGGGGGCAGTGGAAAAAAATGAAGAAGAAATATGTCTCCTCGCCGCAGATAGCACCAATAAACCTGTTGAGGATTTTAAGAACCGGAAATCTTGGTCCTTTGCCTTTCACCACTCAAGCTAAGATTTACAAACCTTCCCTGCGCAGGATTCCTTTTAAAAACCATCCGTAGACGGCTCCATGAGGCGCAGCTCCAAAGAATCCATGAGAGACGTTCACGAAGATCCTTTCATGGGGTGCTCATCACCCTGATCTCAGCATCTGGAGGCAGCATGGCGAAGGCTCTCCCAGTAGACGCCCCATAAGGCCTCTCCTTGCACTCCTCGCTGGTGCCTCGGTGTCGCCCGTGGCTGTCAGACAGCGAGGTCTAGGTAGTTTTGCTGAAGACTCTCAGACACTTCGGAGAACAGCTTCTGTATGAACTCTTCCTGACTGAAGATTAAAGACTGCCATAAGCCACATAAGTCCGGGTTTACTTTTCCATCTCTTCAGGCAGTGTTGAGCCACAAAAGACATTCTGTAGACTGTCTTAAGTCAGGAAAGACAGGGTTAAGTCTTAAGTATTACTAAATTAGTGCTATTTTAAGTGAGAGGAAACCAAGCCTTGGAGCCTTAAGACCATGGTATATCAGACAGAGACTTCAGTAAACCAAGCTCATTGGCCCTACTACAGAGGGCACTGGATGGATGTGTGCCAGATAAACTCACCAAGGTCTTACAGCTCTAGAAGGTCAATCACACCTTCTGATGGCTCCGTGAATCAACTAGATGTCCAACCGGCTACCAACAAGCCCCCTGGAGGAACAGCACCCATCCCCCTGCACCTTGGGCTTGAGGAAAATGACCTAATCAAGGAGCCTGTGGGACTCATCAGATTTAGGCCTTTGGAGCACGCAAGGTGAGACCACCAATCATCCAAGAGGGAAATAAATTGACATAGATTATTTTTTTTAAAGCTCCACCGTAAAAGATTACATTGTATAGAAATAGGAACCAGTAAACAGTCTAAATGAAGCCAAGCCGTCACCAATTCAAGCCTCGAGACACCGGGAAGTGCTGCGACTATACTGCCTTCCATGCGGCTGCTGTGCACAAACCGAACCGGATGCAAAGAAAAGGGGGGGAAACCATATTTCAGGCAGAAAATAGCACCTTAGTCCTTCAAAGCTGAAAAATGAAACAGAAGCTGTGTTTTAGCTTCAGCTCCTCGTATTTGTGCAGCTGGCAGCATTTTTAGCGGCAGCCATGAATCTGAGCAAGTCTGTGGTTAGGTCTGTGTATGAAAAAAAAATATATATATATACATACACATCTACCACGGCCGGGTCCAGGTCTGGGGTCTGAATGTCAGATTCCAGGCGCTGCCTCTGTAATTCCGCTTTCAAATAAAAAGGCGCAACTATTCCCGGCTGCCAAGTCACTTATTCCTGCGGCTTCCAGAGACTGGAATGCGAAAAATTACACAGTGGCTGCCAGATCATAAGCCAGTTAATGGGGGCTTCAAAACATTTTAAAGAGGCCACAATGTGAGCCTGTTATTTGTGAGCTTTTATTGAATTCAGTGAAAAGGCTATGTTTGTCACATTGTTCTTCCGATAACTTATTTCTGGTTCTGCATCTGCTAAGTGAATGTTATATATATGAATTTGGGATATATATGTCGCATATATGTATCTCTCTCTATATATATGTCGCATATATATATATATATATATATATATATATATATTCACTGAAAAAACCATAGGTTTCACACATGTTATAGTTAGCGGAAATTTTACTGATAAAAAACCAGTGAAATTCCCCCGTTATAGTTAGTGCAGGCAACTATAACTCACGCGACCGCAATCCTCTGCTGATGCGAATACTGTATTTAGACACTTATTTGCCCGTCTTCTTCCATACATTTTTAGCTATACATATATTACAAATATTTTTTTTTCATAAAGACACATATGTCATCAGCAGAAGATTGCGGTCGCGTGAGTTATAGTTGCCTGCACTAACTATAACGGGGGAATTTCACTGGTTTTTTATCAGTAAAATTTCCGCTAACTATAACATGTGTGAAACCTATGGTTTTTTCAGTGAATTTGCAAGGTTTTTTAAATGCTAATTCCTAACTATAACGTGTGTGAAACCTATGGTTTTTTCAATGAATTTGTACGGTTTTTTAAATGCTAAGTTACTTTACGCCATTCGTGGCGTGCGCGCCCACTTAACGCAGTTCGTTCCGTGCGCGCACGGTGCGCTTCGCGCACCGTGCGCGCACAGTAAGCACGCGGTGCTTACTGTGCTTACTGTGCTTATAAGCCATGCACAAATGGTGCCCTTCGGGCACCATTTGCACACGGGGTGGAGAGAGTGTGGATAATTTTTTCTTTGATTATTTTTGTTAAAAATATTGTGGTTTTTCACACGACTGATAAGCCCTGCACATTTGGTGGACTGCGGCCACCAAAAGCACAGGGGGTGGGGAGAGTGTGGATAGTGTTTTTTTTTTTTAATTTTTTACCGTACGCGTACGGTAAGCGTAATCGGCGAAATTAGCGAAAAAATAAAAATGGCGTTTTTGGCCTTGGGGGGTCTTGGGGGACTCCCTCATCATGGCTATGTGTGTGTGAGCTGTCAAAACAGCTCCTTTACATGTGTATTGGTTTTATTTAACAACCTAACTCTCAGTGCGAGAGAGAAAATGGCGGCCGCCACTTCCTGGTTTCGGCCGATTCGAATGTTTACTAAGATCTAAGAGCCAATCAGAATCGCGCTCGCGCACGCCACCGTACGCGTACGGTAAGCTTACGGTAAGCGTACCGTAAGCTGGCTCAGATATATATATTGATTTAAAGGCTATTTTCTCAGAATCTACTGAACAGATTTACACCAAACCTACAAAAGGCACTTCCTTGACCTGAGGACTACCTCTCTGCCAAATTTCAAGTAATTCTGTTCAGCCGTTCGGGCTGTAGCCCTGTCTAAAGGTCCTATGGAAAAATGCATGGGAAAAACGCGTTTTGGGACCCCCCTTTTATCTCAGCCCCCGCTTGACGAATCCTCCCGAGACTTTCAGGGTAGGAGCGGAGCGTAGCGCCCCACCTATAATGAGAAATTCGCGAGGATTCGTCGACCGGCGCCAAAGTTATTCAAAATAGAATGTTGCGGATTTCCTATGGAAAAGGGGTCCTAACTATAACTACCTACTGGCGACCGCCAGTAGGTAATATATATATATATATATATATATATATATATATGTATAGATAGATAGATAGATAGATAGATAGATAGATAGATAGAAAAAACGTTTTCACTGAAAAAACTCAACTGTTAAAGTGACGTTTTATAGATCGGTGAACGTTTCTGTGCCAAAATACCGTTTTCAACTCATAAAACCACTGAAATTCACCAGTTATAGTTATCTCTAATAACTGTAACTTGTGACCTAAGGTAACTATAACTCGTGCCCTCACCATGAACAGATAAATACTAACCCTGGGCGTAGTGGGCGTAATGGGGCTACGCGGAGCATCATGGAGTGGGGGTAAATCTACGCACACCCGCACACTCCATGTAGCCCCACTACGTGCCACCCGCCTCCCTCCTGCCCGCTTTTAAAATACATTAAGAATAATCCTAAACTTTTAAAAAACAAGGTTTAAGTAAATTAAATAACTTACCTGAGCTGCGGCGTCCCGGGGCTCCCTCTTCCTTCTCTCGCCGACTTCTTCTCACAAATGCGCATGCGCGGGCGGCCACGCATGCGCATTTGTGAGAAGAAGTCGGCGCAGCTCAGGTGAGTTATTTAAATTACTTAAACTTGTTTTTTAAAAGTTTAGGATCATTGTTAATGTATTTTAAAAGCGGGCGGGAGGGAGGCGGGTGGCGGGCAACTCGCTCCGCCTTGGGTGTGCGTAGCCTGCATGCCCTACGCCTACTTCGCGGATCGCGAAGTAGGCAAAGCTACGCACACTCCACGGCCGGAGCGTAGCACTGCACCCAGGGTTAATAAATACCCCACATAGTACATCACAAATGACAAGAAATAAAGTAAAAAAAGAGAGCATTGACAGTAGAAGAAAGACAGAAAGAGAGATAGAGAGCATTTTTGGGAGTGGAGGTAACCATACATTAAGGTCCTTCATTTTTAACAAAGCCTGTAATAACTGTATACAACTGTCTCTAATGTACTTATTAATGTCTAGTTGTACATTCACTAATCATCTATAGAAAGAATATGAGATTGGTTCCCATCTGTAACATATAGGAGAAAGTGCCCCCTGCCATACATTACAGGCTATTGCAATCATCAGAAGTTGTGTGACCAAATACAGGAACAAGGTCAAAACCTAAATGGCAAATACTCATGATCACGTGTACGTTGTATTTTGATGCTACACAATATAGACCTTCTTTCAGTCTTCTTATTCATGTTAGGCAATGAAGATGACTTTATCGTTATAATAAAGCTAGGTGGTGGTGATGGGCGGTGGGAAGCTTCGCATGAAGAAGGCAGCAGCCCTTGGAAAAAGCACCCTTGAGGGAGAGAGCAACAAAATGGAGCGCAAAAGCAGTGGAGTATGTTGATGGAGAAACACACAAGAGAGAGTGAGCAGCATTCAAGGGAGACAGCAATATGGAGAGTGGGTATTTGGTGGTGATGAAAACCACACAAGGGAGAGCACTGGACAACACATGCACTCTCATGGGATTCTCAACCAAAAAGAAAAAAGTAGTTCCCTAAAAGTGATCAGTCAATCAAAACAATGGTAAAGAGGATATGCGCCTTGGGAGGGGCAAACACAAGATGAGGAAGGCAAGCCATTGGATAAGAAGTAAGCAATGAGAGTGTCAGTCAAGTCAACCAATGCTAGGCAATGGGGGAGGGGGCTGTTAGCCAACTAAGATAGTGTTTCACAGCCAGACCGCTTCCACTGTCTGGTAGACAAGCCCTACAACAATTTATATAAAAGCAATCAGTTAAATTGTTACAAAGACACATTTTTGTTAAAAACAGCATTAAAAAGAAAGCATTGCAAGTGCTACCTTTTCTGAAAGAAATACAAATAAAAAGACAAAAGCTGTTTTCACTGTTGTCAAGCTGCTGTCCTTAAGTACTGATCAGAATTATTTTTTTTTTTTGTGACATTGTTTTTATTATGTCGGGAAAAGCAAACAAAACACCAAAAATAAACATAAAAGAGCCATACATCATCATAAGTAATGCCAATATTACTTGATAACATCCATTGCCAGCTATTCCGTCACACTTAGATTATACATATTTATACACAAAATTTCAGTTCTCCCCGACTTCATCCGCCCCACTCTACCCATCTTCCCCGGTACATTACGACTCTCCCCAGTAATACCAGGATAGCCTTTAGTCACTAAGCTCGGATTCAGAATCTTCTGGTGGTGGGGCGCATATGTCGCCCCGAAAGGTGTTCCAGTTACCCCATACACAGAATTTATTTTTTAACCACAGATGATTTACCAAAGATGAACTTAGTAACATAAAATGGCCTAATAAAATGTGGCAAGAGAATCTGCCAACAGGAGGAAACAACCCCTCTATTACAAATATAATGCATATTAATATAAGCGCCTAATCTTAAACGTAAAGATAGTTATGAAATTTAAATATTCAGCCTTCCTGATCTCGAGCTTAGTTCTATCAGTATCAGAGTGACTTTATAAGTTTTTGTTTTCTGTGCATTCCCTGCGTATGAAAGGCGCATTTTCTTAATTAACTGTCTTAGCATTTTTTGCTGGTCGGTATAGGCGTGCCTGAGAAAAATGTTTTGCAAAAATATCGCAATTTATTAATAAAGATCCAATTGCTTTTCTCAATTTACAGGCATAACAGAGCCGTCTTTTACACAGATTCATTGCTAGATTTTACAAGTAAGATGACAAGAAAAACTAGCACAGGGAAGATGGCGGCTGCGCTTCACTTTTAGCTTCCGTGAGTTTGGTGACAGGATAAAGCAGAAAAATTAAGATGGCAGCTGCGCTTCACTGTTAGCTTCCGTTAGTTTGGTGCCAGGATAAAGCAGGAGAGGTAAGATGGCGGCTGCGCTTCAAACCAGAAGAGGTAAGATGGCGGCTGCGCTTCCCTGTTAGCTTCCGTGAGTTTGGTGACAGAATAAACCAGAAGAGGTAAGATGGCGGCTGCGCTTCACTGTTAGCTTCCGTGAGTTTGGTGAAAAAATAAAGCAGAAGAGGTAAGATGGCGGCTGCGCTTCACTGTTAGCTTCCGTGAGTTTGGTGACAGGATAAAGCAGAAGAGGTAAGATGACGGCTGCGCTTCACTGTTAGCTTCCGTGAGTTTGGTGACAGGATAAACCAGAAGAGGTAAGATGGCGGCTGCGCTTCACTGTTAGCTTCCGTGAGGTTGGAGACATGATAAACCAGAAGAGGTAAGAGGGCGGCTGCACTTCACTGTTAGCTTTCGTGAGTTTGATGACAGGATAAAGCAGAAGAGGTAAGACGGCGGCTGCGCTTCACTGTTAGCTTCCGTGAGTTTAGTGACAGAATAGAGCAGAAGAGGTAAGATGGCGGCTGCACTTGACTGTTAGCTTCCGTGAGTTTGGCGACAAGATAAACCAAAAGAGTTAAGATGGCGGCTGCACTTGACTGTTAGCTTCCGTGAGTTTGGTGGCAAGATAAACCGGAAGAGGTAAGATGACGGCTGCGCTTCACTGTTAGCTTCCGTGAGTTTGGTGACAGGAGTTTGTGACAGGATAAAGCAGAAGCGGTAAGATGACGGCTGCACTTCACTGTTAGATTTTGTGATTTTGGTTACAGGATAAACCAGAAGAGGTTGAATGGTGGTGGTGCCTCACTGTTAGATCTTCTAAGGTGCCATGGGTGGAGAGGGCGGTGGGTTGAGGAGGGGAAGGGGGCGCCAGGCAGGAAGGAGATAGCCCTCAGGGCACAGGCTCCACACCCAATCCTCACATGAAAGCACCAGGATTGGTCTGAGCGGCCTTGTTTGCCGCTGATATGGTGCATTGGAGTCTGTGCTGGAGAAACATAAGTACGCATGTGTGTTTGGCCAGTCTAGGACGGCCGGCCAAGCACAAATGCGCACTTATGAGTGCACAGTACTCCTCACTGCCTCCGCCTGGCCCCGCCCTATATTTATTGTATTGCAGGGCTCAGACAGCATGAATAAAATGATAATAATAATGAGTCTCCTATTATCATTTTATTTTTTGCCTGCTGGCACGGGCTGTGGGGCGACGCTCCTCCGCCAATACAGAGGAGCCGTCCCTGCTAAGGTGAAATTATAAACCAGTAGAGGCAGGATGTCGGTAGTGCCTCCCTGTTAGATTTTGTGAGTACAGTGACAGAATAAACCAGAAGAGACAAGATGGTGGCTACACCTCACTATTAGAGTTTGATGACATGATAAACCAGAAGATGCAAGACGGTGACTGAGCCGCACTGTTAGATTTTGAGGTTCGTGTTAGGATAAACAGAAGAAGCAGGATGGCGGAAGTACTTCAGCATTAGATTTTTTTGAGTCTGGTGACAGGATAAACCAGAAGATCGGCAAGATGGCGGCTTTACCTCACTGATGGACTTTGTGAGTGTGGTGTCAGGATAAATAGAAGAGGAAAGATGGCAGCTGCGACTCACTGTTAGAGTTTGGGAGTTTGGTGTCAGGATGAACAGAAGAGGCAAGATGGCGGCTGCGTCTCACTGTTAGAATTTGTGAGAAAGATAGCAAGGAGATCGGCGGGCGAGTGAGACTCGGGGACACTGACAGAGAAATGAGGTTAGAAGAACAGTTGTTGGGGAATCCTGGGAAGAGCATATTTAAATTTATCGAGGACCGGTTATTGTACACACCACTAAAAGTGCTTTTGAATATTTTGCATTGTGTGACATTCAACACAACTACAAACCACGAATATATGAACATTTCTGTCTGGAAAAAGACTCACACTTGCCCTTTTTTTGCTGAAAACGGTGCCATATAAAACTGAGCCAACTGGGTAAAGTGAGGTCAACTTGTAGTGTCGTCTGAAGTCCCAGGGCGATGTTTCACCTCTGTGTACCATCGAGGCGGGCAGTCACAGACAGCAGCAGAGGCAGGGAAGAAAGCTTGCATCCGTCTCCCTCTTCCCATCCCTGGGACAGAACATCGCTTCCTCCTTGGCAGCGGTTCGCACATTCCTGAAGGTCTGCTTCCATTTATTTATTCATGGTTTTATTCCCACCAGCGCGCATGTGGCCTCTGGCCTGCCTAACACCAACATCTTACGGGTGGGCCTCCCCACAACAGACCACCCTTTCAACAGCAACCGGCAACCCTTATCCTCAATTTGATTTTTATATAGTTGCTTTTAAAATAGGTATATGCCACGTGGTAGGTAATGCCACAATTTACAGTGCTTTGCAGTAAAGGTAATAGTAATTTAACTTTTCCAGAAGAACAGTAGCATTCACTGACATAGCTACAACATTTAGACTGCCCCTTTAGTATGTGGGTGGCCGTTATAGGTGGTCGTGTCTTATGTTAAGTACCAAGCCAAGAGTCCTTTGAAAATAATGATGCCTTTAAAACAACTTTAGTAATAACTGTGTGCAGTAACAACACTGCAAATCTGTAATTCACTTATCCTGATATCATACTACCTCAAAAATCGAATGTGGCACCGTAACTTTACGTTTTAGGGAGGTTGTATGAAACACCAGTAATTCCCTGAGCATCCCCTACTGTGTTCCCTCACATATCCTTCTCTAGTGTGTCCCTAGAGCGGTGTATAGGGGTCTCACTTTCTTTTCCAATGTGTCCCTAGAGCGGTGTACGGGGGTCTCACTTTCTTTTCCAATGTTTCCCTACAGCGGTGTACGGGGGTCTCACTTTCTTTTCCAATGTGTCCCTACAGCGGAGTACGGGGGTCTCACTTTCTTTTCCAATGTGTCCCTACAGCGGTGTACAGGGAGTCTCACTTCCATTTCCAATGTGTTCCTGGAGCGGTGTACGGGTGGGTTCACTTCCTTTTTCAATGTGGTCTTAGAGCGGTGTACAGGGGTCTCACTTCCTTTTTCAATGTGTTCCTAGAGTGGTGTACGGGGATCTCGCTTCCTTTTCCAATGTGGTCCTAGAGTGGTGTGTGGATGTCTTGCTTCCTTATCCAATGTGTCTCTAGCGTGGTGTGTGGGAGTCTGGCTTCCTTATCTAATGTGTCCCTAAAGCGGTGTACAGGGGTCTCACTTCCTTTTCTATTGTGTCCCTAGAGCGGTGTATGGGAATTTCACTTCCTTTTTTAATGTGTCCCTAGAGCGGTGTATGTGGCTCTCACTTCCTTTTTAAATGTGTTCCTAGAGCGGTGTACGGGGGTCTCACTTCCTTTTCCAATGTGTCCCTAGAGCAGTGTACGTGGATCTCACTTCCTTTTTTAATATGCCCCTGGAGCAGTGGACGGCAGTGTCAAATCCTTTTCCAATGTGTCCTTAGAGCAGTGTACAGGGGTCTCACTTCCTTTTCCAATGTGCCCCTGGAGCAGTGGACGGCGGTCTCACTTTCTTTTCCAATGTGTCCCTAGAGCAGTATACTTGGATCTCACTTCCTTTTTTAATGTGTTCCTAAAGCGGTGTACGGGGGTCTCACTTCCTTTTCCAATGTGTCCCTTGAGCAGTGTATGTGGATTTCACTTCTTTTTCCAATGTGTCCCTAGAGCAGTGTACGGGGGTCTCACTTCCTTTTCCAATGTGTCCCTAGAGCAGTGTACAGGGGTCTCACTTCTTTTTCCAATGTGCCCCTGGAGCAGTAGGACGGCGGTCTCACTTCCTTTTCCAATGTGTCCGTAGAGCAGTGTACGTGGATCTCACTTCTTTTTCCAATGTGTTCCTAGAGCAGTGTACAGGGGTCTCACTTCCTTTTCCAATGTGTCCCTAGAGCAGTGTACAGGGGTCTCACTTCCTTTTCCAATGTGTCCCTGGAGCAGTGGACGGCGGTCTCACTTCCTTTTCCAATGTGTCCCTAGAGCAGTGTACAGGGGTCTCACTTCCTTTTCCAATGTGCCCCTGGAGCAGTGGACGGCGGTCTCACTTCCTTTTCCAATGTGTCCCTGGAGCAGTGGACGGCGGTCTCACTTCCTTTTCCAATGTGTCCCTAGAGCAGTGTACAGGGGTCTCACTTCCTTTTCCAATGTGTCCCTGGAGCAGTGGACGGCAGTCTCACTTCCTTTTCCAATGTGTCCCTAGAGCAGTGTACAGGGGTCTCACTTCATTTTCCAATGTGCCCCTGGAGCAGTGGACGGCGGTCTCACTTCCTTTTCCAATGTGTCCCTAGAGCAGTGTACGGGGGCTCACTTCCTTTTCCAATTTTTCCTAGAGCAGTATACAGGGGTTTCACTTCCTTTTCCAATGTGTCCCTAGAGAGCTGTAAAGAGGGGAGCTCATCCAACAGAACTAGTCACTGTTTCTAACTCTCTAAGGTTCATAAATCCAGGAAGGGCAAATAACGAGCGCCATTGACGGACTCACCGGTCACAATAAGTGAGTTGCTAAACACACAAAACTTGTGAAAGAAATGTCCTATCAACCTAAGAGCTATTGATTATTATTTTTGTACCGTTTGTATTGGAGATTATTTGGTTTTGTCAATCAGTGACAAGCAAATGGTGCTATTTTATGTAATGGCCGCCAGCAGAGGCAAAGGGGCCCACAGGAAAATGCAGATATTCCCTTAGGAGTCTCAGGATGGTCAGTCAGGCAGGGTCAGGCGTATGTCATTCTGCGCCCAATATCTACTGGCTTGTTAGAAGCCCCCATCTGTTAGTGTGGTTTGGTATGTTTAGGATGTGTCACTTCCTTGTAAAGCACTTAATGTGTCTCTGATGTCGCTTCACGGCGCTTGAACATGGAGAGAAAAAGGTGGGAGGAGGTTGGAGATTTGGTGTGAGGGGAGCCTTGTGAATACAAAGAACTTCCCGAAAACACCCACACAACACCAGCGGGCGAAGCACCAAGGACAACCGACCTTGGGAGACTGCTCAGCTGGACTTGAAGGAGCAGAAGGGGCAAGGATGGGGCAGAGAGCCATGACGAGGAGTGGGGGGGCAACAGAGAGGGAGGAGTGGGGCTAAGTATTTGTAAAAAAGCATCAAATGATGAGAGAGTAAGAGGGCAGCTGGTGGTGAGTGAAAGGGGGACCGAGGGAGAGACACAGATGAGAAAAGGCCCTTGCCTCTGTGTGACATTCACGCTCCGGCAGCCAAAGGGCTGCAGCTTGCATGCGAGGTCTGGAAAGTCATGTTAAGGAGGCAGAAGGACGCGGCGGACAGGTGTGAAAGGACATCCGCCCACCGGTGCTGCCAGCTGTGTTATTGCCTTTATCTTCTAGCCTAACCAGTAGGCCGAGTTTGGTGGCGGCTTCCATGTACGCCGACACCTGTGCCCCACCCATAAATCTAGGCGATGTCATCTGCTCCTGCCTCTGAGCCACTCACGGACCACAGGCTTCCGGCCGGAAGCACCACATCGGCTTTTCATTCTTCCGAGTGTGATGCAGTCACCAATTTACTGGGGAGCCCAGCTTTAGGTCACAGGTGGGGGACCGTATTAAGACCAGTCAAATCCCAATAAACTAAGACATTGCATAAGCGAGCCAAGAATCGTGTTAAAGTAGTCCTTTACTAATTTTTATAGTGCCAACTAACCAGCGTTGGACATAGAATCTGCCCTTCCTTGAACACCCCCCCCCCCCCGAGCAGGAAACATGTCCTGAAAAATGGGTGGAGGCCTAGTTAGCTGGGGTAATGTTATGTCATCACTCCATCACAGGAAGCAGTATCACACCGAGAAATATGACAACTTTTAAAAGTAATCTTATGTTTTGCAGCTGCATCTTGTCCCGACAGTGATAGGTAATTTAGCTGATAAATTACTCAAAAAAGCGACAACATTAAACAAAGGTGGGAAGTTTTCTTGGTAAATTAAACACAGCATTTGTCATTGAGGAAACAAAATAACTGACTTTAAAGTGATAAGGCGCTGGTGCCGAAGCTCTGATGCGAGAGAGAGATGCAAAGAGTTGACAGCATGTGCGGTGCCTCCCTCTCGCGCGGCAGCCAATCAGAGTGCTTATCAGCCTTAGACAGGGGTTCAGAAAGGAGGCTCCTGGCGATAACTGCGGCTGGAAATGAAAGAGTTCTCTCCTCCCTCTTCAGCTGTCCCGTCCTCCTTGGCTCACAGGACAGGGGGACCGCGGCAGGGTCCGCCAAGCCTAGGATGAACAACAGGAAAGGCCCTCACCGGAACTCCAGTCCCCTGGGAAACACTGCCGGCTCTAGGCCCACCAAGATCATGCCATAGGGTGCAGTCGGGTGCCCCTGTGTTGCGTAATGGTGTCATCTGTTATCGTCCATTTGAAATGTCAGTAAATTAGAGATCTATAGAAAATCAGTTCTCACCAGAAAGGTTACAGCGGTTCTTTAAGCTGTCCATACCATACAGAAGAGCGCATTTCTGCATGCATCCGCCAGCCCTGTATTCATCAATGTAGCAGAAGTGCACATTTTTGCACATCAGCCAGCCCTGTATTCATCAATGTAGCAGAAGTGCGCATTTCTGCATGCATCCGCCAGCCCTGTATTCATCAATGTAGCTGAAGTGCACATTTTTGCACATCAGCCAGCCTTGTATTCATCAATGTAGCAGAAGTGCGCATTTCTGCATGCATCTGCCAGCCCTGTATTCATCAATGTAGCTGAAGTGCGCATTTCTGCACATCAGCCAGCCCTGTATTCATCAATGTAGCTGAAGTGCGCATTTGTGCATGCATCTGCCAGCCCTGTATTCATCAATGTAGCTGAAGTGCGCATTTCTGCACATCAGCCAGCCCTGTATTCATCAAGGTAGCTGAAGTGCACACTTCTGCACATCAGTCAGCCCTGTATTCATCAATGTAGCTGAAGTGCGCATTTCTGCATGCATCAGCCAGCCCTGTATTCCTCAATGTAGCTGAAGTGCGCATTTCTGCACATCAGCCAGCCCTGTATTCATCAATGTAGCTGAAGTGCGCATTTCTGCACGCATCAGCCAGCCCTGTATTCATCAATGTAGCTGAAGTGCGCATTTCTGCACATCAGCCAGCCCTGTATTCATCAATGTAGCTGAAGTGCGCATTTCTGCATGCATCCGCCAGCCCTGTATTCATCAATGTAGCTGAAGTGCGCATTTCTGCATGCATCAGCCAGCCCTGTATTCATCAATGTAGCTGAAGTGCGCATTTCTGCACATCAGCCAGCCCTGTATTCATCAATGTAGCTGAAGTGCGCATTTCTGCACATCAGCCAGCTCTGTTTTAATAAATTAGGCTGACAGTAGCAGACCAAAGCACTTGGCCTTACTTTTCTCCCTTCACTTTTAGACTTGTCTCACTTTACACAAGACCCGCGCTAGCCTAGAACAACGCCTTCTAATATCTGGGGCCTACAATGGTCAGAAAATGTTTGGACCAGAGGGGGTGTGACTGTTGAAAATTCAAATCCTGGAATTTTGGGAGTAAATCGTCAAGTGAAAGATGTTTGGTGGGGTTGACCATACTGCAACGCCAACAGTGATGGTTCCCTGGCCACGTAAGTCCTTGGAATGGGGACACTCGTATCCCCCGCAGGTCACTCTTGGTATGCATGGCTTTACTTCCACATCCTTCTGGGTGATACAGCCTAAGTCCTCAGGGTCCAATGTACTCTGAAGCTCTATGGACTACTTCTCTGCCTCCCTGTAAAAGTCCTTGCTTCTCTAACTTACGCTGCCACTTGAGTGGGCTTGTGGAGAGTTTTGCACACGAAGGTGTGGAGTAGATGAATCACAAGAAGCAGCAGTCAGTAGTCTGGACAACACAGAGTGACAGAAGTGAGGCTTGCAAGTCCTGCATCTGGGTGCCGAAGGTCACCGTCGCACCTGAACTCCTGAAACCTCAGTAGACTGGAAGAGGTAATCTGAACAGCAGGCATGGCCGCCAAGGCTCAGCCCCCTGAGCCATCAGTTCTGGAATTTGATCTTCTCCTATGTCTTTTGTAGCACTCTAGGAGAGGAAGAGTTATGGGGGAGTGGCCCGTACGATCAACTGCCCCATAGGAGCCGCAGAGACGGTGAATGAGAAGAGGCCACCGGAACCACCAGCTGAGACGCAGTCAAAGACCTAGTTCCAACTGTTGTCTCTTTAGGAAAGAACATATAACTTTAGGATTCTGCAAACGAACATTCATATGTCATCAGGGGCAGAGCTAGGCTCTTCTTGGGGCATCTTTCCCTACGTGTCTGGCCGGCTGGCATGGCATGGAATCAAGTCACTCGGTCGTCGAGGAATCGCTGTCAGGAAAGCAGGATGCATTGAATTCACTGTGAATCAATGGATGGCTTGGAGAGTCCCAAAAGGCCACCATCCTGATGTTGACTCGCTTTCTGGCACCTTGGTGTCTGGCACCTTGATGGGAGCCCCAGGCAGATGTCCTCTCATCACTCTACGCAGAGAGCACCCTTGAGAGGGTGAGGACAGTGCTTAGTGGAAGGCGGTGTCCTTAATGTGGAAGCCATGTGCTTTCAATAAAAACATCCAGGCCCCTATTTATCAGGGTCTTGAGTTGCCCTTGCAAAGGCGACGTAAAACCTAGATGAGATTTACCAAACCACGCAGGGCTAGATTAACGTATGGTAGCACAAATAGCGAACTTGCTCTACTTTGCGGCAGGGAGGCATGCCCTAGATGGAGCATGAGTGTTCCCGTGCATTCTGACACATTCCCAAATTTACCTGGGAATGCGTCAGAACTGTATGCCTACCCACCAAAGGTGAGCCGAGAAGAAATATCTTTATTTCTCCTCATTGTTTCCTCTTTCAAAGTGTGCCGCATTCTGCAGCACATCTAGAAAGGAGAAAAGGCTTCTGAGCATTGTTTTTGTGCAGGAAGGTGCCCCATACTGCACAAAAACAATCCTGAATACAACGCAGGAACCCTTGTACCATGGTGCAAGGGTGCCTGCCTTGGCACTAGGTTGCAGTTTGCGCGCCAGCGCAGAAAGAGAGCAGGAATGCGCCGTATAATGTTAGATTCCTGGCCTTTCTCTTTCATGCAGTACAGCATAGCAAGGTGGTTTGCTGCATTGCCGGAAATATTGGTAAATATAGGCCTCATTTTAAAAATAATTTAATTTCTGACTTTCTCTCGCCTGCTCTGGGTCAAAGTAAGTCTTGCTACCTCAAATAAAGGTGCTGGTGCCCACCACCTAGAACCACCGGCACAAATTAGGTGATCATCTCAATGCCTATCTCAGACTTCGCTGATTTTGAAGTGCGCGCTCTGTCAGATTTGTCTCGATTGGGATTGCACTCTGTAGGGTTGTATTTCGTGGGCATTGTGTTGCATTTTTTGCTTTGGGGCATGGATGTGATTGTGATGATGCGAGGTTCGCCCTTGAATCATAGATCTCTTCACCAAAGTTGATCTTGTGCTTCTGACCCTTCACCGAATTGGGAAACCCACCTACACCATCTACAAAGAGTGTTCAACACCCTAGTCCAGGCAGGGCTGACGTTCAATCCTAGAAAAACCACACTAGGTACAAATCAGATTGAGTACTTAGGATATACCATTAGTAAGGGGGAAATTAAACCTCAACATAATAAACTAGATGCCATACAAAACATCCCGCCACCTAATAACCGGAAAGACGTAAGGGCCTTGCTCGGCTTAGTTGGATACTACCGGATATTCATACCGCAATTCTCAGAGGTAGCCGGTCCTCTCACTGAACTCCTTGGACACACCAACACCCGACATAAGTTTTCTCTTGGTGTTATGATATTGTGTTCTATTAGCGAGGTTCGTCCTGGTTTGCTAGAGCTTAATCCCGGGAAGTCCTTGAGTAGTTGTACTATTTGTTTCTTTTGTTCGGGGGATAGCTCTGATCCCATATTGGGTATCTCGTTCCCCGTGTCGGTGTCACTGCCTACGTGTAGATCTAAGGGTTTGGAGAGAGTTACCTGTTGTATGGGGATGACCAGGGGGCATATGTATGAAACTCCCGTTTTGCGAATCTCAAATTGCGAGATTTTGCGATTTGCAGTTTGAGATTCGCAAATCGGTATGTAAAAAAAAATCGCAAATGTTTAGCGATTTCTTAATAATCGCAAAAAATTCTCAGAAACATCATTTGCGATTTCTTAATTGCGAAATTCGCAAATTAAGAAATCGCAAAAACGGGAATCTGCAATACAGGTGCAGCCTGATGACATCACAAACAGGAAGTGAGAGTGATTTCCTGCACCTACTTACCTGAGCCTCACCCAGATGCTGTTTGGAGAGTGTGAGGAGGCATCCCAGGAGAGAACAAACCTCAATGGAGTCCAACAAACAACATGAGGGCAAGGAGGCAGAGAAGAGAAAGAGAAAGCACAAGTTTTCTGACAAGGAGCAGGACGTCCTCATAGAGAAGATGGTTTGCAGCCATGAGCTCCTTTTTGGGAAAAAGGCACTGTGAGTCCCAGAAGCAAGGAAACGCAAAATCTGGCTGGACATTCAACAGAAGGTGAATGCTGTGGGTGTGACTAATCGCACTATCGAGGAATTACGCAAGCGATGGTACGATATGCAGCAGAGGTCTAAGGAGAGGGTGGCAGCCAGACTAAAGGATGCAAACCAGACCGGGGGAGGACCATCCACAGCAGCACAGCCAACACCCCACGAGGAGCTTGTGGAGTCCACTCTCCTGCCTGAGAGCGTCGGTGGTGTGGCTGACATTGACAGCTCCGACCCTGCATCCAGCAGCCAAGGTAAGATGCATGCTAAATCAATCTGCACTGATCCCCATCCCATGCACACTGCCACAAATGCGCTAAATATCCTAACAAAATGTCATTCCAGTCCAAGTCTTACAGCACACCCAGCAATGCATCATGGAACTTGTAGTAATATGTCTGACAGTGTGTCCATGAGACATAGGAAATCTAATGCAACATGTGGGATGGGGATAAGTGAATGATACAGTGTCAGAAGTTAGCCGATACAAACTGTAGAAACTTTATTGAGTGCAAATTGCAGACAAAGACACAAACTCATGTAGTCCCCTTTACATCCACAGCACAATCCAGGGTACGTGATGACAGTGCAGAGGGAGAGGAGCCTGCACATCCTGAGGACTTCAGTGATGATACGGAGCACACACCAATCCTGCGCAGGAAGCGCACACATGTGCCCCCACTGCCTCCATTTGAGGATGACATACCGGCCACAGAGGAGGACAGTGACAGAAGAGAGGGGAGTCAGGGTGTGTCACACATGCCCAGTCAGGACACACCAAGGCCAAGCATTCCACCACAGGAAAGACGCAGGTCAAGGCCCAGGAGCAGCACTGCCACTGAAGCAGAGGACACCGTATTTTCTGGGCTGGAACACAGCATGCTGCAGGTACAGCGCCTGCAATGTAAATCATTGCGCTCAATTATTAGGCAGCTATGCCCTATCAACAAAAATCAGCAAAACATGGGGGAGGGCATCATGGCCATGGCAGGTGCTATACGTGACCTGTGTGACACTCTGAGGCACAACCAAGCCGCCAGTGACAGGGCTGGTCGACGTGCCAATGCACGCCTGCACACATATACTAAGGCCGTGAACCGCCTCTGCACTACCACCAGCACTCTGACACGTAGAAGCGTTACAATGCAGGTGGAAATGTCGCACTGCTGTCAGGACATAGCAAGAGGGCTAGCACAGGTCAACAGTGCAATGGAGCAGCTGCAGACGGCCAACTCAGGTGGCAGCGCTCTCATGGCCTCTGGCGAGAGTGAGAACACCTCCAGTAGGAGCAGCATCACTCCTACATTGCCTGGAGAAAGACGGCGCAGTTCCAGACAGGGTGAAGGACCCAGGAACACCATGGAGGGCACTCAGCCTGGACGCCAAACACCACCAATGCGTCACCGAAGGAGGTGAACTGTCCAGTGACAATTAATCAAAAAAAGGGTGATGTAACCCAACAATGCGGATTGCACAGTTACTTGTGCCGTACCTGCACTGTGTGTATAACATGTGTTGGGTACAGCAACACTTAATGATTGTGAAGTGTGAATAAACACAGCACACATTAGAATCATTTTTTGTCTCATGTCATCATTACTCACCTAGAAGTAGTTTTGTGTGATCTCAGTCCGTCTCTGGCGTCCAGCAGCTGCCCCGACTCCTGACGCTGGTCTGCCAGGGGGAGCAGGGCAATCGTCATCCGATGTGTCTGTATCGGTCACATCAATTGTGGTGCCTTTCCTCATAGCCATGTTATGGAGCATTGCACAGCTTGCCATGATTTTACAGCAGGTCTCAGGGCTGTATTGCAGTGCGCCTCCACTTTTATGCAGGCACCGGAACCGGCTCTTAAAGATTCCAAACGAACGCTCAATGACGCAGCGTGTAGATCTGTGTGCCCTGTTGTATCTCCTCTCACTTGCATTGGCTGGATCCAGATACGGGGTCAGGATGAAGTCCCGCACTGCATAGGCACTGTCACCTGCAGGGATAGACACAATAGGTAAGTCAATGTCCCCACCCTTCAGTGATGTAGTGGATGTATGGATGTGTGCCATGTATTTACCTAGCAGGTATCCCTCCCCAAACTCTCCAGCACTCAGACGTCTGTGTATTCCACTGTGCCAGGGTATTTGGGTACAATGTCATTGATGATATACTTTGCGTTGCACACAATCTGTATATTGAGGGAATGGTAGCATTTACGGTTTCTGTAGACATATTCAGTAGCTGATGGGGGTGTGATGGCCACATGGGTCCCATGGATGCAGCCAATGACGGGGGGGGGGGGAAATGTGCAATCTGGTAGAAGTCTAGTTTTGTTTGCTGTAATGCCTGTTGGGTGGTGGGGAAGTATGTGTGATGTGAGAGCCTCTGTACCATTGCATCTAGAAAGGCATGAAAGAAGCGCGAAAGTGCACTCTGTGACACCCCGCCAACCTCCGCTATGACCCCTTGAAAACTCCCTGACGCCAGGAGGTGCAGGGAGCACAGGACCTGCACATGTGTGGGAATTGTTTGTGTCCTGCGTGTAGGGTGTTCCAAGTAGGGTTTCAGCTCCTCAATCAGGTCCAATATGGTCTGTGGGTGCAGCCTGTACTTGTCATGGATGACCTCTTCAGTGTGCTGGAAAAGAGTGATGCGCAGCCTGAATATACGTTCCTGTCTCATTCTCCTCTGTGCAAGAGCCCGAATACGCAGCCTCCTGGCTATCACAAACAGTGCTGCCATTGTGGAAGGTTCTGTTGCATTGTGGGGTGGTTTAAGTACCTTGCACCTGTTTACCACCTGCATGCACTTGGTGTTAATTGCGATTTCTTAATTTGCGAATTTCGTTATTTCGCAATTAGCGAGTTTTTCATACATTTTCTTGCGACTTCTTAATTTGCGATATCCTTTTTGCAAATTTCGCAAATTGAGAATATCGCAATTTAAGAAATCTCAAGCAAAATCGCAATTTTGGAGTTTCGCAGCCTGAGAAATCGCTAATTTAGCGATTTCTTATTTTGCACTAGGATTGTGTGTCATACATATGAAATTGCGAATATTTAGTCGCAAACGCTGTTTTTGCGATACGCAGCGTTTGCGACAAAAATTTGGTTTCATACATATGCCTCCAGATCTCTTAAGGGAGGGTCAGGAGGATCCTCCCATTTTTTAAGGAGATTTATGTGGTACTTTTGCCCATTCCTCCCTGTATGGGGCATTGCAACTCTATAGGAAACAGGGGTAACTTTTTTTGTGACTACATATGGTCCTTGCCATGTGGCTAGTAATTTCTTGTCAGAGGAGGGTAGTAGAATCAAGACTTTATCCCCTATCTCTAGAGACCTCATCTTACTCTGTCGGTCATATTGTCTCTTTTGGGTGCTTTTTGCTTTGTCCATATTCTGATGGACGGTATCCCACAGGGAAGCCAATGTTTCTTTCAGAGTTCGCATATATCCTAGGAGGGGCCTGCTATCATCTTCCTCTTCCGTCCATTGTTCTGCTGCCATCTCAAGCAGTGTTCGAGGTTTCCTGCCAAAAAGGAGCTCAAAGGGGCTAAAACCTGTTGATTTCGGTTCATGTGTTCGGATGGCAAAAAGAACAAGAGGAAGTTTACGGTCCCAGTCTTTCCCTGTTTCGCTAATTAGCTTTTGAAGTATGGTTTTTATTGTTCTGTTGTACCTCTCCACTAGGCCATCTGTTTGGGGATGGTAAACTGCTGTTCTAATGTGATGTACCCCCAACAACTTACAGATGTCTTTCATTAATTTTGCCATAAATGGAGTCCCTTGGTCTGTCAATATTTCCCGGGGAAATCCTACTCAGGAGAAGAAGGATATCATAGCCTGTGTTACTGCAAGGGTAGTCATACTCGTGAGTTGTATAGCTTCGGGATATCGGGTGGCATAATCCACCAGCACTAATATATATTGATGACCCTTTGCAGAGGGGATCAAAGGACCAACCAGGTCCATACCTACTCTCAGGAACAGTATGTCAATCAGTGGCAAGGGCTTTAAGGTACTTTTCTATCTTGGGAAGGGTTGATCAATTGACACTTCGGACAGGAGGCACAGAATCTAGCGGTCTCCTTATAAACCCTGGCCAATAAAACTGCTCCAACAAATACCTCAGGGTAAGTTCTTGTCCGTAGTGTCCCCCCCCTACTTGCTGATGAGCTAAATGTAAAGCTTGTTCCCTAAACGCTATCGGCACCACCAGCTGTTCATGGAGTTTCCCATTGTCTCCCATGGCTCTATATAGGAGACCCTTTTTAATAAAAAGTAGGGGCCTACCTTAAGGGGGTCCAGTTCTTGTACTTGACTCCAAGCATTCCCTAAGGTGCTGTCTTCCTTCTGCGCTGCTCGAAAACTCCGGGAGGGGTTGTTCCCATCATCTGGGGAAGAAAGCAGACAAGGGGAATAAAAAAGACGAGCCTGATTGTATGCTTCTTTGTCTTTCCTCTTCTCATTTCGAGTTTTCTTTTCCCTGGTTCGGGGACCCTGTATCGGTTCCTCAAAAAAGGGGGCTTCTTGTAGCCATTCGTTCTCAGAGGACGAGTTTGTTACTGTTGTTTAGTACTCATGAAAGTGTGGTAAGTCAGTACCTAAAAGTGCTTTTTCAGGAAGCTGAGGAACTACTCCTACCTTCCGTACTTGTGGGTAGCCATCTATCTCCAATAATAATTCAACCAGGGGATAAGCTTTGACGTCTTCATGTATACATGACACTATTACTTTTTCGTCTCCAGTTATTTTTACAAGGGGAACCAATTCTTGAGAGATCACTGTATGGTGACAACCTGTGTCGAGTAAGGCTTCTAGGGGCCGTCCATTTATCCGTATGTGTTTCTTGTATCGTTCTCTCCCTATTCCTGTGCTAAGAATTCGGCTTCGGGATACTCCTACCTCCATGGGTTCTACGGGGTCAGGTTGCAGGGGCAATTGCGAGCTATGTGACCCCATTCGGCGCATTTAAAACATTGGGGTCCCACGGGTAGTTGGGGGGGTTTTATTAAGGGGTTTAGCTATAGGTCTACTCAGAGAAGGAGTTCGCCTGTCCCCGCCATCGCTAGCGGTACGGGAAGTAGGTCTAGGGAGAACAGCAGGTCCTTTTCCTGTGTATGGTTTAAAGTCAGGTGCACGATGATAGGCACAAGCTAACTCTACTGCCATGTGAGCTGTCAGATTTGCGTGTTGTTTTACCCAAGCCCTGGTATTTAGAGGCAATGCTTCTAGTTACTGTTCCAGAAAGACCATTTCCGTGACTTCTTCCATAGTGGAAGTTTGGGGTTGTAGCCAACGTGTTCCTAGATCGCGAATTCTATAATAGAGAGCCCTGGGGTTGTCTCCGGTCACCCATTTTTCTTTGCGGAAACGGGTTCTGTAATAATCACGATCACAACCTAACCTCTCGAGAATGGCCTTCTTTATATCTGGATATGGAGTAACCCCAGCTGGGTTGGCAGCCTGATACGCTGCTTGTAATTCACCAGATAACAATGGGGCAATATATTGCCCCCACCTTTCTTGGGGCCATGTGGCAGTAGTGGCTACCCTTTCGAAATTGGTAAAAAAATAATCAGGGTCGTCGCCCTCTTGGAACTTCTGTAGCACGCTACCGGGGACAGTGGGGTGGACCCTGGCGCTGGAAATGGCATCGGTGAGGCGTAGTATAGCCGTGTCTTGTACTTTTTGGTTATTAGTGAGGAGTATTGCCTGTTCTTTTAGGGCTGTTTGAAACGCCTCCCTCTCTTTTTGGGCATTTTGGCTCTGTTGTTCAAAGACCAACTGCAAGTGTCTTTGTTCTTCGGCTAGCTGACTCATCATATCCTGTAAGGTTATAGGTTGGGTCATCTTCCAGCTTCAGATGACGGTATCCCACTTCTGACACCACTTTATTATATTGGGGGCTTCGCCTATGAGGTTTTAATGAAGTCCAGCAGTCGGTGGCTTACATATTGAGGTTATTCACGCCTCAAGGATGGTTTATTAGTTCAAAACAACAAAGAGAATTAATGCAGAATACATTAATAATGTCCAAAATAAACCAACAAAAAAAGAAAATGTCCTTGCTCAGAAAAAAGAAACAACTAGTTGATTGTCCTTTAAGACAACTCAGGGAAGATTGAGTGTGTATCTCTCCTGTCTCTGTCCCTTTTGGCCTTTTATTGCTCTTTCTCCTCTCTGGTTCTCTCGGAGGTTAGGCTGGCTCCGTCATCTCGTGATGAGGAAAACAAACAAAAAATAAACAGGACACGGGATCAGTCTAACGGCTTGTCAGTCACTGAAAGTGCTACCATCACCCAAAAAAAATTAAAAGGGGCTAAGACATCACCAGGGTGAGGAAAAGGTGTGAGGAGGCGATCGATAGTCGGTGTCTCCCCCCCCCACCCTTTTCTTTCCTTGCTGCTCACTTATCCGGTCTTCTTCTAACCTCCCCGCCCCGTAAGCCTTTTCCACATTTGTACCCAGTGCACTTGCCTGGAGCTACGGCCCTCCTGGACCGTAGCGGTGGGTATTGGGGCGTCCTCCTCCTCTATGGGACGTCCGGATACTACAGCGTCTCTCCGCTCTGATAACGGGCCTCTACCGCGGTCTCCTCCTTCTACGCTGCCAGCCTCCTCTGTCGTCTTGCGTTCCGTTGTGCTCCTCGTCTCGTCCGTGTCTCCCTCTTCCGAGTCCTCCTCTTCTCTGGCGATCTCCGAGTCCGTCTTCTCTGCCCCTTTTCCACCGGCGTCTGACGTCATCGGGGAGCGCCGGTTGTCGACTAGACCGCCAACAGCCGCGTTGAGGAGAGGAGTGTCACGGTCCACGCTGGAGCTCTCGGTGAGCGTGGGTTCCATATTACAAGGGCAATAACGCTTGCTGAATGTAATCAGTGCATACCGTGTGCTGCTCTTCTGTTACTCCTGTGTACAGGGCAATAACGCTTGCTGAATGTAATCAGTGCATACCGTGTCCTGCTCTTCTGTTGCTCCTGTGTACAGGGTAATAACGCTTGCTGAATTTAATCAGTGCATACCGTGTGCTGCTCCTCTGTTGCTCCTGTGTACAGGGCAATAACGCTTGCTGAATGGAATCAGTGCATACCGTGTGCTGCTCTTCTGTCGCTCCTGTGTACAGGGTAATAACGCTTGCTGAATGTAATCAGTGCATACCGTGTCCTGCTCTTCTGTTGCTCCTGTGTACAGGGCAATAACACTTGCTGAATGTAATCAGTGCATACTTTGAGCTGCTCCTCTGTTGCTCCTGGGTGGACCCTGTGGGGTAACAATGGCAACTGAGTGCAATACGTACATATTGTGAGAGCTCCTCTGTTGCACCTGTGTGGACCCTGTGGGATAACAATGGCAACTGAGTGCATTACGTACATACTGTGAGCTGCTCCTCTGTCGCTCCTGGGTGGACCATGTGGGGTAATAATGGCAACTGAGTGTAATGAGTACATACTGTGAGCTGCTTCTCTGTAGTCCCTGGGTGGACCATGTGGGGTAGCAATGGCAATTGAGCATAATACGTACATACCGTCAGCTGCTCATCTGTCGCTCCTGGCTTGACCCTGTGGGGTATTAATGGCAACCGAGCGCAGTACGTACAGAGCGCAGCACTGGACACTGTGGTGTAATAATGCCAACTGATCGTAATACGTACATACAGTGAGCTGCTCCTCTGTTGCTCCTGGGTGGAACCTATGGGGTAAAAATGGCAACCGAGTGTAACACGTATACCGCAAAGTGCTCCTCTGTCGTTCCCGGGTGAACCCTGTAGGGTAATAACACTGGCTGAATGAAACGTTTGCTTACCATAGGCTGCTCCACTGTCGCTCCTGGACAGATCCAATAGTATATTTTTTTCAAGCTTCTGCTGTCTAGGACATGCTTGTGGACTGGTCTCCACAGGTGAGCCTTTCTTCTGGCTTCCTGTAAGCAGTGTACTTCTGTGAGTCCGTGCTCCTTTGTCCCTCCTCTGTAGTGCTCAAAGAGCATTTGCTAAGGATGTGTTTCTACTTTGCCTCTTGCTTACTCCTCGTCACTGCTTGATGGAGTCTCGAGGTTACTTACCACAGCTGGTCGTGTACAGGCCTCGGGTTCGGGGAGGTGAGGGGTGTCGCCTGTCACTGGGTGGGCATATAAAGCGCCTGTCACAACTGCCTTTATCCAGGGTGTTGGACTTGGCCCTTTTTCCCGAAATTTTTCGCTTTTCTGGGAAACTAAATGTGTAAATGCAAGGATTGAATGTGTGCAGACTGAGTTTCCCCATTTTAAAAATATAACTTAAAATGGATGCCAAAGCTGTGTGGCTGTGCCGTTTGACTGAGCTGGGTTGACAGTCTAGGCGTTATTTCCCAGCAGCCCCAGCTTTTGGAGGGAAGCCTGGCACCCAGGGTGCTCTACCCCTCCCCCTAGGCCAGTTAGAGCCAGTTTCCCCAGATGCTTCTAGAAGCTTCTGGCACTGTCTGGAAGGTGGGGTGAGGGGCATCTAAAGGGAGGGGCTGGGTTGCCATGCAGTCAGTCAGAGGGTGGACCAGGGAGAGAGGGGACCTGCTGCCAGGGGTTACCGCCACATAGGCCTGTGTGCTGGGCCCTGAGCCTACCTACCCCCCTACTGTCCACAGGGAGATGGAAAGATATAGTTGGGGCAACGCAAACCTGGAGAAACCCTCGCAGGAGTTTTAGGCGGTAGGATCAGTCAGGGACCTATGCCTCTGAAGGTGACAGGGTATAGGCGCTGCCCTTTAAGTGAGTGAGGGATCCTGAACTACCCACTGATCTGGCCCGGCGAGAGGAGAATCCAGGGACGACAGGCAGAGACTAATTAGTCCGCCTTCAGCCACCAACGCAATTTCCCCCCCTCAAGAAACCCTCAAACAAGGGGCAGGAACCAAAGAGCGCTATTTACAAGCTGCCCCTGGAAGGAGAGCGCTATTTCCAAAGGAGAGCGCTATTTCCAAGCTGCCCCTGGAAGGAGAGCGCTATTTACAAAGGAGAGCGCTATTTCCAAGCTGCCCCTGGAAGGAGAGCGCTATTTACAAAGGAGAGCGCTATTTCCAAGCTGCCCCTGGAAGGAGAGCGCTGGATTTGGTGAGCGCTATCTTTCAAGTGGCTGTGCCTGCAGCCAGAGAGAGTGACAGCCTGCTGCTGGGAGGCCGCCGAGACGCCTGCAGCCGAGAGCCCGGTGAGTGGGGCAGTGGGGGAACCAGTGGCGTGGAGGGGGCAACGGGGCACATTATCGGTGCCCGCCCCGGGGACCCTTCACATTTTTGGGACCTTGTGGGGGCGCACTTGGAGGGTGTGTCGGGGCACATTGTCGGTGCCCGCCCCCGGCGTCGTGTGGGACTGGTAGTGGAGGAGGGGGGGCAACGGGGTACATTGCCGGTGCCCGCCCCTGGTGCCAGGAGCCTGCACAGCTGCCCCACAGGACAGTGGGCAGCTGCAATGGCCTAGAGGGATGCTGGAGGGGGTGGACACCTCGGAGGGCCCACGGACCTGCCCGGACTAAATGCAATGCCTAGCGCTGCAGTGGCTGGCCATGGTTGATGCTCCCAGAGCTTGCCAAGTCTACTGCCCCAAGAGCTTGCTATGCTGAATGCTCCCAGTGAGGGCCCTATCTGAAGCGCCATTGATCTGCCAGGTGTAGCACTATGCTATAATGCCATATTTAAAGCGCTATGGTCAATGCTAGTTGTGCAGCGCTATATTCAAATGTCATGCTCTTAAGCGCTATGTCAATGGCTATGTTTTGAAGCGCTTTCGCCGTGATATGTGCAGCGCTATATTCAAATGTCATGCTCTTAAGCGCTATGTCAATGGCTATGTTTTGAAGCGCTTTCGCCGTGATATGTGCAGCGCTATATTCAAATGTCATGCTCTTAAGCGCTATGTCAATGGCTATGTTTTGAAGCGCTTTCGCCGTAATATGTGCGGCGCTATATTCAAATGTCCTGCTCTTAAGCGCTATGTCAATGGCTATGATTTAAAGTGCTAGTCATGTGTTGTATGCAGCGCTATGTCTAGATGCCAGGTTTTAAGGTGAATGAACTGCCTATTTTGATTCCTGCCTCAGGGGACCTCCAGGTTGTTAAGGGATATGGTCAGGTCATGATATGTTTTATTACAGGTGGTCCGGACTAACGCCTAAGGTTATGCCCTGAGTTGACTTTATTGCAGGTTGCAGCTAATGGACTTACTTTTACTATCTTCTAAATCGCAATGATTCCGGCAGGGGCCCGATTGGCCCTGCCCTGTACATAATTCCCCCCCCCCTGTAAATGTTAACCGAGCGCCAGTTGGCGCAGTACAGAGATTGCCTATTGACACCTTGTGGTTTTGGACAATACAAAAGTTATTTTTTACCTCAACTGGTGTAGTGTCTCTTTTTGTAGTGTGCCTTGTGTGTCGCCTGTGTGTACTGCGTGGATGCTTTGCACATTTCCTCCGGAGTTTGGCCCGCCCGCTCTGCACCACGCTACCCGTTTCCAACATTGGTGTTCAGCGGTGGGATAGGACTTGTGTTTGCGCAGTACCGCAGCGACAACGGGTTGCACTGCAAATTGAGCGTTTAAAGTAATCTCAGGTTTTGGGGAATTATTGGTTTTCCTTAATTGTGATTTCCTCCTGGAAGTGTGTTTGTAAATTGTGTCCCCCTGTTGCACTGTGGGTGGGGTGTCCCGGGTGTACCGTGCCAGGATGGGGTCAACCTACAACGAGGACGATCTTATGGAATACACGGAGCAGGAAGTAGTGGATTTCTGCAGGGAGAGAGGGATACCCCCAGTAGGCAACATACGCAGGAAGTTATTTCTCTATGAGGCCCTCAAGAGGGGGGAACCCTTAGAGATTGGTGGGGACCTGTCAGATTACCCCTCCGCATATTTAAAGGGTGGATTTAGTGGAGACCCGGAGGAGGACCTCCAGTGTAGGGAGGACTCCGAGAGTGAGGGGGCCCAGTCCATAACCCAGGAGGGAGGTGACACTGACGAGGAGGAGGAAGATGACCGGGGGGAGACGCCAGTAGCGAGTAAGGACACCAGAGTTAGGGAGTCCCGCGCTGGGTCCAGTCCCGGGGGCACTGCCCCGTCCCTTTCCCTGTCCCCAGAAGAGTGGGTAGATAGGAGGGAAGAGAGGGAGCATCAGCTGGCGCTGGGAAGGCTCAAGGTGGAGCTAGCGCGGCTGAGTGTGCAGGAGAAGAGGCTAGAGACGGAGAAGGTCCTAGCGCAGGAGAGGATGGCGGAGGCAGAGAGGGCCTTTGCCAGGGAGAGACCAGCTCGGGAGGGTAGGTTGTCCCCTGAGAGTGTTTTTGTGGTCTGGATTCACCAGTAAGGGTGGGATCCAGTGGTGGCAGCGAGAGTGGATCCAATGTAGGGTGTCCCACTCCCAGAGCCCAGGAGACGGTGCCTGATTCCCAGGAAGAGGGGGACAGGTTAGAGTTCAGGGGCAGGGTAAAACTGTCCCACCAGTCCTGGGGGGAGTTTGTGTTGGTGTGTGGGACGGCATTGGAGGATTGGGTGGTGAGGAGTGCAGTGAATGAGTGGGAAGGGCTGTGCCAGGTACTCATCCGGGAGCGCATGCTCAGAAATTGTTCCCCCAGGTTGCGTCACCACCTAGTACAGTGTGGGTTCTCCGACCCCAGGGAGCTTGCACGGGAGGCAGACCTCTGGGTGAGGGCCAGGGTGTCTGAGGAGGCATTGGGGAGTGACCCTGAAGGGGGTGGTGCAGGGATCTTCCAACCCAGCGAGGTGGGAGAGGTGGCGAATAGCCCAGCTAGGTCCCCGGGAAGAGAGAGGGTTGTAGGGCCTCACGACCTATCCATAGGAAGGAGTGAGACGGGGAGGTGTCTCGAGGTGCCCCAACCGCAGTCTCAGGGCCTGGAGAGTTCCGTAAGGGAGCCCCAGGTTGGGAGCCTAGGCTGTCCTGATGTGCCGCCCGGTGAGGGGGAGCCCCTAGTGTCAGAAGGACCCGGGGCATCTGTAATCAGAGCTCCTGAGGTCCTGGGGTTGGCCCAGCTGCAGGGTTTAGATCCTGGGCTGGGATGCCAGGTTCAGGGGTTGCCTGACCTGGCGGGTGGGACATCTGTTAGCAGTGTCCCCCCAGAATTGACTTCCAGGGGTACTTCTCCAGGTGGGAGGGTGCGGAACTCTGGAAGGGGGTGCAGAGGGAGGAAGGTCTCACCTCGGGCACCGGCTTAGCCACAGGGCTTAGATCCTGGGTTGGGAGGCCAGGGATGGGTACTGCCTAACCTGGCGGGTGGGACATCTGTTAGCAGTGTCCCCCCAAAATTGTCTTCCAGGGGTGCTACTCCCGTTGGGAGGGTGCGGAACTCTGGGAGGGGGTGCAGGGGGAGGGAGGACTCGCCCCTGGCACTGGTGCAGCCTAAGGGTTTAGACCCTAGGCTGGGGAACCAGTTGAAGGGTCAAGGCCCTGGACTGGGGAGAGAGTGGTGGTCTGAGGGTGTTTCGCATGGGAGTAGGGTGAGGAACCCCAGAAGGAGAGGTAGGGGGAGGAGAGCCTCGCCCCTGAGGGCTGGTCAGCCTGAGGGTGCGGACCCCAGGTGGGAGGACCAGTGGCAGTTCGGAACTGCAAGGAGGAGGAGGGGAGTGGTCAACGGGTACTACGGGCCTGGGGTTACTGCCCCCCACTCTGTGAGACCGCAAGGGCCAGAGACATCTGGGTGGCCTAGGGGCCAGTCCTGGCCACAACCAGCTAGGGGACCCCCGGGTGGTGGCTCAGTCGGTCGAGGAAGGTTTGAGAGAGGGAACCTTCGGGTTCCAGAGTGGAGGAGAACCTGTGGGTGCTCCTGCAGTTGCGGGCCTGCGTCCACCTTTTCAAGCCCTAAGCAGGGAAGCCCATCAAGGCATTGATCGGTCTACCCTGGCTTTTGGCTGGAAGGGGGTTGTGTTGGACTTGGCCCTTTTTCCCGAAATTTTTCGCTTTTCTGGGAAACTAAATGTGTAAATGCAAGGATTGAATGTGTGCAGACTGAGTTTCCCCATTTTAAAAATATAACTTAAAATGGATGCCAAAGCTGTGTGGTTGTGCCGTTTGACTGAGCTGGGTTGACAGTCTAGGCGTTATTTCCCAGCAGCCCCAGCTTTTGGAGGGAAGCCTGGCACCCAGGGTGCTCTACCCCTCCCCCTAGGCCAGTTAGAGCCAGTTTCCCCAGATGCTTCTAGAAGCTTCTGGCACTGTCTGGAAGGTGGGGTGAGGGGCATCTAAAGGGAGGAGCTGGGTTGCCATGCAGTCAGTCAGAGGGTGGACCAGGGAGAGAGGGGACCTGCTGCCAGGGGTTACCGCCACATAGGCCTGTGTGCTGGGCCCTGAGCCTACCTACCCCCCTACTGTCCACAGGGAGATGGAAAGATATAGTTGGGGCAACGCAAACCTGGAGAAGCCCTCGCAGGAGTTTTAGGCGGTAGGATCAGTCAGGGACCTATGCCTCTGAAGGTGACAGGGTTTAGGCGCTGCCCTTTAAGTGAGTGAGGGATCCTGAACTACCCACTGATCTGGCCCGGCGAGAGGAGAATCCAGGGACGACAGGCAGAGACTAATTAGTCCGCCTTCAGCCACCAACGCAATTTCCCCCCCTCAAGAAACCCTCAAACAAGGGGCAGGAACCAAAGAGCGCTATTTACAAGCTGCCCCTGGAAGGAGAGCACTATTTACAAAGGAGAGCGCTATTTCCAAGCTGCCCCTGGAAGGAGAGCGCTATTTACAAAGGAGAGCGCTATTTCCAAGCTGCCCCTGGAAGGAGAGCGCTATTTACAAAGGAGAGCGCTATTTCCAAGCTGCCCCTGGAAGGAGAGCGCTGGATTTGGTGAGCGCTATCTTTGAAGTGGCTGTGCCTGCAGCCAGAGAGAGTGACAGCCTGCTGCTGGGAGGCCGCCGAGACGCCTGCAGCCGAGAGCCCGGTGAGTGGGGCAGTGGGGGAACCAGTGGCGTGGAGGGGGCAACGGGGCACATTATCGGTGCCCGCCCCGGGGACCCTTCACATTTTTGGGACCTTGTGGGGGCGCACTTGGAGGGTGTGTCGGGGCACATTGTCGGTGCCCGCCCCCGGCGTCGTGTGGGACTGGTAGTGGAGGAGGGGGGGCAACGGGGTACATTGCCGGTGCCCGCCCCTGGTGCCAGGAGCCTGCACAGCTGCCCCACAGGACAGTGGGCAGCTGCAATGGCCTAGAGGGATGCTGGAGGGGGTGGACACCTCGGAGGGCCCACGGACCTGCCCGGACTAAATGCAATGCCTAGCGCTGCAGTGGCTGGCCATGGTTGATGCTCCCAGAGCTTGCCAAGTCTACTGCCCCAAGAGCTTGCTATGCTGAATGCTCCCAGTGAGGGCCCTATCTGAAGCGCCATTGATCTGCCAGGTGTAGCACTATGCTATAATGCCATATTTAAAGCGCTATGGTCAATGCTAGTTGTGCAGCGCTATATTCAAATGTCATGCTCTTAAGCGCTATGTCAATGGCTATGTTTTGAAGCGCTTTCGCCGTGATATGTGCAGCGCTATATTCAAATGTCATGCTCTTAAGCGCTATGTCAATGGCTATGTTTTGAAGCGCTTTCGCCGTGATATGTGCAGCGCTATATTCAAATGTCATGCTCTTAAGCGCTATGTCAATGGCTATGTTTTGAAGCGCTTTCGCCGTGATATGTGCGGCGCTATATTCAAATGTCCTGCTCTTAAGCGCTATGTCAATGGCTATGATTTAAAGTGCTAGTCATGTGTTGTATGCAGCGCTATGTCTAGATGCCAGGTTTTAAGGTGAATGAACTGCCTATTTTGATTCCTGCCTCAGGGGACCTCCAGGTTGTTAAGGGATATGGTCAGGTCATGATATGTTTTATTACAGGTGGTCCGGACTAACGCCTAAGGTTATGCCCTGAGTTGACTTTATTGCAGGTTGCAGCTAATGGACTTACTTTTACTATCTTCTAAATCGCAATGATTCCGGCAGGGGCCCGATTGGCCCTGCCCTGTACATAATTCCCCCCCCCTGTAAATGTTAACCGAGCGCCAGTTGGCGCAGTACAGAGATTGCCTATTGACACCTTGTGGTTTTGGACAATACAAAAGTTATTTTTTACCTCAACTGGTGTAGTGTCTCTTTTTGTAGTGTGCCTTGTGTGTCGCCTGTGTGTACTGCGTGGATGCTTTGCACATTTCCTCCGGAGTTTGGCCCGCCCGCTCTGCACCACGCTACCCGTTTCCAACACAGGGCCTTTTGTGGGCTGTTCTGAAGTGTCTAGCTGAGTCAGACACTACATTAAATTAATATAAAGTGCTGTGTTGTGTCACCTTTTAGAAGTCTTCCACAGACCACAGTGCACTTTAACACTCTTCCAACCAAGCACTGTGGGGTAGCGTGCTACCCATCAGCTAATTGCCCCCCGGTCATACTCCAGGCAGCCTGGAGATTGCTGCTTTCCACGCCTTGCATAAAACAATGGCCCCCCCAGCTGCACCACCGTAGGCCTCCATTGGCCATCCGGTGCGCTGCGAACCAGCCCTGACTCTTTGGTGAGCAACAGGCTACCCTATGACGAAAAAAAGGGGTGGGGCGATTGGAAAGATACCGGGGCGTGTGGGGAAGAGGTCCCAACTAACCTTAAAAACAACTTGGCTCAATTCCGGACCCGACAACCGAGACGATGACTGCAGAACCCGACGCAACCCCACACGACGGCATGTCCGGCGCAAAGAGAACAGTTCAAGGCGTAAGTTCGCAGATCAGAATGGTCTGAGATTCATCAGACACAAGCTGATTCAGGCCAATGTTAAAGGCTACTTTGATAAAGATGGTGTCCACTTGTCACCTGTGGGAATGGTCCTGTTCCTCTTGGATTTGCAGGAGGCCTTGGAATGGCAGGTTGCAGGTGAGAATACAGCTGTGTTGGTGGGAGGGCTCTGGCGGTGACGGGGGCCGCCTCCAGAGCTGTGGTGGAGTTACAGGGCAATCTGGAAGCAGATGGGTACAGAAGGGTACCTCTGCACAAGCACAATAGGGGAGCCAGAGCCAAATCCCAGGAGCCTCAGGGCAGGTTCCTGGAAAACCGTGTCGGCACCCCATTAGTCCTTCGGGCGGTTGGGGGCCTGACCAACCGGGGGCTTGCCTTGCTAAGCTCCACCCTGAAAGGGGCATGAGTAATAAGGGACCAACGTGTCACGTGATCCGAATAGAGGATCACCCAAAAGGTGTAGCACTAATTGGGTTACCCACAGTGCTGGCTCATCAGGTGGGCAGGGCAGCATAGGTTGGTTACAGCTGCCTGCCATTGGATCGCCCATAAGATAACCCACCATATTGAATACTTTAGTATGGAATAAACCTGCAGCAATATTTTCCCATAACAAAAGTTGTGTTGTTGTTGGAAAACGAGGCAGCATCTGTGGGGCCTGCACAAATAACATGACTACATTTGTCCTTCACTGGGAACCAAACACCCAATTGTAGCGCCTGACTCTCAGAGGGTAGCGTTGCAGAGCAGTCTGAGGATTACTCAAGGGAGGTGGTGTGGGCTAGTAATCGCCATTTGCAGGTGCACAAAAATAACACTCAATAATTGATTGTCCAGTCTGCACTTTGCTTTATAAAAGTAAGAGTACATTTATTAAACACACACACCACTCAATACTATGCACCAATTTACAAATATACATAAGCTGTTGGAATTACTTTGTGACATTGCATAACATCTCCACCCCTCCCGCAGGGGGAGCGTCGGGTCTAGTACCACCACTCCCATGTATGCACATCAACTTGCCCCCAATGCAGTTAGTTGAACATAACCTGGAACGAGGGCCCTGCGCACTGGCACCATCCCAGTGGCGACCCACCCCATTACCTCAACAAGCATTAAAAAGGGGTAAACCTGCCTTGGTGACACATGACCCTGACTGAGCATCTCCTACTGACCATAAAGTATGCACCACTATATCTTAAGGGCTAGCAGTCTGGGGTCTTCACCTAAGCGCAGCAGCAAGAATCCATGTTTACGCACACTTTAGAATGACAGTACTCATCACCTTGGTTGATCATTTGAATGCATTGCAATTACAGCCCCTAAGGGCATCACAGATGAAATCACAGGATTGCGCATATACAGCCAGACACCCTAGCAGGACTGTCTGGCAACATAGCCCCACTTGGCTTATGACATCTCCTTACACATGTGACTTACAGTCCCTTCAAAAGAAGTACTCCTGGCAACCACACTTCTCCTGCAGTGCGCCTCTTCACTTTAAAAGGAATCACAGGTAAAAGCATGGGATTACGTAAATACAGCCAGACCCCCTAGCAGGAAGGTCCAGCAACATAACTCCATTTAGCTTAACATCACCTTACACAGGTACTTCACTTTACACATGTGACTTTCAGTCCACCTAAAAAGAAATAATCAATGGTAAATGCATTTCGGAGCAATTACACCACTTCACCTCCAGGGGATGCCCTTCTCCAGACATCCCCAACTCAGCCCTTCACTCCATGATGCACTTCATAGTACACCCTCAGCTGTAGAACATAAGTTCCAGCCTAGAAGGTGTTCAAGGCTGGCTGAGCCCATGAGGGGTTATTCTTTCAGATGCCCTGTGAAACTTAGGAGTGGACTGTTCTTCTTTATGCTGGGGGAGACTGCGGTGCTCCTGCAGCTCCCCTGCACCCCTTTTCACACGTGAGGGTGACCCCCCTCCTCTAGGGGCCACAAAGCACCAAAACGGCAGATTTCCAAATGCCTGGCGAGGCATTATGGGGCGCTTCATGCTCCTCTTTACCAGCCCCAGCCACTGGGAACACTCTCCTCTGCCCTCTGGGTCTCTGAGAGGGTAGATTCAGCAGTGTGCTGTCTTCCGTGAGGGTGACCCCCTCCTCTGGGGGCCACAAAGCACCAAAACTGCAGATTTCCAAATGCCTGGCGAGGCATTATGGGGCGCTTCATGCTCCTCTTTACTAGCCCCAGCCACTGGGAACACTCTCCTCTGCCCTCTGGGTCTCTGAGAGGGTAGATTCAGCAGTGTGCTGTCTTCACTGGCTCCCTGCGCCAGCCTTTCGCCAGGCTCGCCTTCTGGGCCTCTCTCCCTGCGCAGAGGCCCCTGCTTCTGTGCACCAGTCCTGGGCTCTTCTTCTGGTGCTGATAGGGTCCTGGGGGCAGTCAGGGGGTCTCTCCTTCCAACTGCCCATTGCGCCAGGCTCCAGCACCTTCACCCTCAGCAGACCACACCCCAGAGAGACCTTCTCTTCCTGTGCAAGCACTTTTTAAAAGTTGAGTAGGGGGCTGGCAGGAAGTCTCTGTTGGTCCTATCAAACAGCGACACATCACGTCCCTGCCCCTGCTCCCTCCTTCTTGTCCAGCCTCTGAGCTTGTTCAAAATGGCGTTGTCTAGGGTTTCTGCCACATGTCTCGGAAGCACCTTCCCCCCAAGCTGCCTTCCCTCCTTGGTGCAGCCTGGTGCCTGGCACCCAGCGACAGCGGTTGATGGATTGGCCTGTAGCCCCACCCATCTTCTCTTCGTGGAGAGGAGGCCCTCACTTGTGGAAGAAAGGTTATCAATCCATCCAGCGGAGGTCAGCCCTCAGCCTGGGTCTGGTCATGGCTGGCTCAGAGAAATATGACAGTTCTGGATGACCCAAAAGCAGTACAAATATGACTTTGGACTCTGCAGAATACTTCTTTTCACATTTGCTACAGTGGACTTAAGTGCGTGTCTGGAATCTGTAGGCCTAATTGAAGTTAATCTAGCCCCTGGCTCCACATTCCCATAGGGGAACAAGGAAGTGAAAACACCGTAAAACACACTGACTTTCCCTGGCATGTCTCTTCCATCCTGAGTTTACTGTGGGAGAGTCCCAACTTATGAGGCTCTCCCACCGTAAAAGCTCAACAATGAGGTGCTCAAAAAGCTAAAAATCCAGGCGGCCCATAGTGTCAGAACCACCTTCTAACACATGTGTATTTATTTATTCATGCATGCTCAGACTGTGGTTGGGGATGTTGCCAATAATGGCACTATGCGGCTGCCCGTGGCCCCCGCAGGGGGTCACCTAAAAGCCCTTTTTAGTGCCATTTGGGCACAAACACCACTCCTCTTACTGGTTGGACTCAGGGAAGTAGTCCTTTTGCCTTGGCGCGCTAGGCGCGTCACTTTCGGCACACAGAGGTGGGGGGAGGGTACTTATACCTCCTCCGCCTTTCTGGTGTCCTCTTTGTGCCGGACACGCTATCTCCCACCCTGCCACTTACCCGGTGTGGGGCTGGCAGGCAAAGTACGTAGAACGTTGTAATGTTTTCTTTTGCCGTTGCAGGCAGATTTACAGGGCGATCTGGAAGCAGATGGGTACAGAAGAGTACCTCTGCATGAGCACAATAGTGGTGCCAGAGCCAAAACCCAGGAGCCTCAGGGCAGGTTCCTGGAAAACCACATTGGCGCTCCATTAGTCCTTCGGGCGGTTGGGGGCCTGACCAATCGGGGGCTTGCCTTGCTACGCTCCGCCCTGAAAGGGGCTTGAGTAATAAGTGACCAATGTGTCACTTGATCCGGGAAGAGGATCACTCAAAAGGTGTAGCACTGATTGGGTTACCCACAGTGCTGGCTCATCAGGCGGGCAGGGCAGCAAAGGTTGGTTACAGCTGCCTGCCCTTGGATTGCCGTAAGATAACCCACCATATTGCATACTTTTGTATGGAATAAACCAGCAGCAGTATTTTCCCTTAACAAAAGTTGTGTTGTTTATTTATTTATTCATGCATGCTCAGACTGTGGGTGGGGATGTTGCCAATAATGGCACTATTCATCATGGTAGGGGAGTAGCGCTTAGAAGTGATTCAGTAGGTAGGACTGCCCTGTTCCAATCATTCGTCCATGTCTGCTGCAGGTGCATTAACCTGGTGAAGTCTAGCAAGCAGGACCGGCATGGGGGATTAGGAGGATTGAAACTCCGGAGTCCCTGGGACGAGAGTGAACAAACAATACAGATTTACAATAAGAACAGCGAATGAGGGAGAACATGCGAAGGGTGGGGACTAAGTTAAATTTGGGACTTTCAGTCACTCGCCTGTTCTGTAATTTACTCCTGCATCACCATAAGCAAAGATGGAGGAAGCGCTACTAGACATCTGGCCTTGAGGCCTGGCGGTGCTGGCCATTGTTCGGGATCCCACGTGAAGTCACTGGCAGGAGGCATTCTTGCTTGCTGTGAATCACGGCCGCACAATGGCTGGGTCTTGGTCTGAAAATAAAGAGTGCACGTACAGGCAGCTCCCTGGTGAGGTCACTCAGCCGGCAATGGCAGTAATATTAAGGTGCCCTGGATGTGGGGATGGTGCAGAGGGCTCGTGCAGCCCTAAGGGGCTGTGGCAGGAGGTCTTCATGATCCAAGTGCATGGGCTGGGGCAGACTCCTCCAGCACTCTTGGGGTGGAAGTGCCTGGGGGTGGGGGGTGCAGTGATGTAGACTTACATGGACATACTAACATACACACACTCCCCCAGAGAGTTCAGTGATAAGTGCTTAAATACTTTACGGGACTAAATGAATTAGGACACATGAGTCTAATTTTTAGTTGGCATATGGAACGGGGAATAGGAAGCACAGGGAGGGGGTAAAAAGAAGGCACGTGTCACTTTATTTCAAAAAGAGCACTCGTTACACTAAAACAATGCTAAAACGTTTGTGTCACTTTAAGAATTTCTGATGCACTTTAGACCTATATGGGTTATATCTCAGCTGCTATGGTACTTAATTGGATGGAATGTATTTAAAATATGAAGCTACGCATGCACGCAGCACTTTCTAAGAGGCTGGAGGTTTATTTGTTTACAACATTTGTTTACAAATAGCACAAGTAACTTTAGTTCAGCTACCAGTAAGTAAAAGGTAAAGAAGAACTTACAGTACTTTATTTTAATGCCAACCGACTGAACAATAAATGTAAAGCTCATGCAATAGAATGCTGGCTCAGAAGCCACAACCCAGATGTTATACTCCTACAAGAAGCTCATTTTAAGAATTCAAATAGTGCGAGTAGGATCCTTCAACAGTGGGCTGGCTTCTATTGCTTGTCAAATGCTGGCTACACACAGAAGGGGATAGGAATTTATGTAGGCAAACATTTACCATTCCAAGCAAAAGCTACGCAGATAGACCCAGGAGGGAGATGGGCCTTTGTACATGGGAGACTGAATCAATCGAATCTCATTATAGCAACGATTTAGGCACCAGTTTTAGACAACCCGCTCCCTTTACTTCAGCTTAAACAGGCCTTAACCAACATCCCCGGCTTTATTATCTTAGGTGGCGATTACAATTTCCTTCAGGAACCACTCGTTGATTCTTCTACTAAAGCTCAAAAACAAAATAAGCCACAAGTGGCCATTGCTGTGGCTAGCTGCAAAATGGACCTAGACCTAGTAGACCCATGGCACTCTCAGCACCCAGGGGAACAAGCTTTTTCATGTTTCTCGGCTAAATATAATACTGCTTCTAGAGTAGACTTTTTCTTGGTTTTCCATGGCTAAAAAGGAGTACTCACGAATACATTCCAAATGCCTTTTCAGACCATCCACTAGTCAAAATGGAAGCAGCCAGGGTAGGGCTTGAAAGAGCACCTAGGAGGTGGTATTTTAATAAAATCAATTTAGAGAGGGAGGAATGATGCACATAGGTAGCGAGCGAAATCAAAAGTTTTTTCCTTAACAACACAGATACTGCCCTGGTAAGCCAAGTGTGGGATGCCTTTAAGGCTACACTACGTGGAATTATTACTGTTAAAGAAATACCCCAACAGAAGGCAAAAAGGGGAAAAAAGATCTGAGCTTGAGTTCTAGGCTTGAGCAAGCAAATAGAGAGCACACTAAAGACAGAAATCCAGCAACAAAACAGGAGCTCCTACAGGCGAAGCTAGAAATGCAGGACTAGCACTATCAACACGGCGACACGGCTAACACGGCCTACCTCCAGAAGACACATGAGGAGAGCGAATACGAGGCGAGATTACTTGCGTGGCAGGCAAAGGAGTGTCAGGTTCAAAATAGAATCCAATCACTGATAGAGGAGGACTCTAAAGTACAGAAAACCAGACCACTGGAAATCGGGGAGGCCTTTTTTAGACATTTGAGAAAGTATATAAGACAGATCAACAAATAACGCCTGACTGTATTACAAGCTTCCTAGACAAACTACCAATTCCATCCATGAGCAAAGAGCACAGCAAAATGGTAACAGCAGAGTGTAGTAGGAAGACTTGGACCATCTGAAATTCTAAATTCACTCTGCAAATTTTTTTCTGCATATTTTTTTCTTGAAAGGGAAACATAACACAGAAGACGTTTGTTATTTTCAAGCATCAGGCAATAAAAAACGAACAAGCACGCGACGGGTTTCACTTTCTTGAGTTTTACATCACCTCTTCCTGACCACAGCCCAGAGAGCAGAACCGCAGGCAGGCTCACCCTACTCACCACCAGGCGCTGTGAGAGAGGTGAGCGCGGGGATTCACAAACTGCAATTTCAACCTTACTTTTCAAAACAGGCTGGCTAGCTGGTCCTCACCAAGCCCCTTGCCAAGGGCAAAATCTCATCTGATTGACCAAAGTAGGTACACTGTCAAGGGATGGGTGACCTTCTAAGAAAGAAGGACTCACCTTGAACAGAGTAAAACGAAGTAAAGCAACTGAATGACAGGTATTAAATAATATAGTTTAAAAGTACTCCCAGTGCAAAGTGTATTCCTGCCTTGAACATGTGTGTCTGATAATCAGTTAATTCATCAATGCACCTCATTACGAGCTCGCTGAATTCAAGTGGGAAATATTCAGTGCCAGAATCTCCGATTCCAGCTGGAATCTCTCTCTCTCTCTCTCTCTCTCTCTCTCTCTCTCTCTCTATATATATATATATATATATATATATATATATATATATATATATATATCTCAAAGAAGAGAAAACCCCGTTTCTTCAGAGACGCACTCCACATCCGAACCCTCTATTAGCGGGAAACAGCAGTTCACACCTGATTCATTTGTGTCCCTGACGCGTTTCGATTGAGGGTAAGAAATACAGGATTGGACCTTGTATTATCGGGTCAGCATGTTGTTCCCCATCCTGGAGGTTTGTAAAACACTTTATCCCATGGGGAGGTACTAGTTGGTATGGTCATTCTTGAAATGCGGACCTACGTGGGAAATCGGTCGCAGGCTGTGTTATATGAAGTGCCGGCAGGGCCGGGGCAGTTGCAGTCCCTCCAACCTCAGGGAACATACATATTTTAATGAAGGCCCATCTAGGCCGATGGTGTGTAAACCAGTTTCCCATTTCATGCAGCGTCCAGACCTGCCCCCACCCCCTTCAGTGTGACAGCCCCACGTCATCTGGCGTGTTCTGGGGCGAGCTGCGCGTGTTCCTTAGAAAGAGGAACTTCACACGCGGCCTGGCGCGCGGCCAGAGTTTGCGCGGAGCTCTCTCTCGCGCTCGAGAACGCGCCAAGAACTTTTTTCCTATTATTATTATTTTTTCCATGGAGCCTGGCAGCCTCGGGCCTGTTTTTCTTTTTTTTTCAGAGAGAGTTGTGATTTTTTTTCTCCTTTTCTCTTTTTCCCGAGCCAGGGCCGCCGCGTGTTTGCAGGAAACAGAGCCAAGTGGGTTTCCTGAACGTGTGAGAGAGGAAGCGCTGTAATAGGCCGCATTAGCGGATAAAAATAACCCGATATATAAGGAAGGCTCGGGTCCCCTCTCGTCAGTGCCGCTCCGGCCGGCCGGGCGGCCGGCGGCCGCGCTCCGCGCCTCCAGCAGGTGGCCGCCTCGCCTCGCTTCGCCTGCCCCCTTCGCTGCCTCCCCCCGCCGGAGGAGACTGAACAGAGCCCCCTTGATGGAGGCGAGGCCTGGCGCGGCTTCGGGCCGTTTGTGGCTTTCCAAAGGCACTGGAAACCTGTTCTGTGGGGTTGTGTTCCTTCCCCGGTGCTCGTCCAGTGACCCCGGCTGAAGCTCACACTGGGGCCTGTTCACTGAGGACACCGACGGGCTCGAACCCGAGGCGGCCGCAGCTGGAACACACTTCTAGTGTGCCTGCTACGACAAACTAAAATAACACGACAACACACAACAATACATGCACGGCGAAATAACGTGAGATAAATACTGACGTGAGGTAAAATAAAAAAACAGCAGTATAGGCCACAACCCGTTATAAAATATAACAGCGAAAATCAATCCATGTCATAATACCACAAAATAATACAACAACAACAACTAGATATGGCATCATAAAATCACATAGCACTAGAAAACAACACATGACACGTAGCAATGCGTCCCGTAATTTAACAAAGCAAAGCAGCACACACCATGGCATATCGTGACATAACAAATACATAACATCGCAGGCTATACCGACATCTAGCATGACTTAACAACTCAAACCAGTACATGACATAACAGCTCAACATAATGCAACAGCATATGACATGTCATAAGTTCACATATCAACAAATACCATGAAATAAGAACACATAACATTATACAATAAAAACACACATAACATGATAGTATATAACATGTAACATCACGTGGCAATACAAAACGATGCATAATGTGACATGACATGATTGGACAAAAAACATAACAGCACATACCATACCAACACACATAACTACAACATAATGAGACATGCCAACATACAACATATCAGCACAACACATAACATACCATGACATGATATAGGATAATTTAACAACACAGCACACATCACGGCATGACATAAAATACTACAGCAACGCACCACAACCTGACGGAATAATACTTAATCTAATGTGGTAAAAAGGAACACACCACGACTGCACTTAATATCAACTAGCAACACAGAATAACCCACAGCATGACTCATGAAAAAGCAACACATAATATATCACAACACATACCATGAAATAACAGCACAAGACACACAAAAACACCCTACACAGCATAATGTAACAACACAACACAAGATGGTTCGAATCTCTTTTTTTGCATATGATATGGGATATAGCAACAGAGGAGCGGCACAGCGCTCGGCTTCAGGCTCATAAAGTTGCATCAACAATAATAACTAATGAAAGCAATCAAACGAAGACCCCTCCCTCTCCCGCCCCCCATCGAACTCAGTGAAGAAAACGGATTCCAGTTACAGCAGAGATGACCAATGTATAGTTTGAGTAATTAGTATCCTTCACAGGGGCAGAGGGGGCGGCGTCTGACGAGCAGAGATATTTGGGACAAGTTCCCGGAATTCTTTTGAGAGGAGGGCAATGAATGGACGCCACATTTCCCCAATTAAATTTCCGCAATTCTGAGCTGTAAGAGATATACTGGCACATGCATCAACAATGCCATTTGCAAGTCCTTAATAGCGAAAAATAAGGATTCGCTAATAAGGAATAGCAAAAGGCTATGCATGCAGAAATCGCTTACAAAATAGCGATTTCTAAACATTCCTTAATTGCTACTCGCAAATTGCGAGTCGCAATTAAGGAATACCTCCCCATAGAGGCCCATAGGAATGAATGGGAGGACTTTCTCAATTTGCTAATCTCAATTAGAGAATCGCAAATTGCTCATGCTATTTCAAGGGTGCCAGGGCGTCAAAAAGGACACCCTGTTGCACCCCTGAAATCTGCATATGAGTACATCTTGCACACACACATGCCCCAAGGGCATGTGTGTGTGTAAAATGGAACTTTGAAAAATGCACTTTAGTGCATTTTTCAAAGTTTTTGCAAATTACCATGAAGTTCAACTTCATGGTAATTTGCTCCCCCTATTAGCGAAATCGCAAATTTTTAAACTTTCATGCATTGCATTTAAGGAATCTCAATTTGGGATTCCTTAAATGCAATCGCAATTTAAGGAATCGCTATTTAGAGATTCCTTAAATAGCGATTTTTGCATTTGGGATGATGCATCCCAAATGCAAATATACCGGTCGCAAAGGGGCAGATTCTGCTAATCTGCCCGTTTGCGAGCAGGTTTCTCGTTGATGCATGTGGCCCATAGTGATCTTTTCCATGCCTAGCATATGCCATAAGCGGAGAAGCCAACCCTGGAGTGTAGGTATGCGACTTGTTCCCCAGTGTGTGAGAAAATTCTGATGCGCAGACACCAGGGCCAGTCCTATCTGCTTCCCCCGTCGAGTTTTTAGTTGAAAGGTAAGAGGATTAGGTGACCCTAAAATCGTGTAATCAGGGAATCTGGGGAGTTGCGTGTCTAAATGTGGATCTATTTCATATAGAATTTGATTCCAGTATTCTGATATCTTAGGGCAATCCCATAGTAGAAGTGTACTGTGAGAGCCACAAAACCCGCCACAGTCTGGACTCCACTCTGGGTTGCCTTTCAGTAAGCGCACTGGTGTGACATACCAGTAAGTGGTTATCTTAGTGGCGGTTTCTATGCTAGCAGGACTGGCCGTAGCGGGCACCAGGCGTCTCCTCGGTGGGCCGCCAGGGTGGGGCCTAGTTTTGTTACAGGGGACCTGCAATATCGCCCCCCTGTAACAAAATCATCCGAAACGGACCCTTGCAAACAGCTCAGCTCCTACCCCCCACGTCTGGGCATACCTGGCGCACTGAGGGCGAGAAAGCAAAAGAGACACAATTGATGGACGGAATGCAGAACAAATCTAAACATTCACCCCCAGTCAAGAGATCTGGGTTAAATCCATCATTCTTTTGCTCACTATGCCACCCCAGTTTAGACCTGGCCATATGCAAATCAGTCTTGACCCTGTGCCTCATGGAAACAGTCCAACCCGAACTGCCAAGCCATGTCCTCCCTGGACCGGAAACAAGCATCCTAGGACCGGTTTTGGGGTTTCACCCCTCTTCAGCCAGGATAGCTTGATTCCAGTGGCACAGTGAGCCCAGGACTCACGTCTGAGCATACCTGGCGCACTTAGGGCGAGAAAGCAAAAGACACACAATTGATGGACGGAATGCAGAACAAATCAAAACATTCACCCCAGTCAAGAGATCTGGGTTAAATCCATCATTCTTTTGCTCACCATGCCACCCCAGTTTAGACCTGGCCATATGCAAATCAGTCTTGACCCTGTGCCTCATGGAAACAGTCCAACCCGAACTGCCAAGCCATGTCCTCCCTGGACCGGAAACAAGCATCCTAGGACCGTTTTCGGGGTTTCACCCCTCTTCAGCCAGGATAGCTTGATTCCAGTGGCACAGTGAGCCCAGGACCCACGTCTGGGCATACCTGGCGCACTTAGAACGAGAAAGCAAAAGACACACCATTGATGGACGGAATGCAGAACAAATCAAAACATTCACCCCAAGTCAAGGGATCTGGGTTAAATCCATCATTCAACCCAGACTGTGACATTAGTCATGTAAGCTGGTAACGTGTAAAAAATGCATTGATGTTCAATGTCCCAAATGTGTCGGTCGTGTGGTCTTATCCGCTCCCACTTGTCCCGGTGTATATGTGGCCAGTATGAAATGTGCTGGTATCAAAGGTGAGTTAATTCCCCAAACAACAAAAATAACAACAAATAATAACATGAAAATAAGATCAATCAAATCCAAAGCTGTCAAAGCAAACTTACAGTTCCTTCAGAAACAGTGACAATGGGTCTGCATAGTGGCCACTACTCACCACCTCCCCACCCTGTCACCCATCCCGCCACCACATTGATGAGTTTCGTTGCCATGTGTCTAGCTTCATCACGGGATCTCCGCCTTGGTCATCTTGCTCGTCAACGAGTCCAGTACTGCTTGTAGCTCCATTGCAATCGGCGCTGGGTCAGGTCGCATGTCGGCGGGTCTGATGATCTTGAGAGTTCCTCGGATGTTCTCCAGTGGTGATGTCGATACCAAGAATCTGGCAGGTTTCCTCCAATGATCGCATCAGGTGCAGTTTCCCATCCAGGCGAAAGATAAACTGAAATGGATGCCCCCATGAATAGGTCACCCCAATATTCCGCAAGTGTGAGGTCACTGGTCGGAAATCAAATCGTTCCTGTAAGGTAAATGCCGCCAGATCCTGGTAGAGCATTAGAGTGTGTGGTCCTTAAAGCGCACCGGGTGTTTTTCACGTGCCTTTCGAAGGATGTTTCCTTTTAACTCTAAGTCATGGATACATGCTAAGTTATTGGCCGGGGGCTGATTCCGTTCTTGGTGAGCCCACCCTGTGCACCTAGTCAAGTTTGATCTTGAAATCCGCTGGGGCTTCCAGAATGTGGAGGAAGAGATCTTTACCATAAAGGGCGATGCCTGAGCTTTCTGCCTTCGAATGGGACACCTTTGATGTGGATGTTATTCCGCCATGATCTGTTTTCCAAGTCCTAAGCGTGGGCTTGCAGCTCAATCTGCTGTTCCAGAAGGCAAATTATTTCTTGTTGTAGGTTTTCTACTGCCTCCTCGCGGCAATTCTCATGGTTCTTGATAGCCGATACTCACTCGCCAATTGCATCAAGGTCTCGACGGACCTCCTTGATGATGTTTGAGAGGTGATGTTTGACTGCTTGCAGATCGTCTCGCAGTGATGCTGATAACGCCTCAATCCAGGAGCAAGTCACTGCTTCCTCTGTACCATTACCATCATGGAGGTGACTTGAGGTGGGGGTCGAGTATTGGTCTCCATTCATGGCTCCAGAAGGCTTAGTTTACATATATTTTAAATTGCATTCTTTTTTTGCCCGGGCAGTTGCCATAGCCCCAAGTATAAGGTTTGCCCCCAAGTCCCTGCCCCACTCCAATCAAGGGGTCCGTGTGCTAGTGGGCGCACAGATAGTTCTGCAAGCTGTATTGAGGGTTCTGCTAGTTATCTGTGTACTCTCAGGGGCACAAGGGAGGTGGAAAGGCATGCGTGGGGACTGTTGTAGGGTCTCTCGTTGATTTGGCGGATTCGCAAACCGAGGGTTATCGAATCAGCATCCCCTCTTGGATCTTGCTGCGTGCTATGTGGCTTCAGAAATAAAGACCCAGTACATTACGGCAGGTAATGTTGACAGGGCACCGTGGCGCTCATCCGGCAGACAATGTGGGGGAAAGTCCTAGTAGCCGGGTTCTGCGGGCTAGTTTCCTGAAAGCTGCTGTCTTCAATAACGGGGTCGCCAGGTTGCTATGAAGGGGTAGCCTCGCCCCATCGCTGGCATCCCAAAAATGAAAATGAGCATCTTGGTGGGCAAGGCAGCTCTCACTTATTAGCCTCCCTCTCTGTATCTACTTGAAGCGCAAATGTCAGTTTATTATGTGAAATCTTCTGCGCCAGAACGCGGAGCCACAATAGAAACTGGTTGTGGAAACAGCGCCAAAAAGATAAAAAATCTTTGAAACATTAATAAAGAAGAAACATAAAATTGTATGTTAATACCCGACAAGGAATTTAAAGAAAACCCCTAAAGAATCAAAAAGCACAGGGCTATGTGAAACCCTGCACCCTGGTGAATAACCATCATGTAAAGGAAGATAACCTTACACTCTATAGACCATTCATCAATGATAATGAATGGCACGGGAACGGTAAACTGAACCTATAAAAACAACACCAAGCTGTTTGTTGGATCACACCATTACATGACATATCGATAGTGCCAACACAAGGTATGATGATACCAAACAAAGACTTTCAAAGAAAAAACAAATAAATCAATACTGCCCACTGGTGTGCAATCCAGTGTGAAATAGAAAACACCCCTCACCCTACCGACAACCCACATTTGGAAATGGACGGTATGGCAACAGCTAAACAAAACCTATGTGGCTAGGCTAAGTGGTCTGTTGAGTCCCAACATAAGTTGAGAGCGTGATCATTGGTATATAAAACCAGTACTGTAAAAGGGCATAACCCTTATCTCATAGGTCATTCTCAGAGTGGGGAGGAGGCGCAGGGACTTAATGAATCTGCGGCTAGACTGTGTCTTTACCAGATATTACATTACTGAAGGTAAGTAACTTTTACATCTGATAGAGGCATCTAGCCGTACATTCATTAATGTTTAAATTAAATACCATAGCTATACCCCCCTGGAGGAGGGTCTGTAAACGAATCCTACAAATGTTCTCAAAGAGAACCAGCCGGTCATAACTATCAACCAACCAAATCTACGTCGGAATAGCAGAACAAGAGCTTGGCTCATAATAAAATCCATGATCACTGTCACAGAACAAATAAATAAAAAACAACTGTACAGGCCCGAGAGAATCGGCCCTTGAAGAAAAAGGGGGAAAAAACCCAAATAACCATCTGTCAGTTATCAGACATTAGCCTCTATCCCCCAAGGAGAACGAGAACTCGTTGACCAAAAGGGCCAAGTGCAAGGCAAACGTCATGTAATCTGCATTCGTCTCAACAATAAAATCCAAAAGAAGGACTCTCACAACTCATTCCATTATACCAAGATGAATGAACACCAAAAAAAAGATAACAAATAAAACCTCCATGGAATAGAGAATTTTGGTTGAACAAAATGACCACTCAAAGGTTACATAATGCACTGTAAAGGGACTAAAATGATACTAATAGGTTTGAATTTAAAATTGATATTCATCAATTATGCCAGTTGTATAAAATATTTACCACACAGTTGTATCGCCTGGACATGTGATAATATATATAAAATTGTGTCACAATAGCATTCATGTGGTCTGACAACACAAAGAGTTTTGCTGGCCCACATTTACTGCAGGACCGCAGGTATCTGCAAAGTCTGCGCCTGCACGGTCTTCAGTGTCATGGCCCCAAAGTCTGAACACTACTCCGAGCCGTGGGCATGCTCAAAATGCCAAGGTAAGAAAAAGAAGAAAAGGGAGCACATCTATTAGAGCAGTATCAAAACATTAAATTAGGATCAAATGAAACATAAAAGGAAATAATATATAAAATGAATCCTTGTTAGCAACAAGCACATGCAACAACACTTGTGATGCGAAACACAGTTTGATCACAAGTCCGCCTCAAGAAGTAACAGCCATGATTTCTAAAGATGCAAAACCTACAGCGCCTGGAAATTCCCAGGCGTTCTCCCATCCATGTTCGAACCAGGCCCGACCCTGCTATAACCTCCAGACAGATGCAAAAAGCATTGTGGGAGAATAACAAGAAGAGATTACTATAAAGCCTAAAAACCCCAAACATAAACTGTATGACCGAAAACAGATAGGGAAACTGCAGCAAGAAGTCTCCATCAGATTATTTCCGACACTACATATCACACAGCGTAAGATACTGAGTTCACCCCAGTATTGCTCTAGGAATGTACAAATGAATTACCTATCCCCTCCACAGCGGGGAAGGACACTAACTCGTATCTTCCAAAGAATACACCATAAACTCTGAGTTTACTAACACAATTTTCCAAAAAGTGAAGCACGTATAAAGAAAATGGAGGTATGCAGCCCACTCAGAAAGACAAACAACCTGTACCAAAAACACATAGTCCAAAAGGACTTTAATGAAGAATGAACCACAAAAACATGTATTCAAAGAATACAAAGCATAGACCCTGAATCCATCAGCGCCATAATAAATATGCACACCACCAGAGTAGTGAGGACATACTACGCTGATTACTCTAACAAGTAAACACCAGAGCTTCCCTACATTCCCGACTTACCACCAGCATACCAACATGTCCCTATGCGGGACAACTAAAGGTCGAAATCATGCACATTTTAGCATACTGAACTGCTTTAAAGAAGCTTGCGGCAGATAATCTTCCATACAAGAAGACACATTTCTTGACAATAACCTCCTGAGCACAAATCTCCTCCTCAGAGGACAAAGGGAAACCTCCCTCAGTTATCTAAACCCCTTCTAAACAGGGAAAAAATGGTACTGAGAACAAAATATTTGCTCTCGCAGGACACCAAGTGGTCAACCACCTAGGGACATAAAAAATACCCTAACAAAACGTACTCGCTTATAAAGAAATCGAAACAAGTTACGCGGTAACAAACAACGAAAAGCTATGATTCTGACGACCTCTGTCTGTCACAGAAGCATCTTAATGCTGCATCAGCTTGAATCCCAAAAAGGTGGGCACCATCAAATGGACAGCTTCCGAGAAACCCGAAGTTGCCAACCAGGTCCGTCGCCTCAATGCCACTGCAGATGATAGCGCTCGACTCACAGAGACCATGATGTCCATTTCACACCTTATGATAAGCCTAGCAGCCTGGTGACCAACTTTAATCAAGTCACCAATCTCCGAGCGGAGGTTATCCGGAAGAGATGGTAACACATTCTGTAGCGAATCCTATAAAGCATGGGAATATCGCCCCAGCACACAAGATGTATTTATGGATCTGAAGGATGAGCTTGCAGAAGCAAACGTGTTTACCACAAGCATCACGACTTCTAGACCCTTTACCACTGGAGTTTTAGGAACTGAATCTACATCCTTTGAATAAGTCGTAACCTGAGTCACCAGTTCAGGACACCGGGGGAAAGGCATTGCTGGTGTTGCTTGATCTCTCGGCGGCGTTTGACACTGTTCCACTCGATCGCCTATTGGCGAGACTTGCGGAGATTGGTGTTGGGGGAACGGTGTTCAGATGGTTTAAGTCCTTTCTTGCCAATCGTCAACAGACAGTCTGGGCCCCTCCGTACTCGGCGGCAGTGCCGCCCCTGGAAGTGGGAGTTCCTCAAGGGTCAATATTAAGCCCCACTCTCTTTAACATCTATATGTCCCCTTTGGCGGCGCTGGTTGAGTCTTTTGGCGCCCAGATTGTCTCATATGCTGATGACACTCAGCTTCTTTTCACATGTGAAAAAAACATGGACTTCAACGGAGATCGCATTAAAAGCTGTTTGGGTGCGGTTTTTGCCTGGTTTCAATGCAACCAGCTTAAATGCAACTCGGACAAATCCGAGGTTCTTTTTTTCAGCTGTCCTCCGAATCCCTGTTGGATGTCCTGGTGGCCGGCGGATATGTTTCCCCCTTCCGCTGTGGCCTCGGTGGCTAAGAATCTCGGTGTTAAGATGGACAATTATCTTACTTTTAAACCACAGATTATGAGCCTGGTTGGTCAATGCTTTGGGATTCTGAAAATGTTAAGAAAATTTCTTCCTTTCCTATCCATTGCCCATAGGAAAATTACGGTGCAGGCCATGAAAGGATCTAGGCTGGACTACGCCAATATCCTTTATCTGGGTCTTCCAAAGTTCCTTCTTTCACGCCTACAGGTAGTGCAGAACTCGGCTGCACGGGCAATCTTTGGCCTCGGCCACCGCTCCCATGCTACGGAACTGTTGGAGTCTCTTCACTGGTTGCCAATTCAGAGGCGCATTGAATTCAAGGCGCTCACTATGGCATTCAAGGCCCTTTATGGCACTCGTCCCCTCTATTTGAGGAAGAGGATTGGTTTTCACCTGCCTGCCAGAGCCTTGCGTTCAGCGTCACTGTCTATCACCACGGTCCCGGCAATTAGGCGTGCCCGGATCGGTGGGCGGTCTTTTAAATATCTTGCGCCCCGGGCCTGGAATGCCCTCCCACTGTCCTTAAGAAAGAGCGAGAGCTTAATGTCTTTCAGAAAGAAGCTTAAAACAGGGCTGTTCGGCCAATAAGGCTTTCCTTTCTTGCCGGGGCTCTGTGGTTATGGGTCTGATAGCGCCGGGACACTCTGCCTGAGTAGCTGAGCGCTTAATAAAACTCCAGATAACATAAAATCACATGCTACATGTGGAAGGGTGTCTATCAAGACGAACTGGGTCTCCAAGTGCAGGCAGGTGTCCACGTGCATTATCTCGGTCCACTGAGGTCCCCGACTCAGGCCTGGCCCAAGTACCTAATAAAATATCAAAAAAGGGCCTCTCCAAATGGAAGAACAGGTTCTTCCCCAGCCAGTCCCTGAAAAAGGACATCAATCAAAGGGTCTGTGGACCGATGCATCATAGGAAGTGACAAGTTTAAAACCTGTCGCCACTTTCCTTATCATGTCTGCAAAGGAGGAACTTGCCTCCGTAGCAAGGCTAAGGGGAGAAAGCAACCCTGAAGCTGGTGAAGAATCCAGGCCACTAGCTTCCTCCAGAGCAGACAACCAGCTCTCCTCCATCTGAGGCACATTAATGTTGGAAATGGCCTGAAAAAGCCCTGCCTCAATTGACGCAGGCTGTCTTTCCACAACCTCTTCCTGAGAAGGAATCAAAACCTGTATATTCCCCTCAGTTTGAGTAGTCAACTCCGCTTCCGATGTCGTACGAAGTCTGCACGGAGTAGAAGAAACAAACTTGACCGACACGCCGACATCAGTGTCGGAGTTGGCTGATCGAAGACCGGCCTTGTAGGTTGAGATCCCGAATGACTGTGGACCTGCACCAAAGTGGTGCTGGCAGACGTCGACCGGCACCTATCCATGGACTCCAACGGCTCAACTGTCACCGAGGGCAAACCCTCCGACAGCGCCCACTCGCCTCCTTGGGGCCTAAAGGCGCTCCAGAGGGAGATGGGGTCCCAAAGTTGAGGGGCATGGAGTCATAATATTCCATCATCTGAGCCATTGATGCCCCGCCTCCTGGAAACACAGGAAGGCATGGGGCGGAGTCGCGTACGGCCTCCTCAACCTGCAAGCGACAAGAACCATGGGAGATGACGTCTCCACGTAGTGAAGTCTGAGAATGTCGGGACTTCAACCTTCCCTTACCCTTTGACTTCCGCGGAGAACAATGCCATTCAGAAAGGCTTCGACTCCTAAATCAACCCACAAACACTCTTCCCGGGACGATTAAGACCAAGGCTGGGAATCCTCCGAGGACCGTGACACACGCGCTGCCATCAACTTCAAACACTGCTCCTTTAGCGACTTCGGTTTAAGCTTCTGGCAGGAGCCACAATCCTCTGCGTCATGGTGCTCACCTAAACACCACATACAAATAGAATGCCGATTACAAGACCCACAAGGCTTGAAACCTGTAGACATAGAAAAGGCACACTGTTCCACGGACAATAAAGTTATCAAGGTAGTTCAAAAAATCGACCAGAGGAACCGCTTCTACGGATCTGCGTTACAGCGCGGAAAAGAAGAAACTGAAGTCCATGCACCGGATGAGGAGACTTATATGGCTCCACTGATGTCATGACCCGAGTCAACGTCATCGGGGAGCCGTACGATGCGGTTCCCCGGCGCACAAAGGTGCTGCTGAAAAATTTCCGGATCCAGACTGGAGCCTCGGGAGAATTCAAAAGTTAAGGAATCTGCGGCTAGATGTCTCTACCAGATTGTCCTTAGTAGATTTCCTTTTCTGCCAGCACACCCAATGAAGTGCATAGACGTGGCTACAAGACCATTCATCTTAGATGGAGCAACCTGAATGTGCATAAAACATCCACTCCATGCCACCAATCACAAACTGGTATCTGGACAGCTAGCTAGCCATCACAGGAAGGAAAATAAATTACTTATCTGTAACTGCAGTTCTCCAGTATTAGTATATTTCATAGATTCACACGGTTGAATCATTCCCTGTTGTGGAAGTGGGAGTGTCACGGTTCATAGTAAAGCAGAATGCATTAGTATCATAGACTATAATGTCAATGCAAAGTCAGTTTGATAGCCTATCTATGTCAGATTTTCAAGCACAAGTGGGAATAAATAACCCCAATCTATGAGAAGAGCCTCTAAGGGGAGGACAGTGGGTCTCATGTGAATCTATGAAAGATACAAATACTGGAGGACTGCAGTTACAGGTAAGTAACTTATTTTCTTCTTCAGTATTGGACTTTTCATAGATTCACATGCTTGAATCAAAATAGCGAGCAGTTTTAAAGGTAAATGTATAGTAATAGGAGTAACATTGAGAAGAGAATGGTGGGTAACAGACTAACACACACACATACATGTGTGTGTGTGTGTTAGTCTGTTATATATAAACACATACAAGCATAACTTTACATAACTAGATAAATAGTCCATATATGAAAAGACAATTATGATGTATACAACGCTATTGTATACCTTAGTAAAGACGTATTAACATCACTTACAGTTACAGAGGCTCACCTCATTGAGACAGATGACGTAAAACTGCCCGTCTTACGGCTGCATCACTTTTCTGTGCCAACTCTAGGCAATAGCGCTGTGTGGGCGTGTGGGTGGTCTTCCACGTCGCAGCATGACATACCTTCTCTAGTGGAACACCTGCAAACAGTGCAGCCTAGGTAGACACTTCCCTTGTTGAGTGTGCCTTAGCCCCTGTTGAAAGTGGCTTGCCATCCTTGCTGTGGCAAAACTATATGGTGAAAGAAATCCATCTTGCAATGGTTGCTTTCATGACTGTCATACCTTTACGAGAAAGTCCTTAAGAGACCAACAGCGGATCAGTTTTCAGGAGTTGTTTAGTTTAATGTCCAGCATATTGAGAGAACTTTCCGTTGGAGATGTCGTATTTGGGGAAAAAGTACGAAGTAGGACAGGTTCATTGAAATGAAATTGCAACAGAACCTTTGCAATGAACTTTAGTTTATTTTTTTTAGAAGCACATAATTGTCGGTGAAATGCTGGAACGGTTACTGTGTTGTGAAAGCCTGAATTTCGCTGAATCTAGTTGAAGTGAGAGCCAACAGCAAAAGGACCTTCCACATGAGAAATTTCAAATCTGCCTTGTGAATGGGCTCGAATGGAGGCTTCATAAGTTGGGAGAGAACCATGTTGAGATGCCATTCTGAGGGGGAGCTCGTACTGGGGGGAAAGCTCTGAACAACCTCTTCATGAATTATTTGACTTTTCTTTCGGAACTGAGAGAGAGAGATTGTGCGGAGCGTTTGTACCTTGAAATTGTGGCTAGGTGAACATTCACAGATGCAGGTACCAATCCCGATCTGACTAGTGAGGGTATGTAGGGTGGAATCTATTCAGGTGATGCTTCCAATGGATGCATGTTAGATTGTTGGCACCCTGAAAGAATGGCTTCCATTCCTATTTATATGTCTTGTTTGTAGCCTCCTCTCTTAGCTTGGAAAAAATCTCCCTACAATCCTGAGGGATGGATCTTGGGTAGGCAGATGGGTGTGGACACCGATGGCGGAAGGAGCTCTGTAAACCAATGCTGCCTGGGCCATTTGCAAGCTTTTAGAATGAGGTGACAGTGCTCCATTTTCTCTGGTTCTGCTGATGGTGTCTGCTAAGTATTGTTCACTCCTGACATGTGCATAGTCTTCAGAGATATTCTGTGGGCTGTGAGTCAGTTCCAAAGGATTTGGGATTCTTGAGATAGAGTTAGCTACCTTGTACCCCCTTGCTTGTTGATGTAATACATGCTGGTCGTATTGTCTGTATGGACAAGCACGGAGACTCCTTCTATTCATGGCAGAAAAGCTTGTAGAGTGAGAGATATTGCTTTTTAGTTCCAGACGATTGATGTGCATTGATCTTTAAAGTGTGGACCATTTACCTTGGATTTGCAGGTCATGCAAATGTCCGCCCCATCTCCCCAAGGAGGTATCAGTCGTGATGACGAAGTCTGGTACTGAGGTCAGGAATTTGAGGTCTTGTGAGAGATGAGATATGTGGGACCACAATGCTAACATTTCTAGCATCCTTGGGGTAAATCTGATCAATTCTTCGCAGGAGCTTTCCGATTGGCTCCATTGCATTTGGAGGTCATCTTGCAGTGGCCTCATCTTCAGATGTGCCAGCGAAACCAGGTTTAATGCTGAAGAGATCTTGCCCAGTACCGACTTGTACCGCAGCACTAAAACTAACTGTCGGAGGGATGGGCGGAAACAGAAGCGAGGAGGCCGTATGTGAGCAATAACAAGATGGTGTTTATTAGACCAACAAAAAAAAAAAGGATTCTCTATGTTTTACACTGGTATGCTATCTAGAGTTCAGTTCACTCATAGATTCAGTCCTTCACACGTCTCTGTTCATTCTGAGGTGTAGTTCTTCACCTGACATTAAGGATAGAAGTGCTTCTTCCTTTCTTTCTGTGTAGTTTGGCTGGAGTTCCCAGGTTCACCTCTCGTTAGGACTCGCAAACATAGACAACGAGAAACAACAACAACAAAAAAGGAACAATGAGCCTGTGTGCTCTACTGGCACTATCTGGCTACCACCACACCACTGTGCAAGAGCATCGCCGGATGGACCGTGAAGGGGAGGGGGCTTCGTTGCAGAAAAGATAAACGGGCAAGGAGTGGTCTACTTGACAACCGCTCGGTGACACCCCGTTCCGTGGTCACCAGCACCTTCCCCTTCCAGTCTCGGGACTGAGACGCGAACGTGACTCCCCCCTTCCAGGGTTCAGCTGCTCTCTCCTATCGGGTCACTGCCTGCATAGAAGAAGGACAATCCATTTTCATTGTCGGCGTCCGCTTCCGGCTCCTGTCACCATTATCCGTCCTTTGGATAAATGGGACCCCCGGTAAAGTTATGGAGGTGGGATCGGGACAGTTGGTGGGTTTCCCGGGTGCCCCCTCTCACTAACTTTCTTTGGAGATCCTTAGAGCTATGTTTGCAAACCTTCTTTGTCTGTCTTGTGATAGAAAGGCCTTGTTTTAGCTTGTATCCAGGTTGGCTCCCCCCCCTAAAAAATTTTTGACTTGGGGCTGTCAAAGATTTTGAATAATTCACCGTAAGAGCCATTGTGTGAAACAGTGAGTGGCAAGCCTTGGTAGCTTTGGCAGATATTTGTGGTGCTGATGCTTTTAGCAGCCAGTCATCTAGGTATCAGAATACCTGATGACCTTGCTTTCTGAGTATGGCTGCTACTGGTGCAGGACATTTGGTGAATATCCGAGAAGCTGATTTGAGACCGAATGAGAGGACTCTGAACTGGTAATGGGTGTCGGCTACGAAGAAGCTGAGATATTTGCGAAGCTTGGGATGTATGGGAATGTGGAAATACACATCTTGCAAATCTGAAGAAGTCATGTAATCTCTCTTGTCGAGCAGTTGCAGGATGTCGGCGAGAATAATCATACTGAAAAATTGTTTGTGTAGGAATTTTTCACTTTCCTGAGGTCTCTTCCAAGTCCAACAAGTGACTTGGGGGCAAAGGTGAGATCTTGCTGGGTGATGTCAATTCAGCTCTTGGAGCAGTTTTCGTTACTTTGGTGATTTTATTATCGTTGACAGTCCTGTTGACGATGTCGTAGACGATGTGAATGTGAACTTAGGCGTCGACAGTAGTAGAAACTTCATCGTTGATGCTGTTGTCGACGGTGCTGTCAACAGGGCTGTCGTTGACGGTGTCGTGTCGATGGTGTCACTGTCGACAGTGTCTTCAAGGCTGTTATTGCAGTCAACGGTGTCTTCGTCGATGGTGTCGTCGTCAATGGTATCATCGAGGATAACATTGTCGTCAAGGGTGTCTTGATGGAAGATATAATCCTTGATGACGAGATGGGTGCTTTAATGGCTGTCGTCAAAGTCCTCAACGACGATGGTCTTATCGATGAGACAGTGGTGACCGTCATCGTCAATACTGGCATCGACGGTGATGTCAACAGGGTTTTGAGAGCATATTTTGCCGTTGACGGTTCAGAGGAAGAAGAACACTTACGCTCACTTTTTTTCATAGATGGAATAGAAGGTTGAGAGGATGGCACCTCTGAGGAGATGAGTTTTAGCTTCTCCTTTCTCAGAGGGTCTTTATGTGCTTTTAAGGTCTTTCTGCTCTCCACAGAAGCCCCATGGTCAGATGATCTTGACCTTTTGTGGGTTCTCATAGATGAATCACTGTCCTCCTCTGAAGTGGTGGATTTTGACATGTAGACTTCGGTAGCCACTGAAGTAGCCTTTCTCCCTGCCCATTAAGGTTTTAGAGAGAAAGTGTGGCATATCTTGCACTCCTTTACCTCATGTTGATGGTAGAGCCAATAAAGACAGTCTCTGTGAGAATCATCCACATGTAGCCTTTTCTTCCCACATGTCTTGCAGGATCTGAAGATGCCTTTTTTATATGTCTCAGACATAGTAGTTGAAGATAAATATTGAGATGTAAAGGTTAAACTGAGCAGAGCTCAGGAAGACTCCCTTCCATGATGTACGGTAGAAAGTCTGAGGGACTCAGCCTCTGTTAGGAGTGCTCTAGAGGTTGCTGTTGCCTGATTGGTTATAGTTCAAGTTTGGTCCTTTTTTAAAAAGGACATAGATAGACTATTGAACTTACTTTGCATTGCCATTATAGCTTATGATACTAATACATACTGCTTTACGATGTAATGTGAGACTTTGACGACGGGAAATGATTCAAGCATGCGAATCTATGAAAGATCCAATAGTGGAGAAACATATGTATACTTACAGTAATCTCTCTGCATCACTCCATACTTAAATGCTGGAACAAGTTTGCAGTGAAAGGTTTGGAGCACCGCTCTAGACCTCACACACAACTCAACAAATCTTGTCATTCAGACACCCGCACACCCACACCCTGGCAACATCCTGCAAATAATGGATTACTTGTACACTAAAACAATTGTATCCCACTTATACCTTCCTGCTTCAATTCATGCTTAAGAACCACCATAAGTTTGCCACATCACCTTTAAAGGATCTCACCAAACCTCAAAATAGACACCAAAACTATCTCCCATAGGCCACTCTGTAAACCCACTCTCTACCAACCAAGCACAATAAATGGATTTACCTCTTCCTCATCCACAAAGAAGCAGTTCAGGCACTCCTGAGGTGTATGAGGTGCTATGTACACACTACAGTACAATAGAATACATCTAGTGACATGAAAGCACATACCATCACTACGCAACACATACCAAGAAATGACATGCACATGACACAACATGAAATACCAACACTGCATATGGCAATTCAAGGAATCACATATTATAATGTGAGAATATAACATTAACCATGACATAATAACAAAGTGCCACAACACACACATATCAAGGCATGATAACTGTAACTAGGGAGGTGCGCAGAGTATTGCTCACTCCGTTAGAAGGCAAGACAGGGAAAGAAAAATAGGGATTCTAGGTCTTGGACTCAGTAGTGAAAGGAAAGAACAAGTCTTATTCCTTGTTGCCCTCACACACCCCGAAGGATGTCATGCTTCATCATCGGGCAGTTGCTCCTCGTCGGGCCGGCGCTGCAATGCCCTATGGGTCCCCAGAAGGGTCACTTTGTCGGAGATCTTCTGCGATCTGCCGTTTGGTACATGCGGGTGTGCAAGGGGAGTCCTAAGTCAGAAGTGTGAAAGGTGCGTACAGTGATTAAAATTGACTAAGGGTTACCAGAAGTATATGTTTTAATATGGCGGTACCCTTGCCAAAGTAAAAAACCTGTAGGTCAAGTGTTACACACAGAGCGTAATGTGCCTGGGTAACTCAAACGGTCGTCATGTTTCATGCCTATATTGTCCCGTAGGATCCGCGGCGCTTCTTCAGGACCAGGTGATAGTGAAGTGTGGTCTAGTGCATGTGATAGGAGGTAATACACACAATGGATAGGAAATAAATTTTGTACGAAAATAAATTAGTACCAACTGTTAAGTCACCCTCTAAGGGGATCAGGGCAGGCCCAAACCTGTGTCAACTACTGGCTAAACTGTCTGTACTTACTGCGGTGCCCGAGCAACCTTGACAGATACCTGATGGAGCTGTCCTATCCAGCTATAGAGGAGTTTGGCTCTGGTTCACCCCTCGGCCATCATCTACCCAGCCGGACATCGGACATTGTTTTCCTCGCCTCCCTGTTGTGTTTCCTACCTGCTTCCCCTACCCCCGATCACGAGTCCCCCTTTACCTTTTCCCTCCGCATAAGACATGTGTAAGTGCTAATAACTCACATTATTGTGTAATCTCATGTTTTTTTCTCCTATATCTATACTTGGCTATGTGACTATGTAACCTGTAACTCGTTGATATTCATGTAAAGCGCTCTGATACCTCCGGGTCTAGCCAGTGCTATACAAAACTTTGCAAATAAATAAATAAAGGAAATAATATGCCTCTTGCAAGACACAAAACACTACACCAACACCCCAAATGTAGTCTAGGTTAAAGGTTACTCTGAACTCTTACAGTATGGTAAACCCTCAATTACTTTAAACACATACTTCAAGCCAGGCAATGCACACACCTGTCTCCCAAGTTGACACATCGTTGAATTGGTTTAAACCTCCAGCTATACACATCAAACAACACTAACCATTACAAAACACATACAACTGAACCATTACACAAAAAGCAGTACATTAACTGCACCTACACTACTGATGAGCTTACAGTCAGAAAGGAGACTCAGGCCTGTGGAGGAATCCTTTAAGACCACAGTGCTGCAAGGCCAAACACTATATTTTACCCCAAAAACACCCCAATTTTCATATTTTCCATCCGAAGCCCATACCCACCCGAAAAACGTTAAATTACCCCATTACTGAACTCACAATGCATTGTAATCAAATGCGATGTAAATGCACCTGCGTTGTCGGAGTTGCATTTTTGACGATGTACTGCCTGCGTTGTAATGGTCGTCTCCCGTGCCAAAGGCAACCCATAGGCTATGGCGTTTGCGTCGGTCTGCCCCTGGACCGCGCTCTGCACCAAGGAGCCTACCTCTTGGACACTCCACCGCTACGACGCCAGCACCCTCCTCGCCATCAACTCTGGATGCCACCTCGCCTACCAGAACCAACCTCTGCTCCGGACCGGACATCGCCATCACTGACGGCTGCAGTATCGCCCGCAAGGAGCACCCCGACCATCAAGGAGGAGGCATACTTATCGCTGGGACACTCCCGGGTAGCCATGCGCTCTACAAATGTTCTTTCATTCATTCATTCATACTCCGACTGACCACGCACTCTAATGACCCAAGGGTGACCATGGACCACCTCAGCTCCCAGATCCGGACCAAGCCCAAGTACATTCTCTGCGGCACCCTCATGTGCAGGCCCCCGGGTCATGGCCCCCATTCTCCAATACCATTGTAGACCTCATTGCACCCCAGGGTCTCCCTTCCACCGATGACATCCTACTCGGTGAACTCAAGTTCCACCTGGACAACCCCAGTAACCAGGACACCACCCCTTCCTGGGGAAAGTCCCCTACATCTGTCGCAAACAGCAATTCACCGCAACAAGCCGCATAGCAGGACACACGGTTGAGCACGTCACCTCCGCCAGCGGGAACTTCAACTACAGCCACAACACCGGACTCTCCTGGACGGTCATCATTGGTAACATCACTTCTTCACCTTGCCCACCGGACGCCACCGCCATCATCGCACCCCCTCGCAGCTGGCTTAAGGCCACCAAAGAACATCTCTTCCACTCCCTCCGCAACAACACTCCACCACCCCACTCCTGATGGCAGGCGTGAGGGTGACGCAGTGCCACAGGGATAGGCTGGCCCCATGCATTGCTGGAGTTGCTTCATGGTTGCGACACGTCTGCAGCAATGTGCGACTTTAGCACAGACAGATACGTCAGGATTCCTGACGTATCTGTCATTATTTGCATCATGGAGCGCTGTCCAGTGAATAGAGCGCATTCATGCTGTCGCAAGAAGGGCGTAGTGAGAAGTGTTGCAACGCTGCCCTGTTGCAGCGCTGCAACACTTTTCATGACTGGGGCCCAGGAATGCGCACTATATTATTGATGGTGCTCATTCCTTCACTGTAGTTTTGTCGCAGGGCAGCGCTGCAACATTGCTTGCAGCACTTTCAGCACCAAAACATGCTGACATGGTGCCCAAGCGTTATCCCCATTTTTAAGACCGGCTATTTTCTGGTCTTAAGTAACTGGCTCTAACTGCAGTTGGAGCCCGTTTTTTTGGTCTTCAGAAGTTCAAGGATTCCCTTGTGAATATGGAGTAGTGTTGTTTGCGGACGTTTTTGCACGGGAACACCTCTCCTGCATATAATTATCGCTAACAGAAGTAGCGATCTTTATAATGGATGTTTTCGCCTAAAAACTGTCGCTAACAGCTGTTAGCGACAGCTTGGTAATAGGGCGCTAACATTATCGCTGCATTAGCGGCAGAAAAGTGCCGCTGGTGCGGTGATAACTCCTTGTGAATATACCCCTACGTATTCAACAACTTCTAACAGAAGAAGACGAACGTTGTCTTCAAGTAGACTGGTCAACAACTCTTTCTGATGTCCATCGGAGTAGTTTCATTTGATCCTACTGATTACATTTTTTATTTAAGATCTGTTGTATCCATCTAGTTAATTATAGAGTTTGTGTGGTGTATAAAATAATCAAAATGATAAAATATTGAAAAGCAAAGACTACTATAAACTATACGAACCACTGTAAATTAATCGAAAAAAATTAGGCAATATTAAAAAAGTTGTGAAGAAAACTGTTGCAGATATCGAATGAATGATGTTTGAAAACTACACGTGGGAGAAATACATTTCAATTTGATATATGTAATATACAATAATTATATATAGTAATTGTTAGTGACTGTGTTTTACAATAGTTGGCCTATAGCCTTTGCATGTTATGTATTAAAGTAACAAAATACTGAAACTACAACAAACCTGATAAGCTATGTCGACTAAGTAAGAATTCAGTGAATGCCAAGAGTCCTGGCACAAAGACCTCGAATGCCCAGATAAAATACATGGTGGGGCCCACAGCTGTGCACACAGTGTGTGCACTAAGATGTGTTAATTAAGCACTCTATCTGTGAGTCAGTAAAGGAGGATAAAACACAAAGAGCAATCTAAAACACATAGTACAGTGCAGGGGAGGCACAGACCTTGAGTCAACAAAGGTGCCTGTTTGGGTCCTTTTACCCCCTGGCAGAGTTCTTTGGTATTCTGTGTGCAGAATGTGTACTCCGAGGAGCAGTGTCCAGGCTCCAGCGGCTCCCTTATGACTTTAAGCAGACTTCACAAAACTGTATGATAAGCAGAAGAAAAGGTACAACCCAACACAACAGTCTCTTCGTCCTCGTACAACACCTTTAAGAGAAGCAGTAGTTTTAACAAATGTTTATTACTTTTTGCAAAGCGATTAAAATGATCTCAACGTCCCCAGGGCTGCAGGTTTTCTCCTCTCCGTGCTGTTCTTGTGGTATTGAATATCATCAGCCGCTTTTGATAAACCTACCATGCGTTGTGATTCTCGCAGTTGTTGGGGGTTCTCGAGACTAACAGAAAATGCAGGCATCTTTCCACTTTGTGGGATGTCCAACCGTCCCAAGAAGATGCCAGCAGGTGCACCATCTGAGAGGTCAGGTATCACAATTTAGACATAATATGTATTCAGGGCTTAGTATGTAAAAAAAACACACGCACACACAAAGAGAATAAGTGCAGGGCCCTAAGGTTTTCTTATGAGCCTTCCCAGCGCTTTCAAATGCTGGGTTTACCAAGGATCAAAGCTGCCTGGTCTTGAGTCCACCTCATGCCTCTTTTACACCCTACACTTCCTGTCGCGCTTTCATATCGTGTTCTTCCTTTACCCCCTCCTCTCCATCGGTGTGAGTTAAAGGCTGATGATGAAAATGGAGTCCTGGTCCTCAAAAATGAGTGCTGGTGCCACTTATAGCAGCCACCTGCACAAATTAAGCAGCGAGGTGTATTTACTCATAGCCCTGCACTCCACAACTCCTTCCGCTCTCCCTCTCTCCAACCACCTACAGTTGCCAGAGCGAGAACCCAAAACTACCTTATACAGAGAGAGCCCACTCACAGAGAGAGCCCACTCACAGAGAGCGCCCACTCACAGAGAGAGCCCACTCACAGAGAGAGCCCACTCACAGAGAGAGCCCACTCACAGAGGGAGCCCACTCACAGAGGGAGCCCACTCACAGAGAGAGCCCACTCACCCTCTGCCACAGACACATAACACGCATGGGAGCCGTGACTCCAAGCGCCTCTTTCTTGTAGTTTTTTGCATGAAGAACTCAGATTTACACGCACAAACAGCCTGTTTTATGTGCAAATTGCAAAGTCACGTCTACAGTTGGGGACGCTGGGTTACAGTTCTCACCATATTAACTTACACAGAGGTTTCAGTAGGAGTAAATCTACTCCTGTGGCTGGGAAGTCGGTTCCAGTGGAGTACGAGGTTCCGCCTAGTTTACACAGTTTGAAAACTATTCAGAATCCCTTAAGCATACAGGTAGACCACATGCATCTGTTTGAAAATATATCCCTACAAGGATAATCTCTGTGCTAGATATTCTCCTTGGATAGATGGTTCCGCGCCTCATCTCCATACAAACATTCTTGTTGATTACATCACCAAGGTTGTGAAAAGGGCTTTCTGAGCCTGGCTCCTGGAGGATCCCACTTCCTTAGTGAAGAACCTTCTCTTTTCAGAGAGGGTTGTATGTCACTTTACTCTAGTTGTAGATGGCCCTTCTACACAAAAATACATCCTTGAAAATGGTCTCATGGATGTTTACAGTGTGGAGACCAAAACCTTGAGAATTTACGCAAATCAGCCTATATACAGGCGAACTATTTGCATTGCAATCCTTTATATTCTTACGCTACAGATTTTTGTTGTTAGGCTGAGTTGATTTGTTCAACACACACGACCTTTCGTGAATTCAAATATATCAGACACGTGTAAGTCTTTTCTGTGGATTTGTACATATGTGACCTTTCATTAATTTGTTTGTACTTCCTTGTTTTGTATAGAATGTATATATGTTTTCCTGTTGTTATTAAAACTATACATTTTTTCATACAGTAGCACAGAATACGTACCTATCTTTTTTCTGTGTCCTCAAAAGATTCTTTCTACCTAAATGATATTCATCAATTGAGTTGGCCTGATTGGATCTTGAATGACTCGTCTAAAAGTTATAACAAAAATGTTTTTAAAATAATTCCTTCAGGTGTTTCCTGTAGTTTACAGTATTCAACTGTAGGAAAGTAGGGTCTTTCTGACATAGATGCCCCCACCTTTTGCCGGGCGTCGGTGTGTTTGGACTGTAGTTCCCTGGGATCCTACTAACCGGAACGCCAATGGCAGTGCTCTCTCCTCTAAATTTGCTAGTAAGTACTTTGTACACCCCACAATTGGCATACTGTGGTACCACTGTAAGTCCCTAGCACATGGGACCAAGGTACCCAAGGCATTGATACACCTGGGGTCTCCCATGGGCTGCAGCATGGATTGAGACACCCATGGGAGTCCATGCAAACTGTGTCTGCAGAGCTGCCATCACGGTCTGCGTGAAATGGGGCATGCACCTTTTACTCTAGATGTACGGTTATCCTTATATCCCAGGCACTGCACTTTAAACCTATGTCACCCCTAAGGTAGGGCCTTCTGTCGTAGGGTATGGTGCATGGTTCTAAGAGTGTGGGTACCCCTGCATGGGCAGAGGTACCCCTACAAATCCCGGATTCCGTTCTATAGCCTTTGTAATTGCAAGGCAGCAATTTTAAGGTATGTAGTGGACACTTGTAAGTCGAGATGTCCAACAACATAATGTCTGCTCCGAACCTGGTTATGTTTGGTATCAAACATGCTGCAATCTTGCAACAACACCGATTCTAGTGTTAGTTGCATGATACGATGTACAGGGGGACTCCTTGGAAGACCCCCGATACCTACCTGTGTAGCCTTGCAGGATCTGCCTGCCAGCTTGTGCTGCTGCCGACCCCAAACACTGTGCTGCCCCCTGCTGATGACCTTAACTCAGACAGGGGAAGTTAAACAAAGGATTTCCTGCGGAGGAGAGGTGTGACCACCTCTCTTTTAGAATTAGGTAGGGTGGGGGGAACCAGACTGCATTGAAGGGCACATTTGGTGTTCTCCTTGCATAAACCAGTTTTGGCCAGTTCAGGAGCCCTTCGCTCACGCTTGGCGTGAAACTACACAAAGGTGAGTGTTCACCCCCCTGTCCAGCAACTCACTAAGAGGTGGTGCCCACAGCTACTCCAGGTGACGACTTGATTCTGCCATTTTGTATCTTGGCCCCTGGAAGCATCTGACTGGTTAGGCCAACTGAGTAGGGTCCATGACCACCCCTATTAGGTGGGTCACCGCCGAAGACATCCTTCTCCCTTTTAGGATTACTTAAGGGCTCCACTGAGGGTGGGTCCTTAGATTCGTCCTGGACTTCGTCAAAATTTATCAAGACCTGTCAGAAGACACTTCTGCTGTTGGACACGGGAAATCTGCAGCTGGAGCGAGCGAGGACCAGAGTCAAGACTGCTCTTGGTGGGAAGATTCCTGCTGCAACTTCGTCTCTGTGCTCTTTCAAGTTTCTGCAACTCCATGGCCATGCATCCTCCGAATCAGCAAGGACTCTGCATGCATCCAAGCAAGAATGAATATCCCTTGGAGTGAAGGAGTCACTTCCCTGCATCTGCAGGCACATCAACGTCGATGACTGGTTTGCTGATCCTGCTGTCCCGTGGACACCTCCAGGCTCTGCAACACAGGTGGTAGTTTGTTGGCTCTCCAGAGGGCTGCCCAGACTTCCCAGCAACTTGGAAGGTGGAACTCCCTCTCCAACCGACATCCCTGTGCACTGTGTCTGCTAGCCGTTGCCAAGGCTTGTTGACTCTCCCCACAGTGCCAAGAACGACGTCCTGCCTGTATCCTCTGCACCGTGGGCCTCCATCTTCTGTGCTCTGCTGGGCGTTCTCTGTGACTCCCTTTGCCTGTTGCCAGAGGGTCCTCGAGGGAACTCCAATAATTCCTTCTGGCTCTCCTGCGTGCTGTAGGCCAGTCTTGACTTACCCTTGTTGGGTTAGTCCCACAGACCTTGCTGGCCTGCATCCAAGCATCTTTTCCTTTGTCCCGACTGTTATAGTTGCCCAGGTATGTTGGTGGTCCTGCCGGCCACTTTACCTTCCTGCATTCCTCATCCATTGTGGGATAGCTCATGGACTACTCTTGTGCTCCTACATCATCAACTGGACTCCACAGTCGCTTCATCAAGACCGTTGTGCTACAGCAAGTACCTCTGACAAGGTGTGGCATTGTGCACCTGCGCCTCCCGGACCCCTCAATATGGTTTGGACTGTGTCCCCTCTGCTTTCAGGTATTTTTCGTACAGGATCCATGTTTGGGTTCCGCCGCCCTGGCCCATGAGTCGCTGCAGCCACCGGACTTTCAAGATCCTCAATTGGCTTTTACGGGCGGTTGCGACACCACTTTGTACCTATGCTCCTGGGCTCCCTATTTTTTGTGTTTTTTTAAAATATATTTATTGTTTTCAATAAACAAGGAACACATTAAAAATGAACACAATATAATCTGGCGCATACAGGATACAAGTTTTCTCAGGTGTCCATCAGGCAATTATGACCCGTGGTCGCACATGTACACTAACAAGGCATTCTGGAGCTAGCAATACTTATTCCAATTCAGGTAATCGGAGCACCCGTTCGAGCCTCATGGATTGATGTCTCCCCTTCCCAATATAGGAGGATCTTAATAGGGACGCCTGACTTTTACATTCAATCAACCAACCAGATATACCCCACTCCCCCACCTCCCAACCCTCCCCTCTCGGCGTGAGTCACAGGACAGGATAATATATATTCTATATTTTATTTATTTATTTGAAAAGTTTTATATAGTGCTGGCTAGACCCGGAGGTATCAGAGCGCTTTACATGAGGATCAGCGAGTTACAGGTTACATAGTTACATCAATTAAATCAAAGAATCACAGAGGGAGGAGGAGGGGAGGGAAGGAAACACAACAGAGAAACGAGAATAACAATGTCAGATGACCGGCTGGATAGGTGACGGCCGAGGGGGTGAAACCAGGGCCAGATTGCTCTATAGCTGCATATGACATCTCCACCGGGCATCAGCCAAGGTTGCTCGTGCAACGAGGTAAGTACAAACAGTTTTGGTATCCGCCCAGGGAGCATCGTCAAAGGTCCATCGAAAGTTCCATTAAAGTTCGACCGGGCATGGGCCATGTTGATCCAGCTCTGTGGTGTGTACAATGTTCAAGGTTTCAGTCCGGGGGGCATCGTCATAGATCAATTGGCAGCACCCATCCCGGAGTTACTGGGAAGTAACTATAAAACAGTGTAGTACGTCACGGTGTATTAGTCCTGTACAGCATGACTAGACCTTAGTGTACTTAACAGGGTAATTCTGCTACGAGAGAATAGGATGTAGTCAAGGAGAACAGGCTCAGTAATACATGTGCTAAACATGAGATTATCGGGGCAATCCCCGCGGTACACTAGAAGAAGAATCGGCATCTGAGTCGGCCTCTGAGGTTTTCAACAGCAATGTTAGCACTTCTCATGCCCGTGCAGCCTCCAATGCCTTCTCGTTGTGTGTGCGGGTAGCTGTCTGTAACCTGATGGTGCCCTCACCTTCCGCCCATTTATCATCATCATCATCATAAAGCTTTATTTCGGTTAAAAACCTTAAAAGCACATATATACAATACTTATTGCACATTAATAGGGGTTCATAAATCATGCTATTCCACAATATATTAATTAAAATACATAAAATATACTAAAAAGATAAAACATTAAGACAATCAAGGGCCAATTTGAGTACAATAAATATCAGGGTAAAGCGTCATAGAACTAGACACCTTTTAACTTGATTATTGCACTTCTTGCATACCACATAGAAAGTAGGAATCTCGAAGTTGCGAATACAAACACAGGGGTCGTGTCATATTTTAATAATCTGTAAACCTCCCTGTAGTCCCTGAGGCCTCTCGATTTACAGAGGGGTACAATCCATTTAGTTCGTGCCCCGATGTAAGAGGGACAAAAAAGCAAAACATGCAAATCGGTCTCTTCTACAGAGTCACAACCAGTGCAAGGACTCCACATGGAGGAAGAGCTTGACCATTTGTTTAACAAGGCCCGGAGTGGGAGAGATCGTGTCTGAATTGAAGTTATAATTTTTTTGCTAGCGAGGGCTGGATGTCATCCAGAAATTTTTCAAAAATAGTGTTCTTTCACCTCCAGAAATCGGAGGGACAACCTGCCCAAGCTAGAATTCAGATCACGGAGATTCAGGTGGTACTGTTTAAGAATAACCCCCAACGGCCCCTTACTAATCAAAGGACAAGATGTTTCAGGCGAAGTCCACAGATCTGCCCTGTTTTACATGTTTGAGCCATAAGATGTTGCCCGATCCCCTTATAGACAGTAGATCGATTAACTCCTCCTTATAGCTGGACCAGAGTCTCCTCCAATATAGCAAAGGTCGGTGTAGGATGGTCTCCTGAATAGGAGCCAATCCCAGGTCCATTCTTAGAGGGGTCAAAGGAGTGCTCTTGGGAAGGTTTAAGAGACGCCTGATGAAGTTATTCTCAGTAATGGACATAGAGCTGGCGTTCACATGGCCCCAAAGCTCTACGCCATATAGAGCCGCTCCCCTAGCCTGTGCCCTATATATTTCAACTGGGGGACTTAGAGGTTTATAGGAACATTCGTTAAAAACCTTTAGGATTCCACCTGTTGATTGAGTCGGCTTAAGGTTGGCCTTAACCATATGCTCTAGTTGCTTTTGTGGAATGGCACTAGTAAGCCTGAGCTAGAACCGGCTTTCGGACTAGTGTGGTGTGTGAGTCTGGTGCACAAGGTGGAGTAGATGAGGAGAAGGAATGATAAATACCATAAAGATATTATGTATAACAGCTTTCAGTATTGGGGTGATTCTCTTACCCTGCTCCAAAGTGGTGGAAACAATGACAAAACCAGACATGAAGCGAGGTACCAGAGCTGATCCTAGGGATGCAAAGAGCAGGGAGATTTTCGAACAGCAGCAAGATGGAGGACAAACAAACAAAATAGGAAAGATAAAGCCCTAGGCAAACAAGAAGCATCTACCTTGAAAGTGGAACCGGGAAGGGAGAAAACAAGAAAACATGCGGGGCAGAAGGCTGGGTGGATGACCCGAGCGGGAGCGGACAGCCAACACCACTTCGAGAAGTTGGCAGACACAAAGGCATGATTACAGTGTGGTTAAATATGCTCCGCTGTTGTTCACTAAGTGAAATGCCACACTGGGAAATTCCCACTCTTGTAGTGGTTAGAGGTCTAGTCGCTCAAAGATGCCACTGCCCCGTCTTCTAAAGTTTCCACCCTTTTCCCCATTTAAACCAAGTATAACTATGATTCCGGTGAGGAGGAAGGGTACTAAGGCAGGTTTTGGCAAACCTCCGTAAACCCTTCACCACTTGCTTCTGTGCTGAAATCTTGGCAATCTCTGCTTGTTGCTACTGGCCCATTCTGGTATTCGTGGTGTCCTTCGCCTAGAGTACTAAAAATCCTTGCCATTTCAGACTATGACCTTTTGGGGTCCATTTTTAGTTACTGTACACAGCTCTATGACAACCGTGAGGACAGTCTTTCGAGCCTGACAGTGAGTAAGACTTACATTCTGACATCCTGACTGCAAAGTGTGAATAAACCAGTTTTTATTGCAACTTCTGGCATGCATGCAGAAGAGCACATAAATGTGTAAGCTGCAAATATGTGAGTGGGAGCGATAAAACTGTATTGAATGAGTAAAGGTGACACAGCCGATTTGGTTGACGTGCGTAGCTCCGCATTGCCACATTATATCACTACAATTAACTTTCTGATAAAAGTTGGCAGGAGAGTTCCAGGGCCTGATGCTGAAAGGCTTGTGGTGACTTTAGACCTCATTTAGAGTTTTGAAAGCACAGAAACTTCTCTGATTGCTCGAGGAAACGCTAAATACAGGGTACACGGCACCAATTGAATTTCTTAAATCATAGCGATGGTATTGGGGAGGAATACCAGCAAGTGGACTGTACGCCGTGTTTAAAGTTTTCTTGAGAAATTGCTGAATTTTCAGTTCCCGCCAAACTCTAAATGATGGCCCTATTTTTGGAATATTTCGGTCTAAGACCCGGAATTCAGGAGTAACTCTGGAGTTCTACGGTAGTATGTCGCACCTACTCACGGAAAAGTCTTGGTGAATTGGGCCCACAGCGGCAGCAGCACTGGTTGTTTGGGTCATTAGGGCCAATTGTAGAAAAATGTGCTGCCTGCTTCACGAGTCTAAACTCTGGCTTGAGAACAAATTGCATTTGCTACTGGCCGTTTCTTTGGAGGGTTTGTGGCCTCCACATACTGGCTGTGAGTGATGAAATCTTCATGATAATGCACTGAGTAAGCATGTTGACATTTAACCCAGGGTACTAAAGAGTCTTAAGGGTCGATTTCGATGTTGGACGGATCTGAGTACATCTGACATCGATTGACTACTGGGACCAACCGACCGCCTGTCGGCAGTCTCAACCCAGCAATTAGGATGCGATCAAACACTGCTCGGTCGCAGTCCTGCTCTTTACAATGGGAGCTCGGATTCCAACCTGAATGCAGGCTCTCATTGTAAAGGCAAGAGGAGCAGTCCATCCCTGCACCCCGTGACGGGCCCCTCAATGTGCCTGCCATGGGGTGCAGGGATAAGTAGGGGTCCCTCTTGGCTGCTATCCGGAGGCCCTGCTGTGGGCCCCCAAAGTTGTCTTCTAACCACCTTTCTATGTCGGAAAGGCTGGCACAGAAAGGCTGTAGGAATCCGACATTGTAATCCCTCGGGCGGAAAGAGCCGCCATTGGGATTACAGGAGGCATTCCGAATGGCAGATGGGCTCTGCGAGGCCGTCGGAAGCCATCTGGAAATCATTTCTGACCGACCCCATCTACATGGGCCAGTTGGAAATGAATCCAAACTGCTGATTTCCTATGGCATCGTAATCAGCACCTTAGATGGGAGGGGTGGGTCCCCGTTCACACCTCTCTGACCAAATGTATCAAATCTCTCTCAACAGTCAATCTCCTCATATCATCACTTACTCACCTTCCCCACCTCCACTTCATTGTCCATTAACATTTTGTAACTGAAACCCCCCTTGCCCCTTCTGTTTTGTTTCCTTACCTGTTCTTCCTCCTTTCATATTGGACTCAATTATAAACCAAGAGGATGTACTGACATTTTTTCTATCAACTATCTGTTGCTCTCTCTCTTCCTCAAGTTTTAACTTCATGATTATATTCCAAAAAGATAGCGATCTCTACATTGTTTATCAAGAAGCACAATAACACCAGATATACAAAGAGAGTGCTGACACATGGAAACAAAAATAAATAAATTCCTCACCAATGATGGAAAAAGTTCTGATGAATTTGTATGTTCTAGCGAGTTCTATTTAACTGGGTAAGAGTAACATCAGCAATTTACATCACTTAAAAATGGCAGAAGTGCAGTATGAATCATGATATAAAAGCAAGTTACTAGTATTTTTATTGTTTTATACTTGGTTTCTTACAGTAATGATCTAGCGTGTAGGTGCAGCTTGAAGGCTGCACTACAGGAGAATTGAAAAATTGGGATCGCGTACAAAAGAGGAGTACACCATGGAGGGCGAAGGCAGTTTCACGGGGGTCTCCGGTTGAGGCCGGAGTCGGATGATTTGTGTCGTAAACAATATTGGATGAGTGCTCCTAGAAGAAGTGAGTTTTCAGTTCCTCTCTGAAGTACAGGAGTATATGTGCATAGAGGGGAGTTTCAGATTCTTAAAGCATCATCGGAAGAAGAGTGTGTCCTTCTTTTATCATTTCTAAAGTTCTTGACTTTTAGTCTAACATAAGAAACGCTATTTCTGAATAAATTACTGGAAAAAAAGTTGTGAAGGCCAAAGTAGATCTGAATTCAGGGCCCTTGCGGGATGTTGGAAGTCAGGATTCCGTCTAGGGCTTCTTAGGCAAATGACTAAGAGCAGCTCATGGTCACGGCTGGTGGTGGGAAGAAGGTCTGCTGCTGAGGCGATCCTTCACCCCGAATCAGCATACTATGGGAAAGAACTAACCTCCTCTCTTTCTGGTGGCTTGTCAATCGCAGGTCGGTATCGTCAAGTCTGGAACCTCGTGGTTTCCCATCCTTGTAAGACCCCTCATTGTCGCCCCATCTGTTAAGAAGAATCTATCTATTGGTATCCTCCCTCAGGAGCCAGCTTACTGGATTATAAAATGAGATAACTCGATGCTCAAAAATATTGCAGTGCTCTCCGGTCACCATCATGTGGGCTAAAGCCCTCGATGGCAGTGATAGGTTACCAATCAATGGAGATAAGGCCGAACTCATAATGAGGGGATCTACACATATTTCATAGTTTCCATCAGGTTACAAAACCTTTTGAGGTGTCAATACCATTGCTTCAAAAGTCAACAAAGTAAAAATGTCTGGGGGGGGTGTCACTCAGAAAGGAGAAGATAAAGAGGAACAAACCCAGAACCATGGTGTAAAAACTACAGCAATCTACTATCAATGGTTATTTCAGATTACTGTGTAAATTGCAAGCATTAAAAATGCAATACAGTGAAAACTGGCACAAGACTACCAGGGCCTCTTGCAATGGAGAAGCCAGAATGCAGCAGACGGGATGGCAGCCTCACAATCTCAATGACTGCACTTATCACCTACCTCAAGTAATCTCGGCATTCCTAACAGTTTTTTGTTGCTTGGAATCAACAGGCCCCTTAAAGTTGGGGGTGGCCTTCGCCACCATTTAAAAAAAAAAATTAACTGTAAAATTGTGGACCTTCAGATTCCTAATTGTGAAGCCTTTGCCTTTTCTATCCCTTTTAGTCATAAGTTTACCTTTTCAGGTGCCCTTATCCATTGCCCTCATGGGCCTTTGCATAACTGGTGTTCTGTTTTTTTGAATCTATTGGACCCCCATATTCTTCGAGCTGCTAACTTCTCAGTGCTTGGTGATCTTAGTCTCCATTTGGAGAACCTCGAAGATACATCAGCCTTCTCATTCATAGAGGACATGCATATTCTCAATCTTTTATTGCAGAATTCCCTTCCCACTCACGTTGCTGGTCATCTTCTTGACCCTATTTTTTCTAATCTTTCCATCATTTTCGTTGCACCGCCGGACTGACCATTTTGCAGTTCTCTTTACCATTAAACTTCCTTGTACCTCTTCTGCTAGGCTGGTTACACAGCCTAAAATTCAGAACTGGTCCAAACTCCACATGCCAACACTAAACAAAGTGCTTCTAGACAATATTACTTGTCTTGACTCTTCCCTTTACTGTGCACCAATGGCTCTCAGGACCCACCGACTCTGCTCTACCTCTTTCCTTAAAACCACAGGTAAGGAACCATCTCCCTGCCCCTTGGTTTACTGATTCTCTTAAACAAGAGAACAAACGCTGCAAAGCCTTAGAAAGGCAATGGAGGAAACAATATTTGTCTGATGCTAAATTGGAGCGTTTGGGAGCATTAAAGAGATATCATGCTCTTTGTAGATCGGCTCGTGCTGCCTTTTTCATTGAGAAGATTTCTAGCTCCCAATACTGCCAGAAAACTTTGTTTAAGGTGGTCACAAAACTCTCAGCCGCCAGTGCTTTTTTGCCCCCTCCTTCGCTCTCCCAACCTCAATGTGATGAGTTAGCGCTATTCTTCTACAATAAAGTCAAGTCCATTTATGACCAACTTGCTGTGGATGCCATCCGACAAGGGAATTTGTTGCTTCCTGTCAGTCTTTCGGCAGGGTCCCCTGAATTCTCTTCCCAGACTTCTGTGTCTGAGTATTCTTCTCAGATTGGTTCATGGCTTCTCCTGGATTTGCCTTCCTTAAAGTTAAATTCTGGAACGACACATCAATACTTTTCTTTCTTCTTTTGTTAATACGTGCAATTTGCTACACCCCTCTCAGTCTGGCTTTAAACCTGGCCATAGTACTGAGTCTGCTCTCCCAGGGGTTACTGAACACCTCAGACTGCAACTTGACTCCGGTGGTACTTCGATCTCATTTTTTTGGATTTGAGCGTGGCGTTTTATACAGTGTCTCACTCCATTCTGATAGACCGTCTCGAAGCCTCTGGCATTGTGGGTTCGGCTCTGAGTTGGCTGTTCTCTTTTTTAAAAGACCATACCTTTCAGGTCTTCTCGAAGGATGTGGGATCAAACGCTTTAGAGTTAACATCTGGAGTTCCTCAGGGTTCTATTCTGAGCCCCTTACTTTTTAATTTATATGTTCGCCCCTTGGCCAATATTGCTGAGAAGTCGGGTCTGACAATCTTTTCCTATGCCAATGATACTCAGATCGTCTTCTATCTATCCGCTGCTCAGCACCAAGATCCTTCCCTGCTGCAGCTTGGCCTGAGGAAGGTTTCATCATGGTTGACCAGTGACGCTCTGAAGCTAAACAGTACCAAAACTGAGGTGCTTATTCAGGGTAATAACCCTGAGCTTTGGGAAATCCAACACTGACCTGACACTCTGGGCCCTGTGCCTACCTCTTTCCCAAAAGTCAAAAACCTGGGTTTTATTATTGATAAAAAGCTCTCTCTTAAACCTCAGGTTTACAGGATAGCCTCATCCTATTTTGCTGCTCTCAGATGGAGTCAAAAAATCCTTTGCTAATCCCACCGGCAGCTCAGAGAACGGTTTTTCAGGCTCTGGTGATATCTAGGCTGGACTACGGCAATGTCCTGTATTTGGGTGCTGATAAAGCTTCATTATATCAGCTACAGGTCATTCAGAATGCTGCTCCTCGTTTTCTTTTCCACCTTCCAAGATATGCCTCTGCGTCTCCCTTGCTTCACCAACTCCATTGGCTTAAAGTCAATAAACGTATTGAGTTCAAGACCCTCTACTATATGTTTCGTGTCAAGTGGGGCCTTGCCCCCTCCTACATTCAAAGTTTGGTTACACCTTATGTTCCCGCTCGACAGCTGCGATCTTCCAGCCTTTCATTGTTTTCAGTTCCCAGGTTTCTACTAGTCCGTATGAGGGGTCTTTCCTTTTCTTGTCTTGGCCCGAGGCTCTGGAATGCTCTTCCAATTGACCTTAGGAACTGTCACTCCCTGCTAGCCTTCCGTAAGAGCTTAAAGACGCTGCTATTTAGGGACTCGGTCTGATCTCTGTTCTTCTTTTCGCCTTTTGTCTAGTTGTGTCTGCCTCCACATGTTCAGCGCCGGGAGACCCTGTTGGGTAGCTGCGCTTTATAAGTTTAATAAATAATAATAATAATATCACCAAGTGTTCGGAGGCTACATTGCCTGCTGCGAAATACATTTGTGCTGTTTGTGGTCTTGTAACTCATCACATTTTTTAAAAATGTAAAAAATTACATATCCCTGGAAGGACTTTCTGATCTTCAGACAAAGGGGCTCTTTAACTGCCAAGATTTACAAAGTGCATGTAATTTGTGGAACATTAGCAGCATTTTGTACACTACAATGGACTGATCTTCTTTAGATCTAAAATTATCTTCTATTGATCTATAATGATCTTCTATTGATCTGTGATTGGCGGCAATGCCATCTTTTTTTAGGAAGATAGCAGTTTCTCAACTGCTTAGTGACTTATAAAGGTCTTGACTAACTGTCCATCCTTTCACAACCTCCCGGTCCTCGCATTATATAATATACCTTGGGATAGCTAAGAACTGACCCAATTTTGCTAAGCTACTTACCTCAGAAATTATGGCAGAGGCCGTGATTGTTGCGGAATAAAAGGCATCCAGCATGCTCAAGTAGCGGCGACCCACCCCTCTCTGCCACCCTGGAGGGGTGTACTATATATTGCGAAGGCATTTGCTCCATGTGATCGGTCACCTTTGGCTAAATATCACACTCATACTTCCCCAATCACCAGTAGATTAGGCTTTTGGTCCTGTTGAATTGCCATGATCAATAACGACGACCTTGGGCAAGAAACATGTCGACCTTTATATACACTACCTCGTGAGCTGCATTGGATCATTACGTCCACATTCAGCCACCCACTGTTTTTTTTTTTAATATTTCTTTTTATTAAACAATTCGACCAAAACACATCAATTGATTACAAGCAGGCGACTTCATCCTTTCTCAGTGACATTGTATATAATACAAAATACGTTACAGTTATCATATTGATTAGATCAGGGGGTTTCAAGAGTGTCAGTGTCAATCTGCTGACCCGGTGGGAGACAAATATCACCTCTGTAGCGGTTCCATGCCCCCCATACCTTATTCCATTTCCCAGGGCATCCTCTAGCTATGAAGGCTGACTTTTCCCTATACATGCACCAGTCTAGATCCTCCTTCCACCTCCTCAATTGAGACGGCTGACTTGCGCCCCACTGCTGTGCGATATTTCTTTTTGCTATCATATATGCCAATGTTGTCCATTGCGTAGTGTATGCGTTGAGATCTGTGGGCTCCCAGACATTTAGTATGCACCTCCGAGCCTCTGGCTGCATGTCCACTCCCAATACTGCCCGTAGTGTGTGGTGGATTTCTCTCCAATACAATTGTATCTGTTGACAATTCCACAGTATGTGAATGAATGTTTCCAGTTCCCCACATCCCCTTCTGCACTCTCCGCTTTCTGTCTGTCCCATTCGAACCAGGCAGGGTCTCGTTACATATGCCCTATGCAATATTTTAAGCTGCACTAATCTCAGCCTGGCCTGGATTGCAACCACACGTGGGGGAGAGATCGCGTCCTGCCAGTCCTCGTCATCGAGTTCTAAGCCGTCACCGTTCCATTTTCCTTTAAGGGTCTGTAGTGGATCTTCCATGTTGTTAATCAATTTCCTATATATGAAGGAAATGGTCTTCTCTGGGACATGCCCGTCTAACACCCTATCTTCCAGGGGGAGGCTTCCGGGAGTGTTGTGTTACTAGGGATCTGAGTGAGTAACGCATGGCGGACTTGGAGGTAACGGTAATACTCAGTGACTGCCAAGCTGTACTGTGTCTTGAGTGACGCAAAGGACTGGACGGTTCCCTCCCCCTAGATGTCTTTGATTCGCGAGATCCCTATGAGGTCCCATTTATCAAAACCCTCGGATTTCCAGAAGTTTCCCAGTTTCTTCGAGTTCCACAGTGGTGTGGCGAGTGTGAGTTTGTTCTCCCACTTCAGATGTTTATTAACTGCATGCCATGTCTGGACGGCGTGTGCTGTAGGTCCAGTCAGTGGGAATCTACGGGGTTTGGCATATAGCGCTCTAGTATAGTCTCCCCCTAGGAGCAGCCACTTATCCATGGCATATCCGGGATCATCCGGGTGGCCATATATCCCGTGGTTGATAGCTGCAAGCTGAGACGCCCAATAGTATTTCTTTAGGTCGGGAAGGCTAATTCCCCCATCGTACCAGTTAAGAGTTAACTTGGAGAACGCTATAAGGGACCTGCCATCCCAGAGAAGTTATCTCTGAAGACTCTTGATTTCTTTGAAGTACGATGTTGGGACCGGATCCATCGTATTTTGGAGTGCATATAAAAAACGAGGCAGAGCCATCATTTTAAAAAGGACCGCCCAGCCTAGTATGGAAATGGGAAGGGATCTCCAATGTGCGACGTCGTTCTTAAGTCTCTGCAAGGGTGGGTCCAAATTATGGGCAAAGAGGAGTTTTGAGTCCAGCGTCACATAGATACCGAGATATCGGAAACCTTCATGTGCAGTCTGGATTGGGTAATTTCGCGGTATTATAGGTGGGTCACCCTGAAGGACGTAAACTACAGATTTGGACCAGTTTACAGTGAATCCAGAGTACCTCCCAAATACTGCCAGTACATCTGGGATTCAGCTGCTCAATTATGCTTTTGGATTAGTGAGGTAAAGAAGAATGTCGTCTACATATAGGGATATCTTGTCCTCCCAATCCAGTGACCACCGCAACCCGCGGATGGATCGGTCCTGCCTGATCCAGGCCGCCAGTGGCTCTAGTGCCAACGCAAAGAGGAGCGGAGACAGGGGGCAGCCCTGTCGAGTGCCCCTGCTCAGCTGGAAGTCTGGGGATTTGCGGTTATTGACCACTACCCAGGCCATCGGGCCGGAGTATAGGAGGCGAATCCAGCCTGTGAATTCCAGACCGAAACCCAATTTGCCTAGAACCGCAAATAAATAGGGCCATTCAACCATATCAAATGCCATGGTGGCGTCTAATGATACTAGAGCTGCCGGTTCCAGTATGGTTGATGTTTTACTCAGCACTCCAAATAGTCGACATAGGTTAAGGTTTTGTATTGCGATGAGGCATAAAGCCTGACTGATCTGGGTGGACCAGGGTGGTAATAACTTTAATCAGTCACGTTGCTAGTAGTTTTGCAAGGACCTTGGGCTCTACATTTAGAAGCGATATTGGCCTATAGGATGCGCAGCTGGTTCTGGTTTGCCTTCTTTATAAATGACCACTATGTTGGCCACACGTTGGTCATATGGGAGCAGTCCCTTCTCTCTACTCTCCGTTAATATAGCTCGGATGTAGGGCGCAAGTTTATTAGGCTTTAGTTTATAAAGTTCAGTGGGGATGCCATTGGGCCCTGTAGCTTTTCCTGAATTCACACCCCTAATAGCCTGCGCCACTTCATCACCCGTCAGCGGGGATTCTAGGTAGTCCCTGTTTTCGTCTGAGAGCGTGGGAAGTCTTATATCTCTGAGCATCTCACTATTTTCGGGCTTCGGAGTGCCTGCCGGCCGTACTATACGCCGTGCGGTAGTAGTCTGCAAACGTGTCTGCTATGGCCAGCGGGTATGTTATAGGATTGGAGTCTTTACCCTGCATCTCGGGCACCAGACTTGATGCCCACTCCTGTCTGTCGAGCCATGCTATCAGCTTTCTTGCCTTGTCTCCATGGTCATAGACTCTGCCCTGGACCTCTCTACTCTGCGCCCTGGCTCTATCTCTGGCGATACTGTTGAATTCATCTTGCCTTAACCTCAGGAGGTGAAGGCCCTCAGGGGTTACTGTTCGGGTTAACTCCTCTTCTGACTTTAGCACGTCCTCTTCTGCTCTTTCAAGATCAGCCTGTCATTCCCTCTTTTTCCTCGCTATCAGGGAGAGCGTTTCTCCCCGGATAACTGTTTTGTACGCCTCCCATAGGGTCTGTGCGGAGTCGACCATGCCCTCGTTTTCTTGAAAGTAACTATCAGTCGCTTTGGCGATATTCTTCCGGGTAGTCGGATCTTTCAAATACCACGGATTAATGGGGGCTACTCTGCCAGCGCTCACTTGGTCCAATTCCATTTTCAGCCACACAGGGGAGTGATCTGAAATGCCCCACCCCAGATGACGTACCTCACGGATAGAATGGGCCTGTGCCGCCGGGACAAGGATATAGTCTATGCGTGACAAGCTACGCTGTGCACCGGATATGTATGTGAACTGTGTTCTGTCTTGGTTGTATGTTCGCCAGCCATCCACCAGCCCCACTGTGTCTAAAAATTCAGGCAACCACTTCCGAGCGGGTCTGAGTGCGCGAGGCGAATGTCGGTCTAGGTCCCCGGCCATCACTGCATTGAAATCTCCTCCTAATACCAGGAATCCCAGTGGAAATGTCAAAAAAATCGAGCCCAGGTCTTTGAATGTTTCTGTCTGTAGGCCAGGCGGGACGTATATTGAGACAAATGTAGCTGTCCTCCCTTCCCATTGGCCCGAAATCCCTATATACCTACCCCGTTTATCTGACCATGTGGCCTGTATTGTGAAAGGGAACAGATTTTTGATTAGTATGCCTACCCCTCGTGACCCAGAGGTAAATCCTGTGTGTGCCACCAGCTTATACCCTCCCCTGTGCAAGGCCATGCATTTGTTTCCGATTAGGTGAGTTTCATGTAAAAGGAGCACATCTGGAGCGTGTCTTCTGATAAATTGGTTGACCATGCCTCGCTATATTTTATCCCCCAGTCCATTCACATTCCAGCTGAGGACTCTACCCCGATCCCTGTTTACCGCTTGTCAATATGTCCCTGCGGAAGTCGCTCTAGCACTGCTTTTCTCTTTGATGGTGTCGAAGAAATCAAAGCTATAAACAATTCAAATTCAAGGTTAAGAAACATTACAGACCCCTCCCAACTCCCCCCCTCCCTGCACCCCTGCTCGCGGTGTCCGCCCATAACAAACTGGCAGAGTGCCTCTCGCCCTACACACTAAACACTAATACTAATAGATAACTAAATGTAGTAAAGAGGAGGAAGGTCAGCACTCCATCCCTCCATCCCGGAACCCATTTCTACACAAACAAATTGTCCCTTGAAGATCATAGAATGCATTGCTGAAGTGCAATAGTATGGTGAGAGTTTATGTCCGACCATGGGGTCTATGACCCCTGTACCTGGTTACGTTCAAATAGTCTGCAAGTCTATTTGCCGGTTCTCAATCTTGTTCCTGTGCCGCATGATCTCGGCCACGGTCACGTGTCCCAAAGCCATTGGGGGACGACTGTCCAGCCAGTCCGACGCCACTTCAGGATTGTCAAAAAACCACGCCCTCCCCTTAACCTCCACACGCAAACGCGCCGGGAACATCATGGCGTACTTAAGTCCTTTGTCCCTAAGTTTCTTCTTGACGGCGAGGAAATTCCTGCGTTGTCTCTGTACCAACAGCGTGAAATCGGGAAAGAGAGGGTGGCATTCTCATAGCGCAAGGGGGGCGCCGCCCGGGCAGCTTGCAGGATAGCATCTCTAGCTCTAAAGTTTAGGACCCGTGCGATCTTTGGGCGCGGGACCGCCCCGGGCTTTGGTCGCCCACCTGGGACCCTGTGCGCACGTTCAATGGTGAAGAATTTGCCCAGTCCCGTGGGCTTAAGATGTGATAAGATGAGTTCCTCCACGAATAGGTCAGGGGCTGGACCTTTTGATTTTTCAGGCACTCCCAGGATGCGGATGTTATTGTGCCTAGATCTCCCTTCGTATTCATCCAACTTACGTTCAGCCATTTCACAGAAAGATTTGAGGTCATGTACTTCCTGCTGGAGCTGTGACACATCGTCCGTCAGACTGGCTGTCTTTATGTCTAGGGGTTTGACTTTTTCATTGACTTTTGTAAGAGCCGCTCGAATGAGATTCACCTCTATGGAGACAGTGTCCAGTTTATGTTCCAGTGACTCCATTTTGTGCCCTAAGGATGACTTGACCCAGTCTATGGCAGCCATAACATCGTGCAAGGTCAGTTCCGAGGTGGGGCTTGTGGAATCTCCCCCCACCGTAAGGGCGTGACGTGGATCCGTCGGTGAGCCTTTGGGCAGGGTATAGCGATCCAATTTGTTAGATTGGACTAACCTCATTCCCTTGGTCATCCTGGATTCGTTTTTCTCCACATCTGGTTTGTTCGCCATTTGTAAGCCGGGTCACAATGTAAACCAGCGGCGCCTGCACTAGAAACCACTTTATTAAGGTCAAATGCCGATAAGAACAAGGGGAGGCTACTGCTAGGTGATCCGTCCAGCGGGAGCGGTCAGTCCGACAGAATTCGGGGGGCACAAGTCAAATATAGCGTCTGCGTAGGATGGGGGTGCCTCCGACAACCCCAGACTGCCCGACAGATCCTAGAGTCCCAGCAGCTGTTGACACAACACCAGCCCGCAAAGTACTGCTCATGCTTAGAGGAATGTCAATGGGAGGGGGAAGGGGGGGAATAAACCGCTGCACAGGGCAGGCGTCCGCCGGCAGGAATATCAAGCTCCCTGCCTAGGCACCAGGCTCAGAGCCGCTGCCCCCCAGCACTCGTGGTACTGGTGATCGCAAGCGCTCCCAGGCACTGCCGCTAGTCCGCAGCTCCGGTTGGTCCATTTCAACGGCCGCTGGATGGCCAGTATAGCGCTGCGGGAAAATGAGGTCTCCAATCACGGTCTTGGCCGCACTTTGCCACACTGCATCCGGGGGGGGGGGGAGGGGGGAGGAGAATCACTCACCCCCACTCCACATGTGAGTCCGCAGCACTCCGGCCCCGCTAGTTCAACGTGGAGCGCACTGGTGTTGCGGTATCTCTGGGGCCTCCCTCCACAGCCTGCCCTGGAGGGGAACGGGTGCAAGGGGGGGGGGGGCGCGGGGGGACGCCTCCCTCTTCTCTGGTCACAGCGCAGGTGCCACAGGGGCCAGACGAAACGATGGGCGGTGATTCCGGCACGGCCGGCGACTTCCGGTCCAGGCCGCCGAGGTCGCCCCTCTCCGTGGCAGCTATCTATTCAATCCAGTCCCCAGCTCCACGTCCATGGTCAGGCCCAATCTTGCAAGGACCGTAACTCCGGTTTCCAGTGATGTCAGGAATTCGGGGTTTTGACAAGCGGCACCGCTCTCTCTTCACTCGCGGTTGCCGATCTTCAGTGGCAGGATAGATGAAAGGATGTTGGGCTTAGGGGACGGTAGTGGTGGAGCCGAGGTTTCACGCGGCCATCTTGGTCCTGCGCGTGGCTCCTCCTCTCCACCCACTGGTTTTAATCATAACGAGAGGACCCACATATTAAGTTTGTTAGGGTACCCCCTAGCTCTTGTAATTCACACTACATCAATCTACACCTAGTGCACCTCCATTCACACGTCTCATCGCCCTCTTATTCAAAAAAGATCTCCGGCAAAGAGCCCCTCAAGGGGCCTGTTGAGCTTTGCATCTTCGGCCCAACAAGGAGCAGCCCGACGATGAAGCATGAGACCCACCAGGCTGTATGAGGGCTCTTGCTTCTGAGCAACCAGATCCTCCGATCTGCTTTCTCTGTTTCTCACCAACTTTTTCTCCCTTCTCCCCTTGACTTTAGAGGAACTGCATAACCTATTGGACTGCATAGAATTTCAGAGAGCTTGAATGCTGGACCTAGAAGCGCTCCTAGTCCCTCCTTTGTGTTTAGCTACATCACTGTTATGGCACAATGACTCACTCTGCCTTCAGTCACAGCTTGTTAGCTCTCAATTGTGTCTCATAATAAACACCCTCTCACAACCAGAACTCACCTGCACAAAAAAATGCGACTGAGCTCATTTGTACGATGCAAGCACTGGAAAATCCAATAGACCAGGCTTTTAGAGCTGAGACCTCTTTGTTTTGTCAGTTCTTAGTAAAGTCGATTTTAAATACAATACAAAATAGCACTAAAGCAAAGAGGGTTTACAAATGCTAACAAATTTACAGACTTTGGTGCCGATTCGGATCCTGGAAAAAAGTTCCCCGTACGACTTGTATCCGGTCATTTAACCGTACGAATCGTACAAGTGCCGTAGAAACTGCCAAGTACGATTCGCATGGGAAAAAGTCCATACGAATCGCATTGGGAAAAATTCCCCACACGTTCTCGGGTCGGAAAATGTGTCCGACACGTCCCCGGACGATTTACCGTGCAAATGTGAAAAGTGAAGTCCGACCGCGCAAGTACGATCCATCCCGTGCGTCCGATGTTACAACCGTATGGAAAAAACACCGTCCGCACCGAACTCCCATAGCAACCATGGAGACATGTGCCCGCATACGTGCCGAACACCCCCCCAGACCCCGTAAGTACGTGCCGAACCCCCCCCAGCCCCCGTAAGTACGCGCCGAACCCCCCAGCCCCCGTAAGTACACACCGTACCCTCACCCGTGTATGTACACCATTGTATGTACACACCGTACCCCCACCTGTGTATGTACACCAGTGTACGTACGCACCGTACCCCCACCTGTGTATGTACACCAGTGTACGTACGCACCGTCCCCCCACCTGTGTATGTACGGCGCGAACCCCCTACGCGCTGGGGGTTCGGGTGCGGGTGGGGGTACGGTCCGCACGTACACTGGTGTACATACACAGGTGGGGGTACGGTGCGTACATACACTGGTGTACATACACGGGTGGGGGTACGGTCCGCACGTACACTGGTGTACATACACGGGTGGGGGTACGGTGCGTACGTACACTGGTGTACATACACGGGTGGGGGTACGGTGCGTACTTACGGGGGCTGGGGGGGGTTCGGCGCATACTTACGGGGGCTTTGGGGGGGGTTCGGCATGTACCGGGCCCCCAATTCCGCTCGCATCGCGCCGTACTTCGCTTTTCCGGCACTTTTTGGGTGCCGTAAAAATATTGCCGTCCGGACTGGTGTTGGTTCGAATCGTACTTCCTTGTTCGTGAAACGGAGCCTGACTACGTCCCGACGTCACGTCGGCGCTTTCCCGGATCACATTTGTATGTATATTTTCGTTGGTCGGTGTTTTTTACGATTCGTACGGAAATGGTGTTTCCGTGCGAATCGTACTTCCATGTTTGTAATGTTTTTTTACCGGGTACGAGTCAGACGGAGAAAACCCTCCGACCGACGGTTCGTACCCGGTTTTTCCAGGATCGGAATCGGCACCCTAATGTACAAAAATATGCAATGCATGTCCAGTAAGATATTGCTAATACAAGTGGTAAAGCCAATAGGTCAGAAAGAAGCATTACCACTGCTTCTTCAATAAGAAACTAAACATTCTTGCGAAGTTTTTCATAATGAATATACCGATAAGAGAAAGCAGAAATAAATGAACAATACAAACCTATGTAAAATGTGTATCTTACAACCATCATCAGAGTCCCTTTTTAACTCCCTACCTTGCAACAATTGCACTTCTTGTAAGAGAAAATGAAAGACAAAACATAGTTTGGGCTTTTGTGTTCTCGCTTTAAATGCTTTACCCGTGTGCAATGCACAGATTCTATCTATTGTTACACTGAGGAGCGCTTATCAATATTAATATTTCTCTGTTTTTCTCCAGCCCACTACAATACCTGCTCGGGATGTTTTAAAATGTGAATAATAATTGTTGCATTGCCACCGATGAGATATGAAAGGGCAGTGCCCAGTGCTGTAGGTGCCGTGCGTGGGCGGCACAGTGACACGGCCTCCGAGCCCGACTGGACTTGCCATGCTGTGGGTCCAAGTCCAGGCTGCGTGGGGTTCCACACGTGAGCAGAGAGGTTATTAAATGGTCATTAATACGTTTTGTCGGACAGCTGGCCGTGCAGCGGAGGGCGTAAACAACTTTCCGCAAGATTATAAACACGCACCGGCCACGGTGCCAAGTAAGTCACAAGCCAGCGCTAAGAGGGGTGGACAGCGAGCCGGCCAGCTGTCCGGTGGACACAATAAAATGTAACCAGCCAGAGATCCTATCTTACCCGGGGCTAGAAGTGAACACCCCTCGTTCCCAGGCTCCTAAAAGTGGACGCTTCTCCTCGAGCCAGGCTCGCCGCGCCCTTGAAAGATAATGCCTAAAACCCTTCATCACTCTCCCGTTTGGTGCATGCATGGCACAGGGGCTGGAACCCGGAACTGGAGGAACCAGAGTACAGGGGTCCAACACACGTCCACAATGGCCGGCCACATGCCAGGTGTTGAGGTAATTCCCAAGATACATTTTCAAGCAATGCATCTTAATGGAACTGATTTACGTAGTCAGTGGTTATGATGACAATCAGAATGGATCCTCCCTCCTGGACCTAGGTTGGACAACTCCGGACTAGAGGGAAAGTGGTCACCCCCACACATCCGAATAGAAAGTCTTCCTCACCACAGAGAGCCTTGATGGCACAAGGCGCTGGTCTTTGAGCCTCTCTCTCACAAGTACTCCAAAGAGGGCATGCACTGTTCACCAGCACTGCTCACAGAGCGGATACCAACTCACCCTCACCCACACCAGTTCCGGGATAAACAAGACAATTGATCCATATGGGCAAGGCCATACTGTGCAGAATTAGATCTGGAAAAAAATAGGTCTTTGAGGTTATTCCACATTCGGTAGGATTAACTTGTAATTGCACATTCGAGGGGGCGTCCCCGCATGATGCCAGTGTTTACAGGGGCAGAGCCTGCACCCCATCATAACCATGCCTCCCGTAATTAAGACCTCAGGGAACCCCTAGTGTAACTCGACGAAACGCAGATTAGGAGCTTAGAGGTCTCATCACTGAAGGTGTAAACACAGACTCGGTGCTATGTAGACTTTGAGCAACTAAATCTTACTCCAGCACGTATCTTTGTAGTACAACAAAACGTGCTACAAAATGGAATTCACAAACTACGTGAGTTGTTTTAAGACTCCACACTACACATACTAAGTGTGTGGAGCTCTCTGCCTCGCCTGCAGAGTCCCCGCACACATAAGCAGAGGGAGTGTAGAGTCGGAAAACTCTGCACGTAGTTTATGGAATCCAAGAAAGTAGTAAACTTATTACCAAATATAAGGTCAGCTTTGTGAATCGGGCCCTTCATGTTTCAAATATTATCAGTGGTGAACTTAGAATACGGATGCACGTGGCGGCTCACGGAAATGACGCACAGACACGTGTACAATACTCACACTCTCATATAACAACAGGACCACATCCGCTCTGTTACAGGGACCGCAGTGGAGGCCTCAGAGCCGAGACTGATTCTTAGAGTAAAATCTAGACTGCGTCTCAACGGTATTATAACATCTGTATGCCTAAAACAACGTGCATACCTTAGCCTAACATGCCATATGATAAATGTGTAGGCCTTAGGATCTATGCGCTCAGATGTAGTTGAGATGGTAGGTGAATTTTTGAAGAATATTTGGTGATAAAAATATTTAAACAAAATGCTGTTATTAACCCGTTGTAAGCAGCTAAAGGTCTTCACAACAGCACGGGCTGGCGGGAAGCAGGCTGCCGTTTATAGTGGGTCTCAATCTGCCCCATCACATGAATGTTAAAGACGTAGGTCGCAATTTGCAACTTTCTCTAAATGGATGCCGTCAAAGGGGTGGTGGCCTCCTGGGATCAGCAAACCACCATGTCTCTGATCGCACTTAAGTAAGTCAAACTTTTCTTTCAAATGCATTTAAAGAAAAAACTTTTCTTTTTTTGAAAAGTTTACTTGAAAGTTGGCAGTGGTCTCCTGGACTCCAGCATTCAAATTGCGATTCATTATGCATTTCTAAATCCATTTTGCGAATCGGTTACCATTTACCAACTTGCAAAATGGGTTTAGTGTATAGTAAACAGTCAGTTAGCAGTCAGAAGCCCTGTGATTTAGGTTTGTGACCGCTGAATGGCCCTTAGTGCTTATAGCTCTCAGTTTGCAGGCTGGCTCCTAGTTTTCAGTAAAGCCCTTACTTGTTGTAAGTATAGTTGTTTTTAGCCCAACTCTTAGTTTTCAAGGTAGATACATTTTTAGTTTCAAGGTAGATTAATTTTTAGTATAGCTCTTAATTTTCGATACGCTTCTTAGTTTTCAAGACAGTTCTTAGTTCAGAGTATAGTTCTTAGATTTAAACATATCTATGAGTTTTCAGTACAGCTTTTAGTTTTCAGCCTCCTCCTGTCGTGCACAATGGTTGACGTACTTGGAATTTGACCATTGTAACCTTTACACTTCACAAAGTTGTAAAGTTTTGCAGTTTCCCAAACCTGCCTGGGAAAAAGATTCCCAATAAAAAATCGTGTTATCAGAAGGAATTTCGACTAAAAACGTTTTTGCCTGAAAAATTTCCAGTTATTCTTAGTCCTTCAAAATATCTTTTGCCAATGCTTATCAGCCACCTTATTTAAAAAAAATGTAAACTTATGAAGTGTTTGATGTTCGTAAAGTTTTAAAATAACAGTTACACAATTGAAATAGGCCATGTTTTGGAACTTCGCTAGCCATGAGCCGCTTGAGGGTCTACTGAACTGTGGGTACTACAATTGGTTAAATATATTTGGAGCACCCTTAGAGTTTCATGAAACCTGTAACGAACCACAAACGTTGTAGGACAAACTGAGTCACAACATACATGGTTTTGATGAGGAACTTGGTCTGTACGTGCTCCAGGAGGCTCTCAATGGAGTCTGTTCTTAACTTCCCTAGTTCAGAAGTCGTAACACAGAAGACTAGGCGAATATTAGGGGTGTGTGCTTCGAAACACTAAAGCGGACCATTTGGGTAGGAAATACAGTAAAATTTGTGAAGTGGGAGACCACTCCTGATTGGTCAATAAACCTATGCGGTGTTCAGACTCTGATGATGGATGAAGTACTGCAGCATTAAAACCCGCAGCCGAGGGCCATACTAGTTGTTGAAGACCCTCTACCCTGGTTATAGGAACAAGTCGCAGGCAGGGGCCAATAATAGAAGAAAGGCTTTTCACAACTAGCATACCTCAAGGCAGAACAGCTATAATACTATTTGAAAATTCCACCAATTGAGGGTAGATTTTTCGAAATGAAAGAGGGAGAAACAGAAATAGAAACATTACTGTGTTGGAGCAGATGGTCTGTGGCCGTCATTATTGGCCCTCCTGAACCCCTCCATTGTCTTCAATGGAGCTCCTAGCATTCCAGTGCTCTAATACTGTATATTTAATCTAAGTCCACCTTCAAACCTTTAAACCTTTTAGATACGCTGTGCAAAGGGATTAGAAATACAATCTAGGTCACCTAAAAAGAACACAAAGTACTCCAGAGCAACTATTTGTAGTAAAATGCTTTTTGATGACCACAGAATCCGCAGTCGACGGTAAGCAGATCATGATTTGCTCTACCAGGTGGTATTACTATTCTTCCAAGCATTTTAGGCATGCCGCTCCATTTCAAAATGTGGGTGTTAAGTGCATACCTGAAATTCAAATCAACAAAATCTGGCATCATACTAAGGCTGTGTCAAATTATAGTTTGACCAGCTGAGTTTTGCACACATTACAACTTCTCAAAGCTGGAAAGTTTAGCTCTTTCGTAATCCGTGCAGCCAGAATACTTTTTCTATGACTTCAAGTTCATATGGGACATTTTTAGAGTATTAGTTTTCCCAGAAAGGATACATTACTTACCTGTAATCCTAGTTCTGTTCCAGAGGAATACGCATCAAAGTCATAAGCAGTGAATAGTCCCTCCCACACACGGGGACCCTGGAGCACATATCAAATGCATTATATACGTATGTTTAAACCCTTAAAAAGTACTCAGTAGTCTAAAACATACATACATGGAAGGGTTGAGAAAAAACACAGGAGGCAGAGTAATAGACGGATGTATGACGTTACAACGCACACTTTTACAACGCATGCACTTACAACGCATTTTTTACAACGCATAATCCATTACAACGCACTACACTTACAACGCATGAAACTACAACGCATTTTTAAAAACTACCTTTACAACGCATACCATTACAACGCATAATATTAAATTGCATTTAAGGTAAGTATTATATAGTATAGGGGTAAAAATTACTATTCTAACTCCAGGGGGTGGAACAGTAGGGTAAGTGTTGGATAGTATAGGGGTAAAAATTACTATTCTAACTCCAGGGGGTGCAACAGTAGGGTAAGTGTTGGATAGTATAGGGGTAAAAATTACTATTCTAACTCTAGGGGTTCAACAGTAGGGTAAGTGTTGGATAGTATAGGGGTAAAAATTACTAATCTAACTCCAGGGGGTGCAACAGTAGGGTAAGTGTTGGATAGTATAGGGGTAAAAATTACTATTCTAACTCCAGGGGGTGCAACAGTAGGGTAAGTGTTGGATAGTATAGGGGTAAAAATTACTATTCTAACTCCAGGGGGTGCAACAGTAGGGTAAGTGTTGGATAGTATAGGGGTAAAAATTACTATTCTAACTCCAGGGGGTGCAACAGTAGGGTAAGTGTTGGATAGTATAGGGGTAAAAATTACTATTCTAACTCCAGGGGGTGCAACAGTAGGGTAAGTGTTGGATAGTATAGGGGTAAAAATTACTATTCTAACTCCAGGGGGTGCAACAGTAGGGTAAGTGTTGGATAGTATAGGGGTAAAAATTACTATTCTAACTCCAGGGGGTGCAACAGTAGGGTAAGTGTTGGATAGTATAGGGGTAAAAATTACTATTCTAACTCCAGGGGGTGCAACAGTAGGGTAAGTGTTGGATAGTATAGGGGTAAAAATTACTATTCTAACTCCAGGGGGTGCAACAGTAGGGTAAGTGTTGGATAGTATAGGGGTAAAAATTACTATTCTAACTCCAGGGGGTGCAACAGTAGGGTAAGTGTTGGATAGGATAGGGGTAAAAATTACTATTCTAACTCCAGGGGGTGCAACAGTAGGGTAAGTGTTGGATAGTATAGGGGTAACAATTACTATTCTAACTCCAGGGGGTGCAACAGTAGGGTAAGTGTTGGATAGTATAGGGGTAAAAATTACTATTCTAACTCCAGGGGGTGCAACAGTAGGGTAAGTGTTGGATAGTATAGGGGTAAAAATTACTATTCTATCTCCAGGGGGTGCAACAGTAGGGTAAGTGTTGGATAGTGTAGTGTAATATTATGCATTGTAATGGTAGGCGTTGTAATGGAATGCGTTGTAAAGGTAGTTTTTAAAAATGCGTTGTAGTGTCATGCGTTGTAAGTGTAGTGCATTGTAATGGATTTTGCGTTGTAAAAAATGTGTTGTAAGTGTAGTGCGTTGTAAAAGTTGCGTTGTAAAGGTTGTTCCCCTAATAGACTGATTAATATGAAAATCAGAAGTGACTTTTGGTAAAAACCTAGGATGTGTTCACATAACCACCTTGTTTGAATGGAAAATCAGAACAGGTTCCTTTGTGCAAAGTGCCTGGATTTCACTGACTCCGCCTGCAGAGGTGATCACCACTAAAAAAGCCATCTTCCAGGTAAAGTTTTGTAGCTACGCATTGTGTATGGGCTCAAAGTGAGGGTCCATCAATCTGGAGAGAAACACATTACGTTACCAAGAAGGAGAGGGTGACCTTACAGAAGGGTAAACCTTCTTTAAACCTTTGAGGAAGTCCTTGACTACAGGCATTTGGAAAAAAAAAACCTGCGTGTGTGACTTTCGGTAGACTGTAATGGCCGCCAGATGCACTTTTATAGATGTGAACTGGAGACCAGATTTGACTAAGTGTAACAAATAAGGCAAGATCTCCTGTCCTTAATCGAGAATAGGATTATGACCATTGCTGATGCCCCTAAGTAGAAACTCTTCCATTTGAAAGCGTAAGATTTCCTAGTAGAAGGCCTCCTAGATTCTCTTAAGATGTCCATCCAGTCTCGGGAAAGGCCTATGTGTCCATATTGCAGGGATTCAGGAGCCATGCTGTCAAGCTTGGAGAGGAGATCCAGTCTGCATGGCAACCTCCTGTGTGGGATTTCAGACAGGTGAAGAAGGTCAGGATACCACCACTGGCGAGGCCATTACGGAGCGATCAGTATCATCCTGGTCTTGGCTCTGTAAAACTTGTTGATGACCATGGGAATGAGCGGTATGGGAGGAAAAGTGTACAGTAATGTTTCTGACCAGCTGATCTAAAGTGCATTCCCTCTGGATCCTGACTGGGGAAATCTGGATGCGTCTGCAAACAGGTCGATTACTGGCATTCCCCACTGTCGGAAAATATCCTTAGAGACATCGTCGTTTAATACCAAGTCGTGGGCATCAGCGAAGTTGCGACTGAGGGAATCTGCATGCACATTGAGTGTGCCTGAAAGATGAATTGCAGAGATGGTCATATGTCTGGCAAGTAGGCACGTCCATTTGGCTTGATCCTCCAGAGATAGGGTCCGTGACTTGGTTTCTCCCTGCTTGTTCAAATAATGGATTGTGGTCCTATTGTCTGTTTGTACTAGAAGGGAGCGTGTCTGAATGAATGGATAAAAGGACTTGAGCACAAGATGGATTGTCCTCAACTCCAACATGTTGATATGGTATAACCTTTCAGTTTCCAACCACAGTTCTTGAACTTGCAGAGGGCCCATGAGGGCTTACCAGCCCTAAAGGGAAGCATCCGTAATGAGTATCTGAGTGGTAAGATCCTGGTGAAAAGGCACTCCCATTGAGAGATGAGGATGTTTTATCCACCATCATAACAAGTCTTTGGCCATCTGAGAGAGGGTCACCTTGTCTTCCCAACAGTCCGAGAACTGCAACCACTGTTCTTCCAAAGAGAGGTCGCATGTGAAGTCTGGCATTTGGAACAATGTAGATGAAAGTTGCCATGGACCCCAGCAGAGAGGCCAGCTGCCTGGCCGACGGAGAAGGAGTGTGTATGAGAGTCAGACACTTATTGTTGATTGAGGATAACCTCTCATCTGAAGGAAACACGATTGCGTTTTCGGTGTCTACGATTGCTCCTAGGTAGTGAATCGCCTGCGTTGGGTTGAGGGTGGATTTCTTGAAGTTGATGTGTAGCCCCAACTGTTGCAGCAGTTGTATGCAGGTCTGAAGGTGTTCCCGCGTGAGAAGAGGTGAGGAGCTTTTGATTAGCCAGTCTTCTAAGTACGGGTAGACAAAAAGCTTCCTTCTACACAAGTAAGCAGCTACCACCACCATGCACTTGGAGAACATACGAAGGGCAGGACCTTGTATTGGCAGTGCTTGGATACCACTTTGAAGTGCAAGAACTTCCTGCGTTTTCTGATAATTGGAATGTGAAAGTAGGCATCCTGCAGATCGATGGCGCAAAACCAGTCCCTCTGATGGAGTTGGGCGTAAATCTGGAGAAGGGCAAGCATCCTAAACTTCTCCTTGGGGATGAACTTGTCTTAAGTCTAGAATGGGTCTGTACCTCGGATTTGGACCCTTCTTCAGTACTAGAAAATAGCGGGAGTATATTCCCAGGCCTTGTTCAGAGGGAGAATCTTTTCAATGGCTTCTTTTTAGAGAACAGTGGCTATTTCTGCTTGTAGCAAATCTTGTTGGTGACAAGATCTCCGAGGTGGAACAGCCGGCAGAGCAGACTTGAAGCTGAAGGAGTCGCCATTCTGAACAATATTGAGCACCCATTTGTTGTTTGTTATCTTGCTCCACTCGTCCAGGTGCAAAACCATACTCCCCCCCCACCCCCCCCCCCCCCCCCCACCGGAGTGAGAAACGGAGAAGGGTGAATTGTAAGAGGCCGCTCATTGCTTCACTGGTGTTTTGGCAGAGGAGTCTGAGGGATGAGGAACTCCCCTTCCTCGGGTCCAGTTGGCCCAGATGGTAGTGTGACCTGGCTTGGGGTTGCTTCTGCGTTGCCCAGTGAGGTGTTTAAACCCTCTGCTGGTAAGGGCAATGATCGTAGGGGCATAATTTGTGTCTGAAGTCTTTGCGCTTCTCAAGCCCCACTGCTTTGAGGGTATCTAGCTTGGACTTTATCTTTGCCATTTCATTGTTTGCGTGAGTGCCATACAATTAATTTCCATTGAATGGCAGGTTTAGAATTCTGTGCTGGGACTGAGATTTAAGCCCCGTAAGTCTCAGCCAGGAGGAGCGTCGTGCACAGATTCCATGGAAATAGCTGTGGGCTGCTAGATCTGAGGCATCCGTGGCTGCACTGATGACTTGGTTTGCCACTAGGCCACACTCCTGGAAGATTTCCTAAAAATCTTGTCTATCCTCTTTCGGCAGTTTTTCAATAAACCTGGACAGTGAGTCCCATAGCCCTCTGTCGTATCTTCCGTATCTCCCTAACAGTGCTGAGCCACTGGTGACCTTCCTGTAAGATGCAGATGGGTTGCACATTTTCTTTCCCAGCGAGTCCAAGTGTTTACTGTCCTTATCAGGGGGCACTGTAGATGAGGACGCCCCTGCATGCGTCCTCCTCGCTGCTGGACTGCTGTTATAACCGAACCAGGTGGTGAAATAGATCTGAGAAAGAGAGCGTCCTGGTCAGGTGCCTTATATTAATTTGCGTGAAGGTGCAGCACCTATCGATGCCAGTGTTAAAAAAGTCGGTAGAGCTGGTTCTAAAAGACCAGGAACCAGCAGTAGCATCGGCCTAGATGAAGTCCTATGATGCAATGTTCCAATTATCACAGACACCTATGCAACTGGAGCAGGCCTCTCAATATTTAGTTTCGTCGCCTCTTTGATTAAGGCCTCATTAAAGATGATGATGTTGTCCACCGGTGAGACCCTTGCCAGAGGCAGAGCTGACAGCGTTGGAGAACAGACTCACACAGAGGAACAAGAGGTGACCATGGACCATGCGGGAGATCTATGCCTGTGTCTGTGAGATCTCGATGAGTGAGAATGAAGAGATCTAGAAGGTGTATGCCTGAGAGGTGTGCTAGACCATGATCTCAGTGTAGAAGGTGATCGTGGTCTTTGTGGCAATCTTCATGGAGATCTTGTGGTAGTCTTTGGAGGAGGAGGAGGAGGAGGAATACCAACTGCTACCTGAGATGGAGAAAACGTCTGCAAGGAGTCCGAACGTGGACTCTGAAGTGGCACTCTCCCTTCCTTCGCACTCTGGAGCCAACGTGCTGAAAAAGTTGACAGGTGTATTTTCCTTCTCCAGGGCACGAGATCCCTCCGATGACACCTGAACAATTCTGATCCCTGGAGAAGTAGATCTGCTCTGCGACCGCAACTGTCGGCGTCTCGACATCGATCTATGCCTTTGAGACTCCACTGGAACAGGTCACAAATTTCTCGACATCAGCGCAGGTCTCGACGTTGATGAGAGTCTCGACATTAACCAACAGCGTCTGTCTTCTGTCGACGAGCCAGAGGTCTGCTGTGCCAGTGTCTATGTGGACCGGTGGTACGATGGCAAGGGTCTCACCATCGAGCGACGTTGAATGTCCTTTGACAGAGAGCCAGAGCTTTGTTATACTGTTGTCCAGGTTGGCCAGTGGTGTGAAAGCTAGGGTCTCAATGTCGAGCCATGCGCCGAGGGTTGCTTCAATGCTGATCTCATGTGCGACATCGAGTAGTATGATGGCGAGATGTTCGTCTCCAGCCTTAAACCAATGTATGCAGCCACTACATCGGCTTTGTCCGGGTCGACAGGTTGAAGTTGAATGCCTCAAGAGCGATCTCTTCACCGCCTAGTGCTTCGACGTCCGTGCATGCTTTGATGGCTGCTCTGACGTCGACCGGAATGCCGATGGACAGCATAAAGTTATTTCCTGGGACGTCAACCTCCTATCCATCAACAGCGATGGAGAAAGGCGTTTTTGGTGTCTTTTCTCCATTCACCCCCTATGTTCAGGTTTTTCGCAAGAGGAGGGCTCACTGAAAGGAGTTTGAGACCCTCCAAGGCCACTTGAAGGACGTACCTTTTCTCCCTCTTTCAGAGCATGCAGTTGAATCTTCTCACTGTCACACAATATTCTTCTAGAAAACTGTTGACAGTAGCATCAAGTCTCTTGGTGATGAGAAATAGCAAACACATAATACAAACAGAGTGTGGATCGGATTTTGCCAACTTTTTGCCACAGGAATGGCATTTGTTGATTAAAGATGGCATTTTCTGACAGAAAAAGTTGTTGAATATAGTCAGAAAGGTGATTAGAAGTACAGCAGGTACTAAATACCATTGAGTGATAGTAGAAAATCTGTATTTTGGATAGAATTTTTAACAGAAATGTTAAAATGAAGAGCCCAGTGCTCCAGGGTCCTCACGGAAGGAGCCGGAAAAAAGAACTGGCCTGTCACCTGTGAGGCATGATGGGATTGGGGAGGTCTTGAAGGTCTTAAAGGCACAACGCCAGTTTGCTCTGTTATGGTTTCAATGCGGCCTATTGACTAACAATGCCTTTTATTTCCATGCCTTTTTCCTTTCAAATAAAGGCTATGTCCTGAAATTTGAGGTGTTCATGTTCTAGGTAGTAGAAATGTAAAATGTGTTTTATTATTTTAAATTAAAAATTCAATGCAATTTTGGCATTTTTTAGCCTACTTGTAGGTAGGCTGCATGTATTTATATATAGTTTATACATATAGATGTATGTTTTAGAGTACTTCGTACTTTTTAATGGTTTAAACATACATATATAATGCATTTCATATGTGCTCTGGGCTCCCCATGCGTGGACGAGACGATTCGGTGCTTATGAATATTGATGAGTATCCCTTAGAAGAGAAACCTATTTTTACATGACTTTTTATCCTCCATATTTAAACATTTAACGATATTGAGAAGTTGTTGAGTTAAAAAAATCTTTATGAAGCTTGAAAAAGCCTGCTTTGCAAATTTCAGGCACCCTTAGTTCATAGCACTTGCTTACACCATCACCAACATCCACTCACTGCTTGCAGTCATGAATATTGAAGGTGCCTATATAGAAGAGGTAGCCAGTGCTGCGTTTTGTGGCTTCTACATCGACAGCTGCTTTGTCTTCAAGACTGCTTGGTTGTAATTGTCCCTATCACGAAGGATCTCACTCAGTATTAAAGCAACCATCTAGGATATGGCACTGTGATACAGGGATGGTCTCATGAGTGGCTTCATTCAGGCCTCACTAAAAGCAGTCCCTTAAACTGCAAGCCGGCTCACCAATAGCCAACTCATGTACAATCAGATCGTGCAGTCACCAATCACCTTTTACCTGCCTCCTCCCATTGAGAGCAGTGAGGGCAGAGACATCATCACATCTGGCAGACAAGCTTGTCATAGCCAGCAGGAACTGATGGACCTAGAGCCACTCCCTTGCCAGACACTAAGGGGCATATGTACAAGGAGTCAACGCCACCTCAGCAGCACTTTTCCGACGGTTTTGCGGAAAGATTTTTATCGCCTTATGTACAAGTTGCCGCTAACCTCTGCTAGCGGCAGTTTTCCGTCAAAAACATCCATTATAAAGATCGCCACTTCTGTTAGCGATAATGACATGCAAGGGAGGCGTTCCTGTGCAAAAATGGCAGCTGACCCCACTTCACGATATGTACAAGGGGATTCTTGAAGTTTGGAGGACCAAAAAAACTGCCGCTAACTGCAGTTAGAGGCAGTTTTTTAAGACCAATAATAGCTGGTCTTAAAAATGGAGATAAACCTTGGGGCCTCATTTCAGTAGGTTTTGGTGCTAGACAGGGCTGCAAGCAATGTTGTTGCGCTGTCCTGAGAAAAAACTACAGGGCAGGACTGCGCACCATCAATAAGATAGTGAGCATTCCTGGGTCTCACTCATGAAAAGTGTTGCAGCACTGCGACAAGACAGCATTGCAACACTTTCCCCTACCCCCTTCTTGCGACACCACGGATACGCTGTATTCACTGGAGAGCGCTCCATGATGCAAGTAATGACAGATACGTCTGGAATCCTGACATATCTGTCTGCGCTAAAGTCATGCATTGCTGCAGTCTTGTCACAACCATGACGCAACTCCAGCAATGCATGGGGCCAGCCTAACCCTGTGGCACTGCCTCACGTGGTGTCATTGTCTGTAAGCGTTGGCGGAGTGGCGCTGCTGAGGGAGTTGACGAGATGTATTTCAGTGGCCTTAATCCAGCCGCGAGGGGGGGCGATGATGGCAGTGGTGTTCGGTGGGCATGGTGAACACGTGATGTATACAATGATAGTCAATATAAAAGAGTCCTGTGGTGGGGCTGTAGTTGAAGTTCCCGCTGGCGGAGGAGACACGAGAGATTGTGTGACCTGCTATGTGGCTTGCTGCGGTGACTAGCTGCTGGAGTCTGATGTTGGTGAGCTTCCGCAGGAGGGGGTGGTGTTCTGATCACTGGGGTTGTCCAGGTAGAACTTGAGTTCACCAAGTAGGATGTCGTCCTGGATGGGAGAGACTGGTGTGCAATGATGTCTACAATGGTATCGGAGAATGGGGGTCATGGCCTGAGGGGTCTGCAGATGAGGGTGCCGCAGAGGTTGGGCTTGGTCCAGATCTGGAAATTGAGGTGTTCCATGGTCACCGTTGGGTCATTAGAGTGCATGGTCAGTCGGAGTGTGCTTCTGTAGGTGATGGCAATGCCCCCTCTTGGACAGTCGGGTGGTCGTTGCGAGTGATTCAGTAGCAGTCAGTGATGGCGATGGCGATGTCCGGTCCGGAGCAAAGGTTGGTCCTGGCAGGCGATGTGGCATACAGGGTTGATGCGAGGAGGGTGCTGGCGTCTTAGCGGTAGAGTGTCCGAGAGGAAAGGTCCTTGGTACTGAGCGCGATCAAGGGACAGACGAACACAGACAGGCTTACCTTTGGCTCGGGAGACGTCCATTACAACACAGGCATTACATCATAATGCTCTTACAATGCCTCTCCAACAACGCAGGTGCCTTTAAATCGTATTCCATTACAACGCATTGTGAGGTCAGTAATGGGATATTTTAAAGTTTTAGGGTGGGTAAGGGTTCTGTGTGTCAGAGATTAAATTTGGGGGGTGTTTAGGGGTCAAATCAGGCAATTCGGCTGTGTTTTAAGGTCAATTATGAAAACTGTGGTGTGGAATTGGGTTAAATATGAAAATTGTGGTGTGCATTTAGGTCAAATATTATTTTTAGGGTGTGTTTTGGGGGCTCAAAGATGAATTTTAGGGTTCAGGGTTTGCTTTGGGGTGCAAGAGTTAGTTTTAGGGTTGCACTCACTGAAGTGGGAATAGTAATTTTTACATCTCCGCTATCCAACACCTTCCCTACTGTTGTAATATGCCTAGTATTATCTCATAACTTCCTATATACCTTTGGCACACCAATGGTACGCCCACTGCACATGGCCGCACAGCAGCCGCCATTGAGATGTGCTGCGGGGAGAGGGGGAACTAGACAGCTGGGAGGTGGGAAACACCGGAAAGGACACTGGATGGGGTGGGTACGCAGTGGTGTGTGTGTGAGCGGATGTTGTAAATATTTAAATGAGAGAAATCTTACCTCGAGGTCGGGTCCCATGTCTTCGTTGCTCCTGCAATTTTGAGTCTGCTTCCAGGGAAAGAAAGTAGGCAGCCAGGCACCCTCCCCTAAGCCAATCACAACGCTGCAATGTGGCGTTGGAAGTGGTCAATGGTGCCGGGACAAGTCATTCAGCCAGGGGCTGGAGGGGGGCATGTTCTCCATGCAGGCAGTAATGCAGCCTGCATTGCGAACAGGACAGTGCGCATGACTGAGCGGGCCAACCACACAATCATTGCGCACTTGAGTGGGCATGCCACTCCGCATCTGCCTTGCTCCGTGAGTGGAGCAGCCCTACCCACCCTCCCGCCTACAAAGGAAACATGGCACGATTACATTAGGAAGTTATCATCATGTGATCAATGTTCCTCTTTTTGCACTGCTTGAAAGCAGTGAGGTGATGCTCTTCTGCCATAGTGGATGAGCCGCCACTAGAGGTGCGTCATCTACAGGTGCTAGGCCTGGGTGACTCGACTCCCGGGCCTCCTCCGCTACGGGTCCCACCTTCTCCTTACCTGGACCTTGACCCCGTGGCGCAATCCGCTGCCCTCTCTCCAAATGTGTGACTCAGCCAGCAGGAGCCTCAGCCAGGTGGGATTTCCCAAGCCAAGTCCATTGGCGAACCTCCAGATGCAGTTTATACAGCAGGGCCCCCTTAGGCGTGAAGTTGCGGCGCTCCCCGCACACAAGTTCGGTGCAGCTCAGGGGCCTCACCCTCCACAGCATCCGGCCAGGGCAACATCATCGAGCCTGTGATGAAGAGAGGCGCCGCCCACCGTTGGTAATCCCCTCCGTGCACCCCGGTGTAGTGGTGGATCGTAGTATGCGATGCAGACCTCCCTACGTTGGTGCGCACGAGCGCCTTGACCATTCCCAGCTCCAAGGTGCGCAAGGTCCTCTCACATCGGTCAGCAACGTGTCTCCATGCGACCTGCTAGACTTCACCACCAGGTACAGGCAATCATCGCGCCTCTATGTCTACCGCCACGGCTCATCGACTCCACAGCTCCTACGCACCCCACTCCAGGCTCCAGACACAGGTCCAGCGAGGCATCCAGGCTCCAGGTGCAGGTCCAGTGAGGCATCCAGGCTCCAGGTGCAGGTCCAGTGATGCATCCAGGCTTTCATCTTGGATGTTGGGTGGCTTGAGGGGGTTGTTGTTGTGTGATGCACATGGCCCTGGCTGCTCCATTCTGCATTTCATTTTTTTTGTTGCCAATTTTCTGTTGGAGCTCGATTGATAGGCTATTTTTCCATTAGAGGCAAAAAAACTCACGTTGGGCTGACTAACGTGCGTTTTTTTGCCGCTAATGGGCTTTTCGTTGGTTTTCGCCCACGAACACTGGAATTCCTATTGCCATCACGCTAATGTAAGCGACAGTTTTCGCCGCCGATCCCTGAAGCTATAGTCATGTAGCGACGGCTTGTACATATGTTGCTAACATGCTGATAGTTTTTAGCAGTACGCGGCGGTAAGAAAACTGCCACTAACTAACGTTAGCGATAGTTTTCCCAGTCCTTGTACATATCCCCCTAAATTTCTTGAACACGAAAGGCAAAAGGCAATCTTTCTCAGGCTATGCCCCAAGACTGTGGACCATATTATCTTCATTACTGCCTTCCAGCCTGCACTGAACCTTGTTCAGTTCAGGCAGAGATAAAGCCATCATTCGTGTAGTGGCTCTGGGGCCAGAGGTGTGAGGGTTAGCACTGCACTCCAGGTACGGCTGACTTTATTACCCAACGAAGGGGAGAGCCTGCCTTTCTTCTTGATACTATTAGAGACCGTTGAACCCTTAGTGCTTCACTGAATTTAGGAAACAACTCAGGACTCTAATGTTCCTAGAAGACTTGTGTGGCTTAACCTACGTGCTTGTGCTGCTGCTTCACCTGAGACACATCTAAATCTCTCTTAATAATGCCACAATCCTCTTCAGCTAATCATTCCCCGTGGCTCACTTATGGTTCACACGCATAAACAATAAGTAGAATACCCCGCTCACCTAAACGAATGATATGTTGTGACCTCTATACCTATCAGAACTTAGTGCTACTGAAGTCCCCCACGCTCTGCCTTCAGAGAAATGCAGTATTCCACTGGCATTTCGAGCAATTGTAGCAGGCTGTGGGCGTTTACGAAATGTCTGAGAATTCTTAAATGCTTTAACATTTTTACAAATATAAGCGTTTCTTCAAATTCAAACGAAATATGTTTAAACATCTCATGCCTCACTCTCTTTCATGAAAATCATTGAAGCCTGTAGCATGTGACATGGCGTATACTCCAGTGGTTCCCAGTGCAGGACACTTTGGGCCTCATGTAGGTAAATAAATTTTACCGGTTCTTAAATACCGAGCCGTACCGAATCGGTAAATTAGAATCGGTAAGTTATATGTAGGTAAAAATTCGGTAACAGTTACCGATTCGGTAACATTCGGTAAATACGAATCGGAATTCACCGAATCGGAAAATACCGAGGTGATAATTACCGAATCGGAAAATACCGAGGTGGTATCTACCGATTCGGAAAAGACCGAGGTGGTATCCACCGAATCGGAAAATACCGAATCGGTATGTACGGATTCGGTAAATAACATCACATGACTTGACGAAACAGCTAATCCTGTGCAACGACAGCCCACCCAACCAGGAACTGCCCACACCCAGGCAGGTGTACACAATTAGCCGACGTGGCCACACCCAGGCAGGTGTACATAATTAGCCGACCCTGGAGAGGCTTGGAGTGCAGAGGAGAAACGAACAGCATGTCCAGCCAGAGAACACAGAAAGACGGAGGGGAAAGGAGGAGGAAGCTCAAATTCAGCCCCAAGGAACTCCAGGTGCTGGTGGAGGAGGTGGTGAAGCAGCACCAGAAGCTGTTTGGGAGGCAATCCCTGCAAGTGCCTGAGGCCGAAAAGCGCAACATATGGCTGGCCATCCAGGCGCAGGTCAATGCTGTGGGAGTGACCCACAGGGACATTGAGGTCCTCAAAAAGCGCTGGTATGACCTGAGGATTGTGACCAAGAGGAAGATGGGCGACATCCAGAAGGAGGCCAGCCAGACCGGAGGTGGAACCAACAGGGCACCTGCCCTCACCGAACTGGAGGAGCTGGTGGCGGCCACAATCGAGCAAGAGAGCGTCGTGGGTCTTGGGGACGCCGACAGCTCTGCCAGAGCCGCAACACACCAAGGTAAGACGAAAGCACAGCAATGTAGCCCCCCCTACCCCTATCCCACATCCCCCATTGTGAAACGAGAATCACACTGCAGTCCACACGTGTCAGTGCAGACAGGCAATGCATTCCGGGAGATGCAGTCAGGGCAACACTAACCATGACGTAAATGTCACAGGGCAACAGGGCATGTCACGCACTCGAGGCACAAGGAGACAGAGGACAGATTGGAATGTGAAATGATTTATTGTGACGCTTGCAATGCAGCCCTTCGGGGACACTGAGCCAATGTTGTTTTTCTGTCCACAGATGTGACATCATGCAGTACAGGGCATGCTGCAGGGGAGACGGCACACCTGCCACAAAAATCACCTCTAGCCAGCACGAGTTCAGACCAGGGAGCAGGCCCACTGGCAGCCGCACCACCAACACAGCCAGCCTCGCCGCACACAGAGCCAGCATCACCTCACCGAGAGCCAGCATCACCACAACCACAGCCAGCATCGCCACTCATGTTCGAATCACCGGCCACATCTCCGCTTGCAGGTGTGAGAATGAGGAGGCGTCCAGCAGCCAGGCTACGAGCCTTCGACACCTCGTCAGACGACAGCATGGGCCCAGAAGACCGCACCGGGCACCAGGAAGGGAGCCATCCCACTGTGCCCCACACCTCACAGGCAGCACAGACGGGAGCAAGAGGGCGCCGCAGGTCGCGTGTCCAGAGTCCACCAGCACCCACTGACGGCCATGGTGTCTTCTTGGGGCTCGAGGGCCAAATGTTGAAGCAACAGCGCCTGCAATCAAAGGCAGTTATGTCAGTCCAGAGGCACATGCGGGTGATGAAGACAAGCTTAGTCAACATGGACACAAACATTGGCGGCATGGCTGCGGGCATTCGGGACATGTCCCAGTCAATCCAGCAGTTGTGCAGCAAATTAGATGCTGACATCGAAGCATGGCGCCGGGAACGCCAGAGAAGGGACACTACCAGCAGGGCACTCAACCGTCTGGCAACTGCGACTTCCCTACTTTGCCGGCGCTCTGTGACGATGCAGGAGGGCCTAACACAGTGCTGCAGCGACCTGTCTCGGGGGATGGTGCAGGTGACAAGTGCACTAGGGGTGCTATTGACTAGTCAGGCGTCGACAACTGCTGCAGGGGATGCTGCGGAGCGCATCGACACCAGCAGCAGCATCACACCCCCCGTCCCAGAAGCACGCAGGAGCAGCAGGCGGCTTGGGGTTGGCTCTAGTGAGGATGCACAGGCCGTGCAATCCACCACTGCAGCGCGTATGCGCAAACATTGATGTGGCCCTGCTTAGCCACTTCCCATTGGGTGACGTAACCCTGGACATACTCCTTGTATAGATGGTATATTGCCAGATTGGCCTGTTCATGTGTTCATGGCGTGGTGCCACATTAAACTACGTCATGACTTCTCACAACTCGCTGTGTCCCCTCACTTACTCAGAAATAGTTGCATGTGATCTCTGCCCGTCTCTCTCTCCCATCGATTGCAGTTGGCACTCTAGCTGCGCTGCCCTCTGGCTGGCCTGACTCATCCTCGTTGTCCTCAAAATATGTTAGTTCCACATCTGTACCTTTTTTCGTGGCAAGGTTGTGCAGCATTGCACAAGTGGCAATAATCTTGCAGCAGGTGATGGGTTTGTACTGGCGTGCGCCTCCGCTCTTGTGGAGGCAGCGGAACCTGCTCTTCAGTAGTCCAAACGTGCGCTCCACCACATTGCGTGTTGTTTTGTGGGCCACGTTGTATCGTCTCTCACTCTGGGTTGCTGGGTGTAGGTAGGGAGTGAGGATGAATGAACGGCATGCATATGCACTGTCGCCTGGATGAGTAAGAGGGAACCATCAGTTACATGCCTCTATACACTCTGATTTGCAGGTTTCAAGGGGCGTCACTGTTACTTACCCAGCAGGTATCCCTCTCCGAATTCGCCGGCACTCAGTCGTGTGTAGATCCCACTATTCTGGAAGATGTAAGAGTCGTGGGTGCTCCCAGGAAACTTTGCAACAATATCTGTGATGATGTTCCCTGCATCACAGATCACCTGCACATTGATGGAGTGGGTGGACTTCCTGTTCCTGTAGATGTGCTCTGTATCAGCTGGTGGACAGATTGGGATGTGTGTACCATCAATACAGCCGATGACATGGGGGAACTGTGCCATGTGATAAAAGTCTGTTTTTGTTTTCTGCAGTGCAGCCTGTGTGTTTGGGAAGCTTATGTAGTGGTGCATTCTCTGCATCATGGTATCCAGGAACTTCCTGAAGAAACGGGACAGGCAACTCTGGGATACACCACCCACCGCAGCTATCACCACCTGATAACTGCCGGATGCCAGTAGATGTAGGCTGCAGAGCACCTGCACATGTGGTGGTATGGCGTGCGCCCTTCTTGTTGGCTGGTCCAGGAGTGGGTGCAGGTCCCTTATCAGGTCCATGATGGTTTCGGGGTGTAGCCTGTACCTCTCATGTATCTCTGCATCAGTCAGCTGTAATAGTGTGATGCGCTGTCTGTAGATTTGTTCCTCCCGTCGCCACACCCTCAGTCCTGCTGCCTGTAGACGTAGGCGCCTTGCAATGACGTACATGGCGGCCATGTTGTCCACGCTGTTGCATTTTGGGATTGCTTATGTGCATTGTTGATGGTTACCACCTGCTTTCAATCCGTGTTAATTACCGACTCTTATTTACCGATTTTCCTGGATTTCTTAATTACCGCCTGCTCCTACATGTCATTTTAAATTTTTACCACTTCATATTTACCACTTCATATTTACCGATTCGTTAATTATGTATTCGGTAAACATGAATCGGTATTTTGGAATTCGGTAACTATGAATCGGTATTTACCGCCTCATATTTACCGAAAAGTGGTTTTTGGACTCCTACATCTCACTTGTCTGAATACCGGTCGGTAACGGCATATTTACCGAAAATCGGCCGTTACCGACCGGTATTTCGCTACCTACATGAGGCCCTTTGAGTCTATAGTTCAGGTCTCTTGAACTAAATGTCACTTGGTTAAAGAGCTGATGTGTCTTAGCAAGAACTGTGGTTTTTGGATAGCCTGTATGAGTAAAAATCAGCCAAGTAGATGCTCCTTGCCGTCCCCAGTGGCTGTTGTAGTGCTCTTGGGGAAAGACCCTTGAGTGTGTGGGGTTTCTGTCTTGAAAATACATTTCTTTCCAAATAGATCTGGAAGACATCACTCTCTTCTCTGGCTTCTCCTTCTTCATTCCAGCAGTGGCTGCCTAGTGCCAAGACGTGGACAGCTCCACTGGGAACACCCCCACAAATCAAATGAACAGGTTCTCTCCCAGGAGGAAGTGTGCTCTTGTGGTTGTTTTGTTATGTGAATAACAATGAGGCCTGCCTTCACCATTTGACAAAATGTTATGATCTTTGGAAAACAACTTAATGCCCTGGAACCACAATTAGCTTATCTGTCAAAACTGAGAGTAACAAAGTAACATGCTTGTAGTAATTACAATCTAAATTACAATATAAATAGTAGGACATATATGATTTATGAATAAAAATGGTCCGTGGGGAGCTTGGGTCTACACTTTCACCCTGTGCTGGGAGAGTGAGTGTTGAGCACTTTGAGACTGAGTACTGCCTTTGCCGGCCAGTGTAGAGGAATGGTAAAAGATCTTACATATATGAGAGGGTCTTATTTGCATCAAAATTATGGTTAGTGCTCTAAAAAACTAAAATGAGGACATATTTTCTGAGTTTTCAAATAGCGACAAAGAACTTTTACATTATTTGTATTCCTTATGTTTTTTTTATCCAGTTGACCACTTGATTAAATGTTGCACCTAGGGGAGAGGATGTGGTGTTACTTCCAGAGCTGCAGACTTTGCAACTGGGGAACCAGGTTGGAGTTTCTGCTTCAGCTCAACATTCTGTGATTCTGGTCAAATCACTTAATCTCCCCATGTCTACAACCAAAATGAATTTGGTCTTGTGTGATGTAACCAATGCTCATGTAAAGCACTCCAACCTGACAAGTCTGCACTATATAAAACTGCAAATACTCAAAAAATAAATGTTTTGCACACTTCTGTCATTGGGCTACATGTGGGCTACATCTGGGTGATATTTGTGCTGCATTTGGGCTCTTTTGTCTCTGGTGGCCATCTTGGGAGATTTATTTGTTATGAAGTTGCCTAATTTCCTCATTTACTGCAGTCTCCTCAGTAGGAAATGCTTTCAGTTTTTTACTTTGATTCCATCAAGAAGGAATTCAGATATGTCACACATTTGCCATAGATTCTGTATGTTAGCACTCTAGTTGCTCATTAGATCACTGTAGTAAAGCTACTGCTCACCACGGAAGTCTGCTGCTGGTATTAAAAGTGCATGTTTCAGTCTGCATATCAGAAGTTTTTAATGAAATAGAAGAGGATTTGAGAAGTCACTCAAAAGGTGCCCTTATTTTTCTTTCTTCAGCACTAATCATAATTTCTATGGCAAAATGAACCCCCTCATTGTGTTCCTTTTTAAATTAAATGTTTTAAGTGTTACCAGTTTTTTTCCAATCAAGATGGCTTCAGGTGTGCCATACTTTTGTCATAAGTAAGACAGTAAACGCTCTAGTTGTTCTTAAGAACACTCTGGGACATTCTGTCATTGGGCTATACTTGGGCTACATCTGGGTGATATTTGGGCTATATTTGGGCTCTTTTGTCTCTGGTGGCCATCTTGGGAGATTTATTTGTTATGAAGTTTCCTAATTTCCTGCAGTCTCCTCAGTAGGAAATACTTTCAGTTTTTTACTTTGGTTCCATCAAGAAGGCATTCAGATGTGTCACACATTTGCTATAAATTCTGAATGTTAGCACTCTAGTTGCTCATTAGATCACTGTAGTAAAGCTACTGCTCACCAGGGAAGTCTGCTGCTGGCATTCAAAGTGTGTGTTTCAGTCTGCATGTCAGAATTTTTTTATGAAATAGAAGAGGATTTGAGAAGTCAAAATGTGCCCTAATTGTTCTTTCTACAGCACTAATCATAATTTCTATGGCAAAATGAACCCCCTGATTTTGTTCCTTTGTAAATTAAATGTTTTAAGTGTTACCACTTTATTCCAATCAAGATGGCTTCAGGTGTGCCATACTTTTGTCATAAGTAAGACTGTTAGCGCTCTAGTTGTTCGTTAGAAAACACTGGGACATTCTGTCATTGGACTATATGTGGGCTACATCTGGGTGATATTTGGGCTACATTTTTGTCTCTGGTGGCCATTTTGGGAGACTTATTTGTTATGATGTTTCCTAATTTCTTCATTTACTACAGTGTCCTCAGTAGGAAATACTTTCAGTTTTTTACTTTGATTCCATCAAGAAGGCATTCAGATGTGTCACACATTTGCCATAAATTCAGAATGTTAGCACTCTAGTTGCTTATTAGATCACTGTAGTAAAGCTACTGCTCACCAGGGAAGTCTGCTGCTGGTATTGAAAGTGCATGTTTCAGTCTGCATGTCAGAATTTTTTTATGAAATAGAAGAGGATTTGAGAAGTCACTCAAAATGTGCCCTAATTTTTCTTTCTGCAGCACTAATCATACTTCCTATGGCAAAATGAACCCCCTCATTTTGTTCCTTTTTAAATTAAATGTTTTAAGAGTTACCACTTTATGCCAACCAAGATGGCTTCAGGTGTGCTATACGTTTGTCATAAGTAGGACTGTTAGCGCTCTAGTTGTTCTTTAGAACACTCTGGGAAGCTGCAGTAGAACACAAAGGAATCAACTGACAGTCTCTGCCCTTGTTGGATGTACATGTTTTACTGAGAATGTCAGACTTCATTCTCACATGACTGAGAAAGATAATGTGAATTTACAGAAAATATGCTCTCAGTTTAGCTTATAGATCACCTTCCAAACCTCTGTGGGAAAAGCATGAGAAAATAGTTTTCTCTCAAACATGATTCATGATATCACAGCAGAAGGCTTTTTCACATGGTAAAATCACCTTAGAACACACCACAATTCCTAAAATGAGTATGGCACCATCAACAAATGATTTATAATGTAACTAAAGTCTTAAAACCTTCTATTAACTGCAATGCTTTTTAATGAGGTGCTATCTTGTATATTGGTCCCAAGATGGCTGCCAACACTTCTTGGATGAAGTGCTGACAGTCAATCAGATCTCACGATGAGATGTGTGGTTAGGCTCCGCCCAGATATATATGTGATTTTACTTTTGATTTTCTCAGGAACTACTGAACGGATTTACACCAAATATGCAAAAGGAACATGCCTGACCTGAGGACTACCTCTTTGCCAAATTTCAAGTAATTCTGTTCAGCCATTCAGGCTGTACCTTCGACTAAAGGTCCTATGGGAAAATGCATGGGGAAAACGTGTTTTGGGACCCCCCTTTTTTCTCAGCCCCCGCTTGACGAATCACCCCGAGACCTTCAGGGTAGGAGCTGAGCAGAGCGCCCCATTAGTTTTGAAAATTTCACGAAGATAAGTCAACCGGCGCCAAAGTTATTCAAAATAGAATTTTCAGATTTCCCCCTGCAACAGAGGAGGTGGTGGACAATCTGGATACTGAGGAGGGAGAGCTTCCTGATGATGACTCTATGGCGGACTGGGATGACTATCAAGTCAATTCGCCAGCATCCCCTCCAACATCGCCAATAAATTCACCACCTGTCGACATATCAGGATTCCATCAACTGATGGACAGGGCAGCTCAACGCTTTCACCTTCCCATGATGGTTAGGGAGGAGGACTGCTTTCGGTATGACTTCAAGTCCCAGCCGCAGAAGCAGGTACGAGCCATGCCCATTATTGACTTTATCTGGAATAAGGGCATTAAACTGATGAAAACGCCTAACTCTATCCCGGCTGTCCTCCCGCGACTGGAGAAAAAGTACAAGGCCCCGGACTCTTCCCCAGCTTGCTTAGTGTCCCAGCTTAAGCCAGACTCGGTGATCACCCAGGCGGCGCAACGTCGCTCCAAAAATCCATCATCTCCACTCTCGTCACCTCCGGATCGTGACGGCCGCCGCCTGGATGCCATTGGCAAAAAGTTCTCAACTATGGCTTCAACAACAGTCCGGGCAGCAAACTCTTTGGCCATTCTCGGTCGTTACGATCGACAAATGTGGTCGGACATGGCGGCTTTGGTTAAGCTTATCCCGGAAGATACTAGAGCGGAGGCTCTAAAGATCCTGCAAGAGGGTGAGAGGACATTCTCTGAAATCATCGACTGCTCCGTTGACATTGCCTTTTTCGTCAATTGGCTGGAGCTGTGACGACAGGGTTGGCTTCGTTCCACCTCGTTCCGTCAGGAGGTACAGGCCAAGATTCTGGGCATGCCGTATGACGGAGAATCTTTATTCGGCCAGAATGTGGAGGACGCTTTGCAAGCCATCAAGAAGGATACGGAGATGGCTCACTCCCTCGGCACTCTCCAGTTCCGGAAGCAGCCATTTCGGGGTGCGCGCGGCCGCGGCATCTCCTCTTCCTTTCGTGGCTCCTCTTCCCAGTACCGCTCCTACAACCAAGGACAACAACGTTATTCCTCACAGCAACAACAATCTTACAGACAGCAGTCTGGCAAATCTTTTAGAGGAAAGTCAAATTACAAGGGAAATTCTTCCAAAAAACAATGACTGGTTACATCAAACGACCCCTCTTTCAAGTTTTCCCCTTTCTCCTATTGGAGGACGAATCTCCCAGTTCTTTTCAACTTGGTCCTCAATCACTTCGGACCGCTGGGTTCTGGACATTATTTCAAGGGGCCATACCCTAGAGATTGTGAAGGTTCCCCCATGCACCGCTCCATCCGGGCCTCCTCCCGGTCACCTCAAAGAACTTTTCAATCGAATTCAGATAATGCTCAAAAAAGGGGGCCATCGAAGTGGTTCCGAAATCACAAAAAGGATTGGGGTTCTATTCCCGATTTTTCCTCATACTAAAGAAATCGGGGGAGTGGGGCACCATCCTCGACCTAAGGTCGCTCAACAAATTTCTCAAGGACCAATCATTCCGCATGCTCACGCTAAAGGACATCCTTCAATTCTTCTCTCAGGGCGATTTCATGACAACAATCGACCTTCAGGATGCTTATTTCCATGTGCCCATAATTCCACGCCACAGGAAGTACTTACGTTTTCGTGTGGGCCACAGGGATTTCCAATTCAAGGTCCTGCCCTTCGGCCTCCGCTCAGCTCCACGGGTCTTTACAAATATTCCCGTACTTGGACGATTGTCTCATCAAATCTCAATCCTCCCACCAAGCGGCCCTCGATACTCAGCGCTGTCTCAATCTGTTTCAGTCTCTGGGCTTGTCGATCAACTTGCAAAAGTCTCAGCTTACACCAGCTCTGTGCAAGACCTTTCTCGGCACGACCATCGATACGAACACGGCTATGGCCTTTGCCTCTGCGGAACGTCAAGCACGAATTCGACAGCTTGCAAGCTCCATCGCAGCAAAACAGTCAGCTTCAGTCCGCACGTTAAAGTCTTTTCTGGGGATGGCGTCCTCATGTACCGCTTTGATCCCACATTGCAGACTGAGGAGTCGTGCCATTCAGGAGGAATTGGACAAGCAGTGGCGTCAGGTCTCCGGTTCCTTCAACGACCAGCTCGTGGTAACACCCCGCATGGCTCAGGCGCTGCATTGGTGGACCCGTCCTTCCAACATCGCAGCAGGAACATCTTTTCTAACAACAGCCCCAGAGCTCGTTCTTACCACAGACGCATCCATGGAAGGCTGGGGTGGACATCTTCAGGATTTATCTGTCAAGGACAAGTGGACAGCGGCTCAGCGTTTCTGGCACATCAACAGATTGGAGCTGATGGCCATTTTCTTGGCGTTGAAGTCCTTCCGCCTCCAGCCCCAGGGGGAGTCGGTCCTCATTCAGACGGACAACACCACCTGCATGCACTACCTGAACAAGCAGGGCGGGACAAGATCTCCGCTGCTTTCCCGTCTGGCTCAGAGGATTTGGAGTTGGGCCATAGTCCATCGGATTACGCTCCAGGCAGTCCATCTGCCCAGCATTTCCAATTCTCTGGCGGATGCACTCAGTCGGTCAACGTCATCGACCCACGAGTGGGAGTTGCATCAGCCGTCTCTAGACATTGTCTTCGGCCTTTGGGGTCGCCCGAGTATCGACCTGTTTGCAACCCCTCAGAATACCAGATGCCAGTCCTACGCAAGCTGGTTTCCCCACAAAGGATCGTGCGGAAATGCCCTTTCGATAAATTGGTACAGGATATTTGCGTACGCTTTTCCGCCGATCCCTCTGATTCCTCGAGTGTTGCGGAAGATGCGGCAACAACCGTGCCAGATACTCCTCATAGCTCCACGGTGGCCTCGGCAGGCATGGTTCTCGGAGTTGCTCCTCCTCTCCCAAAGCGAACCCGTCCTTCTTCTCCCGAGGCCGGACCTTCTAACAATCAACGAAGGACGGATATGCCATCCGAATCCCAGTTCACTCAGCTTGTCAGCTTGGAACCTGAGCACCTTGAATTTGCTCATTTGAACATTCCACCAGCCTGCAGGGAAGTGTTAGCTAAGGCGAGGGCGCCCTCCACAGTGAAAACTTATAAGCTAAAGTGGAAGCGATTTTGTCTTTGGTGTGCGTCCGCTCACATTCATCCAGTGCACGCCTCCCCTGAACACATTCTGCCGTTCTTCCTGCAGTTAGCACAGTCCGGACTGTCACACTCTACCTTAAAGGTCTTTCTAGCGGCAATATCTCGCTTTCGGCAGGATGGCTCATCCTCTCTCTATTCATCTAGAGTAATACAACAGTTTTTCAAGGGTCTCTTCCGAATGTTCCCGCCCATTCGGCGTCCTCCGCCCACGTGGCGTCTAAACATCGTATTGGCTCAGCTCATGAAGGTGCCCTTTGAGCCAATTCACTCGGCGGATTTCAAATTCTTAACTTGGGAAGTGGCCCTCCTCCTTGCTCTGACTTCCTCCCGCAGAGTCAGTGACATTCACGCCTTTACAATCCAACCTCCGTCGGATCGGACTGCGTTATTCTCCGCACTAATCCAGCTTTCATGCCTAAAGTGCCATCCGATTTCCATCTCAATGAACCAGTAATCTTAAAGATCTTTTTCCCGCATCCGCAGTCTCCGGCGGAGCAGAGTTTACACTCTCTGGACTTAAAGAGATGTCTGAAATTTTACATTAACAGAACACAATCCTTTCGCAAGTCGGATCAGCTGTTTGTGGCCTACGGACGCACTTGTAAAGGACAGTCGGTTACCAAGCTCACGATTGCCCGTTGGGTTTCTTCAGCAATCTCCTTTTGCCATCAAAGGGCTGGCAAGCCTCTTTCTTCTGGAGTAAGGGCTCATTCAACAAGAGCCATGTCATCTTCCACTGCCCTGTTCGCTGGTGTACCCATCCATCAGATTTGCCGGGCAGCTACGTGGTCCAGCAGGCACACGTTCACGAAGCACTACTGCCTGGAATCGATTAATGAAGCGGACACGGCTGTGGGACAAGCAGTTCTACGGAATCTGTTTAAATAAGGTGAGCCTCTGCTACTTCCCTCCTCCTTGGGAATTTTTTATTGTGTATTAAATACATTGTCATTGTATTTCAGGCAATATTATTACGGCCTTGTCACAAGGCTGCTGCTTACTGCTCACTATTCTATTCAAGCATGTGAATCTATGAAAGACACCCCAAATACTGGAGAAGAACAAATGTTACTTACCTGTAAACTGTGGTTCTCCAGTATTGGTGTCTTTCATAGATTCACATGCGACCCACCCTCCTCCCCTCAGAGGCTCTCTTCTCCTCCTTTGGCTCTTTTGTCACTCTTGTGCTACGAAAATCTGAGGGCCTGAGCCTCTGAGGAGAAGGTTCTAGAGGGTGCTTGCGCCTGATTGGCTGGAGTTTGGACTATAAAACGACATTGATATGTCAGTAAAGTGATTCTTTTTCTCAATGCTTTCCTATGTGTCAATACGATCCTATGGTATTTTCACTTGATATGTTAGTTCTGAAATGTATATAAAGTTTATTTGGATATGTATATGCTATTATGTGGTTATGTATGTTTATGTATATACATGACACATTGCTTTTTATATACCGTGGGACTCCCACTTCGACGACGGGGAATATTCAAGCATGTGAATCTATGAAAGACACCCCAAATACTGGAGAATCTTTGTTTACAGACATGAAGATTCTGTGGAGACGATAAAACCTTGCACTAGACTAAACAAGTAATACATTAATGTGACAAATATGAGTAAATGTTTAGGGGACTCCACAGGGCCGCCCTCAGACATAAAGAACTTGTGTCTAGGGAGCCTTGTGAAGTGAAGATTCTTTTATTGAGGATTATCAAGGCTGAGGGAAGCTCCTAACATCATAAAAAACACTGTTGTATATTGAAATGCTGACACCCTTAAATCAGAGTGGGGTGAGGTAGGGTAGGTGGGTTGGTTTAGGCTGAGTTTTCCTACGCTGGGATGCACAAAATTTGATTATGTTTGATTAGATTAGATTAGGTAGATTTGGCGGTTGGAGTTGAGTTTCCTTTAATGGAGTTTGTGAGAAAGTGGCTCTGTATATACTGTTCCCAAATAGGTACAGTGTGTACAGAGTCCACACTCCCCAGAGGTTTGGCAGAGGTTAAATATAACCTTACTCTCTAAAGTGGTAGCTTGGTCGAGCAGTAAGGCAGTATCAGAGGACAGTGTAAAGCATTTGTTGTACACACTCAGTCAGCAAATGGTCTCACACACTCAAGAACTGAACTCTAGGCCAATGGTTTTTGTAAAAAAACATATGGTTGTTTTATTTTAGAACCAACAATAGGTGTTAAAATACACTTTCTCAGAATGAGTTGCTTTAGTTAAATACTTTTGCAATATGCAATAGACTTTTGTATGTAGTAGTTACAGGTTGTTGCAATAGGCAACACAATTTCAAACACAATAATACATGGAGCTCAATGGGAGTTTTAAGTTATTTGCAATAGATTACTTTCAGGATTACTTTTCTAACTCCAGGACTGGATCCTAGATTCAGTCCTGGGACAGTTCTTGGAAACAAGTGAGTAAAGTCGACTTAGTTACTGTAGTAATTTTTAGGCAATATTTTGCTATTTTAAAAGTTGACACAGAAGAAATTTCATAGAAAAGAGTCAATGGTTCCCTATGGGAGAAAATTCAAGTTGCAAGTATAGTGTGTTCTCGTTATTTTTGTAATCCAGTACTGGGCACCTATACTCAGTACTGGGACCTCTATCTAAAACAGGTATGTAATTACGTTTTCACAGTTGGTACGATTTTTAAAGAATATTTGTAGTTTGCAAAAAGCGACACAAGAAATTTCACAGAAAAACAGTCAATGATTTCCTATGGGAGAAAATTGGGTTAATGGTAAGTACGGTTGTGAGTACTTTTCAGGGTCAGTGCTGGGCACCAAGATCCAGCACTGGGATCTCTCCTAATAGCAGGTGAGTATTTTCGTTTTTGTTACTCGGTTGATTTTAGGTGAATATTTTAAGTTTTAGAAACTCCACACAGAAGAAATTTCAGAAGAAACCATTCAATGTTACCCTATGGAAGAAAATTGGGTTATCGGCTTTTGGGTAAGTACTCGACTGGCAGAGTTAAGGTTCTGGGCACAGACTCAGGGGTCTCCCAGGGTCAGGTAAGTACAGTTATTACACCCTCAGCAGCACAGGGGCAGCCGGGTGCAGAGTGAGTTAGGCCCAATGTTATCCTATGGGAGGCAGGGGGGCCTTGGTTGGTGGCTGCTGACTAGCAGGCCACGCGGCTGTGGGAGCTGGGCTCCTGGTCACTTGCTCAGGGCAAATGGGGAAGTAGGTAGGAGTAGAAGTTACACTGCCAGAGCCACTCGGGCGGCTGGGTGCAGTGTGCTTTTGAGCCTTTGGGCGCTCAATGGATTTCAATGGGAAAGCTCCAGGATGAACAAAGGCTGCGAGCTCGGGGACGAAGATTCTTCAGCTGCCACCACCACTTCAAGAGGTAAGTTGGGTAGTTGGAGGATAGGTAGGTACCCAGGAGTTGGGCACAGGGTGTCGCAGGGCGCCGGGTGCGGAGGTGCCTTTTGATGTCGGTAAATCTAACCCTCTGTTGATCGCGGTTGGGGGGGTACCTGGTTCTGAGGCTGCGGGCGTCGTCGGGAGCGTCGAGGTGAGTCCTTGGGTGGCGGATTCGGGGTCACAGTCGCCGGGGGGACGTCCTCGGGGTCTTTGTTCACTCCGGCACAGGCCAGGCTTGGCGGGTGCAGAGTGTGCAGGGTTCGCAGTTCCGGGCTGATGCCAGGGATTAGATGCTGAGTTTGAGCAGAGCCTCTGCTCATGGGAGTCCCAGGTGCTCAGAGTCACAAGGTAGCCAGGTCATCCGGGGTTTGTGAGGTTGCTGGCCACAAGAGGTGCCGGGATTCAGCAGGAGCAGGTTCGAGGGTCGACAGGCCGGTAAGGCTGGGGCCAAAGCAGTTGGTGTCTTCCTCTTCTTAGCAGCTGCACGGCAGGTCTTCTTTCTTCTTGCTCTTCGTTGCTTTTTCGGAATCTGGAATCTAAGGAAGGAAGGTTCAGGGTGCCCCTAAATACTAGATTTAGGGGCGTTTTAGGTAGGTAAAGGGCAGGGACCAATGGTTCCCTGCCCTGGTGTGGTGCACCCCTATCCTGCCACTCTCCTGTGGGAGGGGGGCAGTAGCCTAGTCCTGATTGGGCAGGGCTTCCCATCTTCAAGATGGCGAGAGCCCGGAGATGTGCTTCACCTCGCCTCCCCCACCTGAGGGGTGGGGTTGGCAGAGGCTGGCACATTCCCTGTCCTTACTTGAGGTTTCCGGCCAGTCTTCCCGCCAGAGTGGGGGCAGGGGACAGTTGCTGAGTACAGCAAGTGGCCTGGAGAAGCTCACAAAGGCGTCATGCCTTTGAAGCTTCCCCCTGCCAATCCTGGGGAAGGAGACCTAGCACCTCGCTCAGAATGTGCATTGTTGCAGGCCTTGGGGAGTGCGGGGGGCACTCCACCCAGGGGTCCAGCTACATGTCTGCTGTGTGGCAGCCTAGGCAGCCTCTCAGACCAGAAGTGGATTTTAGGTTAGGTTTCAGGGGGCATCTCTAAGATGCCCTCTATAGTGCTTTGTACATTAAATCCCACACTGGCATCAGTGCGGGTTTAATGTGCTGAGAAGTTTGAAACCAAACTTCTCAGTCTTCAGTGTTGCCATTATGGTGCTGTGGAGTTCGTGTTTGATGAGCTCTCAGCACCATATACTCTTAAATGGCAGCACTGCACTTACAGTGCCCAGGAATGGACTTGGGTACTGTAGGAGCACAGGGCTCATGCTCCTGTGCCCACACCACTGGCATAGGGCACCCAGCTAGAGGGGTGGCTGATGTATGCCAGTGTAGGTTGTGGGCATGGCACACATGGATGTGTGCCATGTCGACTCTTTGTTTTGTCTTGTACCCAGACACTCAGCCTGCAAGGGCAGTGTGTTTGTGTTAGGGTACAGGGCCTCTAAGGGTGGCACAATAAGTGCTGCAGCCCTTAGAGGCCTTCACTGGTCACAAGGCCCTGGGTACCTAGGGTGCCATTTACCAGGGGCTGACATGTGGCCAGGGTTTACCAATTTGAGTTTTAGGTTTTAGGGAAGGAACATAGGCCCTGGGAACCTGCTTGGCAGGAGTCCAGGGCACACTCAGTTAAAGTACATTCAGCAATTCAGCAAAAAGTGGGGGCAAACCATGCAAGAAAGATGGCACTTTCTCACAGAGTTTGATTGGTTTGAGATGGATTGGATCAATTGGATTACATTGGCTTCGGGTGGAAAAGTCTGGACTGGATTATATTATGTTTAATTAGGTTATATTAGGTTGAATTGAGGATGGGTTTGGATGATATGGATTGGATGGGATGAATCAGATCACACTGGTTTTAATTAGGTTTGACTAGTTTGGTGTACACAGCATTGACTTGGTTGGGGTTGGTTGCATTGGGTTTGGTTAAAGTGGACTGGATTAAATCATGTTGCATTAGGTTAGAGTAGGTTGGACATGAGTTGGGTTGTCTCTGATTGGATAACACTAGGATGAATTAAATTGGATTCGTCGGATCAAATTGGGCTGAGTTAGGTTGAACTGGAATTGGTAGGATTGGGATGGGTTGAGTGGGATGGATTGGATTGGATCAGATGAATCGAATTGGGCTGAGTTAGGTTGCACTGGATTCAATAGGATTTGGATAGGTTGGATTGGATCAGTCGGATCGAATTGGGTTGAGTTGAGATAGACTGGAATCTATAGGGGTGGGATGTGTTGAGTGGGATGGATTGGATCAGCTGGATCTAATTGGGTTGAGTTAGGTTGGACTGGAATTGGTAGGATTGGGATGGGTTGAGTGGGATGATTGGATTGGATTGGATCAGTCGGATTGAACTGGGTTGAGTTGGGATAGAGTGGAATCTATTGGATTGGAATGGGTTTAGTGGGATGATTGGATTGGATCAGTAATACAGAATTGAGTTGAATTAGGATCTGCTGGAATATATAGTACTGGGATGGTTTGGAATGGATCTGTCAGATCAAATTGAGGTGAGTTAGGCTGGGCTGGAATCGATGGGACTGGGATCGGATGAGTAGGATTGATTAGACTATCTCATTTCGAGGTTCATACAAATGTTGACAGTGAAACCGTATACTGGCTCGCACCTAACCTATTGTCCCTAATATATCACCACAAAGCAAGGGGAGTGTACCCCGAAATGTGTGCACTAAAAATAAACACCCACTGTCAAGGTGCGGTCCTACTGGACCCAAAATGTTCCACATAGAGAGCAATCGGTGCACCAACACATTAATATGTTAACAATTATACAGTCTGTGTCTAAGATTTGTTCTTCAAGTCGTCTTTTTATTGATCAGGCATATCAAGCAACGTATAGGGTAGACCAGCCAACACAGTTCATCCAAAGAGATGAACTTCTTCAGGGCAGAAGCGGCTTCCGCTCGAAGCGATGTGCCAATATATCTGTAAAAATCCGAAACCGGTCCTAGGATGCTTGGTTCTAGGCCTGGGCAAAATTTCCGTTCCGTTCGCGGAATTTGCGATAATTTGGCATTTCCGCGTTCCGCGGAGAGCGCGGAAATGTCGAAATTTCCGCATTCCGCAGCTTTGCGATAATTTGGTTCTTGCTCGCGCTGTAAAATAATACATTATCGCGCGCGCGCGATCGCCTTACCTGAATCCCCGCGTTCGCCGACAAGTTTTCCCGATCCGGTCGCGTTCTCCATGAGATGTTGTATTGTTTTAGCCATTTGCGCTGTCTCGCGACAGTTCGCGTCCGCAGTGACGTCATGCGTCGCGCGATCACGTCTTTTTTCTCGCGATCATGCACCGCGAGACAACTGAAAACAAGATGGCCGCGCCCGCGAGCAACCACAGGGGTAAGTTAGTGACCTGCAACCATGCCAAAAATATCGCGAACGGGCGGGAAAAAAACTTCCGCATCTTCGCGATATTTCCGCTTGTTTGCGGAGATTTTTAACATTTTCGCGATAATTTGCGAAAGTCGCTTTCGCAAATTCCGCCCACCCCTTCTTGGTTCCAGTCCAGGGAGGACCTGGCTTGGCAGTTCGGGCTGGACTGTTCCCATGAGGCACAGGGTCAAGACTGATTTGCATATGGCTGGGTTCAAACTGGAATGGCATGGAGAGCAAAAAAACGATGGATTTAGGCCCAGATCTCTGTACTGGGGTTAATGTATGACATTGTTCTGCATTCTGTCCATCAACTGTTGTTTTTGCATTTGTCACCCCAAGTGGGACGGGTATACTCAGACGTGAGTCCCGTGCTCTCCATGCCACTGGAATCAAGCTATCCTGGCTGAAGAGGGGTGAAACCCCGAAACCGGTCCTAGGATGCTTGGTTCCAGTCCAGGGAGGACCTGGCTTGGCAGTTCGGGCTGGACTGTTCCCATGAGGCATAGAGTCAAGACTGATTTGCATATGGCTGGGTTCAAACTGGAATGGCATGGTCGCTGATGTTGAGAGTGCCTTATAAAGGATCTGCTTTCCACCTAAACTTGAAAACTATCCACAGTTCTCTGCTTCTTTTTTGCATAATTTCTGCATCGCTCTATGCTTGAAAGGGTATTGTGTGTGTGTATATATATATTTATATATCCGCTAGCAGTATCCCCTTGCATGCTCGCACAACACAGGACCGCGGACTCCGTATATAGCTGTTGCCAATATTCGTGCTTTATTTTTCAAAAGTGAAAGGGTGCAGCCTCAGACACATTTCGGACACAAACTGTGTCCTTGATATATACATATATATATTACCTACTGGTGGTCGCCAGTAGGTAGTTATAGTTATGACCCAGTTTCCATAGGAAAAGCATTTTTTGTTTTTCCAATAACATTAGCTCTGGTTGACGAATCTTCGCGAAATTTTCAAAACTAGTGGGGCGCTCTGGTCAGCTCCTGTCTTGAAAGTTTCGGGGTGATTCGCCAAGCAGGGGCCGAGAAAAAAGGGGGGTCCCAAAACGTGTTTTCCCCATGTTATTTTCCATAGGAAACTTTAGACACAGCTACAGTCCGGACTGCTGAAAGGAATTACACCAAATTTGGCAAAAAAGTAGTCCTTGGTTCAGAAAGAGTCTTTTTTAGGTCTCGCTGAGCCCAGCGCATGCGCTGGCTCGAAGAGACATTTTGAATGTGGGCTCCAAAAAGTGCTACCAGGCCAGCCTAGAGCTACAGTGCATGTGCGCGGGCGCGCGCGCCGCGCTTACTTTCACTTTCGCGGCCGCACGGCCGCTTTGATCGCGACCGCAATCACTTTCACTTTCGCTTTGCTGCGCAGACCCAGCCTCCTCTGCCGGCACACCCACTGTTTTCATTGAATCACTTGTTATTTTCGCCGTTCACGTTCTCTCTCTCTCCCCATTTTCCCAATACCACTCACTGTCCCAATGTGGCATGTAACCTTTAGTAACCCCCTCCTTTCCTTCAGGTACCCTGCTTTTCTAGCCTGTTTCCTATTTTCATTTTGTCTTCTCTTAGCACAGGCTATTCCCCGCGGTGCCGCGGCCTTTGCTTCCCAAGGCCTATCGCTTTCGGATCAGCGAGCAGGCTGTAAGCCGATGCGTTCGCCCTTTCAGACCCCTTAATATTGCAGGCAGTGTTTCTTGCACATGCCCCTCGCACTCTGCCACCCTCCTCACGATGACACTTAACACCCCGGCTCCCATTTGATAGCTTCGTTTTCAATTAAGGGGGACGGTGGGTATCTGTAAACACGCCAAATTGGAGCAGAGGCCGCTTAGTCTAACTGTGCGCGAGCCACGGGTCGCGCGGATGCTGCCGTGGACTGTACACTACAGTTCAGTGCTCATTGATTTGTTGCCATCAGTCTCTTCATATTAACCAAGCCCCGCTGGCTGAGGTAAACAGAAAAACACATAAATTCGGAATCAAAAGGTCAAAACGCCTCTAGTAATCTGCCAAGTAGAGTCCGGGAAGTCTGAGTTTGGCGGTATACTGTACAGTGAGCACGACACACCATGGTGATGCCTCCAGGCGGAATCTGGTGAGTGGCCATTTACTCTCGTAAATCACAGGTATTCATCGGATTTTTTTTAATGTAATACTTTGGGAAATGGATGTAAACAGGAAGAAGGGGTCGTATTGTGTCTATTAGATAACTGATCATGTGTTTTTTACCTGAAAATGAATCAAATGTAACTAATTCAAAATCGTCTAAAATGCAGTGCCGATATGGATGGGTACTTGAGATGAGCACCTATCTGTGTACAGACATCTCTTATGGTAATAGATCATATATGGTTCTTCACCCGCCGACTCCCAGAGCTGGAGTCTGGCTCTCCAGGGACCTCTAGTAATGGCCTGCGGTAGTGCACCAGAGTGCACCCAGCGCGAAGCGTGGCTCTACAGGGACCTCTAGTAACGGCCTGCGGTAGTGCACCATAGTTTACTCGGCGCTGTATATGCCTATCCAGGAACGTTTGGTAACAGCCTGTGTTGCTGCAACAGAATCAACTTTTTGTCTGGCTCAGGAGGTACCTCTAGTTAAGGGCCGTGGTACTAGAACACAGAGCACGGAGCGCTGTACCTAGCTCTACAGGAACCCTAACTATCCCTGGTAGTGCACCTTTTTTCGTTCCCAGCGCTAGTGCCAGGCCCCAGAGCACTCCAGTAACGCTTTGTGGTGGTGCACCTTGGTTTTATAATAGACCTCTAGTAACAAGCTCTGGTCCTGCAGCCTGTGTGGACAGGGCTGTTGCGTATGTCCGCAGAGTGAATTAGTAGTGTTAAAGATAGTCTAAGCTTAGAAAACATATGAAAAAATCTGTGCGGAATATTGGAGTAAAATGATGAAATAAAAAAAATATATACTCCCCGTTGATGCTAAACATAGTAAAACGGTACTTTTTTTTGTTGATGCGGTTAATATCTGTCAAAGGTGCTTCTGTCTCAGTCGCAGCGTTATTTGTCAAAAATAAATGTTGTCCACCAGACTTTTTTTTTACGAAGCATCAAAATGTAACTAATGCTAAATATTTAAATCTATGGTCGAAGTAGAGTTGTAGTGGTGTGGTGTCTTCATGAGTTTAAATGAAATATGATAGATTACAAATATGTCCTTTTTGCCATTTATTGAATGCAGTAGTAGTTGCTTTCCAGTGATTGTGTGTTTGACACGGAGTCTTATGAAAACTGCTTTTCTGGGCAACATCTGCGTATGTACAGCGAGGAATCTCTTGCAGTTTATACTGTTTAGCATCGGTTCCGAAAGATGCATTTTTCCTTTTCTGGAGCATATCTTAGCATGCTGGGTGAATAGAACAATTCTTGAACACCATGTGGCGTCTAAAGTTAACCCCTACCTCTCCTTCATTTCCGAGAGCCTGTCATCCATCGGTCTAATTTTGGACGTGCCAGCAAGGCGTGTAAATGCAAGGAGAGTCACCGGTTTTGTTGTTGTGTTTTGTAATGTTATATTCGAACCCCTACCTCAAGGAACACTAGTGTGCTCATCAGTCTTTAAAATAATAGGCTTGCTCTTCTGACCTGAAAATGAATAAAACGTGAGTCGGTAAAAATGGCCTAGAATGCAATTCTGATATGGATAGGTATGTGAGCTGAGCACCTACCACCGTGATCTCCTTGTACAGACATCTGTGCCAGTATCAGCTTGTGGTTTTTAACTAGCCGACACACAGAGCTGCCGCCTGTCTGTCTGTCTAGGGACCTATGGTAGTGCACCCAACGTGGGAGCCTGGCTCTCCAGGGCCCTCTAGTAACGGCCCAGCGTTGTCTAGTCTTATCCAGGGACCTCTAGTGACGGCCTGTGGCAGTGCACCATAGTGAACTCTGCACTATAGCCTAGTTCCCAATGTTTTTTTAGGTCTCGCCGCGAGACTGTAGGGGCTTTTAAAAGTGCTCCCAAAAAGCGGATTGCATGGCTAGCACGTGCACAATCACGCGCATCGTGCCGCCATCCGCTTTTTGGGAGCACTTCAAAGGGTCCGCTCCCCCGCCTGGAATGCGCTCCCCCGCCCCCAAGTGCGCGCGCCACACTCTGGCGGGCTTGTCTTGTTTACCATGGCATCTGCTTCACTCGCAGGCACGCACATACGTTTTGGGGCGCCATGCGCCCACTTTTGTACTTATACACATGACATGCTTATTTACAGTGTGCTGCCCGCTTTTGTATTTATACATGACATGCCTATTTTCTTTTGCAGGGTGTTTAAATAACTTTGAACAATTCAGTGAGGCGGCCATTTTACGAGCTCTGAGCATTCAGCTCCAAAGCTCCATCTCCCCGTAAGGTGCCCTCCCTCCCACCACCAAAAACAGGCTATTTAAATCCATTTCCACCCCCGGCCTAAGGGGTTCTAACAATCGCATTTGTAATTTTATTTTTTGTTTTGATTCCCACTGTTTATTTCATTTTATTGGTGCTGATCAATATCTTGTTTTGTAGGCATGGCAGAGCTGAGACTCGAAACCGGTTCCCAAGTACAAAAGTCGGCAGCTCTGTACTTTGCACCACGTCCTCTTAGATCGCTTACTTCTTTAACTTGTAAAGTGTGGCCTGGCTTAGCTTATAGATCACCTCCGCGGGTGTGTGCAGCCCAGACTGGCTTTGTGTTTTACACAGACCGTCCGCTCTTCTGTGTAACACAGCCTTGTTTTTTTGTAGGTTTGTTTACTTTCCTTTACGGTGCAGCGGTATGTGCTATAATGTTTTAACAACAACACCCCCCCCCCCCACCTCGACACCCACCTCGCCTTAGGCTGTTTCTAGGCAGTTAGACGAGGTGTTTGTAAACAAGGCCACGTCTACTCCACCTTACTAAACCAGAAACAAAAACCTCAGCACTTTTGGTAGCGCCTTAATAGCCATACTGGGGCTTCATTTAAACTGGTGTTTGCTGGACTGCTTTTCATCAAAAAGCATCTACAAATGCCATATACCAAGGCAGCGGGCGGTTTATAAATGGGCTTTTTAAATAAAAGTTTCCCTTCACTGCCTTCTTTCACACCCGTCCTGTTTGGGTTGGTCAGGGCTACAATACAGACGTATACATCACTGTATTTAGACACTTATCTACCCATGTCTTCTTCCATTAATTTTTAGCTATACATATATTACAAATATTTTTTTTTCAGAAAGACACATAAGTCATCAGTGATGTAATATCTGACGTCATCAGCAGAGGATTACGGTCGCGTGAGTTATAGTTGCCTGCACTAACTATAACGGGGGAATTTCAATGGTTTTTCACAAGTGAAATGTCCAGCTAACTATAACATGTGTGAAACGTATGGTTTTTTAAGTGAATTTGCAAGGTTTTTTAAATGCTAATTCCTAACTATAACGTGTGTGAAACCTATGGTTTTTTCAGTGAATTTGTACGGTTTTTTAAATGCTAAGTTATGTATTTTTATTTTTTTTTAAAGTTTTTTCACCGTGTTCGTGCTTTTTTTTACCCTTGGGGGTCCTTCAGTGACCCCCTGACAAAGGCTAGGGGGTCAGGACCTGTCCATCCTGCCCCCTTCTCACGTTTTCCCCCTTTGTTTTTCATTGCCTCAGACTGCGAGAGACAAAATGGCGGCCGACACTACCTGATTTCGACCGAGTCGAATGTTTACTGACATCTAACAACCAATCAGAATTGCGCTCGTGCGCGTCACCGTGCGCGTACGGTATGCTTACCGTACGCGCACGGTGAGCGCTTATAGATATATATATGCTTTTAACTGCAATTTTCTCAGGAACTAATGAACAGATTTACACCAGACCTGCAAAAGGCACATCCCTGAACTGAGGACTACCTCTCTGCCAAATTTCAAGTAATTCTGTTCAGCCGTTCGGGCTGTAGCTTGGACTAACGGTCCTATGGAAAAATGCATGGGGAAAACGCGTTTTGGGACCCCCCCTTTTTCTCAGCCCCCGCTTGACGAATCCGCCCGAGACTTTCAGGGAAGGAGCGGAGCGGAGCGCTCCACCTATTTTGAAAATTTTGCGAGGATTCGTCAATCGGCGCCAAAGTTATTCCAAATAGAATGTTGCGGAGCGGATTTCCTATGGAAACACGGTCCTAACTATAACTATCTACTGGCGACCGCCGGTAGATAATATATATATATATATATATATATATATATATATATATATATATATATATATATATTGCACATGCACACAAAATGATGGGGTATATTCACAAGAACGTGTGATAACTACCACAAGAGTAGCTTAATGAAACTCTCTACTTCGCAGCCTATCGCGGGAATACTACGCCGTGCCAACCAAGTATTCACAGCACGGTGGTAGCATGCGATAGTCGCCAGCTAACGTGTCAAATCGCCACGCCGCAAAAAATGAAACCGCGAAAGCAAAAAATCATACGATGAGGCCAATCGCAGTACAAAAAGTAGCAAACACCAGCCACAGGCTTGCAAATCCCATGTGTCTGGCGGGAAAATGCACCATATAAACCACAGAATCAACACATCAGAATCAAGCCAAAGCACGTAGCAACATGGATGCACTCTGACCCAGCGCAGAGGCCAACACGAACCCCACAACCCCCACAGACCACCAGCAAGGAACAACGGGGACGGGGACGGTTGAGGAGAAGAGGAAGACCGGGTGCAGTCCGCAGCAAAACCAGATCAGCGTCACGGAGGTGACAGACCACCACCAGCAACTGACCCACAAGTAGACCACCTGGAATGCAGTTAGAGTGCCGAGGAGGCCAATCGAAGAGGCAGAGAGGCGCTGGCATGATGTGACAACCTAAACCAGGCACAAACCCGCTGCCAATAGGAAGGCTGCAACGGCGACAGGAGGTGGCAGTCCTGCACTACAGGAGGAGCTGGAGGAAACAGAGGCCACAGTCATCAGTGTGGAGACGGTGCAAAGAGTAGGGAGTACGGACACAGCTCGAGAGGACCTGACACAACATCAACAGGGTGAGTAACGACCAGGGACTGGGGGGACGGGGGGATATGGGCACCATGGCACACATGCACAACAAGGTGTAGCACACTGCACACCCACAATTACCCTGGATCATGTCCCTCATCCCCTTGGCACACTGCAGCACACACACATAGAAAGAAGAGCACACCCACATTTACGACAACGTGGTACAATGCGCAAAGCTGACACTGCAGAACAGAGGACACAACTGGCTCCGCACATACACAGAAACATGCCTACTACATCTGACAGAGCAGGAAACCGTGAAATGGAAATGTACGCGTACGACCTCACATCCGTCATGTAGTCCAAATGTACACTGTCACGCAGCAGTAGTCAGCACCTCCCAAACAGTCACAATGTACATTGTCATAAAGTCTGCATGTAACCCAGAGCAATGCGCCAACATACATGTCAACACAATGTCAACATGCATCTCCCCTTCACATTGCAGAGGGGCACACAACACCTCCAGCAGAGCACAGAAGACAACACATCTGTGATGCCGGAGAGGACCACCACACCTTCGACACTGTCGCCCTACAACAGCCCATGGACATCCCACGCAACCCACCACCAGGGCCCGGGCAGCCAAGCTACTTAGAGGAGAACACAGAGCCTGCAACAGACTACACAGCAGGAAGCACCTGCAAGCACAGCTGGCTCTCGACACTTCACCCACCCACACATGGCACCCCAATGCCATGTGTCAGCATGCCAAAAGGAGGTGGCCCAACAGGGGTGGGTGGGGTCCCAACCCATGGAAGGCGAACTAGACCACATATGTTGGTGTCTATTACCCTTCAGGGACCACCTACACCCCAAAAAGAAGACCCACACTGCCATAGGGACACATGCAGATGCACATTCACAGTACAAAACCCCGCCCAGGGGCACGCACATATCAGTCACACACCCAAGACAGCCCAGGTCACTCCCCTTACGAATTGAGTGGGTGACGACAAAGCTACATGTCCAAGCTCAAACCCGATGCCTGCAGTAACATGCCTGCATCTGCTGTACACAGCACAAGGTAATGTTGCAGGGCCCTGGGCTCCCATGCATACAACAAGACCACAAGGACACATGCAGACATGATGTTGAACTGGCTACGGGCACGTGCTCCCAGCCCTTGTATTGGTAGGGCCACATGTACAGTGACGCCTGTGCTGGATGTATGTGGGGTGGGTGCAAGCCAGCCCTCAGGGAGTTGTTGGTGCTGGCAACAAATACAACAGATAACACAATGAATACATAAACAGACAACAACAGCATCACAGGGACAACTGTGAGGCATCATGGAGGTAGCCTGAGCAAGTCCAGAGGGCACACAATGAGCAAAGAGAAGTGTCCGTGAGTTGCAGCGCACTGAGGTCTGGGCACTACAGCTGAGCACGCCCATGTGAAGAAAAAGTCTCAGCTTGTGTCCCTTCGAGATATTCCTGATGCAGTGGGGTGTGTTACACCTGCATCAGCTTCCTCATCAAGGTCCCAGGGCTCCCACACTGCTTGTGATGACATCGCTGCGCAACCTCTCCACAGCACAAAACTCAATCAGTAACGGACGATGGCTTGCGGTGCCCTGAGTCAGTGGCACCTGGAGTGCCTAGCAGGGTATCAGTCTGATGATGGCATCCACGACAGGTGTGAGCAACTCCATAAGTCTGTCAGGACCACCGTTTCGACTCAGATGGAGGTTGGAGGTGGTCCTGGCGGTGGTGGAGTGTGCCTCCTGCAGTGATGCGACGTCCAGGCCGGTCAGGACTCGATTTGGTGTGTGAGCCCTGGTGGACCGCAGTTGAGGCCGGAGGTAGCGGACAGCGCAGGGCCACAGAAACATGGCGTCGATGACCCTAAGGCCATTGCTTCAGAGGCCATCCAATATCTCAGATGGAGGGGTCCCGGACCTGAGCAGCACAGAGTTAGTGGCCCCGGATGCACAGCAGCCGGCACAGGCACCCTGCCACGGGACGGTGACTTCCGATGCACTGAGGTAGGTCCATGCGCAGTGAGTGGGTCATCATCGATGTCAAAGGTGAATGTGGCGGAGGCTTGCGGGGGACAGAGGAAGGTGTCCTCCAGGGCATGATGCCGAAGGTCTGATGTTATCCGAAAGCAGCAAATGGTGGAGTGGAAAGCGACATCCTCATTTTCACCACCAATTCGGTATCAGCTACATGAGGATGAAAACTAGCCTCTAGTCCATAGACTCAGAAGCCACAAATGTTCGACCAGGGAGTGTCCATGAATGTCGGGGAAACAGACTTAGTGGCAACGGTGCGGAGAGGGGATGCAGTCTGCGATGATGCCGGTACACTGATATGAACTCCGCCATCGCTAAATCAAGACTCTGTGACCTACTGGACCGCAGTGTAGGCCGGAGGCAGCGCTCAGCAGTGGCCTACACCTACCTGCCGTTGGCGCACGATGCACAGAATTAGTGACACCAGGGCAGTTGTCGGTAGTGTTCGATCACCTCCATGACGATGATCCTATTTCCTCCAGACTGCAACGCGTCGTCCACTTACGCCTCGCCTTGCGTACAATGATATGTTTTCTGCCTTTGAATAATCGATGTTCAGTTCCAATTCTGTGACCTACTCTTGCGCAGCATTGGCTGAGGGCAGTAGTCCGCGTAGGCATACAGACACGTGTGGTTGTAATGCTATGCACAGACTTGGTGGCACCACATCGAAGGGAGCATAGTGACATGGACTCTGCCTTAAATAATGTTCACTGCCATGGTGTAATCAAGACTCAGTTCCAAATGTGTGACCTACTTGACCGTAGTGTAGGCCGGAGGCGGCAGTAGAGTACGTCAACGAGAAAGGTCTAAAGCGGGCCTGTGTCGTGGATGCCATGATGGTCTGAGAGGCTGCCAAGGTCGCGGGCCTCGGGCTTGGAGCTTGCGCAGGCACGTGGTGGGCCCTCCTTGACACACGCCGGTGTCGGAAGGTGATCAGTGTGGCCTGGCTGCGCAGGGGCGGGCCTGATGGGTTCGGGGTCCGGCGGGTCGGGGTACGGCAGGCGCACTGAACCGCAGGCAACTCCACTCATGAGGACGGCCTCGGCCTCGTGGCGTGGTGAGAGGCGCCGCCCTGGCAGAGACGTTGGGCTTTCCGGAAGAGGACCACGCCCAGGGCTATGTGCTTCTTATTCACACCCCTACGCTGGCCTGGCGTACGCCGGACCATCCCACTCCGCTCACGTTTCTGGGGGGGGGGGGGGGGGGGGCAACAGGCAACATTTCCGTGAAATCCCCCACTGACTGGGGTGACATGGTTACATCCACTGACCACTACACTCCATACACCAGTGGTGTATGTCGCCATGGATATGGGTGTGTTCGGCATACTGCGGTCTGTCCAGTACATCTCCGCCACTCTTGGCATTGTGTACTTTCCCACTCATGGTTCTCCTGCATCCTTCACACATGCCTGGTTGCCACCTCTCCCCACATTGGGCTAGTGTGTGGCTGAGGTGCCATGCCGTTGATGGCTCATGTTCACGGCTTGCCCAGGTTACCATTGTGAGTTGTTCTGTCGTGTCTGGTGGGTGGACATGTTGTTAGGCATGTTGGTTTTGATTTTGTGACATGTGCATTGCTAGAGTTGTGGTTGCATGGTTGTGGAGTTGAGGTGAGTGGGGTGTTCATTTGGAACTTGCCAAGGGGCTGTGGATTTCCCTTGGTGCCATCCTGGGGACGCTGGGTGCTGATGGACTGTCGGAGGATGGAGGAATCGTGCACACTGGTTGGGTATTTGGAGGCGAGATTGGTGGAGGTTCCACGGTGTTCGGTTGTTGCCTGCACATTGATGTGAGACGTGTGCTTTCTGTTATGGTGATTGTGTGCTGTATCGGCAGGGGGCACAGGTATGACATGTGTGCTGTGGATTGACCCCAACACGTGCGTGCATCCAGCTATGGAGTATGGGCCTTGCTTGGTGTCCAGCGGATCCTACGCATTGTGTTGGACGTATAGGGACTGGGGTACCAGGCTGATGGTGATGTCCAGGTCAGGTGTGAGGGACTTAGATGTGGCTGGCTGTGTGACTCCTCTGACTGTGGCGGGTGTTGGTTGGGGGGTACCGGGGGCCAACAGGTGCAGCACAGCCAGCAGCTTTGTGTGGGGTGGGATGTTGGTTGTCCGCTGTGTTAGTGCCGTCGGCCTGTTGGGCGTTGTTGGTCAGGATGCGTAGGATGGTTGTCCTTTTGAGCCTGTAGTGGGCAATTACATTGTCAGGTGTTGGGTCTGTGTGGCTGGTGCGTTTCCTGGGGGTCTGCTGTCTTTGTCTGCGCTGCCTCTGTGGTGGTCCGTGTGGGGGTTGGGGTCCTGGGGTGGTGGCGGTGGGTGTTGTGGCCCTCTTGGGTGTCCGGGTCGCATGACCGGTGGCTCCATGGTATCTGTTTCCCTTCCGATGTGGCTGTGGGATGTGCTCCCTTTTGTGGTGCAGGCTGTGGTCCGACTTTGCACCAGGTAAGAGCAGGTGTTATTTTCTTGCTGCTAACGCGCCTTATCGCCTGTTTTGTGTTCTTATCGCAGTTCTGGCTGGTCGTTGTGAATATTGTGGAGTGGTGTTGTTGCGTCTTTGGGCACGGGAACGCCTACTCTGCATCTTATTAGCGATGGTTGCGGGGGTCTTCTGTGGCGATGTTTTTTTGAGGCTGCTATTGCGGGTAAACTGGCGATGTGGACTGTTTACACCTGCTTGTGAATGAGGCGATACATTTATCCCTACTTTGGCTGCGATAAAGTGCCGTTAACTTGGCGATAGATCCTTGTGAATATCCCCCTATATGTGCAAGGGAGAAGTGAAATAAAGCATACAGTTCACAGTCTCCTCTCAACCTGTTCCCTCTTATCTTCCAAGATATATGAGAAGAAACAGTACAAAAATCAATCATGTGTTTAAAACCTTATTAAAAATGATAAACATATCTTGAAATGAATATCTTAAATTGGTTGCAATTTGCAGAGAATGTTGGGTTAAGCTGTAGTTGTGCAGCGTACACCCAGTGGAAAGTGAGGCTGAAAGGAGAGGTCATGGGAGAGGGAGTAAGGGATGAACACTGTGGTTGGTATGAGCTACACCTAAAGGCTGACACTAGTAGTGCATTATCGGTAGCCAGCCCTAGGCTCCTCATTGGCTGAACAGGACACTGGAGCAGAAAAGGCAAGGCGTGCCAGGAAGGTCACGAGGACGGGACTCTGGTGTTAGAAGTAGGAGTGAGAGGTGTAGGAGATAGAAATATGGAGGGTGTTGTGGGGCACAGGTCGCAACTTCAGATGGAAATCAAGATCTGGCAGGGAATAGGAAGTTGAGGTGGCTGGTGGTGGAGGTTGAGGTAGCGAGGTGCTGGTAGGTGGCAGGTGTTTGTGTGTCTGGACCTGTCAGAGGTCAAAACTCAGAGAGATGTATTGCAACACACAACTACAATGTTATAATTGAAGGTAGAAATTCACGCAGAGCAGACAAATGGACAAGAGAGATAGACAAACATGCTGGATAAGAGGCTGACCCACAGACAGATAAAAGGACAGTCAAATAAATACATGCACAGCCTGGCTTCGTATTGTCTTCGAGTAAAGACATCTAGTCAAGAAAAACCTGTCGATCTTGAGATAAGCGATACACGGGCGCTTGAAATGAGTTTGGCATACAAGAGACATGCTTCAGAGGCCAGCACGAGCCCGGCTCTGGGAAGCCTCCGCTTGTAAGGTCGCGCCAGTCCTCCGCTAGTCTTGGCAGACTTCCTTGGAGCTTCGCAGCTGCAGAGCGACACCCAGGGCTTCTGGACTCTAAGCCGGTTTTAATGTTAAAATGTCATGTTCCAAAGTGAATGAGTGTGATTTCACAGGGAGCCTCGCGGAGATTGGGTTACACCTCGGAGAAGCATTCTTGCACCATCCCAACGCCAACAAGCAGAGCGCAGATAATGTTCCCTCGGCGAGGGGTGTGCAAATATATACAAAACATTCTCCGGCGTGAAGACATCCGGCAAGAGTAACATAAAAGGAGAGGGAGTGTAGGGTGGAGGATGAAAGTGGGATGAGGGAGAAAAGAGACAAGCTTCCTCCTGCAACCCTGTCCTTCAGCAGAGCCTGCAGCGGGTTTCTGAGGAAACCTTTGGGCCCCAGCACCTATGGTGTGAATCAGATCAAGACAACAAGCAAGTCTTGAAAGAATTAAACTGTACAAAAGGTCGCCATTTTATTTGCCGTGAATAGATGAAAGTACAACAAACAATAACTACTCTAGCTCTCTCGGAAGGGTAAAACGGCGCACTCCACTTCAAACCCCCAAAATGTGGTCACAGGAAGACATTGTAATGTCAAGTAGGCCTCGGCCCAGGAGGAGAATCACTTCGACATCAAATGGGACAAGCAGGCCACGGAATGGAACTCACCCAGCAGCGGACGCTGCTGGAGGAGCTGGAGGCAGAGGCCTCCTAGCGTATATAGGTGCATCATCCCAGGTGCTTTGAAGCTGCAGCTGGGTAAATTGTTAATGCAATAAGAAACACACAAATGAGTAGGCCTGGAGCCTCCTCGGCAGGTTGATTAAATGAGATCACACAGCAGCATTTATTTTAAAAATCAGGCACACAATGTACGGAGGGGGAGCTTGTCTTGTGACCCTATTTCACGCTTGAGTTCAAAATATAGGCTTCTGCTCTGGTCGTTCTCGTCTGTTTCTATTTTAAATGGATCTTGGCAAGGGATGAAATGGAGAAAAACGCGTGACTCAGCAGAAGCTCCTATCTGGTAAACAGGCGGCAGTAATTTTAGGCTTCGAGGTGCCCTAAATAGCCCTGAAGGCTGCCAGTACATAGAGATATTAAAAGCCCTCAGTAGAGATCTTACCCATCTCTCAGTCCCTGACCACAGGCCCTGGCGCTAGGCGCAACAGCCAATTAGTGGTCATCTGGGTTTCTGTGGCAACTGAACAGAGGCTCTTCAACTTATAGTCTGTTTTGCGCTTCTCTCTCTGCATTATGGGCGAATCTAATGCCATTGGGCAAGGGCCCTAATGCAAGAAGAGGACATGGCCCTCTGTACCCTCCAGCTGGGTAGTGACATATGTGTAACTGGGGTGGAGTGAGTAACGCACAATTCTTGAATCAACATCACTGCGCCCATTGAGTAATATCTAGGCCACTGTCGTGAACGAGGAGACCAATCATTTAGATTTGAGGTGTTTGCGTACAGTATACATATATGGGTATGGTCCCGTCGCCTGTGCTGTGCAAATACAAGGCCAACACCCTTTTCTTTTTAGGTCTCGCCTGACCCAGCGCATGCGCTGGTCTGGCGAGACTCATTGAGAGGGCTCGAAAAAAGGCTACCAGGCCAGCCTAGAGCTACAGTGCAGGTGCGCGGGCACGCGCGCCGTGCTTTACCGCGATTACTTTCACTTTCGCGGCCGCACGGCCGCTTTGATGTTTGATCGTGATCGCGATCGTGAACACTTTCACTTTTGCGGCCGCATGGCCGCTTTGCATAGCCAATAGGTCTCGCTTTTGGGACCTTAAAAGTATTTAGTTATGCAACTGTTGCATGGCTAAACACTTATATGGTCCCAAAGGCGAGACCTATTGACTATGCCAATGCTTGTTTATATAAGACAGTGTAATGAACTAGTCGTTTTAATGCACTATACAGCACTGTACACCAAGGGGCAGATTTATCATACTTTCACACAATGCAATGGCGCAACTTTCAGCACTGCATGAAAGGGAGAGGGCAGGAATGCACCATACCATATTTACCAGCCCATTCCTGCTCTTGGCCGGAGCTGGTGCACAATGTGCTGCCTGGCTCCTGCACAAGCACCCTTGCACAGTGGTGCAAAGGTGCCAGTGTCGTAATCAGGATTGTTTTTGTGCAGGAAGCGGCAGCTTCCTGCATGAAAACAATCCTCAGAGGCATTTCCATCTTTCCATGTGTGCTGCACAATGCCAAAGGTGTGGGTGATTGGGCTGGAGCGGGCCTTGCGAACAATATAAATTAAGGGCCATAGGTTTGTTTTTTTACCTTTTTGCCTTCTGTGATGCACAGCCATATTGTTAGAAATGGGGTCTCTGTGGGGGCGTGGCCAACTGCCAGGGGAAATGGCTGCTTCTTGAGGTGGCTCCATCCGAGCGCGCCCGTCTGTGCAAATATCTGCCCGACATAGATTCAGCACCTGGTGTATTTATTTACAGGAATGCAGCGGAAAGTAAGGGGTTTGAATGAGATTATCCCCATAAAATTCTGATTGGCGACTCCGGAGAACGAGCTACTGACGCACTTGGCCTGGAGAGGAGCCGCCTCCCTTGCTGCACTGACTCCACCGCAAGGTGGCCTGCGGCTCCGTCTGGCTGACCCGCAATGCTCCGGCATCTACACAGCACTCCAGAGGGGTGGTGCGGGATCGAACGCCCATAACGGCTACTGCTGACTCAGCACCCGCGGCTGAGGCGGTGTGTCGAGAGGCACCAGAACGGCATGATCCTGGCGAAATCCTGACTGCCTGCTTGCTACCAGCCGCGGCGGGACTCGGTTGCCCCAACCATCGGTGCCGGTGAGTGACGGCTTCTGTGTCCCTCGTCCTGCTTAGGGTTGTGCCCGGACGCCGCCCAATGCATTTGGAAGTGGTGCGGCATCGATCAAGACTGGGCATATTTCACCACCGCCGGAGAGACTTGGCCGGTGTGATGGGGATTCCCCTCTGGGCCCCCTGTCCCCTAAGCTCCACAGTATATCCCCCGGCTGGATCCAGCTATAATAAGCGACGAGACATAGGCTTGGTGAAGCCCACTGACACACGTGGGAGCTGGGATAGATCTGACTCTCCTCGTGGAGGCCGTGAGGGAGGCTAAACACTTGGCAGTCATCTTGGGCCGGTGGACACTGCCGGGGGTGCTGGGCCCTATTGTCATAGGGGGCCTCGAGTGACTGCCTGGCCCAGCTGGGAACGGACCTTGACGGATACGTGGTCATGCGGAGGATGCTGATTCCGACACCCTACTGAGTGCGGTCTGTTCTGCTGACTGAGCCTGGATGTCTGTGTCCCTTACCTCGTGCAACTAAGTCAGGCCTGGTCTGCCGCAGTTCGAATGATGATTCAGGCAGCTCCCCAATTGCACGGGTCCATCTTGTACCCCTTCATTTTGGAGTCCACGCCGGCAGAGCCAGTTGCGCCATGGCAGGGGGGCCCAGCTCTAAAGCAGCAGGGCAGGCCAAATTGAATAAATATGAGTGGAATGGTGGCCCCAGCGCAAGCCCGAAGGAGGCACCCACCGAGCATGAGAAGCCACAGTCGGGTGGGAAAAAGCAAGAACCAATGCCACAGGAAATTATGGAAGCCATCACGACAGTGCGCAAGTCGTTGGAATCACGCATCGACGCTGTGTCCTCGGAGGTGTCCCTTATCCGGGCAGACATGCGCTCGATGAACACGTGTCTGAAGGACGTTGAGATCAAAATGAGTTCACTGGTCGAGGACGCTCTGACCTGCAGTGCAAGATGGAGGCCATGCAGACACACGCTGCAAAACTGGAGGCACAGCTGGACAATTACAAGGGGCGCTCCCGGCGCAACAACGTCCATATATTGGGGGTGCCGGAGCGGGCAGAGGGGCCATCAGCGGACTTCTTTGTGGAGGAATTGATCACCACCCACCTGAACCTCACAGGTCTCTCCAACTTCTTATCTGTCGGAAAGGCACATCGAGTGCCGGGGGGGGGGGGCGGCCGAGACCTGGGCCCCTACTGCGGCCCTTGCTGGCAAGGATCTTCAATTTCCGGGACAGAGACGTCATCCTGCAGTGTGCCCGGTCAGCGGCACCGGTGGCATACCAGAACAGTCGCATCACCTTCTCCCCGGACTTCACCCTCAAGGTGCAACGTCAACGACGCAGGTTCCTGGATGTGAAAAGGGCGCTTCGTGAGCAGGAACTGAAATATGCCATGCTCTCCCACCCCAAGCTGAGGTTCGAATCGGAGAGGAGGGCCTGGTTTTTCACCACCCCTGAGGAGGCCTGGGACTGGCTCGACGGATGGCATATGGCAGGCCCAAGGAACAATTGCGTCCGGAGAGCGAGACTGGAGGAGGGCACTGGCGTGTCCAGCAGAAGCACCCCGACTGAAGAGCAAGAGGCAGCGACTGGAGGGCCGAAGTGACTGGTCTGTATGTTAGTTCCCTAAGTGTGGTGGGTTTCTTCTGCATCTAGGGGTGGCTCGGAGCAACGGCTCCCCCCCAGTACTGCAGACCAGGTAATCGAACTGTGCTAAGGTTTCATTGGGATTTCTTCTACAATAGACTTAATGTGACTTTCCATTGGTCCCAGGCCCTCCTGTATTGGGCCCACGATGTTTTGGGGGGTTTGATGGCTGCTTCCGGACTATCTCAATTTGTGAATTGTGGTTACTAGTTGCTAACTTCCATGACGGGTGCTCGGCTGGTTACACGCCCCCTCAAGTTTGGTGAGGGTGGGCGATAGGCACTCTGCTAGTTTGGGTGGGCGGGAGGTTTTGACACCGCCAAGCAGGGTGGCAGGGAGGGGGATTTCGGGGGTTGTTTTTTGGGTTGGGGGATTGTTTCTATGTGTATTGTAGTTTTTTTGTTGCACAGGCATGACACATCTGGCAGATCTCACATAAGGGTAGATGAAGGTTTCTCTTCTTCGGGGTACACGTTGGTGATTGGTCCATGGAGCTCGGGACAGGCTCCCTTCGGGGACCATTCTGGGTGGTATCCTCCGGATATTTATGTTCCTCTAGAAAGGAGTGATGGGCACAGCGACTAGACATAAGCTTAAATTACTGTCAATGAACATCAACGGGCTGGGCGATAAAATTAAAAGGGGTGTGATTCTCCAATTTTTAAAGCTCCATACTCCGGATGTTGTATTCTTACAAGAGACCCACTTGCTAGGTAATGCATGCAAGGCCCTGTCCCGCTGGGGTTTCCATTTAGTGGCCCACTCGGCTTTCGGCTCCCGGGGGGTGGGCATCCTGGTACGGAACTCGTTCCCCCTAACTGTTGCCTCAGTTCGCACCGACGCTCTGGGAACATTTGTAGCCATCTCTGGGACTTGGGAAGGGTGCACACTCAATCTTGTCTCGGTCTATATACCACCAAGCTTGCACACCCAAGCCTTTAAAGACCTTGGTGATCTCCTTCCAGGCTGACCAGACGGCAGATTCACTCGATCGTTCACCCCGGAGGGAATTGACGCCCTCCCGCAAGCAGATTCATAGCTTTATTGGCGCAATGGGCCTTGTCGATATATGGAGGGGCTTACACCCGACCGATCTTCAATCCACTTATTTATCGGGGTCTCACCGTAGCATGTCCCGGATAGACTACGTGCTGACGCTAGCTCACCAAGTCCACATTGTCAAAGACAGACAACATCTGGCCAGGGGGATCTCTGACCACTCGCCCATTCTATGTCACTTGGAGGTGGGGGAGCCCGCAGTTGGCCGTGTGGTGCCGATCAACTCCCGGTATCTCATGGACCCCCTCCACCAGGGACAGGGTCCTGTGCGAGACGGATCCCTATTTTCAGGCAAACGAGGGTTCAGTTGACTCGTCGACAGTACTATGGGAGGCCTATAAGATGGTTATACGCGGGGTGATCTTGGCACAGCTCGTCGGACAGCGGAAAGGGGGGCCGCCATGGCGCGCGTGGGGGAAGAGATCCTTGACTTGGAAAATGCAGTTCGGCTACATGACTCAGTAGAAGTGCACCAGAAACTCCGCATAAAGGTTAAGGAATTCTCCGACTTAGCTACAGAGGCCACTAAGACACACCACCGTGCCACGCTCAGTAAGATCTATGATATGGGAGACAAGGCAGGCAAATTACTGACCTGGTTGGATTGCAGGGACAGGGCCCAGCGCGCTGTGGTAGAGCTGGAAACTGACTCTCCTCCCCGTCTCACCGAGCCACAAGACATAGCAGACACGTTTGGCCAATATTACCAGTCGCTCTACACGTCCCGCATGACACACTCGGAAGCCGCTTCTCTCCTCCGTGATATCTCGATGCCACTCCTTACTGAGGAAGAATGCTCCGATCTAGATCTCGATATTACAGTGGCGGAAGCCGAAAAGGCCATCTATGACCTGCGGGGAGGGAAAGCGTCGAGTCCTAATGGCATCCCTATTAAATTGTTTAAAATCATGGCGAGCAAGAATGCACCCTTTCTTGCCGCCATGTTTCGAGAAAGTAAGGAAAGGGGTAGCCTGCCTGAGGATCAGAGGCTTGCAAACATCGTTGTCCTTCCTAAAGCGGGCAAGCCCGCCAATAAATGCTCGTCCTATAGGCCCATCTCTTTGCTTAATTGCGAAGCGAAAATCTTGGCAAAGATTCTTGCCCCTCGTTTGCTTGGGGTCCTCACCCATCTGGTCCACCCGGACCAATCGGGGTTTATGCCTGCAAGGAATACCTCTCTTAACCTGCGCAGGCTTCACAGAGTTCTGGGCCAGGTGGATACAATTAGGGAAGACGCGGTTGTGGTGTTCCTGGATGCTGCATCAGCTTTTGACACCATCGAGTGGCCCTATTTGTTTGTCGTAGTCCGCAAATTGGGATTTGGGTCCGAATTTACCGACTGGGTGCAGCTTCTCTACTGCCAACCGCTTGCACAAGTGGTTGTTAACAACAGGAAATCCCCCGTTTTTGTTCTCGGGAGAGGCACCCGATAGGGCTGTCCTCTGTCACTGCTTCTTTATACTCTGGCCCTGGAGCCCTTGACGACTTGGGTCCGTTAGGACCCCGCTATTCGGGGCCTTCGATGGACGCTCGGCTGGGAAGACCGCATTTCATTATATGCAGATGATATCTTGCTTTGTTTGGCCTCCCCGGCGGCATCCCTCAATGCGGCCCTGGACATATTCTGCGTGTTTGGCAGGTTTGCAGGATATACGATCAACTGGTCTAAGTCAGTGTCAACTAGTGGAGGCGACTGATGGCTTCAAATATTTGGGAATTTGGGTCTCTATAGACCTTTCCAGATTCAACGAAACTAATCTCCTGCCACCTCTGGCGCGTCTTACGGCTGACGATCAACACTGGAAATCGCTCCCATTGACTCTCTTGGGGCGTGCAGCCATGTTCAAGATGATGTCCCTTCCCAGACTTATATATGCAATACAGAACATCCCGCTTCCGGTCTCCGTTACATATTTCAGGGACCTCAATAGTGTGGTTCGAGATCTTTTGTGGGAGGGCAGGCCACCACGTATCGCCACCCATAAACTTACGCTAGGTTGCTTCGATGGGGGTATAGGGATTCCGGATATCAAGAAGTATTACTGGGCGGCGCAACTCGCAGCTATTAACCAATGTACCTATAGATCACAGGATGACCCGGCCTTTCAAATTGACAGATGGCTCCTCCCGGGAGGTAGCTTCGGAGGCGCAATATATGCACAACCTTTGCAACCTGTCCTGACTGGCCCGATCGGGCACGCAGTTGCTATATGGAAGGCGGCCAATAGGAGTCTGGGCCGGGAGGGTAGACTCAGACAAGCCACACCACTCTGGTACAGTGAACAACTGGGTAGGCTGATCCGCTCGAAGGCCTTTGACAAATGGGACCTCATAGGCATCTCCAGGGTTGGCGATTTATGGAAATCGGGGGATGTGGTGCCCTTTTCCCGACTGCAGCAGGTGTATGAACTCGCTCAGTCTGAATACTTTAGATATCTTCAAATCAGACATGCCCTGCTTGCGGTTCTCCCCAGAGGTAGCGATCTCCCTGACTCCTCCCCACTTGAAGATAGGATACTCGACAGAGACCTGCCAGACAAAGCCATATCCCTCATTTATAAAAAAAACTCATTAACAATATGGCAGATCCTCTGGCCAGCTTGCGTGCCAAATGGGACCACGATGTCGCAGGTCTGGATGACAAGGAGTGGCGGGCGGCAGTGGCTTCCCCTCGTGAAATGGCCATTTCCTCCCAGCTCCGACTGGTCCAACTTATATTACTTCATAGGACCTACCTGTCAGGGCCTTTACTGGCTCGCATGGGTTACATCGCGGAGGTTGGCTGTGTACGGCAATGTGGGCAAGAGGGCACATTTATTCATACTCCCTGGGCATGTGATGTGATCCAGGGGTACTGGGAGCGGGTGGCAAGCCGAAGGGAGGAAGCACTAGGGCAACAGATCCACTGCAACATAAAGTTAGCATTGTTCAATATTTGGGATCCCACAGACTTGAACACCAGGGAGCGACTGTGGGTCACACTTGGGTTCATGATCGCTAAGAGAAACATTTCACGGCTTTGGAGGGCTCCAAACTCGCCGAAAATAGTGGACTGGTCCAACAATATGGACTGGTGCATGGTGACAGAAAAATCTATCTATGAAGCTAGGGGGTGCCCGAGCAAATGGACGCATATCTGTGGACAGTGAAACACCTACAGAGGGGGGATTTGTGCGCCGCCATTAGCTAGAGAAGATATTACGAAGGGACTTGGTGTCACATAATGAATATTGCCATCTAGATACTGTAATATGTACACTAGGAGGGGGTAATGACTGTGTATCGCGTGAGCTTCCTTGATTACCAATGCCTTGATCATGTAACATGCCTTTTTTCTTCAATAAAACGTTTATTTAAAAAAAAAAATGGGGGTCTCTGGTTGGCAGAGGTAGTTACCTTTGTCCAAAGAGGGACCCTTGCTTCTAGTCAGGGTAAGGGGGATACACACTTTAGATAACCCCTTATCACCGGGGTAGCTTGGCACGAGCAGACAGGCTTATCCCAAAGGCAATGTGTAAAGTCTAACACGTGTCCCCTCCTGCTGAAAGGTGTGGAGAACTACCCACACTCTTGGGAGTTCTCATCACTAAGGCGGAAAAATCTGGACAGACCATCAGCATTGACGTGTTCTGTACCAAGGCAGTGTTCGACAGTAAAGTCTATTCCCTGTAGGGAGATGGACCACCTCAACAGTTTTGGATTCTCATCCATCATTTGCATCAACCATCTGAGGGGCCTGTGGTCTGTCGGAATCCGGCAGTGAGTCCCAAACAAGTATGGTCTTAGCTTCTTCAGCGCCCAGACCACAGCAAAAGCTTCTCTCTCAATAGCACTCCTTGTCTGCTCCCTGGGAAGTAGCCTCCTACTAAGGAAAGCTACGGGTTGGTCCAATCCCTCGTTGTTCAACTGTGAGAATACTGCTCTCACACCATGCTCCTAAGCATCCGTCTGCACAACAAGTTCTTGGGGGAAGTTGGGTGCCTTGAGCACGGGTGCCGTGCACATGGCACATTTCAGGGCATCAAACGCGGTCTGACAGGCATCAGTCCAGATAACTTTCCTTGGCTGCTTCCTTGACGTCAGCTCTGTCAAAGGGGGAACAATGGTGCCATACCCCTTGACAAACCGTCTGTAGTACCCGGTGAGACCTAAAAAGTCTCTCACTACTGTCTGGGTCTTGGGGGGCACCCAAATCAAAATGGTGTTGATCTTAGGCTGTGGGGGCACCACCTGGCTGGCACCACCTGGCCGCTCCCTACCTGGTGCCCTAAGTACACCACAGATCCCTGTCCTATTTGGCACTTACTGGCCTTGATAGTAAGGCCTGCCTTCTGCGGAGGCTTCAACAATTCACAGAGGTGTTACAAGTATTACTACCAGCAGGAGTTGAACACAGCAATGTCATCCAGGTAGGCGGCGCTAAATTCCTCCAGCCCAGACAGTACCTGGTTGACCAGTCTCTGGAATGTGGCAGAGGCATTCTTCAACCCAAAGGGCATGAAACGGAACTGGTAGTGCCACTCTGGCATTGAAAACATGGACCTCTCTCTTACCCCATCAGTCAAGGCAATCTGCCAGTACCCAGACGTTAGATCAAATGTACTAAGGTAGGGGCAGCTGCCAATCCGATCAATGAGCTCATCAGCTCTGGGGACGGGGTGCGCATCAGTCCTGGTGACGGCATTGAGCCCACAGTAGTCCATGCAGAACCAAGGTTCAGGAGTGGCACCGGCTGCAGCAACTTTCGGAACCAAGACCACTGGGCTAGCCCAGGGGCTGCTGGAGGGCTCTATCACCCCTGACGCCAACATCTTGGAAACCTCTTCCTTGATGCTGGCCCTGACTTTGTCAGTTACTCTGTAAATGTGATGTTTCACAGGTAAACTGTACCCAGTGTCCACATCATGGACACACTAATTGGTAATTCCTGGAGTCAGGGAGAACAGGGAGGCAAACTGTCCCAGCGCCAGGCGACAGTCCCTCTGCTGCTCTGGGGTCAGGGTCGGAGAGAGGTCCACTCCATCCACTGACCCATCATGCTCCTTGATGGACAGGAGGTCAGGAAGAGGCTCACTCTCCTCTTCCATTCCATCAGCTGTAGCCAGGAGCATTGTTACTTCGGACCTCTCACAGTGAGGATTGAGGCGGTTCACATGCAGGACCCTCAAAGGGTTCCGGGGAGTGTACAAGTTGACCGAGTAGGTCACGTCACTCTTGCGCTCCACCACCTCAAATGGACCAGTCCACTTGTCTTGGAGCGCAGAAGGTTCCACTGGTGCAATCACCCACACTTTTTGGCCAGGTTGAAACTCACCAGAGTGGTATTCTGGTTGTACCAAGGTTTCATCTCCTCCTGGCTGACTTCCAGGTTCGCCTGAGTGATTTTCCTGAAGTGCAGAGTCTGGTTCCTGAAGGCCAGCATGCAGCTGAACAAATCTTGGGGATCTTTCCAGGAGTTCTCTCCCAGCCCTCCTTCACCAGACTCAGCGGTCCTCTCACAGGGTGCCCATACAGCAATCCAAAGGGAGTGAACCCTAAGGATATCTGCAGTACCACCCTGTAGGCAAACAACAGGCATGGTAGGAAGATGTCCCACTTACGTCTCATTGGTTCGTAAAGACCCTTTATCATGCCTCTCAGGGTTCAGTTGAATCTCTCAACCAACCCATTTCCTTGCCTGCTAAGGTAATCTGTGAGTTTCTGCATAGCAAAATACTGGTTAGCAGGCTTAAACGCACTGTACAGGCAATCCACAATTACAGCTCTATTGACTTTAACATATGCGTTTACAGGAAATAACTCAAGCCTACAGCCATTTGTCATAACTGTTCACAAGACACAGATCATATCTATGGCATCTGATAGTGGCATCATTGGCTAGTCCCTGTAATCAACTGAGGCCAACTCTACCGAGCATAAACTGTTCAGCCAGCTATAAGGCTATAATACAAGCACTCTTTATTAGTGAAACCACACTTCTGCTAAATAAAATGCTGTAGTTAAGGCAATCAACATGTAGGCATAGCGAAGTTCCCTCTCCAGTACTGACTAATAAAGCTTTTTCCTGTCGATCACATAAGGGCTAAAACAGCGGCACTGGCAAACCAGACCTAAAAAGAATTTTTACCATCACACAAACTTGTGAAAGCCAGAACTATTTGCTTTGGAAAGGCTTGTTCTGATGTGCAATGGAATATTATGATAACTATGTTGTTGTAATAAATATTGCCTGAGATATATTCTTACACCATGAAGTAAAGCAGTGGGCATTACTTAATTTGTAAAATAATAAGTACCAGGGCCCAAAGTTTTTCTCAGATGTCCGTAGCCAGCACTGAAGAACGTTAAGATTGCCAAGTATCAAGGCTGCTCCTGCAGGTTATTTTTTATCCCTGTTTTCTCAATTTGTCACTGTTTTTCTGCCTTCTCTTCTTCCTCCCTTCCTTCTTTTGTACTTTTCTCCTTCTTGCTCTGGAACAGTCTCATGAGGAAAAGCAGGTGCTGGTTATCAAAAGTTAGTGCTGGTGGGCCCATCTGCCACCGACAGTGGGTCACGGTATTGTGTGGTCCTTGCTCTGCGGCACTTCAGGAGAGACTGGCAGCTTTTATGCATCCATTGATTGAGAGTGAAAATTGAGTCTGATGGGAAAGCTGGAGCCTTCGATGGCGGCCAGACCCCGAACGAAGGGAGCTCGGTTTTCAATTTGTTTCTAATGAAGTAGCTTGATTAGGCTCTGAGGTTTGGGCTCATGGATTTCACCTCTTAGGATGTGCACTCCTATAATGTGGTGCGCAGCCCTCGTAGAAATGAACATATATATATTGATGCAGCTGCCATGCTTCCCCGCTGAGGTCAACAGCCCTGGGAGGGCAAAGCTTGAGAGGATTCCAGGGGGCGCAGTGGGCTCGCCTCCTCAATCCCCTTCAACCTGACCCAGTTCTTCACCTGTATACTAGATTCGTGTGTCTGTTAGGTTAAAAAAAACGCAGATATCTAGACCCTAACGACAACACTTGCTGTAAGGACTGAGCAAGGATGAAAAGCACAGCCGGGGATCATTGTAATTCAACCCTGTGGCCTGTACGTACCACAGAGGGCGCTGCTGTGAGCACGCAACTACAGTGGCTACCGCAGCGTGTACACCGAGGGACATCTTAAGGATTCTGGGGTCCCTGGGCCAAATGTATTTTTGGGGCCCTTGTTCGGAAAAGCCTTGAAGTTATGATCCAATTTCAGCACCTTCATGCCGTCTTTGGCCAGATCACTGGGTGCGCAGGCACACTGGTCCGCATTCTAAATGCGTTTAAATCTATTATTCAGGGATAGTGAATTGCGTTTTCAATATTATAACACAGCAGCAGCTCACTAATATTACCGCAAATAATCTCTGTGACCCTCTACCATTTCTCATATGTAAGGTTCTGTTTTTGTAACGCCCTGAACGTCTCAGGATCGTTTAACAGACACGACAATGAGGACGCAACCACTTGTGAAGGGTTAGTTCTTTTAATGAAGGCAAATAAAATACAAAGAACAAACAAAAGTTATAGTCACTGGAATCCTCCAGGCTAAGTACGTTACCAGCCCACAGCACGGATGGTCCTAACCGTCCTCTGCATATACGCCGATCCCGGCGTATGCCAACAGAGGGCAGAAATGAAATGGCCGACAATGCCAATCGGTAGGCTGTGAGGGGCACGAAGAGTGTTGGGGAGAATCGAGGAGTCAGGGAAACACCCAGCCGGGGTCTCTACCTGAAGGGAGCAGCCGCTCAACCTCTTCCTCAGACTGCACCGGGACGCGGAGTCACCTCCTGGTGATGCGTCACCGATTCCCCAATCACAAGCAAGAAGACTGAACCGAGAGCAGCCGCTCGATCGATCCTGTGGACTTCCGAGTCTGTAACGCGGCAAACACCTCCTGGTGTGCGTTACAGCTGGCAGTCCCTGTGTCTCTGGTCGGGCTGGGAGTTACGACTCCAACCAGCAAAAGCGCCACTGCGCTTGGACTCAGCCGAGTCAAAAAGCGAAGCTCAATGGTTGACCGGTAGAGCTTCCGGGTCCTTCACAGGTGACGATGGGGCAAGACACGGCCCAGGGAGTAACGACTCGACCTACCTCCGTTCTTGCCTTACTGGAGCACCACTCCGGAACACTGCTCTTCACGAAGCAGGTACGTCGGTGTAAACACAATATCCGACAGCCTTGTACCTCCCGGTTCCTCCCTTTATAGGGCGTGTTTTCCTTGAGTTATGTAACAGCTCTCCTGTTTACATAACCTCTCAACCGCTAAGCATCCTGGGAGATGTAGTCCATTTTCGCTGGTTACCGTTTTCCTCCCCTCGTATGACAGGAATTCTTGACAGTTTTGATCTAAAAGAACTTTTTTAAGCCTGTCTCCCGTGCCGCACTCTGGCCTCTCTCCCCGGAAGGACAGGGCTGTCTCCCGTGCCGCACTCTGGCCTCTCTCTCCAGAGGGACAGGGCTGTCTCCCGTGCCGCACTCTGGCCTCTCTCTCCAGAAGGACAGGCCTGTCTCCCCTACCGCACTCTGGCCTCTCTCTCTCTGGAGGGACAGGGCTGTCTCCCCTGCCGCACTCTGGCCTCTCTCCCGGAAGGACAGGTCTGTCTTCCGTGCCGCACACTCTCCCCCTCACTGCCCAGCATCGCTGGCAGATGAATCACGCCGAGAGTGCGCGTGCCCAGGTCTAGCTCTTGCTTCGGGGTTCCTCCTCGCTGACAGCACCTGCCCGGCAATCCCTCCGCCGGCAGCAGGTTCTGCAAGAATGACAGCGCGGACCGGTAGATTGGGTGCTGACTTCACAACTCTTTCCGACAGGTTTTTGCTCCTTGCAAACACGCAACGCGCGGCCTGTTCTGTTTTGAATAAACTGGAAACAGGAGCCAGGGTAATCCTCTAAAGTTTTGATACAACGAGCATTGTGCTTGTAGCAACAGCAGAGACACCCGTTCAGCCCAAGGCCTCTGAATATCTGTGAGACATGGGAGCGTCGGGGGCACTCATCGCATTATACAAGGGGCACACCTTTATGTGATGCCACCGTCCTGTGCCGCCTGGGCTAGCACCCAGGAGGAAACCTCCGCAGGGCATCCAGCACTTATTCACACTGGCTGGCTAAAGGGCACGGTCGTCGCTCCTCTATATACACAACGGCGAAAGTATCAACAGTGCTTCCAGTGGCCAAAGGCCGCTGTCTTCATGCGCCTACATACACCCCCTGCCACCCTTGAAAAAGTCTCAGCTGTACATCCACTGCTCAATCATGCCGGCTGGCTAAAGGGCGCCGTCTTCAGCCCCTACATATATATACACACCATGTGCCACCCTGGAGAGAGCCCCTGCATTGCCTCTGCTGCGTATTTCACACCTGCTGGCGAAAGGGCGCCGCCTTCATACATCTACACACACATCGGGGCAGATTTATGAGCCCCTTGCGCCACTTTTGCGTCACTTTTCCCATGTTAAAAGTGACGCAAAAGTGGAGCAAGGGGGCTCATAAATCTCGTCCCTAGGCGTGAATTCTTTCAGGAGTCGCTGAGTCCCACCGAGAAGGCAGATTCGGATTCTGTTGCATCCCTCTGTCTAGCAGCCCTAGAGAGCGAACACGCTTTTAGCTCGAAAGCTGCAGTGATTATGGAGCGCACTAAACCCACACGTGCCAAAGCACTAGAGCGAGACAGACAAGTCAACGGGAGCAGAGAGGCCGAGAAATGGAGGGTCCCAGGTGAAAAGAGCCGAGTTTCCGGATGTTCTTTGAAAGACATGAAGGAGTCTGCTTCAGAGATGGGGGCGGGCAGGGTATTCCACAGATTGGCAGCGGCAACCGAGAAGGAGCGCCCTCCCCATGTAGCTCTCTGGAATCTGGGGATCATCCCTTGTTTGCAGCACGAGGACCTGCGAAGCCTCCCGGGCGTGCACCAGGGAACGCGCGCATTCAATTGGCCGCTAGGGCCTCTCTGGTGCAGAGCTAAAAAGACCACACCTAAAGCCTGGAAGGAGTGAGATCCGCTTTCTAACTGGAACCCAGTGAAGGGAGCGGATCCCATCTCTGACCGAGAGTCGTTTGCTAATGTTAAGGATGAGACAGGCAGCCGCATTCTGTGCAACCGGAAGTATATTCAGGGAAGAGCTGCTAATGGTTAAGGAAAAGTGCGTTGCAGTAATCCAGACGCGAGGCGACGAAAGCAATGTTGACGTATTGGTGCAGTTCCAAAGGAAACTAAGGAAAGATCTTTTTCAAAGTCCATATAATATGAAACAAGTGCTAGCAGTGCAAGTGACCTGTGTGTCAAAACTCAGGGTACTATCAAAGATGACAAAAAAGGGGCATGTTTCAGATAAAGTGGCTAAAGTGGCAGAGCGCGGACTTAGCTACTTTAGCTTAACGCCGTGCTCCGCCACTTCCAAAAAGCAGGGCTGCACCGTATTTACAAGGATGCGGTGCAGCCCTTCGTTTCCCCCTGCGCTGGTGATAATTTTAGTTGCCTAGCGCCAACGCAGACATGGTTGTATCATAGTGCAAGGGTGTCTGCTTTGTAGGGGAAGATTGATTATGTGCAGGAAGGCGTCCCTTCCTGCACATAAACAATCTGAAATGGCATTTTGAAACTTCTATGTGCGCAGCTAGAAGGTGCAAACCATAATTTTTTTATTGATTGTTTATGTGCAGGAAGGGACACCTTCCTGCATATAAACAATCAATGGCCTTTTGCTGTTTCTATTTGTGCTGCACAAGGCAGTACACATAGAAACAGCAAAAACAAGGAGAAATGAAACATTTCTCCTCATGGCACCTGTTTAAGACCAGGTTTGTTTTCCCTTGTAAATATGGTGCAGCATCAAAATCAATGGGTATTGTGGTGGAACGCCCACGTAACACCCATTGCCCACCCCTTTCATGCTAAGTGTAGCGTGAAAGGGGGCCTTGTTCACAAGGTGGCGTTAAGCCACGTTAAGTGGCTTAACGCTGCCTTGTGAATAAGGTGAAGCCCCTATCGCCAACACAACGTCAGAAAAATTGACGTTGTCGTGCCAATAGGGGCTTGTAAATATGCCCAAAAGATTTTTAGCCAACCTGATTAGAGTGGGGAGAGGTCCACAGGTCTTCGGCCACCAAATGTTGGACTAGATAAGAGTCCTGAGAGCAAAACACTAGCACCTCTGTCTTACCAGCATTAAGTTTCAAGGAATTGTTTTTAATCCAGCTGCTGATGCTGAACATACACTGGCTCAACGTCTCCGCCACAGAGGACGAGTTGTTAGAGATGGATACAATAATCTGTGTGCCATCTGCATACAATAGTACTTTAAACCCAAATGAACGTAAACATTTTGGCCAGAGGGGCCACATACAAGTTTAAAAGGGTCAGGTTCAAGGATAAGCCCTGAGGTACCCCACAGGGAAGGCTGAACACCTTGAAACCACAATTTGCTTCCGATTATATAAAAAAAAGTGGAGCAGCTGAAGGGCGGTTCCACTAAGCCCAGATTTCTGTAGACGTTAAACCATCCGCACAGGCCACACGGTATCAAATGCTGCAGACAAATCGAGCATTACAAGATAGCCACCCCACCCTGATTAACCTGGCAACATATACTGTTTGCTGCTACCATGAGGGCAGTCTCATCACTGTGGCCACTCTGGAACCCATTTTGATATGGGTAAAGAACACCATGAGTACCAATACATTTGACCTGTACTGTGGCCACTCCGAAACCCATTTTGAGATGAGTAAAGAATACCACGGGTAGTCTCACAAAACCACAAGTGGGAGTCTAGGGATATACTAAGCCACCCCCAACCCCCAATATAACATTTATTGACAACTACTGTGAAGAATGTATGGCAGTTAGAAACAAGCTGCTATTAACTCCTCAGTTTGAACAATGAATCTTCCACCTAACATTCCTAATGACAATCTACAGTACAAAATTTTAGCGAGTCAATTTTATAGGGCATGAAAATGCACCACAGTGGGTATTACAAGGTGCAGCATGACTGTAGGCAATACAGGGCGAGAAAGCAAAATGCTGAGCAAATCAAACATTCACCCAGTCAAGAGATCTGGGTTAAATCCATTGTTGTTTTGCTCACCATGCCACCTCAGTTTAGACCCAGCCATTGGTAAATCAGTCTCTTGACCCTGTGCCTCATGCGAACAGTCCAGCCCGAACTGCTAAGCCAGGTCCTCTCTGAACCGGAAACAAACATCCTAAGACCGGTTTAGGGGCATCACCCCTCTTCAGCCAGGCTAGCTTGAATCCAGACGCACAGTGAGCATAGTGGGTATTATAAGGTGCAAAATGAATGGCGGCAATGCGGGGCTTGTAAAGACAAGCCAAGTCAAGCAGGCATTACAAGGATTCGCACCATAGTGAGTATTACAAGGAGGACTGTAGGCAGCGCAGCGCTTAGTATGACTAGCCACCCGATTCCCAGAAGCTCCCCATTTACAGACTAACAAAACTGCGAGCACTGGTCTCTTGTCAACCCAAAGAACCACACTCTTGTCTGGTGGTAATCTCAATCTCCAGGGCTACCGAGAAATTAGCAACAGAATCACGGGGCACCCTGTATTCCAAGGAACCTGGGTATTAGAGCCATATTGAAAAGACTGTTCCATAAGGAATTACTCAAAAAAATACTTTGCTATTTGGCAGTCAGTTACACTATTCATCATCTATTCTATCCAAGCACGATCAATGTAACAAAAAAGACCCATTTTTAGGTCTCGCCTGACCCAGCGCATGCGCTGGTCTGGCGAGACTTATTGAGAGGGCTCCAAAAAGTGCTACCAGGCCAGCCTAGAGATACACTGCATGTGAGCGGGCGCGCGCGCCGCGCTTTACCGCGATTATTTTCACTTGCGCGGCCGCTTTGATGTTTGATCGTGATCGTGGCTTTGCATAGCCAATGGGTCTCGCTTTTGGGACCTTATAAGTATTTAGTTATGCAACTGTTGCATGGCTAAACACTTTTTTATAAGGTCCCAAAGGCGAAACCTATTGGCTATGCCAATGCTTGTTTTTCTTTTCTCTTATCCGTGTATTATGGATAGATGGTGTATAGACAGTTCAAACATCTATAGATGCTCCTGGTGACAATCATCAGCAAAAACCCCAGGTAATGCCAATAGGTCTGAAAGCCTTAGTTAACCCAATAGGTCTGCGTTGATGAAGTCGAAAGGCGAGACCTATTGGCTTTGCCAGAGCTTGTCTTCGAATGCTGTCACACGATCATTATTTTGCAATAAAATGTTTAAATAGGACATTAATTGAAAAAGGCATGGTCAGAGTTTAACTTTTGATGTTTCTTGAAAGTAAAAAAATAATATTTCTATTAGAGAACATCAAGATACCAACTGCATTGCAGAACAGCGGCTGTCGTATGATGGCCAGGAAGAAATAGAGTCAAAGCGTGAAACGTAACAAAAAAAAAAGCGAGGCATCCGCCTGAAGTGTACAAAATAAGGGGAGGGCGAATGGAGAGGGTGGAAATGTAAGGAGTAAATGGTGGATCCCACTTGGGGAAAAAAGAAAGGATGCCACTGCTCCACCCCTCACACGATCAAACATGAATAACATTTCATCTGCATACTTGTATTGCACCCCTATAACTTTTAGTCAGAGTGAAAGTCTTTGCCCCTGTTCTGAAACGTCTATTAAAAATGCATTAATGCTGATAATAACCCGCATGCGTAGTAATTTGTCCGTAAACAGAGGTGACAACTAGTGGAGAAGTGTGGCTCAATGATTAGAGCGGCAGACCCTGATGCAGAGGTCTAGCTCGGGACCAGGGTTCAATTCCCCACCTCGGCGGGTCTTGGGCTCAAAAATTCCACGGACCTGATAATTCTCGCCTCAGTGCCTATTCCAATCATGGAGTCCCACTCTGCAACTCTGGGCAATAGCTTGCTTAATCTCCACAACAGCTCCCACAATGCTAAGGATGCCTGGCCTCCACCTTGGGGGTGCCCAGGAGTGGACGCCTCACAGGAAAAGCCAGGATGGGTTCCACAGCGGTATTCGTACAAGCGCCTTGAGACCCTTGCGGGTGAGTAGTGCGCTACACAAGTATCAAGTTTACATTTAACTAAAGGTGCATGGTCAGGCCCACTCGTGGCAGTGGTGCTGTACTTATTGCCGCCATCTTTTATTCTGTTGGCACAGTAATGCAGGTCTGTGACTCACGCAGTGTGGAAATGCAGGACCAGGTATTTAATGATCATTTCCATAGCTCACGTTTTAGAGCGTCATTCTGTATGCCACGCTAATCCTAAAGTTGGTGCTAACGGTTTTTACGACCAGTTTTTTTTAAATCATGGGTCTCGGTCAAAGTGTGCCTGTTTTTTGCACTTGCCATTTCTTGGGTGAAACTGTGAGGGCAAATCTTTGCATTTATGCGAATACTTTAAATCCAGTCGCAAAGACCGTTGTTGCACATTATTCCAAAATACCAGAAGGAAACTTCAAACAAGCAATGAAAATGCAATAGGTCTCGCCCTCGTTTAAGTTAAAGCAGTCCTGTTTGTAATTAGGCGGCTTTTTAGCTTCGCTTTTATTAGTGTTTTTCAAACTTTCATGTACATAACATGCATATGTATGCATATATGCAAGAAAACCCTTTGCTTCGCAACAAAAAGGTAGGAGTCACACTCAGGATTGCAGGAAAAGAAAAGTTTTTAATGACTGACGCGTTTCAACCTCACGGTCTTTGTCAAAGTATGTATGCATATATGTATATGTATGCATGCATATATTTGTATTTATGAGAGGCAGAGAGTTGTGGAAATATGGATTTTTCTGGTCAGTTATGTCCCCTATCTTGGACCCCAACGGTTCTATGTGCATGTCACAAGTACATGTATGTTCCCTCCAGTTCCAGTTATGAAGACGCAAACACATGTGCGTCCACCGTCAACATGTCCTCTGTCAGATCCGCCATGAATAGGCCGGATATTCCATTCCTAAGTACGAAAGGCCACCGGCTTTATATGGTTCACTTATGCCATTTTACAGTCCAGGCAAGTAGGCCCTGATTCTGTCATCAAACTCTTCTTGCCTTCTGCCTCTGAAAGCTCCAGTCTGAGCCTGCATCTGTGACCATGAACTTTGTCTCATTCTCTGCGCGGCTCACGAAGCCTGACATCAGCCTATTCTCTGCCAAGAACTGTATTTCACCTTCGAATTATCTGCTTCCCCCTCAGCCGATGCATTCCTGCCTAGTAGTTTAAGTAAACATTCTTCCAGTTACCAAGCAAAAGGCCCGGCTTCTCTGCCCTCATGCAAGTAATTCATAGTCCTGTTACCATGGAATATTTCTACCCCCTCGCATTTAGTGTAGACACTTAGACGCTTGTACACGCACGCACAGTCAGTATAGAATAGATTCTGTCCGAGAGTCCTTCTTTTATGGATAACATAGTTCTTTAAACATAGGATGTTAGATATGATTTGGGACTAGGTTGACTTGACCCCCCAGACTTCTTGTCTCCACATGTAGAGCTAAATGTCAAATCCCCTTCACCCCCTAGTTACACGTCAATCACACGTCATACTGCTGCGCGCGCATCTATGTCAAGTATTATCTTATAGATCCACCTATAGGTGACATCATAACCAATTATGTTCCTTTTTACTCCTTGTTCCACCCATTTTCGGTTACGCAGACAACTCGTCATTTTCCTTATCAATTGTTACGCCTATTGCATTCGCTTCATTGTAATGTATGTACTATAAAAGTCATTTCATGTCAATAATGTATGTACTTCACTTCCTGAACCCCCGTGGTGATGGAACTTGGAGCATCCGATTATAATCGATTATTGGAATAAAGCCCATTCCGAACCTCTAATACCACGGATTCTGCCTCTCATTTTACTGAGCTATTTTATTATGTTTCTGTATCAAATTCAGTCCTGGTAAAGGAAAATTATTTACCACATGAATGGCGCCCGAACAGGGACACTTTCTCATCTCACGCGCCGGCGGTGAGTTGCAGGCCCGGTCTCCTGCCACAGCTGGACGGACAATAACGCGTACCAGCAGGATTTCCTGTATCTCCCTCCGGTCAAGCGGGGGCGACTGAGACTGCGATCAACACCCAGACGAGGCGGTGAGAAGTGCGAAGTATCCCGACCAGAGCCTAGCTGAGAGAGCAAGATCCGAGGTATACAGAGACCCACCAGTTCGAAGTCAAGTCCAGTGTCCGACGAGTCGAGTCGAGTCCAGTCCGGTTCAAGTTCAAGTTACCGAGGCCTTCCGTTTCCGAAGCTACCCGGTGAGTACCATTGCTGGGGAGGCATTTCTGACGTGCACATAGGTTGTGCCGGTCAAGACGGGTTTGGGTACACAAATCCGGTCTGCACTGTTTTAGCAGTGTATCTGTACTGTTTAGCAGTATATCAAGTATTCCGAAGTATCAAGAATTAAGCTTGGTGATTAGTTATGCAGACGATCATCATTGTTGTTTCAGTTAAAGGTTTAATGTTAAATGTTTAAATGTGTTTAAAAACGTCCTGCATATTGTGGTATGAATGACTGTTCATTATCGTGTTAATTGTATTAAGTCTGTTCAAATTCAAGTATCAGGTCAGTTGGTCAAAATCAAGTATAAGGTCAGTTCTCAATATGCCGCTCTTTTCGAAATTAAGACAGATCACTACTAGAAAAGGGGTTCTCGAAGAAGCCGTTCCTATTCCTCCTAGGGACACTCCAGGGCACTTTATGTATCACAAACATGGCTTAGACGCTATATTATTTCTTGATTTATGGGTAGACTACACCAAGGGATTACCAGAAAGTCAGAGGTGGCCCACAGCGGGAACCTGGGATGCAGAGTGCATCATGAAAGTTGAGGAAGAGTTATGGAAAAGGAAGGTCAGACAGTCACAGAAAGACGCCGTTGAGTTATGGCGTAAAGAATCTCATAGACGCACAGAAAAAGCACGTAGACAGGAAGAAAAGAATAAAGAAAGTTCAAATAAAGTTCGAGAGAATCTATTAATTGAGGAAGGTATCCGAGTGAAATCAGAACAAGTAGACAGACAAAGAAATGCCCTTATGAATGGTATGTATCCCCTTCTGGCCGAAGGATTACCTAAGGCTACTCCAGAAATACCGAAAGACTTGCCACCCCCATTGTTCCCAATAAAGGTACATCCTAAGGGGCATCCTAGAACAGCAGAAGATGTTTTTCTTTCCTCATATTTAGATGACGCAGCTCCCGAGTATGCTAATTCCGCCCCACATAGACCGCATACCAGGGAGGTTCAACGCCAAGATCCAGTGCCCGTATCCCTACAGCAACAAATCGAGTCACAAGTTCCGGCAAGCACATCTGTTTCTGCATCCGCTCCTACAGCTACTTCTATAGCTGTGTCCACACCTGTAGTTGCTGTGTCACGTTCGACGAATCCTTTCACGCCCGACACCCCAGATGGGGCTACGGGAGGTGCTAGCAACATTTTTTCTACGCCACCCAGAATAAATAAACTTACTTTTCAAGAGTCAGCACATTCACGTACACCGAAACTCATTAGTGCCCGTACGCTGAAGGAACTTCTTATAGATTGCAGATATGACCCTGTGCCCGGTAAAGAGGACGAAATGACCCTGGCATCATTGCGTATCAGACGAGCCGCAGTGTATTTAGGAAAGCTACCAGGAATGACTGAGCATCTAGATAAAATATATCATTTTGTCCAAACAGGGCGAGATCCAGAATGTATTAACAGAGCTATGGAATACCAGAAAGTAGAGATACAGGGGGAACTGTTACGTTTCCTCATAAACTGTGTGATCAGAAATCAAGACCGACCGGGGGTAGACCCGGAAGCAATGAAAATTCTTACAAGATGGAGCCAGAATATATCAGAAGGGAGACATGATAAACAGAATTGTATAATAGCCATGTGCCGAAAGATCCGTAAAGAAATAGAACGCCTACACGAAGAGAGATTAGAGGTAGACGAGTTCGAACAAAGCGAGGAAGAAGGGTCAGGACCGCCCACCGGACAGTCGGACACCATAGCCTATGTAGGTAGAGGAAGATCTTGTAATAGTAATAGATGTCTTACTGACTCGATACGTCCGATATGTCCAGATAATAACAGGAATTTCCAAATACCTATAATCAATATAAGGTCTAACGAGCATTCGTTCCAAACCGCCGACAAACTACTCCAAGAACGAAGGGGTTATCATTTTCTCGATTCTATGGATGAACAAGATTTAGCCAGGGCAGCTGTCCATTGGGTGGACAGTCCCGGAAAATATAGTGATGATACAGTAGCACGCACATTTTTGAATCTCACCCCAGACGAACAGAGGTTAGCTGGGATTTATATGATTCAACAACTCATTATACTATATCGGAGTCAGCATTCGGACCCTGGTCCCTTACCTGACATATTGACCGAATTGCTTATGAATAAATGGAGAGGTTCAGGTACTAAATTAATTAAAGAAATTCTAGAATCAAGAAAGCAGTATATTCTTTTTGCATGTTCAGACCGTGTCTCATTGCCCGTCAAGGAAAGAACAACGTATCACATGGATAGACAGAATCCCTTACGAGAAGTGCACCCAATAAAAGGCGAGGACAACGAGTTTAAGCGCGTATTTGTATATACGCCCATATCAAAAATAGAATTGTTACAAATGAAAAAAGTGGTACCCAGTCATGACAAAGATCCAGCGGGTTTTCACCGAGAAATTAAGGACATGTTACTCATGGGAGAGTATACCTATCCCGACATTATGACAATATTAAAGGTATTAATGCCTGCTGGTATTTATGAGAAACTCAAGGAAAAAGAGTGGGAGGTAGGAGACCAAAAGATAGAATGGTCAGTGTTAGAAGCAGAAGAAAAGGCCCGAACTGCAGGAGCAGGACTTGGGGATAAAACTAAGGCATTACCAGGTTTATTAGTACAGGTACTGCCACGTTTGTTAACTACGAAAAAGGAAGATTGGGGTACAATTTCAGCCTGTAAACAGAAGCAAGATGAAGACACTAGTGATTACTATGCCCGATTTGAGAAATGTTTTGGTATAAATAGTGGCATAAAAGCAAGTAGCGAATCATACCCACATCTGTTTGTAACAAAATTAGTAGAAAATGCCCTGCCACCAGTAAAGAATAGAGTATTAAAATTCGAGAGTACCTGGCAAGGTAACACTCCATCACAAATGTTACAAATGTTACAGTACCATCACAATAGAATTAGAGAGGAACAAGAACATGAACACAGACGCATGAAAGACACGAAAATGAAAATGCTAGTTTCCCAGACAGTTCCAGCTGAAGGACATAAAAAGGGTATGACACATTCCGATTCAGCAGGACCTGTAAAAGGGACATGCAATTATTGTAAAAAGCCAGGTCATTACGTACACGATTGTCCAGTTTTGAAACATAATATCAGCATAGGTAAAACACAAGAAAGATCACGGCCATTTAGACAAGATCAGAATGAACAAGGAGCTCCGCAGCATGCCCAGGCCATGCCAGCCGCACAACAGCCAATACAGTTTGTGCCAGCTGCACCACCGTTGCCTGTTGCTGCCACACAGACAACAACACGACAAATGTATCAGACCGCACAGTATGAATATCCTGAGTATCAGCGTTACGCATGAACTAGCCTAGAGAGGGAAGTTGATTTACCGCTTATTGAAATCCCAGTAGATCAAGAAGGACCTTATGTACATAGTGAATTATTAGGCCAAGATAGAAAATTTCTACTCGATACAGGGGCAAGTCGAACGACCATAAAACGCAGTGAAGTTCCAGGGGCACCCCTCTCAGGCTCACAGAATATTTCCCTTGGTTTTTCAGGAAAACCTATTGTTAATGAAGTATCACAGCCACTGCCACTTACGATAGGACCTCTGACCCGAACTACAGATTTATTGCTTACTAAATCATGTCCAGAAAACTTGCTAGGAATAAAAACGTTGAAAGCTCTAGGAGCCATAATATGTTGTTCTCCGGAAGGAGTAAGGTTGTTTTTACGTGATTTTAAAGGCCATTATGTGTCTAGAGACATGGATCCCCGACTACAGACATTACCTACACATCTATGGGCACAAGGCCCTACTGATGTTGGACGCATGAATATCACACCATATCGAGTCACATTAAAGGCAGGAGTGGTGCTACCACGAATGCGACAATACAAGTTACCCCCAGATGCTGTAGTGGCTTTACTGCAAATCATTGACGAGCTCATTGCCCAAGGAGTAGTCGTGGAAACAGACTCCAATGTATGTAATTCACCGATAATTCCGATTCTTAAACGAACAGATCCAAAGGCCCCGCCAGTCTATCGATTGGTTATTGATCTGCGCGAGTTAAACAAATGCATTGTGCCACAATTCCCTGTGGTTCCAGATATCTCGTCATTACTGACAGCTATTGATTCCGAAGCAACATTCTTTACTGTAATCGATCTCAAGAATGCCTTTTTCAGCGTCCCAATAGATCCGGAAAGCCAATATTTGTTCGGATTTAGTTTAAATGGACGTAGCTTTAAATTCTCACGCGCACCTCAAGGATTTACAGAAAGCCCCAGCATCTATAGCCAAGCACTGAAACGAGAACTAGATAGTATCCACATGCCAGTTAACACTGCTCTGCTTCAATACGTCGATGATCTGCTGATCACCGCCCGAAGCGAACCTGAATGTGAAAAAGCATCACTGACAGTTTTACAATTTCTGGCCGAAAAAGGGCACAAGGTGTCCCCTTCTAAGCTGCAATTCTGTGTCCAGCGAGTTGTTTATCTTGGACACTCGCTGTCCAAGGAGGGAAGGCAGCTTACACCCGACCGCATTCAGTTAATAGCTAACATGCCAATACCCAAGACACAAAAGGAGGTACGGGCTTTCATAGGCCTCACTTCATATTGTAGGCAGTGGATCCCTCAGTATGCATTTCTAGCAAAACCACTCATTCAGTTGACAACACAGGAGGCAGCCACATCGACTGTTCTCCCTTGGACTCAGGAACATACACAAGCTTTTGAAAGCCTAAAGAAAGCTTTATGTCAAGCACCTGTTTTAGCAACGCCATGTTACAGAAAACAGTTTACACTCTTTGTTACAGAACGCGAAGGTACTGCCTTGTCAGTACTCACACAGGAACAAGCAGGAGCACACAAACCATGTGCTTATTTTTCTAGTACATTAGATCCCGTAGCTCAGGCTTTGCCAGCATGCCTGAAATCAGTAGCAGCGACAGCTTTAGCAATCAGACAAAGCGATGCCATAGTGTTAGGACATCCATTGACAGTTCAAGTACCGCACGCAGTAGAGGTTCTTGTAAATAGAACGCAAACACAACACTTGACTATAGCGCGACTTACAGGGTATGAACTTACATTGTTTCAGCCACATATAGAAATCAGACGCTGTAACACATTGAATCCTGCCACACTTTTGCCAGTAACCGGAACAGACCCACTAGCTCATGACTGTATTGAAGTTATTACTATAACGACAAAACCCAGACAAGACTTAACCGATGTCCCATTGTCAGATCCAGACCTGACGTTGTATGTAGATGGTTCATGTATGAGAACAAGTACAGGAGAGTTAGTGGCTGCTTACGCAGTCACCACAGATACTGAAGTCATTGAAACTAATCGTATAAATACTTTGTCAGCTCAAGCCGCAGAGCTTATCGCTCTGACACAAGCCTGTATTCAAGCCACGAATAAAAAAGTCAACATATACACTGATTCACGTTATGCATTCGGAGTTGTACATGACTTCGGCGTGCTGTGGCGAGAGAGAGGTTATTTAACTTCCCACGGTGCCCACATTCAGCACGGACCCCTCATTCATGCCTTATTAGATGCAATACATCTACCCACTGCAATATCAATTATGAAATGTAAGGCTCATACGAAGGTTACTGATATCATTTCCCAAGGCAATGATCTAGCCGACAGAACAGCTAAACAGACTGCTCAAACTCAAACCCCCGACATGACAAAGACAATAGTCCCGATGCCGACACATTGTATGACAGTTAAAGATCCTACTCTTGACGTAATTGACATACAGACACATGCTACACAAGACGAAATAAAGAAATGGACTGAATTAGGAGGGATCCAAACGGACCAGGGATGGATGATGAAGGAAAAGTCTGTGTGGTTCCTTCCTGATTCAATGGTCCAAGTTATAATTAACACTATACATAGTCCAGCGCATCTAGGAGAAAAAGCTATGCTAGACAGCATTCAACACATATGGTTCAATAAACATTTACGAGCAGCAGCCAAACAAAAGGTCCGTACCTGTATGATCTGTTGCCAGTTCAACCCAGGAAAAAGCGTTCCCGTAGAACAGGGTGGATTTCAGCCTCCTGATCACCCTTTTGAAGTCCTCCAGATGGATTATATCCAGATGGAACGATGTCGAGGATTCAAATATGTTCTCGTAGTTGTCTGCGCTCTGTCCCGTTGGACGGAGGCATACCCGGTTTCAGATTACACTGCCCCGACTACTGCCAAACAGTTGGTTCGAGAATTCTTCCCACGATACGGTTTACCACGTGTTGTCTACTCAGATAACGGCCAGCCGTTCTCATCCGAATTAATGAAACATGTTTCACTTCTGTTAGGATATCAGTGGAAATTCCACTGTGTCCGACACCCCGAGGCAGCAGGTCTCGTAGAAAGACATAACCAGATACTAAAAATCAGATTGTCCAAAATATGCAGAGAGAAAGGTGTCGACTGGGTAGTAGCATTACCAGTTGCACTCTTTTACATGAGAATGGTAGCACACTCTCGAACAGGGCTATCCCCGTATGAGGTGATCTTCGGCAGACCACCAAATATGTGGGGGACGCCTATTCCACGCAAAATAACTGATGTTGACTGTAATATGCTGACAGATTACTTGGCTTCCTTGATGTCTGCACTACAATCTTGTCGTTCACAGGTAGCTGCAGCCTTTCCCGACAACACTGAGGTGAAACCCCATGACGTAGTTCCGGGTGATATTGTATTTGTGAGAAATTTCGACCGAAAGACTCAGCTGGAGCCCAGGTGGAAGACACCCAAGTTGGTTCTGCTAACCACAAGGACAGCCGTGAAGATCGAGGGCCGCAAGGGCTGGATTCATTCAAGTCATATCAAGAAATTTCATGGACAATCCTCGGATATAGACATTGTACCCTGCACTCCCTCACAGACTGATTCAAAACTTCCTTTGGTTGAAAAAACTGAAAACGAACTCTACAAAGAAAAGTTGAGGCCTAGAACGTCAGACGATTTGATTGTTTAAGTCCTCGCCTAGGTGAAGCGGTTGAATCTGTCTCTGACATGTATCCTCTAGACCTGAATCATGGACAGTCGCGAAAAATGATGAAACGACAGGCGTATTGTAAATTACTGCATAGCCATTGCATAGTGACATTAATAATCTTGTTTTTCTTGAGTCTTTTAATAATTACTGCAAGCATATTGTTGCACATATATTATCCTATTTCTAGACAAGTTTATAATGTTACTGCTGAACATTCTTTTAGTGACTTACCTCCGCATGAATTGTCTTATAGACTTGCGCTGCGCAATAACACTTTCATTAGTATGTTACATCATTCCCATCAGACTAGTAATGCCACTAATTGTTGGGTGTGTGGCCGACTCCCTCCCTATCAGAATTATGAAGGAGTCCTGCCATTCTTTCCACACCCATTGACACATAATGGATCCTGTGGAGCATGGTTTAGTTTAATCAATTCCATAGACTCAGACACAGCAGTTTACCAGGATCAGTGGGTATGGGGAAATCTGAACCTAGTTTTACTCAAGGTCTGCTACCCTGACAAGGAGGGTCGCCCCAAGAGAATAGGAACTGATCTAGAAAATGAAGTATATGGATTAGGTAATTTTACACCTAATCTCATGATTCTAAATGTTGTATCCGAAGTTGAACTAGTCTTGCCCACCATGTCAGTATTCCCAGCAAAAGGGGAATTATGTGTAAGAAAGGTTGGTTCCATACATATGGGCCATAGTAAATGCACCACTACAGTAGAATTCAGTGATCAAGGCAAATCTTCATTTAGAGCTTATCGCCACTCCTACTTTATATGTGGTCAGACTGCATATATGCGTCTGCCTCTAGACTGGGATGGTACCTGCTACATTGCATTCCTTTTGCCACCTGTTTTTCTAGCTCCTCCGGATTATTACAGAAATATTCATTTAGTACACAACAGAGAGCGGAGAGATCTCCCAATTGTCGATTACACTGAAACAGCATGGGAAAAATACACAGATTTCAATAAAGGCATCTTTCCCTATATAGGTACTGTTACTAATAGTAAACTAATACGTAGATTAACTAGAACCCTTGAAGCAGTAGTGAATGAAACTATTTCCGCCCTAGGCAATTTAACAGAAGAGCAGTCTGCTATGCGGATTGTTGTGCTTCAAAATCGTCTTGTCCTTGACGTCATCCTGGCTGATAGGGGCGGAGCTTGTAGGGTCATCGGATCAAGCTGCTGCGTATTCATACCAGAAAATTCGCCATCTGTATATAAAGCCATAACTCGCCTTCATAAGATTGTAAACCAGATACACCAGAACCCAGGCACTTGGACTTGGTCCAGTTGGTTTTGGAGTGTGATATCAGCCTGGGGATGGAGAGTTCTATCCTTCCTAGGTATTGGCCTTCTCATACTATTCAGTTGCTGTCTATGTCTACAATGTGGACCAGCGATCTGTGGTCTGTGTACCACATCGTGTATTCCACCACCAAGATCTCGTTCGTCCCGGAAGAAGAAAGAAGAACAAATGATGTTATATTAACAGATCAATGGATTGATGAAGATTGATATCTCTTAACGGGCAAGTAGGGGACAAGGAGGGAATGTGGAAATATGGATTTTTCTGGTCAGTTATGTCCCCTATCTTGGACCCCAACGGTTCTATGTGCATGTCACAAGTACATGTATGTTCCCTCCAGTTCCAGTTATGAAGACGCAAACACATGTGCGTCCACCGTCAACATGTCCTCTGTCAGATCCGCCATGAATAGGCCGGATATTCCATTCCTAAGTACGAAAGGCCACCGGCTTTATATGGTTCACTTATGCCATTTTACAGTCCAGGCAAGTAGGCCCTGATTCTGTCATCAAACTCTTCTTGCCTTCTGCCTCTGAAAGCTCCAGTCTGAGCCTGCATCTGTGACCATGAACTTTGTCTCATTCTCTGCGCGGCTCACGAAGCCTGACATCAGCCTATTCTCTGCCAAGAACTGTATTTCACCTTCGAATTATCTGCTTCCCCCTCAGCCGATGCATTCCTGCCTAGTAGTTTAAGTAAACATTCTTCCAGTTACCAAGCAAAAGGCCCGGCTTCTCTGCCCTCATGCAAGTAATTCATAGTCCTGTTACCATGGAATATTTCTACCCCCTCGCATTTAGTGTAGACACTTAGACGCTTGTACACGCACGCACAGTCAGTATAGAATAGATTCTGTCCGAGAGTCCTTCTTTTATGGATAACATAGTTCTTTAAACATAGGATGTTAGATATGATTTGGGACTAGGTTGACTTGACCCCCCAGACTTCTTGTCTCCACATGTAGAGCTAAATGTCAAATCCCCTTCACCCCCTAGTTACACGTCAATCACACGTCATACTGCTGCGCGCGCATCTATGTCAAGTATTATCTTATAGATCCACCTATAGATGACATCATAACCAATTATGTTCCTTTTTACTCCTTGTTCCACCCATTTTCGGTTACGCAGACAACTCGTCATTTTCCTTATCAATTGTTACGCCTATTGCATTCGCTTCATTGTAATGTATGTACTATAAAAGTCATTTCATGTCAATAATGTATGTACTTCACTTCCTGAACCCCCGTGGTGATGGAACTTGGAGCATCCGATTATAATCGATTATTGGAATAAAGCCCATTCCGAACCTCTAATACCACGGATTCTGCCTCTCATTTTACTGAGCTAATTTATTATGTTTCTGTATCAAATTCAGTCCTGGTAAAGGAAAATTATTTACCACAGAGTAGTAGAGAGAGGTAGAGAGGTAGAGAGTAGGGTAGAGAGTAGAGAGTGAGTAGTATAGAGTGAGTAGTAGTGTGAGTAGTAGAGAGTAGTAGAGTAGAGTGGTTAGTAGAGAGTGAGTAGTAGAGATTAGTAGAGAGTGAGTAGTAGAGAGTGAGTAGTTGAGAGTGAGTAGCAGAGAGTGAGTAGTAGAGAGTAGTAGGCAGTGAGTAGTAGAGAGTGAGTAGTATATTGTAGTTGAGTGAGTAGTAAAGAGTGAGTAATTGATTGTAGTAGAGTGAGTAGTAGAGGGTGAGTAGTAGAGAGTGAGTAGAGAGTGAGTCGTAGTGAGTGAGTAGTAGAGTGTGAATAGTAGAGAGTGAGTAGTAGAGAATGAGTAGAGAGTAGAGAGTATTATAGAGTGAGTAGCGGAGAGTGAGTAGCAGAGAGTGAGTAGTAGAGAGTGAGTAGTATAGAGTAATAGAGAGTGAGTAGTAGAGAGTAGTAGAAAGTGAGTAGTAGAGAGTGAGTAGAGAGTAGTAGAGAGTAGTAGAGAGTGAGTAGCAGAGAGTGAGTAGTAGAGTGAGTAGTAGAGAGTGAGTAGTATAGAGTAATAGAGAGTGAGTAGTAGAGAGTAGTAGAGTGAGTAGTAGAGTAAGTAGTAGAAAGTGAGTAGTAGAGGAGAGTAGTAAAGAGTGAGTAGTAGAGAGTGAGTCGAGAGTGAGTAGTTGAGAGTAGAGAGTGAGTAGAGAGCAGTAGAGAGCTGCTACCGGGCAAAATGTCTTGTATGAGGCTAATATATAGGGTCGCCTCAGCACCAGCATTGTTAACATAGCATTATCTGATTCAAAATAAATATACAGGGTCACCTCAGCGCTCTGTGCTGTCGAACAAATGACCTTGTATGACCAAAATATGCAAGGTCACCGCGGTGCCTTCTGCTACCGCACAAAACGGCTTCTATGAGGCAAATATACGGGGTCACCTCAGCACTCTGTGCTCCCGAGCAAACAGCACTGTGACTTCACCATTGTCTGATCTAAAATAAATGTACAGCGTCGCCTCGACGCTTTCTGCTACCAGAAAATACAATGTAAATCTTCTGAATGAATATATATATATATATATATATATATATATATATATATATATATATATATATATATATATATATATACAACACCCTCTGCTATTGATCAAAATATAATGCAACGTCAACAGTTTCTCATACCGAATAGATACACAGGGGCAATTCGACAACCTCGGCTATCGAGTAAAATAGATTATAGCATTATCTGAAATAGAGCCGAATGCATTCTAATGCCGGTCTCTCAATCGAGCAAAATACATTGTAACTTCAGAAGTATGTTGTCCAGATCTAAATAGTGTCACTTCAACGAGCTCTATTACCGAACTGAAAATATGGGCTGTCCTCAACATTCTCTGCTACGGTGCGTTATTTATTAAAAAAAATTATGTTATCTTGCGTGCATTTGTAGGGCGCGCTTACTTTAACTAATAAGGTACACGTTGTAATTTCGACTTTGTACGATACAAAATAAAAATAGGGCTTTCCTTCAGCCACTAGCACGCAAAAAACACAGGTGACCTCAACGTTCTTTGAATAAACGACACTGTCATTTCATCGTTGTGCCATAGAACAAGATGCACTGTCACTTGACCATTAACAACACGCACTTCACTGCTAGTTAACAACAGGCAGTGTGACGTCATCGCTGTGTCACACGGAGAGGCCGAAGCGTCGCTTCACTGCTACTTAACAACACGCAGTGTGAGGTCACAGTTATCTCACCCCGAGAGGACGCGGTATCGTTTCACTGCTACTGCTTATACATAGTGACACGTCACATCGCTGGTGTGGCAGAACATAGTGGAGTTTACGTTCTGTGCTGTCTTAAGGAACAAAATGCACAGTTATCTCACCCCGAGAGAACACGGTGTTGCTTCACTGCTACTGCTTACACATAGTGTGACGTCACATCGCTGGTGTGGCAGAGCATAGTGCAGTTTACCTTCTGTGCTGTCTTAAGGAACAAAATGCAACGTCGATTCAGCACCCACTTCCAAAGAACAGAACAGAGGGTCCATTCAGCATTCGGCTGTAGTTCGAAGTACAAACTCATATCAGTACTTTTTGAATCAATATAATAGAGATAACCGTCCAGGCTATGGTACAGAACAACAGTGGTAAGCAGCTGTGTCTCAGAGAGACAGACGGAAGGGGAAACAAATAGTGCTTCCCCAGTAAATAAAGGCACTAGTGTAACGCCGCGGGTAAAAGATGCAATCCCGCAGGGCGTAGATAAAAGGAGACAGGGTGGCAACAATAAGGGAATGACATGCCTTTAGTGCAATCATTGCACTGCCTTTGGCATAATTTGTGACGCAAAACAACGCGCACAAATCAAAAGTTAAGGCGGAGCTGGGACGAGGCTTCGGGAATCGTATCGATTCCAAGAAGCCTCGTATGACGAGGTAGAGCATGCGCTGCCTATGTCAGGCCGAGACCTAAAAAGGGGTAAAAAATCACCTGACACCGTTCAGTGGTTTCACTGATTTCACCAAGTGCCCCGATTTTCATTCAGCACGCCAATGAGCCTGGCACCAGTGGTGCCATTTAATGTCAGTCCCCACCGCCCACTCCAGATTGTGAACAGCACAGTTTGGTCTAATTTCTTTATGTGTTTACATGCTTAATTGCAGCTGAACAAACATTGAGAGGAGACAAGCCAAAGCACACAACTGTTGCACATGAAACAAAAGTTAACAGACAGGAACAATAAATAAGATTCAGTACAAAAAATAAAAAAGGGTTATACAGGGAGGGATGTCGACATAAGAGTCAGCCTAAGCCAGCGAGCACGTGCTTCTTATACCATCTATCCTCCTCGCAGATCGCCAGATTTCGACTGAATTTTGGGCTATGCTCCGTGGGAGGTACCCCACCTTGGTACCCACAGTGTGGAAGGGTGGAGGCACACAACTCATTCAGGGATCTTCCTGTGCACCTAGGACGACAGGCAGTCCAAATAATTGCCAATGTATGGCAATATATGCGAACATTTACAGAAATATTTCACATTCCTGCAGAAAAGGAAATAAAATCTGCGGAAACCAACGACAGTGAGAAAGTGAATTAAAGACACTTAGACAATTGCCAGAAAAGCGAGCAATGGCAACCGAACTGCAGTCAACATTCCTGAGCGTTTAGGAAACAAGTTAACTGACAGATGGGGGCTACTGTCCCCCATGCCCATCTCTCTTCAGCTCCAGGTTCTGAGGCCTGGTGTTAGGGTCTCCACCCCCACTGTACGCCTTAGCAGCCTTTCTGTGTCCTGAGGCCAGGGTATCTGTGCCCTCACACCTCTCCCCTGCTGATCCTGTGCACCATGTGTCCCTAGTAGCACACGTGCTTGCTGCATTCAGCTATATTATATGATTTCCTATTCCCAGTGGCTTCAGCTACCTGACTTCATTTGCCCAGCCCTTGCTTTCAATCTGTTGAGCTCCATTACATCATAAACTCAGTGGGTGCCAGAGGTGCGACGAGTCTGTGGTAATAGCCGCTAAAACCCATCCCTGCCTGTTATTCCAGTTATTCCCTGTTCATTTCTAATGTTTCGACACAGTTTCTCTCTGCCTGGAATCTCAGACAGATTGAAAATCTGCAACCAAATTCCAAATGTTAGAATATCTGCAGAAAATGTGTATAATAACCAACGTCTGTGTTTTTGGAGGGGGCGGAGGAAGAAATCTGTATTTCTTTCATACAAGACTACCCTACAGTTGTGGTCTTATCCACACCACATCACAGCATGGCATGACAAATCATAGATATCGCCTACTTCCTCTTCCTCTGGCATTCGCCTTACATTTTTGCCTCTGCCCTGCATTTCCGGCTACCATCTTCTTTTCCAGCCAACCTGAAGTCTACGGGTGGCTGTCAAAAATGCACTGCGGCTCCCTTGCAAGTGGTATACGAGCATTTTGGGGAAGATAGTTCTGTGTAATAAGGTCTGCACTCATTCCCTCTTCCCTGTGCCCAACCAGCCCTCCTGTTATGACTCTAGAATAGATCCACTCACAAAGTGCTCCGATGCGGTCCCAGGCCTGCATTAAGCAACAAACATAACATAGTATGATAGATGATCTTGAATTTTGTCTTGCATTTCGTGTCTCCTTCTGCTTCCTTCAGAGCACTAGGAGAAACAAAGAAAGGGACTTTGGACAAGCGCAAAACCCTTCTGCCCACTCCGTGAATAGGAGAATTGGGAAACTGGGGGTTCATCACTGCTGCAGCTCACACAGGTTTAGCAGAGAGCTGCAAGACCCACCTGGCAGTGATATCCCATGACGCAGTTCACACTCACACACCTGATACTCCTCAGAGACCCATCATCGCAGACAGAGGAATGACGTCTGACCAAGAAGAAAGAGTTGTTGCTTTAATCCTGGTTATTCACTATGGGTATTCCTGCTGAATTAAAAAAAAAATAGAAAATCTCTACCTATGTTTGAGATCCCGGAGCACAGCTTGTGAAGATTTTTAAAGCATTTTGCAGTTATCCAAATAAACAAAAAAACACGCTGAAACAGGCGACATTATTTTTTTTTAATAGTGAGTTTACTAAAGAGTACTTTTGACTGAACACCACTCTTGAAGAGAGTGACCTAGAGAGCGGAGAGAGCAGCAATGCTGTATTCTGATAGAACGTTAACCCTGGTGAAAAATAGACCTTCTTTCTTTAAAAACCTTAGAAGCTTACTATCCCATCATGAGTAGCAGGGTATTATGTGGAGAAGTGTGGCTCAATGGTTAGAGCAGCAGACCCTGATGCAGAGGTGTGGCCCGGACCAGGGTTCAATTCCCGCCTCGGCGGGTCTTGGGCTCAATTTCCCTGGACTCGCCTCAGTGCCTCTTCTAATCATGGGTCTCACTCTGCAACTCTGGGCAATAGCTTGCTTAATCTCCACAATGGCCCCAAAAAGCACTAGGATGCCAGGCCTTCACTTTGGGGGTGCTCAGGAGTGGGCACTTCACAGGGAAAGACCATGAAGGGTTCAACAGCGGTATGTGCACAGTGCCTGAGAGACCCTTTTGGGGGTGTGCGGAGTGCTATATAAATGCACTACATTTACATTTATGTGGGCAGTCTGTTTTTTGGGGCATACAGGAAGACATTCACATTTCAAACACCTGTTAAAATCTGTGGCTAGAAAGTGAGGAGCCCACTAGGGCCTTTATGAATTCTGAGGGAATATCGGAGAAGAAGTAGGATTGCGGGTACGTGATTCTTCCTTCTTAACCGTAGGATTCCCTCTGATATTCATAGAAGGTCGAATGTAAAAGCAATCTATAAAACCTTGCATGTGCAGGAAGAGCCACATATATAAGCAACTAGGTTACAAAGAGGAGCTTGGCCCACACAGTTATCTGTCCTGAAGTAAGAGTCCATACAATAATAATTGGCAAAAGTATAGACTGACTTCCTTGTAAGCAGCCTTTCAAATGTCGGGAATGGGATATTTCTCATCAAAGCTGCAGTAGATGCCTTGCCCCTCGTGGACTGGGCCTTGGCTTAACAGGTAAGGTCCAATTAGCTTTCGCATAACAGGCTATAGTGGAAGGAAAACTCCACCTGGCCCTGGTCTGTTTAGAAGGAGCCAGGCCTGTCCAAACAGCACCACAATTTACAAATACTTGTTTGAGTTTCTGAATATCTTTAGTCTTTTCTAGTGTATGTGTATTCATTTGTTAGTGATGGTGGATTTGAGAAAAATGTAGGCACTGATTACTTTGGAAATCAGATACCGCTTTTGGCAAAAAAAAAAGAATGGCGGGCTCTTATTAAGACTTTGTTACAATGGAAAACTGTTAAGTTTAGTGTTGGGAGACTGGGGTGGAAGATTCTGCCCAACGCTCTTGAAAGCAGATCCGGCCTGGTCAGTAGTCTCCCACTTTGCTGAATGGACATCTGAAGAAGATTCAGACACGACCGTTGGCTAGACCAGTCCTGCAGAATGAGTATCGTCATAGCATTGCTGAGTTTTTACTTGTTGATTACTTTGGGAAGAGGTGGTTTTGGAAGAAAAGAGTACAGAAATTCTCTTGACCATCTCAACACAAGTGTATTTACAAGAAAGTGAGGCTCTGGGAACTTGGAGGTGTATTCAAGACATTCTGTCGATTTCTGCAGTAAACTAGTCTATTTCCGGATGACAGTTAGGAGGAGGGGTTTACCGCTGGTTATGAGAACAAGCACAGAAGCACCATACCTACACCTCCCAAAAACGATTCAGATAGATTTCACAGGCATAGAGGTTGGCACTATGCATCAAATGTTGCTGTTGCCTGGCAGAAGAATTTGCGTGTGTGCAGGCTGAACTATGCAATGCAGGCAGACAATGAACTATGTTCCACAGAGGCCCCTGAGCTCTCACAAGAGTTAGAGTTGGTGATGGCCATCTTGAATTGTTGAGTATAAGTTTTCTTATGTTTCTCACAGCATCCTGGATAGGAAATCAAGCTACTATGTTGCTAGAGCCAGGATCCTAGCTTCATGGATTTAGGGTCAGTGTTAAAATGAAATCTGGATTCAGAGGAGTGTTCTGGAAAACAAGTTGAGGGATAAACAAGCTTGAACATTTTTAATTGAGACTTATTTGGTCAAAGACTTTGAAACTTTGCGTTCCTTTTGAATTCTTTGAACACAGTTCATTATGATGTGTATAAATGGCATGCATTTCATGTGCAAAAACCTCCTCTTTTCTTTTCAGACCCCCGGCTTCAGGGTCTCTGCCTCCGATTTCATTTTTTGAATCTAGTATGCCCGTGGTCCACACATGATCCATTGAACTGGAGGTCCAACATCTTTTGCTGAGCATGTGGCCGTAAGGAGGTAAGTCTTACCCCTGAAGAATGCCTGACAGAAACCCCATGGCAAATTTCAAGTCAATATGTCAGCCCTATGCTGATCCGCCCCAATCAAGCTTTGTGTGATGACCGTCCCTTTCTATCCAGGAAGCCTTCCTTCTTCTTTCTAAGATGAAACTCCAAAAGCCGACTGATAGAGGCTGAAAAGCGCCTGTCTTAAAACAGCCAAAGAGAGGCCCGCTCTAACAATGCCTGCTGATGTCTGACAAGCTTCCTTGCCTAGATGCCCATATTCGCCTCTCTTTCTGCGGCAGGTTTGGAGGGGTAGAACCTGCCGCACTATACCTGCAGATACCACCACAGAACCAGCCTGTATAACTCTCTCTGGATAGTTTAAAAAATAACAGTCGCTCTCACTTCCGTGGTTATTGAGTTTTAAAAATCCCAGACATCGTCACTTCTGGGGTTATTGTCTGGATATGAAGTTCCTCACAGTTCTGTTAAATAGCCTGTGAAAGTATATCAGATCTCGATCAAAGAGGCCCTTCCCTTGAGCCAGGGACTGAGGAGATGCTGAAGAAGAGTCTGAATCTGCGTTTGAATGCAGAAGAAGAGCCTGCGCCGCCTGTGATGGAGAGATTTAGATTTCTAATGCCCTCTGTGATGAGAGCCTCTGTCTAATTCGGCTTTCGAAACCCTACCGAAAGTGACAGAACAGGAGAGGGAGCACCCCTATCAACACAGTGACACACCCACCGCCTTCAGCTTCTCCCTGATCATGACACGGTGGATGTTTCTTTGCCGCGGGCATGCACAGGTAGACCAACTGACCAGCTCAAGAAGGGAAACCAGAAAAGTAATGACTCACATACCTCTCACGTAACATATATATATATGTGTGCGTGTGTGTATATATATATATATATATATAGATAGATAGATAGATAGATAGATAGATAGATAGATAGATAGATAGATAGATAGATAGATAGATATGCTTTATTTGTCGCAAGTTACTGGCCCCTTTCCCCAAAAGTGAGTACACATGTAAAAAATCCATACTTATTTTTAATGGCTTTCTTTAATTTTAGTGCAGGGTTTATATAAAAAGTATTACAGATAGAAAAACATAGTAGCAGTTATATATGAACAGAATGAAAAAAAGATTATTACTGAGAGAGTTGTGAATGCTCACGCTATATCATCACTGCACATTAGCGAAAAATCCCCTAGTGATGGAGGCATAATGCTTGGTGTGAAGAAAACCATAGTAAATCACTACTAATATTCTCACTTTAAAGCCACTATGGCTTTCTCTAAAGGCCACGCATTCACTGAGTATAGGGACACAAAAGCACACAATCAAAATACACAAAACATTTTGCACATACTGTCACACAACAATGAACAAACATGCATATCAGCAATTGCAAATAATTTGGGGACTTGGGCTGCGATGAGCAAATGCACAGTATGAGGCGCTCCTAGGCATATAGAGAAAACACATGACATGAAGAGGAAGAGATGGGTGGTCAAGGGCTTAGGAAGAGGCTGGGAGTCCAGATACACAAGAAGGACTGGCTGCACACCGGTCTCAGCTGACGGGACAGTATCCTCAGGTGCCGAAGGCAATGACATAGGCTGCCCTATCCAATTGTAAGGGCGCGACCTTGAAGGTGACCCAGCTCCTGCTGACAATAAAAGAGACACTCTTAAAGAGGAGGACCCCACACCCCTCTCAAACGTTGAAATGTCTCTCGACGCCGACTGCTGCCTCAGCACTGACTCCGAGTACCCATACCTCTCATAGTCCAAATATGAGACTACCTCGACATTGACTGGTGATCCAAAGGGCCTCTCAAATTCAACACTGATTGCGCCACCCAATGTCGGCAGCGATCGATGTGGACTATGAGACGTCGTCCATGCACCTCCTGCAGAAGGGGTGTTATGGGACGGAGAATGAGTGGAGCCCTTCCCTCGGAGGTCTATGTTGAGGCTGACGGTGATGATCCTCTGACATTCTCTCCCCTCTTGGCCATAAAACGGACACCTTCCTATTACCTCAAACTTCTGGTTGCATCTTCTTCCAACTTACAAAATCCTGAATGGACTGAGAGTCAGGGAGACGGGTCACACACAAACACGGTGCTTGTCACTCCTAGACATCTTTCCTCTGTATATTTATCAAAAAGAGCAGGCATGAAGCCTTTAGGCAGCAGGAATCTGAAAGTCCACAAAGAAAACAGAGTGGAGAAAACATTTTGTATTGCGATAAAAAGCTAAAAAAAAATATATAATGCCCAGACAGGTCGAGTGAAAACCAAAATCCACAAAAATTGGAGTTTCGAGACAAAAAACAAATTTGTAGATGGCAAAGTTTTGTCCAAGATTTTCCTCTGGGAGTGGGAAAGAAACTGGCCGGCCTGTCACTGCAGGGCATGATGGGATAGTGCATCAACATTCTAACCACAAAGAGTGGATTTTTCAGGTGGGGGAGTGAAAGAGACCACTGAAAAATAGAGAGGCAGAAACATGGACCTGAAAGCATCTCTAACATCTTTGTCTGCAGTAACAGCTTAAATGTATTCACACAATTCAAGGCCTAGGCGGACTGCCTAAAGGACGATGCATCCAAAAGATCCCCAGGATTGGTTCAGAGTCATCAACATTCCAATCTCCTTTCGGGGACACTGCTTGTCCACCCAGCAGTCTCCAGAAACTGTGTCCCCAGCTCCACTATACCATAACTCCTGCGCATGGCTTTGGGTCGTGCACAGCAAGATCTGGACAGAGGGCCTTGGCAAAGCTCAGGTCTTTGAGACCCTGTGCCCAGCCATCTATCAATGCTTTTGAAATGAACTCCCACACTTAAATCATACGTTTTTTTTCGAGGGAAGTACAAACATTCGAACAGTAGTCCTTCCGTCAGCATGATCTTTCAGCGCCTGAGAGCAATGATGTTTCCTAACAGTAACGCACAACAGAGAGACAGGTACGGAATGTACCCTGGTGGACGGGCTCACCTTGGGGCATTTGCTTCTGCATTCCACACGTCATCCTGCACAACACCAAGAATTCTAACAATATACTTTACAGCTGGCCTCAGGGCATTAGGAAGACCCAATGCAGTCATAAGTAGAGGCTGTCAAGCTTGACCTACTGGCGCGCAGCTTTCATAACTGTTCAGTTACATGCAGCAGCATGCACACTCAATGACGCTGGAGCAACAGCACACTTTATTAGACATGATACAACAGTTTAGGAGACCCCAGTAAAATACAAAGTGATAATTGACTGGCTTACTAGACTCCATTATCTTTTTATGGAATTCCAAGTTGACAAGGTAGCTTGTCAGCTAAGATCTAAATATTTGGTGAGCGTGCCTAGAGATCTCTGGTGATTATGCACGGAATAAATATCTCATAACATAACATAACATGGCAAAAACCAAGAAGCAGACAAAAGGCCTATGTTTGTCCCACTTTTGTCTACTAGGACCATGTCTTTACTTCTTTTCGGTCTGGTGTCACCTAGACTAGGCATGGATTTGGGTATAGTCCAGCTCTTTAGCACACATGTCGACTTAGTCCATGATATGAGGTTGCCTATCACCCATTCTGTTTTTTCTGCCAACAGCATAAAGCATGACGGAACCTGTAGCACTGGGGACATGGGGCAGTGTCACAGCTTTATTTTTTATAAATGCGGGTACCTCACAGCTGAGCTCTCCTTCACCCATACTGGCACCTCCTACATACAGCGAAAGCACGTTTTACCCTAAGCATCTGGAGATGCTGATTGCAAATTTCTTAATTATATAAACCTATTCTATTATTCAAGCCCATAATTATCAGATGACTCCATGTGATTGTGTCACAATGCTCCTGTACAGGGCTTCCCCATACTGTCCAATGCATTCTGGGACTTATTGTCCATGACTGTATAAGTCATGGATACGTTATTATTGTCATTCTCAGTAACAGTGGGCTAGAACGGGGTGAATGACAGTAGCCCTGGGCACCGTCATGGCAATTGAATATTGCTCCAGGTGGTCAGCGACGAAGTTGTGACCTGTACGTCTCATGACTCCTAAGGCCTTTCAAGGAACAGTTACTGTTCCCAGAGCGGCCCAGAGAGGAAGCTCTGGGGCTTCAGGACACTCATGGGAAGCTCACGATTCTGAACCCTACTGTCCCTCCCTGTGAGGTTCATGGAGCTGGGCATGGAATTTAGCGACAGGCGCAGGGACCGACCACAGATTGTGGGTGCCCAGGTGGCACATATCTTCTGCCAGAAATTGCCTCTGCTACACTATAAGTCAATAAGGAAAATACATTCCCCAAGTATTTTTCCAAAGCTCCCACTTTGAAAATATTGGCATGTATGGTGGTATAGGCATCCGTGCACACTATCTATGTACTTTATAGCCAATTTGTGCTGTGCATGCAATGGGATTGGAGCTATTAAATGCGTTTTTCCACAAGTTAATGGTTGTGCATCATCTTCTGGGGAGAGCTCGGGCCCTGTGCCCCATTGGGCAACACAGATCATTGCGACAGAGATGTTTAGGTCGAGCCTGGGCAGCGCATCCGCTGCTCTGCAAGGCATTTTGTCCTAGAATTTGGGCTTTAAGCACCGCCCATGTTTTCAATTGGCTTCTCTTGCTGTCCTCTGTAAATGCCCGCTTTTCATTGGTGGATAGGCTTACTAGTCCCTCCTTTTGGTCTTTCCTATCCTCCCATGGGGACTGCCCCTGCTACATGTGCTTTACGCTACACATTTTTTCCCGAACTTCAATAGCACTCTTTTTTTGGTTGCCCTGCCTCTGCTCATGTTCCTGCCATGAAACCTTCGTGGCCGCTTACTTCATCTTTTAATGTCCCGTGCCGTTCCCCACACCATCTCACCCCTCCGACAACAATGCATGCCCACCACCCCTCCGAGGTCGCTGATTTTTCCAATTTATATCGGTTGAGGACCGAATCCATTATCATACCTCACTGGGGTTCTTTGCTCTCACCTCTTCTCAAGTGATGATGCACATAGCTGTATTCATAGTAAGGCCTGCAACGGCAGAGTGTTGGTAAAGCTGCCCAATACTGAATCTGGTTAGGTTTGTTTTGGTGCAACAGCTGCTGTAAATATTCAAGCTTTTCTGTACATTTGTACTTGCTGAAATGAACTGTATTTCAATGGTTTGGTCAAAAGCAGACCAATGGCAATCAAACACCTCCAAATATTAGAGGACACGATCATTTACTATTCCATGTCCAGTGTCTGGAATGGATACTTGGAGAACGTATATTTCTGGTCTTCTAACCATAGGTGGGGGCCGAGGTTAACAAGCACTGAAAATGCAATAGGTCTCGCCTTTGATTAAGTTAATGCCATTTGCTTTGCTAATGGTATTGTATAGCAAAGAAAATGGCTTTAACTTAATCAAAGACGAGACCTACTGCATTTTCAATGCTTGTTAGCATGGCTCTTCTGTTTTTGTTTACGTGTGCTAGTCGGGGATCATCGAGGCAGCTCTAGAACACATTTTAAAAAGCGTTCTACTTACGTTTATTATTTAAAGAATGGACTGGTAATTTGAAAAATACCGCTTCAGTAGATTTCCTAATTTTTGTAACAACCGGCACATTAAAAGACTGCGCATACCAGTTGGAAACCGTAGTTATACATCAAATTGAAAGCCTGGAGTTAGTAAATGCAATGAATGATGAAGGACAGAAGCAAATGAAGTATGACCTCTGACCCAAGCTTTCTGTAAGTGGTAGAGAGCTGTGTATCCTATTCTAATGCCTTCATCTCCAGCTCATTCGAACCCGCAGGATCCCGGCTCCTCCACAACCGCGCCTTGTGATGGATATCGCGATCCATCAACGACAGCCAGGCCTCGTGCTAGGAGCGGAAAATGGAATAAGGACAGACTTTCAGTCGGGCCCATTAGCCAGACTGTGCCATTACTAATTATGCTAATTATGGTCGTTAGTGCTGATGATGTCACCTCGTTTTCCAGAAACTCACAGAAGACTCGGTTCTGAATCTGCCCCATCCCCCTTACCCCTGTGTGCGCAGGGTTAAAATCGATGCCGCTAAACGGTTGCCATGCAGCCAGCGCCATCAAGCGCCGACTGACAGGTTCTGATGACGTCACCAGGGCCCTCCCTCTCCTCTAAACTTGCTTGGAATAAATAAAAGGTTTGTTATTTACAATGCCAGTAGCTCAAAGTTTCGACAATGCGAGACCTATTGCATTGCAAATGCTTGTTATTCAAGTACCAGTAATACTGGATTTTTTTTCATCTGCTCGTCTTCCCCGAAGAATAAAAAAATATTTGTCTTTAATTTGTTTTTGTTCCCATTTGTACATATGGTTGTACTTTTATCTTCTCTCGGTTTGTTTTGCGTGAGTCTGGGTGTTGTGTCTGTCTCGGATTGTTTTTTCCAGTTCTTGCTTAAACTGTTTAGCATTTAGAGATTTGGGGCCGCGGCGTAAACGAATATACACCGGCCGTAGTCTGGCTGGTACTGTGACCACCAGGTTCACAGCATGACCCGTCGTTTATCACGAGCGCCTCGTCGCCACACTGCTGCAAGAAAGCTCAGCGGGTCAGTGCACCTGCCGAACAAACTCATGCAGCCTGCAGGAGAATCCCAGAAAGGTCGGGTCGACGTGTTGAGATCAAATGAGAACCTGCGAGATGAGTTTAGCGTCACCTGTTATTTCCAGCAGCAAACACCACATGGCTGTGGCAACAGGTGACGTTAATATGGAATTATCAAAATGAGAGCTTTCAAGAAAAGCTCACCTCCACTTCTCCGTGCAGAAGGTAGCACAGCGGCAAGGCCTGCCTAGTAAATGCTAAAATGTTGCAATCATTAAGGGATCAGCTTATCGTTTTGTTTTTTCAATTAAACCTATAAAATATACTTAGGCAAAAAATGTACCATGCAAAACAATTCCCAATGAAAAAATTAGATGGCCGTAAATTTCTCGGAATCGTTTTTTGCTACAGTAACTGCAGAGCAAGCTGTTGATCACAAAGCGTCCGTCGAACGCCAGTATGTTTTTTGGGAGTAGTTTTAGACGCCAGCGCGTGTTAGTTGCACAGAGCTGCCCCGGGGGTACCGAAGTGCATCTGGGGACTCGGTCCACTCAAAAGACGAGCCAGGAGAAACTTAAGAACAAATGTTACTTACCTGTAAACTGTGGTTCTCCAGTACTGGTGTCTTTCATAGATTCACATGCTTGAATATTCCCCGTCGTCGAAGTGGGAGTCCCACGGTATATATAAAAAGCAATAAGTATCATGTATATATACATATACACATACCTAACCACATAAGAGTATATACATACCCAAATAAACATATATATAGTTCAAATAACATATCAAGTTAAAAATACCATAGGATAGCATTGAGACATAGGAAAGCATAGAGAAAAAGAATCACTTTGCTAACATATCACTGTCACTTTATAGTCCAAACTCCAGCCAATCAGGCGCTAGCACCCTCTAGAACCTTCTCCTCAGAGGCTCAGGCCCTCAGATTTTCGAGCACGAGAGTGACCATAGAGCCGAAAGAGGAGAAGAGAGCCTCTGAGGGGAGGAGGGTGGGTCGCATGTGAATCTATGAAAGACACCAATACTGGAGAACCACAGTTTACAGGTAAGTAACATTTGTTCTTCTCCAGTATTTGGGGTGTCTTTCATAGATTCACATGCTTGAATAGAATAGTAAGCAGTAAACAGTATTCGGCTGACCAAGCCGTATTGATATTGCATGTAATACAAACAATGTATTTAAAGCGCAATAATAATAATAATACCCCAGGAGGAGGGAAGTAGCAGAGGCTCACCTTATTTAAACAGATTTCGTAGAACTGCCTGTCCCACATTCGTGTCTGCTTCGTTAATGGATTCCAGACAGTAGTGCTTCGTAAACGTGTGCCTGCTGGACCACGTAGCTGCCCGGCATATTTGATGGATGGGCACACCAGCGAACAGGGCAGTGGAAGATGACATAGCCCTCGTTGAATGGGCTCTCACTCCCGAAGACAGAGGCTTACCAGCCTTTTGATGGCAAAAAGAGATTGCTGATGAAACCCAACGGGCAATAGTAGGTTTAGTGACAGATTGTCCTTTGCAAGCACGCCCGTAGGCCACAAACAACTGGTCAGATTTGCGAAAGGATTGAGTCCTGCTAATGTAGAATTTTAGACATCTCTTCAAGTCCAGAGAGTGTAAGCTTTGCTCCGCCGGGGTTTGTGGATGCGGGAAAAAAGTCTTTAAGAGCACTGGTTCGTTAAGATGGAAATCGGATGGCACTTTAGGTATAAAAACCGGATTAGTGCGGAGGATGACACAATCCGACCTGAATTGAAGGAACGGAGGCTTTATTGTAAAAGCGTGAATGTCACTGACTCTGCGGGAAGAGGTCAGAGCAAGGAGGAGGGCCACTTTCCAAGTTAAAAATTTGACATCCGCTGAATGGATAGGTTCGAAGGGCGCCTTCATAAGCTGAGCCAGCACGATGTTCAGGCGCCACGTGGGTGGAGGACGCCGAATGGGCGGGAACATGCGGAAGAGACCCTTGAAAAATTGTTGTATGACTCTGGATGAATAGAGAGAGGACGAGCCATCTTGTCGGAAGCGAGATATTGCCGCTAGAAAGACCTTTAAGGTAGAGTGCGATAATCCAGACTGCGCTAGTTGTAGGAAGAACGGCAGAATGTGTTCTGGAGGAGCGTGCACAGGATGAATGTGGGCAGAAGCACACCAATGACAAAATCGCTTCCATTTGAGCTTATACGTTTTCACTGTGGATGGAGCTCTTGCCTTAGCTAACACCTCCCTGCAGGCTGGAGGAATGTTCAAATGAGCAAATTCAAGGTGCTCAGGTTCCAAGCCGACAAGCTGAGAGATCTGGGATTCGGATGGCATATCCGACCATCGTTCATTGTGAGCAGATCCGGCTTCAGGTGGAGAAGGATGGGCTCGCGTTGGGATAGGAGAAGCAACTCCGAAAACCATGCCTGCCGAGGCCACCGTGGAGCTATTAGAAGTACATGGCACGGTTGTTGTCTCATCTTCCGCAGCACTCGTGGAATTAACGGAATCGGCGGAAAAGCGTACGCAAATATCCCGTACCAATTGATCGAAAGGGCATTTCCGCACGACCCTTCGTGGGGAAACCAGCTTGCGTAGGACTGGCATTTTGCATTCTGCGGGGTTGCGAAGAGGTCGATTGTCGGGTGACCCCAAAGGTTGAAGACGAATTCCAGCGTCGGTTGATGTAACTCCCACTCGTGGGTTGATGATGCTGACCGACTGAGTGCATCCGCCAGAGTATTGGAAATGCCGGGCAGATGAATTGCTTGTAACGTCATCTGATGGAGTATGGCCCAACTCCAAATCCTCTGCGCCAGACGGGAGAGCAGTGGAGATCTTGTCCCGCCCTGTTTGTTCAGGTAGTGCATGCACGTGGTGTTGTCCGTCTGAATGAGGACTGACTTCCCTTGGAATTGCAGGCGGAAGGATTTCAACGCCAAGAAAATGGCCATCAGTTCCAGTCTGTTGATGTGCCAGCAACGCTGAGCCGCTGACCATAGGCCCTTGACGGATAGATCTTGAAAATGTGCGCCCCAACCCTCCATGGATGCGTCCGTGGTAAGGACGAGTTCTGGGGTTGACGACAGAAAGGATGTTCCTGCTGCGATGTTGGCAGGACAAGTCCACCAATGCAGCGCTTGAGCCATGCGGGGTGACACCACGACCTGATCGTTGAAGGAACCGGAAACCTGGCGCCACTGCTTGTCTAACTCCTCTTGGATAATGCGACTTTTTAGTCTGCAGAGAGGGATCAAAGCGATGCATGAGGACGCCATTCCCAGAAAGGATTTTAATATGCGGACTGAAACTGACTGCTTTGCTGCGATGGAGCTCGCAAGCTGTTGAATCCGTTCCTGACGTTCTGCTGAAGCGAAGGCCATGGTTGTGCTCGTATTGATACAAGCGCCGAGAAAAGTCTTGCACGTAGTCGGCGTGAGTTGAGATTTTTGTACATTGATCGACAACCCCAGGGACTGAAACAGATCGAGACAGCGCTGGGTATCGAGGGCCGCCTGGTGAGAGGATTGAGCTTTGATGAGGCAATCGTCCAGGTAGGGGTATATCTGAATACCCTCTTGTCGTAAGTGAGCCACCACCGGGGCTAGGAATTTTGTAAAGACCCGCGGAGCTGAGCAGAGTCCGAAGGGTAGGACTTTGAATTGGTAGTCCCTGTGGCCCACTCGAAACCGTAGGTATTTCCTGTGGCGCGGTAGAATGGGCACATGGAAATATGCGTCCTGCAGATCGATCGTTGTCATGTAATCCTCCTGAGAAAAGAATTGGAGGATGTCCTTCAATGTGAGCATCCGAAAGGACTGAGTCTTGAGAAATTTGTTGAGCAATCTGAGATCGAGGATCGGACGCCATTCCCCTGATTTCTTTAGTATGAGAAAAAAACGGGAATAGAATCCCAACCCTCTTTGATATTTCGGAACCACTTCGATGGCACCCTTGTTTAACATTATTTGGATTTGTTTGAAAAGTTCTCTGAGATGGGCGGGTGGTGGCCCGGATGGAGGTGTGCGTGGAGGAACCTTCACAAACTCTAGGGCGTGGCCCCTTGAAATTATATCCAGGACCCAGCGGTCCGAAGTGATTAAGGACCAGGTTGAAAAGAACTGGGAGATTTTTCCTCCAACAAGAACTAGAGGACAACTGGGAAAAGGAAGTTCTTTCCGTACAGAGTCACTGCTTCTTGGTTGAATTTCCTCTGTAATTCGACTTTCCTCTGTATGACTTGCTAGTTTGCTGTCTGTAGGACTGCTGCGGTTGTGAATAGTACCGCTGTTGCCCCTGATTGTACGAGCGGTATTGGGACGAGGAGCCACGAAAGGATGATGATGAGGAGGTGCCGCGGCCGCGCGCACCTCGAAAGGGCTGCTTCTTAAACTGTAGAGTGCCGAGGGAACGAGCCGTATCCGTATCCTTTTTAATGGTTTGCAAGGCATCTTCTACATGCTGGCCGAATAATGACTCCCCGTCATATGGCATGTCCAAAATCTTAGCCTGGACCTCTTGCCGAAAAGAGGTTGACCGAAGCCAGCCCTGTCTTCTTAGGACGGCTGCTCCCGCCAATTGGCGAAAACCGGTGGATGCGATGTCAACAGAGCAGTCAATGATCTCGGATGACGCCCTTTCTCCCTCTTGCAGGATTTTCTGAGCTTCCGCTCTTGAATCCTCCGGTATAAGTTTGACCAATGCAGCCATGTCCGACCACATCTGTCTATCATAACGGCCGAGGATAGCCAAGGAATTCGCAGCCCGGACCGTTGTTGACGCCATGGTTGAAAACTTCTTGCCTATAGCATCCAGGCGACGGCCGTCGCGGTCCGGAGGCGCCGACATTGGAGATGATGGATTCTTGGAGCGGCGCTGTGCCGCTTGTGTGATCACTGAGTCCGGCTTAGGTTGAGACACCAAGCAGGCTGGGGAAGAATCCGGAGCTTTATATTTTTTCTCCAGGCGTGGGAGCACCGCCGGAATAGAATTAGGTGTCTTCATTAATTTTAGGCCTTCATTCCATATGAAGTCTATGATTGGCACAGCTCGTACTTGTTTCTGAGGCTGGGACTTGAAGTCATATAAGAAACAGTCCTCTTCCCTAACCACCATGGGAAGGTGAAAGCGTTGTGCTGCTCTCTCCATCAGCTGATGGAACCCTGTTATGTCGACAGGTGGCGAGTTGACTGGTGACCTTGGCGGTGATGCGGGCGAATTGATTTGGTAATCATCCCAGTCCGCCATAGTGTCGTCCTCTGGGAGCTCGCCGTCTTCCGTATCCGGATTGTCCATATTATCATCCTCTGCATTGAAAGGCAGTGCAGGTGTGGAGGGCGTGGGTATCGTTGGCAATATAGGAGGTGGAACCTCAGATGGCGCTTCACGTGGTGTATTTTGAGGGGATGCTGGAAAACGACGATTATAGTCTTCCAACATATACTGGAGGTTGGAAACAAGCTGCACAGGAAGCTGCATCATAGGAACCGGAGCAGAGGTATTTTGCTCTTCTTCCTGTTCATAAAATTCATCCTCCTCAGACTCTTGGCATTTTATATGGAGCTCCGAAGGACTATGAGCATCCCGAAAAAGAGACTGATCGCCTTCATCCGAATCGTCCTCATCCCCTGAGGGAAATAGTTGACGAGGTGGCCGTGGTCCAGGTGGTAACATAACTGGGTCTAGCATGGCCTTACGACGAAGCATTAAGGAGCTGTCCACAGACCCCGGTGCTGGTGTTGACATTGGCACCAATGGCATTGTCGCAAAATTTGACCCTACCGTCGTCGAGGCGACCGTCGACGAAGCAATCGTCGACGGAGCTGCCGTCGACGAGGTTGTTGCCGTCGACGGGACTGTCGTCGACGGGGTGGCTGCCGTCGACGGGGTGGCTGTCGTCGACGGTGTGGCTGTCGTCGACGGTGTGGCTGTCGTCGACGAGGCTGTCGTCGACGAGGCTGTCGTCGACGAGGAAGATTTCCTCTTCTTCTTTTTACCCATCGTCGACGGAGTTGTGGACGTCGACGGAAGCGCCAGCTTCCCAGTCGTCGACGAAGAAGTGAGTGGTATCGTCGACGAGACAGTTCTAAGAGACACACATACTATCGTCGACGGAGAAGACGTCGACGAAGTCAGTGTCGTCGACGAAGGATATCTACTCGATACCGTCGTCACCGTCGTCGACGAGGCTGATGAAGTAGCCGATCTCGTCGACGGAGGGGCCGTCGACGGGCCCGTCGACGGTTTTGAAAGTTTCTGACTGGAAACATGTGCTGACGGAGTCACAGACGCCTGAGAGCTACGTCTCGGGGGCGCAGACGTGGAGACAGAGACTTTGCCTGTAGACACTTCCTCAAGGTGAAGTCTCTTCTTTTTCAGAAAAGGAGATGGCAAGTCCTGGACACTTCCACGCTTTGAGGAGACTCCTGTTTTGACAGAGGCTACACTTTCCACCTCAGAAAGTGGGTTGTCTGTGTCCTTTAGTTTTTGAAGCCATATTAAAAGGCGACCTTCTCTATCTTTCAAAGTTTTGTGAGAGAAAGTTCTGCAGATCTTACAATTAGCCACCTTATGATCAGGATACAGACAATAAATACATTTCTCATGGGGATCCTCAGAGAAAAGTCTTGACTTTCCGCAAGATGAACAAGGACGGAAAAGAGATTTCTTACTTGCAGACATGATGAGAGATAAAAAACCTCAAACCAGATGAAGAACTGAGCAGAGCTCAGGGAGACTCCCTTCACACGACGTGCGGTAGAAAATCTGAGGGCCTGAGCCTCTGAGGAGAAGGTTCTAGAGGGTGCTAGCGCCTGATTGGCTGGAGTTTGGACTATAAAGTGACAGTGATATGTTAGCAAAGTGATTCTTTTTCTCTATGCTTTCCTATGTCTCAATGCTATCCTATGGTATTTTTAACTTGATATGTTATTTGAACTATATATATGTTTATTTGGGTATGTATATACTCTTATGTGGTTAGGTATGTGTATATGTATATATACATGATACTTATTGCTTTTTATATATACCGTGGGACTCCCACTTCGACGACGGGGAATATTCAAGCATGTGAATCTATGAAAGACACCCCAAATACTGGAGAATTTGCTTTATGCATTTATTGGATACCCTTTTATATTATAGTATTTTCAGAGCGACAAAAAGGCAGAAAGAGGGATGGACAGAACCATCGACAGACACACAAGCACGTGGTTAGATAGCCAGACAGACAGACAGTGTCAGATAGATAGCCAGACAGACAGTGTCAGACAGACAGACAGAGTCAGACAGACAGAGTCAGACAGACAGAGTCAGACAGACAGACAGAGTCAGACAGACAGAGTCAGACAGAGTCAGACAGACAGACAGAGTCAGACAGACAGTGTCAGACAGACAGAGTCAGACAGACAGAATCAGACAGACAGAGTCAGACAAGCCAGAATGACAGACAGAGTCAGTCAGACAGAGTGACAGACAGAGTCAGTCAGTCAGAGTGACAGCCAGTCAGTCAGTCAGAGTGACAGACAGAGTCAGTCAGTCAGAGTGGCAGACCGAGTCAGTCAGTCAGAGTGACAGACAGTCAGTCACACAGAGTGACAGAGTCAGTCAGTCAGACAGAGTGACTCAGTCTGTCAGACAGAGTGACAGACAGAGTCAGTCAGACAGAGTGACAGAGCCAGTCAGTCAGAGTGACAGACAGTCAGTCAGACAGAGTGACAGAGTCAGTCAGACAGAGTGACAGACAGAGTCAGTCAGACAGACAGAGTCAGTCAGACAGACAGAATCAGACAGACAGAGTCAGACACACAGAGTCAGACAGAGTCAGAGAGAGTCAGACAGACAGAGTCAGTCAGACAGACAGAGTCAGTCAGACAGACAGTGTCAGACAGACAGACAGAGTCAGTCAGACAGACAGAGTAAGACAGACAGAGTCAGTCAGACAGACAGTGTCAGACAGACAGACAGTGTCAGACAGTGTCAGACAGACAGACAGAGTCAGTCAGACAGACAGACAGTGTCAGACAGACAGACAGACAGTTTTCTACTGATAGAGCGGCCCCCTCTTACCCGAACACCGGGCCAGCCACCAACTGAAAGGAATTCCACAGCAAAGCCCCGGACCCTTGAAGGTTCCGTTCTCAGATATTTCTCACCATTCCGTGAGGGGTTCTGCGGGCTCTGGTGCCAGACCCCGATAAATCGAGCTCTGAGCCATTGGGCTTGGGCGGGGGCACTGAGGGGCTCTGGGCCAGAACCAGAAGGTGAATTATACTTTGAAGGTTGTCTGCGTGAGAATTATTGTCTCACGTTTGAAAATCTCGCAAAATGCAAGTTATATGTACTCAATAGTTATCTGCTTGAAAAGTGTTCTTGAAATATGGCCTGTTCCACAAAAAGCACGTGATGTAGTTGCTGAATGTATTGGGCGGTCATCTTTATGTAAATTATATTTGAAGTGTGACATCGGGCACAAAAGTCACATGACAAAACTGCTTAGCAGCGACCTGCATTTAATTGGAACTTCCTGAGAGAGCCCCATGATTGATTGGAAGGAAGGCGGGAGGGACAGCAGAGAGACTAGGGTGGAGGAGCTGGGAAAAGAGACGAGAGGGAGAACAAAACAAGCCTCGATCTCTTGTCTTTGTGGGGCCATGTGTTTAAACACATGACCCCATAAAGATAAGAAAACGTTTGCGATGGGAGGAAAGCAGACGAGCCCGTCCAAGTGGGCCGCCTGAAAAAGACAAAGGGAGGTAACATGGAAAGCTCTTTTCCAATGGCTGGCCACCGTTTAGCATAAACGGTGACGCCAGCCAATGGAAAAGAGGGGCGGGGCTTAAAGCCCTTTACTGAAACTCCTCAAAATCATTAAATCTCGCCGAGCGAGCTGCGCATGTGCGCAGCCACGCTAGCCGAGACCTAAAAATATGGGCATCTTGCAGCGCATACGTGTATCGCACCAGATATTGCAGTAGAAGAGGTAGGACAATAAAAGATGCGTAAGCGGCTCTACTAAACAGACTTCACATGCTGTCAGAAAGTGTAAGGTGGGTGAGACCGCCGAAAATTCACATCCCCATTACATAAATTAGACCAGCGGTACTCAAAGTACGGGCCAGTTGCGGCCCGCCAGCCCTTTCCATGCGGCCCTCGTGTTAAACAACAGACAGTTGGCAATCAACTGCAATTCCGCCTGTTGTTAATCCTCGGGGACCGCATTCACTGGGTAAGGGATGAAAGAGGCCTGCGCAAAACCAGTGCCTCACAAGCAGAGGCGTAACTAGAGCCAAATTTCGGCGGGGGGGTGTGGGGGGGCTTGAATCTTTAAGCTATAGCCAGAGTGGAGCTGATTTCGGGGGAGGGGGGGCTGAATCTTTAAGCAATAGGCAGAGTGGCGCTGCAGGGCCTCTTAGAAGGGGTGAAACAGCGAGGCCTCATTAACATGCAAATGGTCTTTTAAAGACCTGTGAAGTGCTCGGGTGCGGCTGTGGCCCGGGAAGCTGTCTCATCCCGAGCTGCCACACAGGTGGTTAAATGATTGTAAATAGATATTCCTTCTTGCCACATACTGCTCCAAGCAAAGATGTGAATAAACATGAGAAATGACGCATAGTTTAATTGTCCACTGATGTTGCTGGACTGTGCTTGTTTTCCATTTTCCAAAAATAAATGACAGTAAAATATTTTTAACGTACGTTTGGCCCATATTCAGGGGGCTTGTATTTGTGGGCTGGCAACTGCCAAAGATCACCGATGACGCCAAAAATCAGCACACAGAATCTAATCTTCAACCAGTTACCACTTACAAGACAGCATGGCCTGTAGAACTTGGCGGATTTTAGAATGGGTGCATGTTTAATTTTCGTCACAAGGACAATGAGTTCTCAGACAGAGAGCGGCAGAGAGATGTAGAAGACGGAGGGAGAGGGAGGGAGGGAGACAGGGAGCGAGACAGAGGGGGGGAGACAGAGAGAAGGAACAGAGGGAGAGAGAGGGAGGGAGACAGCGAGAGGGAGGGAGAGAGAGAGAGAGACCGAGAGGGTGGGAGAGAGGGAGGGAGACAGAGGGGGAGGGAGACAGAGGGACACAGAGGGAGACAGAGAGACAGAAAGAGGGAGACAGGGAGAGAGAGAGGGAGACAGGGAGAGAGAGAGGGAGACAGGGAGAGAGAGGGGGAGACAGGGAGAGAGAGAGGGAGACAGGGAGAGAGAGGGAGACAAAGGGAGGGAGACAGAGGGAGACAAAGGGAGGGAGACAGAGGGAGACGGAGACAGAGGGAGACGGAGACAGAGGGAGACAGAGAGAGAGAGGGAGACCGGGAGAGAGAGAGTGAGACCGGGAGAGAGAGAGTCCCTGTTTGGCAGTATGTCGTATGACCAAATGGGCTGCTCTATATGAGACAGCACGTTGCGTACGATATACTGCCAAACAAGGACTCGGGGAACTTTCATTCGCATACTACTGACTGTGTGAGCCTCTGAGGAAGAGAGTCATCGAAACGCGTCGGGCTCAGTCAGGTGTGAATAATTATAGGCAAGCGCGACGAACCATACCTAATAAAAGCTTGTGAGGAAAAGCAGCTTGTGTTCAAGTGCGGTTCTTCTGATGGACAAATCCCCAATGAACTGTATACATATGTGTGTGTGTATGCTGAGTCTGGCGGCTCAGTGGACGAATGCGTCCGCTGCAGGGGTCTGTGTTCAACCTCGTGGTCAGTTGTTTTTTGTTGCTCTAGCCCCGCCCCCTCCACCGGTGCGGCCCTCGGCCACAAACCACACTGTAAATGTGGCCCCCGAGAGAAAGTTTGTGAGTACCCCTGAATTAGACCGTCTTACTTATCAGGATGGACGGACTACACTTACCAGAATACACTGGGGCATAACAGCACAAATGGGTTGAAAATGAATCCCTTTCTTTTCCAACTACGACCTTTGGGCTCTCAGTGATTGGACGCCTGTGTGATAAGGCGGTGGGGGGTTGCTGGTCCTCATGCCCGTTGTGAAAGCCTATCGTGTTGGTATGTTGTCTCCCTCCCCCACTCTCTGCGCTGAATCATGCTTGCTGGCCTCTTTCACAGCCCCTGTGCTCAGTGATGACCTCAGGCAAAGCAACAGTACAAAAACTGTACTCTCTGGAACCTAAAACTAACACAACAGAGTCACCCAGCACAACAGAAGGACAACAGCTGTAATGTTGTGTTGGTCGTTATTTTATGTTGACAATTTCTGCAACGCATATGTCCCCTTGATGTTGCATTTGCTATGCCTCTGCTTAATTCCCCAACATATTCTGTGATATGTGCCTAGGCACACAGTGTGACATCACTTTAGTAACCCAAGACACAGCCGTGGAAAACAATATTCAGGGGGATTCTTTCAGTGTGCAAGTGGCAAGCAAACCATAACTGATTGTTGGAAATAAAAAACAATGAGAGCTTACATGTTCATTGAAATAAAATCATCAAGAACCAGATACTCTCTGGCAAAGCATTGCTACAACTTCTGTATTCGTTTTTAGGTCTCCAGTATTTGAAAGTGCAACCTGTCTGCTTGTGAAAGACCTATTGTTAATTTACAGTGAGCTCAGAGCCCATCCATTGCTTGCCATCGTTTGGCTATATTGTCACTATCATTAACTTGCTTTTTATTTGTTGCTTTGTGTGGGTTTCCCTTACTCTTATGTGTTTGTTCTTCCTCTGGCGCACAGCCTCTTTAGTTATGTCCTTGCATTGCTTACTGTTTGAAAATACACTTTCCTCTTTTTGTCCACTCTATTAGGCTGCGTGTATTTTCCAGCTATCTCCCTTGTGTACTTCTTTCCTCTTCCTCTGTAACAGCACGGACTGCATCAGTTTGAGCTTCATAAAACTTATAGAGTGCAAAAATAGGGAAAGGCAATTTTGGGTCATTAAAAATTGCATTTCTATTAAGTGTTATAGTACATTATGTATTTACAACGCCAATAGCTCTAAGTTTAACAAATACGAGACCGATTGCATTGCAAATGCTTGTTATCATTTGAGACTAATACACTGTATCTTCCTTTAACTGCTAATGCCTCAGCAGCTCACCAACAAGCCGACTTTGTGCGTTAAATGCTCAGTTGATATCAATTGTGATCTGCAGCTCACAAGTCTGAATCCGGGCAAGGCTGACCCTTCCTGGCATCCTTGCAGTAGTGAGTTCCACTAACCAGGTAACAGCAACACCTCTTACGTACAGTGCTTAAAAATGACAATCGAGCAGTGTGGAGCTTAGTGTACCGACACAGTATTACTGGAGGTAAAGACAGTTGCTGTGTCTAGGCTCGACTACCGTGATGGGACACACCTTCCTACCCGCTGAAACTTTGACCTACGCAGTTCACTTCATATTTGATATCAAAACATTGAACGAGTGCCCGTTTACCTCCCAAATAGGTTCACACCACATAAATAACATGTATGGAACATATATATATGTGCACACCATGTTGCACAGACAGAACGTTTCTGCACTGGTTGTCGGTAAATCAATGTATCCAATTCAAAATCTTTCCCAATTTATGACCAGTAGGGTGACCACCTCTTTGGCATTACACTATTTATTTATTTTATAGTTTTATAGAGCGCAAACCAGACCCGTGAGGGTATCAGAGCGCGTTAGAGGATTAAGGGTGGTAGACAAAGCATTGGGAAGGGAGGGATCAATTGGGTAAAATAGGGGCACTGTTTCCAGTCCTGAACATTCATGAACTTTACAGAGACAGTGAGCTCTCTGAGTCTGCGGTGAGTTTGCAGACACACAAGAGATCAGTGAGTCTGTCCTGAGGATACAGGTCCAGGCCTCGAAAAATGTACATGCCCACTTGCTACGGCGATTCAGATTTTATCAGGGCCAGAGCTCGAGTTGGCAAAGAACAGGAATTCCATTTATTCAGAAAGTGAATGAGCAATAAAGTAGCCTTTCAATCTTGTTTTTATCTTATCACATTTGTTGTGCATTCAAAGACAAAGGTCAAATGTCAGCTTAAGTCTTCTTAAAAACTGCTGCTTATTTTATCCTGAAATTTGGTGTTTATTTTTTTTTCTCTGACTGTAGTTAGATGAAGTTTTAAAGTGAATTGTTTGACAATCGTGCTGGTGTACAAAAAGCGTGAAATAAAAGCCAGTAGGATGTCATTTTTTTTTATCTAACACTCAACCTTTAAACAGCTTGTAAATGATTTTATTAGGATCATGACCAGTGCTTTAAATGGGCTGGTACTCATCGGTACTGAGTACCTGCACTTTTTAGGGCAAGCCTAGCGCAGTGCGCATGCCCTGCTCTATGGGAGGCTTTTTGTGAGCACTCCAAACTTCTCTGTGTGAGTGTGACTCCGCCCACACATTTGATTGGCCTTTGCGTGTGGCTCTCAATAATGAAGGCAAGCAAATGGCCAAAGGTGGGTGCATGTCCTACCTCTTCTTCAAATGTTCACTGCCACGGCGTTTGGATCTCGGGAGCGAGCAGCTGCGCGCAGGGTGCAGCTGCATTCCTCGTCAATTTGTGGATCATGTTACTAAATAAACACAGCGTGATCGCTTTCACTTTTGTGGCCGCGCTAGTTTTTTTCACTCCCCACCTCTCCTCTCTGACCATGCCTCCGTCCTCCCGCCCCCGCTCCCGCAGCCTCTAGTCCGTTTCTTCCCACTCCTCCACTCTGTTTTCCTAAACCCTCCCTGTACAGCTTTCCTCTCTCTTTCTCCCCGTCTCTGCTTACCTTTTTCCTCTGCACAGCCTCCCTTCGTACCCCCATCCTTTTCACCCACGCTCTTTCACCGCTTTGACTTTCCTCTGACAATTCGCGCTCCCCGCCCACCATTCCTCTCTCAGTTTCCATCCATAGCCTCTCCTCCCTCTCGAACTGCTGGTAGCTCAAGTCTTGAACTCCCGCAGGCGGGAGGGCTGGAGGCTCACTGCAATTCAGTGCAGGGGGTCACCTCCAAGACAACAGAGGCTGCTCTCACCTAGAGGTTGTGGTGCCTGAGACCATGCAGACTGCTCTTAACTCCAAGGAAGCTCAAGAGCCTTTGAGAGACCAACAACTTCAATCCACAAGCCTCCGGTGGTTCCGTGGGTCTGATTGTTAGTTGTACATACTGTGGGAGAGAATCATTTTCAGTCTAACAGAAGTTTGTTATCCACCAAGCATCAAATTAATGTTGCAGCTAAAGTGATAGGAAGTGGGTTGTTTGTTATTGTTTTTGATTCCGAACTTTTATGGAGCACGATTTTCCATGTCGCAGAGATAGTGCAGACTTCCGTTGTGCGCAATACATTATTCTGCAGTTTATGTCTATTGTGTGCAGTCCAGGTGGGAAAGCAACATGTCAGGTTCATTGTGTTAGTGCAGTGGAGAACCCTCTGACAATCGGGTGTCGTTTCCCAGCAGCGCAGGGCGCTGCTTGCACTTTGCTTCATCTTCCCAGCTCGCCCCAACAACACTTCCCACCCTGGACTCTGCATTTAAATAGCCGCAGGCGTTTCCAGGGAGGGCGGCAGCTCTCACTGCTATTGTGCTTTGCACACCACAAACTGGGTAAAAGTGAATTTAATGCAGTGTTAGCAGCACAACACCTTCTTCATCTCTCCCTACAGCTTGCATGTTCAGACAGCCTGTGCCCGTCCACCTACGTAATTAACTTTTATGCCCCTTTATTACTTACTTAAATAATATTGCTTTTGTGTTTTCCCCCATTACAACAAAATATAATCAATATCTGGCTATAATATCAATGCAGCACATTATAAATGGAGTGCTGTTATTGCTCCATTGCTGTTTCTGAAAATATGCACTTATAAGGCCTCAAAAGCGAGACCTATTGGCTATGCCAATGCTTGTTTTAGTTTTTTCCCCCTTATGTGCTGGGACTTCTCCTCAGACAAGGAGAGTACCGGTCTTCATAGGGGCTTGTCTTTGATGAAGTTGGTGCTGCGCTCCGGAACTCCTTCCTTGGCAGCACATTATGCGCATCCGGTACGGGCTAACGGCTAAGAGTGCCGTTCAAGCTGAGCTGAAGCCTTGGCTGAGCTGACGCAAAAGCGACAAAATAGCAGCAGTTATGAGAGGAGGAGCATGACTGCAGGGTGTTTCCTTTATCTTTCAGAAGCGGTAATAAGGGGAGTACAAAACCTAATGAGCATGGGGGTGGGACCACTGTTGAGGGCAATAAAGCTTTTTAGGATGCCCATATTTTTAAATGCCCGCAAGTCTGTTGTTGTCAGCAATTTAAATTAAAGCTATTTGCATGGAAGGAAATGTACATTTCTGCCCTCTCCACAAATTTCCCAAAATAAACTCAATGAAAAATGACATAAACTGCAAAGTAAATGTTTTTTAATGTTTTACAAGAGGCAACTACTTGCTTCGGATGGAAAACCAGATCTAAACCAATTGGGACAGGAGGCTTGATGGAAGATGTTGACACTTTCATACAGTTCTGGATTTTAGATGGCAAACCTTTGCATTTTAGGATTTGCAGTTTCTTTTTCTCATTCTAAGTAAGAGATTTTTCTAAATCCCAGCATGCAAAGCATGTATTGCAAAAATCAGGAACAGATTGAATATGTCACATAGCAAGGTGACACTTGGGAACTACCAAGACCCTACTCGCATATTTTGTGAGAGTCTATACTCATCATGCACAAAACAAATATCAACGATAAAGAACGTGGTACTTACCGGTAACTTTTGTTCTCCATTATTGGTGTCTTTCATAGTTTAAAATGCTTGAATCATTCCCCATTGTCGAAGTTGGAGTCCCACGGTATCATAGTAAGCAGTATGTATCAATGTAATAGGCTGTAAAGGGAATGTAAAGTACAGCTTAATAGCCTATCTATGTCCTTTTTTTTTTTAAAAAGGACCAAAGTTGAAAATGACCAATCAGACGACAGCACCCTTAGAACACTCCCAACAGAGGAATCTTCTCTCAGATTTTTCAAGCACTAGTGGGATAGTACAAACTGGCCAAGAAGGAGAGCCTCTAAGGGAAGGAGGGAGAGTCGCATGTGAATCTATGAAAGATGCCAATACTGGAGAACAGGAGTTCCTGGTAAGTAACAAGTTCTTTCTCCAGTTTTGGGTAACCTTTCATAGATTCATGTGCTTGAATCAGAATAGCTAACAGTGCAATACATTACCAATAAAATAACACATGATTATGACAGTGGATGGTGGGCACAACATTATACATTGTATAGTAACAGGCTTACCTTATTGGAAAAGATGCTGAAGTACCACTTGGCCCATGGCTATATCAGTGCTCAGAGACAAATCCAGACAATAGTGCTGGATGAAAGTCTGTCTGCTCTTCCAGGTTGCAGCAAGGCATATACTTTTGATGGGCACCCCAGCAAATAAAGCCACAGTTATAGCAACTGTTCTCGTAGAGTGTGCTTTAATCTTCTGTCTTAAAGGCCTGCCTGCCTTAGAATGACAGAACTGAATGGCTGTTGAAATCCATTTTGCTATGGTGGGCTTGAACAGTGGTCCACCTTTGTTATTGTAGCCATAGGCCACAAAATGTTGATCAGTAGTACGAATATGCTTTGTGCGATGCAAGTAAAACTTTAAACATCTCTTGACAGCAAGTATGAGTATGAAGACTTGCTTCTGCTGGTGTGTGACGATTGGGAAAGAAAGTCTTTAGCATAAGTGGTTTATTGAGATGAAAGTCAGTGGGAACCTTTGGTATGAACTTGGGATGAGTCTGAAGAATTACCACGGTGTCTTTGAATTGTAAGAAAGGTCCCTTAATAGTGAACGCTTGAAGTTCACCTGCTCTTCTAGCAGAAGTAAGAGCTAGTAGCAACGCCACTTTCCAAGAAAGAAACTTCAGTTCAGCCCAATGGATAGGCTCAAATTGACTTTTAATCAGTATGAATTATACGATGTTAAGCTGCCATGCAGGTGGTGGTGACTTTTTTGGAGGATATGCTTTAAGGAATTGGACGATTAATCTGTGAGACCACAAGGAAGGAGATCTCAAAGTTTGACTGTACCTGGAAATAGCATCCAGATGCACTTTAACAGAGGAATGTGCTAGACCGGATTTGGCTAGAGATAGCAAATGTGGTGACACCTGCTCAGGAGGCGATGTGATAGGATGTACGTTAGATTTCTTGCACCAAAGACAAAATCATTTCCATTTGAAGCAATATATTTTGCTTGAATACTACTACAATCCTCTGGAATGGCTAGGTGCTGAAGCTCATGGTGCTCAGGATCCAGGCTAATAAATGAAAAGAAATCGGGTCTGGAAGAAGGACCTGATGTCTGCTCATCAACAACAAGTCTACTTGGGGCTTGAGTTGAATGTGGTTGTTCCCGGACAACATGAGGAGCTCTGTAAACACTGTTGTCTGGGCCATCGTAGAGTGATGAGTATTAACTTCAATGGTTCCCTTTTCATTTTCCTGAGAACCATGGAAATAAGTGGGATCAGGGAAAAAATGTGTAGACATACATTTCGGACCATTGCATTGAAAGAGCATTACCCCAGGATCCGTTTTGAGGGTACCTGCTGGCGTAAAACCATAAGAAAACAAGTTACTTACCTGTAACTGTGGTTCTCCAGTATTGGAAGCTTTCATAGATTCAAATGCCTGAATCATTCCCCGTCGTTGAGATGGTACATAAAAAAGCAATGCTTAGATAAGTACAAAACAGAAAAGAGGCCTAGGCCCATTTCCATTTTGCAACCCATAACTCTCATTATGTAAAAGAGACCAAAATTGTCCCTGAACCAATCAGAACCTCTCACCCTCTAGAACACTCCTGAGAGAACCTTTTGCCCCTCAGATTTTCGAGCACTTGTGCCAAGATAACTTTTGTGCCAAAAATCCAAAGGTGAGCCTCTCAGGGGTGGAGGGTGGCTCACATGTGAATCTATGAAAGCTTCCAATACTGGAGAACTAAAGGTACAGGTAAGTAACTTGTTTTCTTACTCCAGTATTGGAGCTTTCATAGATTCACATGCCTGAATCAGAATAGCGAGCAGTACAACAGCACATTTTATTGTGCATAAACCTGACCTCAGCCAGCATTTGGACTGAAACTGCACTTTATATATATCTTTATATATATCTTTATTTATATATATCGATTTTCAAACTTGCAGATATCACACAGTATTGAGATAACTTTCGATATCAAAATAATGATGTATATCACTCTTAACATATGACATGATAAAAAATCACAATAAAATGTGAATATGTAACAAATAAAGGAAGGAGGGATGAGAAAGAGAGCTCACCGTTACTGGAAAAGGTTTATCAGTACCGCTTGTCCCACTGCCACATCCCTCTCAGCGGCTGCATCCAGGCAGTAATGTCAGGTGAAGGTGTGCGTACTCTTCCAGGTAGCCACCCTGCAGATATCCTGGACAGGTACTCCAGCAAACAAAGCAGTGGAAGTGAACACTGCTCTCATAGAATGAGCACAAACTTGTGCATTCAACGGCTTCCCAGCCGCCAGATGACAATATTGTATTGCACTGGAAATCCATCGGGCAATTCCTCTTTTGGATAGAGGAAAATCCTTCCTGGGTGCACTAAAAGATACAAAAAGTTGGGAAGACTTGCGGAAAGGTTTTGTTTTTTGTAAATAGAACTTGAGACAGCGCTGGACATCTAGTGAATGGAGAGCTCTTTCTGCCGCCGTAGTCGGTTGTGGAAAAAATCTTTTAAGAATTAGCGGCTCTTTCAAATGAAAGTCTGATGGCACCTTGGGTATGAATTTCGGATTAGTTCTGAGTACAATCTGGTCCTCCTTAAACTGCAAGAAAGGTTTTTGTATAGTGAGAGCCTGTATCTCTCCAACAATTCTGGCCAAATTGAGTGCAATGAGCAGAGCTACCTTCCACAATAGGAATTTGAGATCCGCCCTGTGAATGGGTTCGAAGGGCTGCTTCATTAATTGGGACAACACAATGTTCAGCTGCCAGAAAGGTGGTGGAGGCTTTATTGGAGGAAAGGTTCGAAATAACCCCTTCATGAATTGTTTGATGATTCTTTCAGACCACAACAATGGTCCAGAGGAAGTTCTTCTGTAACGTGATAAAGCGGCTAGATGCACTTTAATAGATGCATGAGCTAAACCAGATTTTGCCAAGAGCAGAATATATGGGATATTCTCATGAGCTGCCGACCTCAGAGGATGAATATTAGCCTCCTGGCACCATAGACAGAACCTTTTCCATTTCATCCTGTATGTTTTGTTTGTACTCTCTGCTCTGGCCTTTGACAAGATATCTTTGCATTCCGATGAAATATTTAAATGTTGAAATTCACAGTGTTCAGGAGCCAAGCAGCTAAACGTAGTGATTTCGGATCTGGATGTAGTACTTGTCCCTGGGACATCGTCAAGATCGAAAGTATCGGTTGGAGGCAAATCGGGTGAGCCTCCTACAGTAGAAGAAGCTCCGTGAACCAGTGTTGTCTGGGCCACCATGGAGCTATCAGGATCATTCTGCACGGTTCTCTCTTGATCTTTGTAAGAATGTGTGGCAGGAGGGGAATCGGAGGAAAGGCGTAGGCAAAGACACCTGACCATGCCATCAAAAACGCATTCCCCCAAGATCCCCGTTGGTGAAGCCAACTGGCGAAGAACCGGCATTTTTTGCTCTGAGCTGTTGCGAAGAGGTCCACTGTCGGTTCTCCGCATCTTAGGAAGATGCCTTCTAGGATATCCTGATTGATCTCCCACTCATGGCAGGTTGATTTGAGCCTGCTCAGAGTGTCCGCCTTGACATTCTGATCCCCTGGAAGATGTTCCACTTTTAGGGATATTCCATTTTGAACAGCCCATTCCCATATTTTCTGGGCTTCCTGAGACAGGGAGAGTGATCTCGTACCGCCCTGTTTGTTGAGATAATGCATTGCTGTTGTGTTGTCTGTCCTGATTAGTACAGCCGATCCCTGTATTCTCGGCAGGAAAGCCAGCAATGCTAATCCCACTGCCCTGAGTTCTAGTAAATTGATGTGAAGTTGCTGCTCCTGTAACTTCCAACGACCACTGACCTGAAGGTCTTGAAGGTCTTGAAGAAAAGTCCCCCAACCTTCTAGCGGAGCTGGTTTGGTAAGGAAGGAAAGGCTGACTGAGATATTTCGTTGTTGGGTCCACCACGCTACTGCTTGAATCATGGCTGGTGTGATTTTTACAATCTCGTCGAAGGATCCCTCTGCCTGACACCATTGTCGATCCAGTTGTTCCTCTAATGGATGCATTTTCAATCGGCAGAAAGGAACGAGGGGATGCAAGAGGACATCGTTCCTAGTAGTGACTTGTAACGGCGTACTGAAAGACACTTTCTTTTTGCAAATGTCTGGGATAGAGAGATTAGCCTCTGTTGCCTCTCCATGGAAGGAAACGCATTGTTTACTGTGGTGTCCAGAATCGCCCCCAGGAACGTGATGTTCCTTGCAGGATGGAGGGATGACTTCTCCGTGTTTAGAGTCAGGCCTAGCTTGGCAAACAATTCTACACATGCCGCTGTTGACGACTGAGCCGATGCTCATGAAGGCGCTTTGATTAATCAGTCGTCCAGGTAAGGAAACACCTGGTGTCTTTGTTTCCTTAGAAAGGCCGCCACTGGAGCCAGACATTTCGTGAAAATTCTTGGGGCTGATTTGAGGCCGAACGGCAGTACCTTGAACTGGTAATGGTCTCTGGCTACAGCAAACCGAAGATACTACCTGTGGGAAGGATGAATGGGGATGTGGAAATACGCATCCTGCAGATCTAAGGTGGTCACATGATCCCCTGGGTTTAAGAGTAGCAGAATGTCTAGGGGTGAAACCATCCGGAAAGATTGCTTTTTGAGATACGTATTTCGAGTTCTCAGGTCCAGAAGAGGACGCCATTGAAGAACATTCTTTCGGACTAGGAAAAAACGGGAATAAAATCCCCTTCTTCTCTGAGAGATTGGCACCGGTTCTATTGCTCCCTTTTGGAGAATTTTCTGAATCTCCAAGCACATCGGGCGTAGATGCTTGACCTCTTGACATGTCGGAGAAGTACAAGGGGGGATTTGAAGGAACTCTAGAGTATTTCCAAATTGTATTAGATTGAGGATCCATCGGTCCGTAGTTATTTTTTGCCACTGATGAAGATGCTAGGCAATTCTTCCACCCAGGAGAACATGTGGAGGGGATAGGGTAAATGTAGCCGGATCCTGAAGGTTGTCATTGTCTTCGCGAGTTGTCCTTTCCTTGATGACCTCCTCTTCCTCGGGGGGCAGATTTTGTATAGCCCCCTGCCTGTCGTTGACCGTACTGTTGTCGGTACGGCTGAGAAGATGTAGAGTAGGAGGGGTATCTGTTTTGTTGGTATCCCTCTCTATATGATGTTTGGCCTCTTCCTCTAGCTCCTCGAAAGGGCACCTTCCGGTACTGCAGTGTCCCCAGGGCCTTTGCGGTATCTGTATCCTTATTGATACTTTGTAGCGCATCATCTACGTGTTTCCCAAACAAGGCTTCCCCATCGAAGGGAAGATCCAAGATCTTATTTTGGACCTCCGGTCTAAAAGCTGTCGCTCTCAGCCATCAAGGATGGGGCAACACCGCCGCCCCTCCAAGCGATCTAAAAGCCGTGGTCGAGATGTCCATCGCGCAATCACTGAATTCAGCCGAAGCCCTTTCTCCCTCTTGAAGGATCTTCCTGACCTCCTGTCTACTCTCCTCAGGAATCAGGTCTATGTAAGGTGTAAGGTCACACCACATCTGCCTATCATATCTGCCCAGAATGGCAAGGGGATTCGCAGCTTTGACCAGAAGTGCAGACATGGAAGAAAACCTTTTTCCTGCATTATCCAAGCGTCTACCCTCTCTGTCAGGACGCGTTGTAATAGGAGTTGACAGATTTTTGGACTTCTGCTGAGCAGCCTGGGATATGACAGAGTCCGGTTTGGGATGGCCCACTAAACAAGCTGGAGCATCCATAGGAGCTTTATACTTCTTCTCCAGTCTGGCGAGCACCGGTGTGATTGTCGCCGGTGTCTTCATGACCTTCAGGCCTTCCTCCCAAACATGGCTAACAATTGGGATAGAACATTCAGTTTGGGTAGTTGACATTGGAAGTTCAAACCTCTTCGCCGCCCTTTCCATCAAATTATGGAATCCGCCGATGACCTCAGGCGGTGAGTCAATCGGCACTGGAGAGGGAGAAGAAGGCGAAGGAATAAGGTAATCATCCCATTCCTTGCTAGGGTCCGTTATCTCTCCCTCCTCTTGGTCATCATCCGTGGTGACTGGATCCTGTTGAGGCATTGGTTGAGGTGATCTTGGTAAGGGCTCTGGCAGTAACTCACTATTTCTAACAGGAGTAGCTGGAATGGAGTGTGGGTGCTGGACAGCTAGTGGTACCTCCTGAGCTTCTGGAGTTGGTGGAAACCTCTTTCTATAATCCGCCAACATAAACTGTAGGTCCATCAGTAAGGAAGAAGGCATGCCAACCATCTCTTCCTGGTAACCCTGACGATATTGCTGTTGCTGGTGAGGGTATTGATACTCCCCGTATTCCTCCTTAAAGTCATCGTCCTGACATTTCACATGTAATTGTAAAGGACTACTCGCATAGCCAAAAGGGCCTTCATCCTCCTCCTCTGAATCATGCTCCTTCAGCAGGTGTGATGGTGCCAGAGGGGTAAGCTTACTTGGTGAGGTGATTTCCAGTGTAATTCTCCTCTTCCTGGTCACTTCCAATTTTTCTGGTGTTTTTTCCCTCGTCGACGAGCCCGTCGACGAGCACATTGATGACATCGTCGTCATCAATGCCATTGTCGTCGATGCCATCAACGGCAGCGCCTTATCCGCCGTAGTCACCGTCATCGTTGTAGTCGTCGACGATCCCGCCGTCGGAGCAGTCGTCGTCGTTGTTAAAGTTGTCGTCGTCAGCGACGATACCGGTGTCGAAACCATCGTCGATAGGGACATCTTCAACGGAGACTCAGTCACAGGTCGTGAAGGTTTCTTTGGGAATAACTTTACCTCAATCTTCATCGTCGACGACAAAGTTTTTTCGTCAACGGTCCCGTTGACGATGCCGAAATCATAGATTTTACCTCAGGAGGCATTGAGGAAGGTATCCTAAAAGATTGTTTGACCTGAGGGGGTGATTTAGATGGCTCAGAACCAGTCTTTCTCACAGTCTTATCCCCCGAAGCATGTCCCTTACTCTCATTTTCTCTATGCTGAGGAGATTTTGAGGGACTGCGCCCAGAAGACCCATGAGTGGTCTTTTTGAGGGCCTTCTCAGGACGCTCTTCTGAGGTATGAGAATGAGGTGATTTCTTCCTCTTTTGAGATCTAATAGATGAAGAAGAGGATGCCTCATCACTATCACTAGAGATAACCTCCTTTCTGGCCTTAAGCTTTTGAAGCCATATTGAAAGGCGTCCTTCACGGTCCCTTAGAGTTTTACACGAAAAGGTACGACATACCTTACAGTCTTTCGCTTGATGGTCCGGGTAAAGACAGTAGATGCAGTCAGAATGAGGGTCATCAGTGTAGAGCCTCTTCTTGGAACAAGTAGCACAGGCTCTAAACAAACCCTTTTTCTCTTTTCCAGACATTCTCAGGTAGAATGAATAAGTAGTCAGCAATGAAGATGATCTCAGTAGATAAAAATCACTGGAAAAAACTCCAAATATTAAGTAGCAAGAGAAAGTTTGAGCAGAGCTCAAAGGAGACTCCCTAGCAGAACGTGCAGTAGGAAATCTGAAGGGCAAAAGGTTCTCTCAGGAGTGTTCTAGAGGGTGAGAGGTTCTGATTGGTTCAGGGACAATTTTGGTCTCTTTTACATATCAAGAATTATGGGTTGAAAAATGGAAATGGGACTAGGCCTCTTTTCTGTTTTGTACTTATCTAAGCATTGCTTTTTTATGTACCGGGGACTCCCATCTTGACGACGGGGAATGATTCAGGCATGTGAGTCTATGAAAGCTCCAATACTGGAGTAATTTCTAGTTCTTTTGTGATAAAAAAAGATCCATTGTGGACTTGCCCCATCACTGAAATATGGCATCCAGGAGCAGTTGGTTCAGTTCCCATTCGTGACAGTTTTGGGTCGGTCTGCTCAAGGTGTCTGCGAGAGAGTTGTGCACTCTGGGAGATGTTTTGCCCTTATGGTCACTTGATGACGTAGTTCCCATTGCCAGATAGTTTGAGCTTCTTGAGACAGAGTCTTGGATCTTGTACCTCCTTTTTTGTTGAGGCAATGCATACTCGTGTTGTCTGTTCTTATTAACACGGACGACCACTGAATCCATGGCAAGAAAGCTTGAAGATCCAACGAGATTACTCTGAGCTTGAGGAAGTTGATATGCATTCTGGTCTGCTCTGGAGTCCACCTGCCCTGAAATTGTAGGTCTTGCACATAAGTTCCCCACCCTTCTAGAGATGCGTCTATTGCAATGATGCAATCCGAAAGAGTAGGGGAGGAATGTTAATCATGCAGAGAGATGCTGGAGCTTGTCCACCCACCAGGGAAGAGCTGCTTTCATCACAGGTGTTATCTGGATGATGTAGTCGAATTGTCCTTCCACCTGGAGCTACTGTGCATCCAGTTCTTCTTGGAAGGGTCACATTTTGAAATGGGCATGAGGCACTAGGAGAATGTCTAAAGACATCATGCCAAGTAGAGATTTGATCAGGTGAACTGAAACATACTTTTTGGTTGAAAGAGAGTGGGCCAGAACAGAGAGTTTCTGTTTCCTGTCTACGGAAAATAATTCCTTGTCGAGCAATGTGTTCCAAGTTGCTCCCAGAAAGGGTATTCTCATCGAAGGCAAAAGGAGAGACTTCTGTAAGTTGACTGTGAGCCCCAGAGTTTGAAAGAGGTGAAGACACATGGAAGTATCCCCCAATGCCTGCTGGAAGGATGGAGCCTTTATCAGCCAGTCGTAGAAGTATGGGAAAACTTGAAGGCTTTTTTGCCACAGGTGGGCACCCACTGGGGCGAGACATTTTGTAAATATCTGGGGAGCAGATGGGAGAGCAAAGGGGAGCACCTTGAACTGGTAATGAGCACCTGCTACTGTGAATCTGAGGAATTTACAATGCCTAGGATGGATAGGGGCATGGAAATAGGCATCCTGTAGATCGAGGCTGGTAAAAAAATCTCTGTGGTTGAGAAGGTGAATTTCCTGGAGGGAAATCATACAGAAAGATTGCTTCTTTAGGCACCAGGTGAGTTTCCTGAGATCGAGAATGGGGCGCCACTCCTCTAATTTCTTCGTCACTAAGAAAAAACTGGAGTAAAACCCCTTTTCATTTTGAGTGTGTGGAACCTATTCTATGGCTCCTTTTGACAACATGGATAAAACCTCCTTGCAAAGATGAAAGTGAGATGGGAGGAATTTTGTTGGTGGAGTTTGCGGTGGAACCTGAATAAACTCCAGGGTATGGCCATGCGCAATGAGATGTAAGACCCACTTATCCATTGTGATTTTGCTCCAGTGATGCAGGTATTGGGAAATTCTGGCACCCACCAAAAGAGGAGTATGCGATGAAGCCAGAACCTTGATGTAGTCACTGCTTCCTAGTAGTATCCCTGGTGGAAGCAGCCTGTCTCCTTGGTTGCTGCTTAGAATAGGCTGCTGTCGGTGGTGCTCGATAGGGTAGATGCTGTTGATAAGAAGGTTGATAGTGGTGCTGGTAGAATTGTGGTTGATATCTCTGGTATCCTCCATAATACAAGTAAGATCGCGGCCACATGCTCCGTGAAGAGAGATCTAATGGAACTGCAGATTTCCTAGGGAACAAGCTATTTCAGTGTCCGCCTTTATGACCTGCAGGGTGTCATTGACATGCTTCCCGAATAAAGGATCACAGTGGAAGGGCATATCAAGGATCTTAGTTTCAACTTCTGGCTGGAATGATGTGACCTTCAACCAACCATGGCGTCGAAGGACAGCAGATCCAGCCAGCTTCCAGAAAGCTATGGATGCAATATCCATTGCGCAGTCAATATTTTCAGATGCTGCCTTTTTGCCTGCGTGCAAAATGCATGTAGGTTCAGCTTTTTTGTCTTCGGCAAGAAATTCAGATATGTGACGATGTCCAACCACATCTGGCAATCAAATCACCCCAGAATGGCCAGATAGTTTGCGGCACGGACAGTTGTCCCTGACATTACTGTGAATCTCTTTCTAATATTATCCAGTCACCAGCGTTTCTTGTCATGTGGAGAAGAAATTGGGGTGGAATGATTTTTATACCTGCGCTGTGCAGCCTCAGTAATGACCGAATCAGGTTTTGGATGTCTGATCAAATAGGCAGGAGAGTCTTCTGGCGCTTTATATTTTTTATCTATCCTAGGTAGAAGGACAGTGACGGTTATCAGTGTTCTCATTATTTTTACTCCTTCCTCCCAGATATAATCCACATTCGGTACTGCTCTGACTGTTTTTCTGGCCTGCTACTTGAAATTGTACAGAAAACAGTCTGATTGTTTAATAGTAATGTGGAGCTGGGAACGATTGATCGCTTTCTCCGCTAGCATGTGAAAAACCCCAATATCTTCCAGTAGGGAGTCTACTGGTTGTGGAGCTGGATGGGAAGGTGGAGGAATAAGGTAATCATCCCATTTATTAGTGATAATTCGATTGTCCATTATTTTGCTTTCTTCTCAATGCCAACACCTTCATCATCACCATCATCTGTTGTAGACAGATCCTCTCGAGGCATGGCGATGCGGGATTGTGGCATCATTCTTGGTGTAGGTGGAGGAGGCGTATGATCCGGGGATTTCTTCTGTTTGAACCTCGCTGACGACGAGGAGGAGATTTCGGATGGCTGCATCGCTGACGGCTACGTAGATGGTACTGACACTGATGTGGTTGTCAACAGTATTGGCACAGTCTTCGTCAGTGTCACTGTCATTGTCGACAAGGTGGACATCATTGACGGAGTGGTCGTCGTCGATGAGGTAGTCTTCGTCGAAGCAAATACCGTCAACGACGTCGGCGACGGCATGGATTTTGACAGTGATCATCAAAATTCTGCTTTTAGGTCCTGTCAAGAACATTTTTTCAGTGATCTTGTTTTTTTTAACTGGTTAAGAGGAGGATCTAGGTTTCAATGGGAGGGTTGTAGGTTGAATAGAAGGCTCAGATTTAGAGTGCGAGTAAGCCCTTTTTCATTTTTCTTCATGCGATGATTCTTGTGTACATCCATGGTGGATTTTTTTAAAGGCTTTCTTGCTTCTGTGAGGGGACTCATTGTGTGGCCTTTCTCTCTTTCTGGAAGTCTGTGAGGGGATGGAACACTCAGTACTTTCATCCTCAGAAATGATTGCAGTCTTGGCTTTGAGTTTCGGCAACCATAATAATTCTCTTCCCTCATGGTCTTTGAGGGTTTTGGTAGAAAAAGTTCTGCATATCTTGCACTCTCACACCTCGTGGGATAGATAAAGGCAATAAATAAATTCCTTATGAGGGTCTTCTGAATGGAGCCTTTTCTTACTACAGGTGGCACAAGGTCCTAAGAGTCCTTTCTTGACCAGTTTTGACATACTGAATCAAAGAAAAAACAATTTGGAAAGCACCAAATGTGAAGAGCTGAGCAGAGCTCAGGGAGGCTCCCACACACACGATGTGCAGTGAAAATCTGAAGGGAGATGCCTCTGTTGAGAGTGTTCTAAGGGTGCTGTTGCCTGATTGGTCATTGATCAATTTTTGTCCTTTTTTAAAAAGGACATAGATAGGAAGCTGAACCTTGCATTGCCTTTACAGCCTATTATATTTACACATGCTGATTACTATGATACAGTGGAACTCCCACTTCGACAACGGGGAATGATTCAAGCATGTGAATCTATGAAAGATACCAATACTGGAGAAACATTATTTTGGCTTTTTTAGATTGAATATGGAATCCATTCAGGGCACTGCTTCTAGACTTTATGCATTCATCTAGGCTGTCAATAAATCCTTCTATCTCTGGCATCAGTTTAGATAAGTTATAAGATCCATGCTGGCAGAGTATGCCTCTTCTACACGAGAGGCCCTGCTGATGTATGAAGTGAAAATATTATGCAGGAATCCAGACTTAAATCAATACACTCATGATTTTTTTTTAAACTGCAGCACTAGTATTGATTCCTGAGCATGCCACTTGTTGATAAGAATCTGTTATAGAACTGTGAACTTCTTAGGTGATTTGCAGCAGCCAAATCACCTAAGTATCTCTGCTCCAATGAAACACACCTGTGCTAGTCTCTGAAAATGTTTTGCAATGCGAATACGCACATCACACAAAATGTGACCCCAGACTTGGTGCTGCACCTGTTAACATTTTTGAGAGCCTCCACTGTCCGGCAGTTCGTCTATAAGAGAATGTACCAGTGCTAGAAAGTAAAAGCAATAAGTGTGTGAGCTTGCAAGTGTGGGTATGACTGTGAGAATGAAAAGTGGCATTTGTATGTTTGTCTGAAACTAAATGTAATTTAGAGAGCATAAAATGGGCGTTTCAGTGTATGAGAAGGGTGAGTGAGTGTGAAAAAGGGTACATGTATTTTTAAAAAATTCAGTGCGTAGCGAGCGTGTGTGTCTTTTTTAGAGAACATTTTGTAATGTTTTGTGATGATTTTGTGAAATATCGTGAATTTCTTTAAGGAAATGCCAGCTTTGTGAACAAATGTTGCAGCAGGCAAATATTGAGGTGGGGGAGCCAAAAAATTAACAGCGAGAGCTGAGCTAAGGGTATGGCTTGTCTCTAAGAGCCCCTGCAATAGCTGAGCCCCGAAAATGTTTGCAATATAAATCATCCAACAGACATCACATAAAATAGAATAAAGTCGCTTTAAAAAAATTGTTTCTTTAACATGTTGTAGCTTTGACATTAATAAGTAATATTATAGGTTTATTGAGAGATAATGACGGAAAAGGAGATTGGTAAAACAAAATATTTGCCTATGATCACAGTATTTGGTTAAGTGGGGAAGGGTTTTCTTGTTTCACTTTGTACATATCAGACACTAAACTGGCATCTGTTTGCCTTTCCTTTTTACTTCAAATGTTACTGCTTTGTTTTTCACTTTATACATAAGGGTACTGCGACCGTGGCAGGCATGAGCCACATGAGAGCTAAACTCGTTTTGGGCTCAAGATTCCAAGAGAGCCTTCAGTTGAGCCAGAGCCCCGCTAGATTTGTGTAATACATAGAGAAAAAGTTTTGTCCATTGAATCAAACAACAGAGTTTTTGTACAGCAGACGAGCTGAACTCACATATCTGACAGTGCTCTCCAATGTGATAGTGAAGAAATAGATGACTGAATATTTGCTAGGATCACAGAATTTGAGACCAATTTATGGGTCAAGAGCATTACAGTTACATCAAGTACATTATTCAAGTCATTAGACCTGCAGGTCTGTTAACATTTTTATAATTTTTCGAGTCCTGAGACCCTTAGCTATATGGGACATACTGAATGTGCACTGTGCTCTTTGAGGCTACCTCCAGGGTTCATACACTAAGCTCTCTCAGAGTGCAGGCAACGCGCTATCTGAAGCTACCCTGTGAGTGAAGACACTGAGCTCTCTCAGGGTGCAGGCAGAGAGTTATCTGAGGCTACCCTGTGAGCGAAGACACCGATCTCTCTCAGGGTGCAGGTAACGCGCTATCTGGGACTACCAAATGAGTGAAGGCACTGAGGTCTCCCAGCGTGCAGGAAATGCGCTATCTGAGGCTACCCTGTGAGCGAAGACACCGAGGTCTCG